>NC_045426.1:75122506-75747506 GCF_902635505.1 Sarcophilus harrisii
TCCATGGTGGTCTGACATGAAAATATGTCTTAATCTGTATCTTGACCACTTCCTGTCTCTATCAGAAGGTGGGTAGGATGCTTCATCATTGTCTTCTGGAATCAATTGCACCAATGATAGTTCTTGAATCTTTCAAAGCCATTTCTATTTACATTGTCAAGTCATACAATTTTTTCCAGGTTTCTCTGAAATCATCCTTTTCATTTCTTACAGAGCAATAGTATTCTGACATTTCTTAATGATGAATACTTCCTTGATTTCCAGTTCTTTGCTACAACTAAAAGAACATACTATAAACATTTTTGTGTGTATGAATCTTTTTCCTCTTTCTTTGAATTGTAATTCTGGTATAGTAGAATAATTGGGTCAAGAGATATGCACAGTTTTAGTAAGTTTTGGAAAATAAAAAAGTAAATTGGCTTTACAAATATTATCTGATTTGATCCTCAAACAACCCTGGATGGTATGTGCTAATATTATATAGGTAAGGAAACTGAAGCAGGGAGATTCTGGTCTTACAAGACAAAGCTCTATGCTTAGTCAGAGAAACTGTGAATCAATTTCTGCCTCAGACACTTTGCTATATGACACTAGATAAGTCACTTAAATTCTCTCAGCCTCATTTAAATGAGGGTTGGACTCAATGACTTCTAAAATCTTTTCCACCTCTTAGTATTCTAAGTCATGACTGCAATATCTTGTTGTATGACATTGTGTAAATCAGTTCATTTCCCTGGTCTTCAGTTTCTTTTATAATTCAATAAATGAAGGGAGTTAGACTGAATATTTTCTAAATGATGCTAGAATCCCAGCCCAGTCCTCTGAGGAAGCCTTCGTGTTACAGAATGATAAGTGGGTCAAAGAAATATGAAAACTAAGGACTCTAGCACTAAAAAATAAAGAAAAGAAAAAAATAATAAATTCTTAACCACCCCTTTTGGCTGTGCTGGCCCTGTTTTTCTGGAAGCAGGCTCATTCTTTCCTTCCATTCTCTGGCACCTATTTATCATTTCTGAGCTCAACTGGCTGACATCTGTGGAAAAAGCACACACTTGACAACCTTGGTTAAATACTCACAGACACATTTTAAATTTCTGTTAAAAAATTTTCATCAACTGATGTGCTTCAATGAGAAAAATTTCCAAAGAAGAAATTTGCTAATACTTGCCTTGATAGACCAGAAAAAACCCAGAACTTCAATGAACTGGCAGAGTGGAAACTCCCAGAGGACAGACACTGTTTTGTTTTTTGCTTTTTGTTTTTGTCTATGGTGGTTGCTGTCTAGTAACACCTAAATGAATTCTTTTTGAATTGAATTGTTTTTACTCTTTATGTAAGTCTTGGTTGACTTTTTGAAATACTTTAGGTAGAAAAGAAACTAACGAAAAGACCTGATCTCTACCCACTGCATTCTAATAAAACAAAATAGACTGTTTTTAACTTTTAATGTTTTTGTAAAATCTTTATTAAAAAAAGACAAGTTGCTTGCTCTTTTTTTCTCCCTTCTCAAAGGATCTTATCTGAAAATAAAAAAGCAAACCTTTTCTGTCAGTGCAGTCCAATGGCACCACTTTGGATTATAAATTTTAGCTCAGTTGCCCAGGATTTGCCCACACCCACACTCATTGATTTCAGTAGTAATCCTTCAGAGAGAACAATGGTAGGATCAAACTACTGAGTTAGGACCTTTTGATTAGACTATAGAGTGATTCCATCTAATGAATTAGAAACCAGACACTAATTCATTCTCTGTAAATAGTCAAGGGATGCAAACAGTCTAATTTAAAACCTACAGACATACTACTTACTGAGTAATTTATTTCAATAAAAACAATTGGGAAAAATTTGTAAATCCTTCACAGTTTTTCAGGTTCTTAAAATGTCCAAGTAGAGTGTACTCTCAAAATATATTCCCCCTACAAAAAAATTTAACTTAGGACATATAACTTAGGAGTCATCAAATCTAATTTCCATATTGTACAAACGAGGAAATTGAGGTTTAGAGGGATTAAGTGACTTCTCCAAATATAGATTATAGTTAGTAAAAATAGAATTTGAACTATTTGTTCTGACACCAAATTGAGTTTTCCCCCACACTATACCAATAGTATATTAATTTTCTTTCCACTGTACAATAACTAACATTTGTGGGCAGGGATAGAAAAATTGGACTCATTAAAAATGCAATCATTCTCTCCAAGAAGACAAAACAAATGGCAAAAACTAAAACAGTGCCTACCCGGGTGGGAGATTCCACTCTATTAGTACATTTTTCAATCCAGGGTTCTTTCTGCTCTGTCAAAGTAAACACAAGAAAATTTATTTTTTGAAAATTTTTCTCATGAAACACATCAGTCAATTTTGGTCTCAGTCTATCCTCCAAAAGAACCATTTCCTAATCTGCAAAGAAGGGATAATAATATTTGCATACCTACCTCATAATGTTGTTAAGTGAAAAGCTGTTTCATAAACTTTAGAGCACTGTAGAAATCTCAGTTATATAAGGAATTATAGAGAAGTACTGCTATATAGCAGAAATCAATTGATTAGTAAACATTTATTAAGCCCTTGCTATTTGCCAGGCACTAGGATAAGTGTTCTGGATGCAAAAGAGGTAAAATGAAGTTCCTGTCTCAGGGAGCTTTAGAGTCTTACCTATGGGATTGAATTCAGGAAGTTTGACTCTTAGCTCTGACAAATTAACAATGTGACTATGGGCAAGTTATTCCCCTTTCCCAGTCTGTTTCCTCATTGGAAAAAGGGTGATCATAATACTTACCCTATGAGAAACTGGGGTGTTGAGAATAAAAAAGAACTTCCTTAGAGTTAGGAAAACTGACACACTAACTCTGTGACCCTGGGGAAGTCCCAGCTTCTCAGTGACCTCCCCTTCCCTTTTCTCTCCCTCCAACTTTCTTTTCTGCAAGACTATAATTTGCAAAACAGCTGTCCATGCATATTAACAAAGGTAGTTTCCTCATTGGGAGTTCCATGTAGCAATGAAATGATGAGTCCAGTACAAATAATATTTATACTACTCATAGAGTTATTTTGAGAAAAGTCCTTTGTGAGCTTTACAATGATATTTCAAAGCTAGTTATTAACTATATATAATAATGTAATACAATTACACCCAAAATAATTGCATATAATCATAAATAGAGACATATGAAATATTCTCTACATCTCAGGGTACTTGTGATGAGTATTCTATAAACTGAAAAGTATCATATAAATGTGAGATGCTGCTGTGAGTATTCTTTCCTTTCTGGGATACTACTATCTTGAAAAATATATTTTTGTTGTTTACAAGTCAATTGATCCAGGGTCACATAGCTAGTAAAAGATGGCAGGTTGGATTTGTACTCCGGTTCTCCTAACCCCAAGAAAGGGTGTTCTATCGACTGTACCATCTTGTTGCTCATTAGGCATTTATTTTTTGATATTGTCTTTTCCCAGCCACTTTCCTCTCTTCCCCTGCTCTCTACTCTTGATTATCTAGCTTTGCTCAATCATTAGCATCTTGATGCTTCCTGGTCAGAAGAGGCTTGTTATTATAGGATCATTCTTTTCTGAGAAGTTTCTTTACTTCTTAGCCACCCATGATATCTATCACTCCAACTCTAGCAACAATCTTATATTTTTCTAAGCTAGTTCAGTAATTTGTTTTTATGACATTTGGATTTCAAATGGTCATTGTAAAAATAAATTAAATTTGTTTAAAGTGCTCATTATAAATTGTTTTCAAATGTCAAAATCAAGGATATGGACTGGGCTTTCTTCTTTAGCCTTCCCCCTTCCCAATAATTTTGCATATATACTGTAGTCCTCTGGCCACAACTGAGCTTCCTACTTGACTACTTCAGTGGATCTGTGATCTCATTCATGTAAGTACTCCTTATGTTGAAACAGATTTCAACTCATTCAGGACCTCTCCTCCTGTGTAACTCTTGTCCATGTTCTCCTCCTGTAAATCCTCCTTAAAAGGACCCATTTGATATACTAGGAATCACCAATCAGCTGAGCTATGACCACTCAGAATTACAAGTGACTCAGATGGTAATGCATAGATACATGGTGGGTATAAGTTGACTAAAGCATGTCAACCTAAGCAAGAGAAGGGCAAAAGATGTCACTGAAGATTCATGGATGACAACTTTACAAGATTATTATATGACAGATAATTAAGAAGCACAGATAATGTACTGTCTAACAGTCAGGTCCAAAGTATGACAGTGATCTCAAATGTAAATAGAAGAAACATTGTCACTAATTCATATATAACAATCCCTAAGGGCAGCTTATTGATTTAGTTTTTAAGTAGTATTGTTATTTATATTTTGTTGTGATTTTATTTATATTGTTAAGTATTTCCCAATTACATTTGAATCTCATTTTGGTGGCATTTGGGAATGTTTCAGGCACATGTGATTATGTATTTGACACTAAGTTTAATTTTTTACAAATGAAATTTAACAGGATAAATGTGAAGTCTTACAATGAGTTTAGGAAATTATTTTCCAAAGAAGATACATGACCATACAAAACAGTTCTTTTGAAATAGATCTGGGTTTTACAGGACATCATGCTAAATATGAGTCAACATGCAACATGACAATTTTTTTTAAAAAGCTAATGCAATTTTAGGTTGTATTAGAAAAGGTTTAGTTTCCAGGAGTAGGAAGTCAGCCATCCAACATTGTTCTTACTGGTCTTACCACATCTGGAATGATGCCTTCAGTTCTTGGTACTACAAATCCAAAGGGTCATTGATAAACTAAGAAAGCATCCAAAAAGGTGTAACCATCAGATTAGAGAGAGAGAGAGAGAGACAGAGAGAGAGAGAGAGAGAGAGAGAGAGAGAGAGAGAGAGAGAGAGGAAGGAAGAAAAAAGAAAGAATGGAAGAAAAAGAGAGAGCAAGGAAGGAAGGAAGGAAAAAAAGAAAGAAAAAAGGAAGGAAGGAAGGAAGGAAGGAAGGAAGGAAGGAAGGAAGGAAGGAAGGAAGGAAAGAAGGAAGGAAAAAGGAAAGGAAGGAAGGAGGAAAGGAAGGAAGGTAGTAAGGAAGGAAGGAAAGAGGGAAAGAAGGAGTAAGGGAGGGAGGGAAGGAGGGAAGAAGAGAAGGAAGGAAAGAAAGAAGGAGGGAAGGAAAGAAGGAAGGTGGGAAGAAAAGAAGGAAGGAAAGAAGGAAGGAAGGAAAAAAGGAAGGAAGGAAAGAAGGGAGGGAGGAAGGAAGACAGGGAGGGAAGGAAGGAAGGAAGAAAGGAACAAAAAAAGGAAGGAAGGAAGGAAAGAAGAAAGGAAGGAAAAGGGGAAGAGGTTTTTGTAGGTTTGGTATAGAGAAAAAAATTTTTTCCTAAAAATTAGAATTGCCCAAAGTAGAATAGACTGCCCCTGGCAATTGTGGCTTATTCTTCACTAAAGGTCATTAAGAAAAGGCTGAATGGCCAACTCATGGAAATAATGTATAGGAGATTCTTGTTCAAGTACCAATTGAACTCTTTGGCCCCAGACTCACAGAGCCAGCTCTAAGCATTTTAAGGCAGCTAATTACTAAATTTTCAGTATGAGTGTTTACATTCCCAAAATTGATCAACACACACACACAAAAACAAAAACAAACAAAAAAAAAACCATAGCTTGATTTGTCATTGTTAATTGCTTAGGTTTAATAAAGTGATGAAAAATGTTAATGTAAATTGAACTTAAAAGCATGTCATGCATATAATTCCTCCCAGGAAGCAGGTGGTTAAACATTTACTAGCACCCTGCTTGCTTCTGTGGTTCTCACTAATTGACATTCTGAAAGTTCTTACTGGAAAAAGTCAACTTATCATGAACTAGGAATAAATGGTAACATATGGAATGCTAAACTGCTATACTAGTATTTATATTATTTACTTTAATTCTTATGGAGTTGGCTAAGATCTAGACAGTTTAAATGATTTGTCCAGGGTCACATAGTCAAAGTAAAAGGGGGAAGAGTTGAATCCTAGTTTTCCTGATTCCAGTTCTAGCATTCAAGACACTATATCACATAAGGGGAACATCATTAGGGATCAGGAATCTTCCTGATCATATGTACATATGTATAGTACTATACTAGTAAAATATAATATAGGATTATGGACAAAGTTGGGTTGAATGAATGAAACTTTCTAGTTAAAAATTAAGAGGAAAAGAAAAACTCTCGTAATACCACTACTTGGTCTGTATCCCCAAAAGATAAAAAACAAAAAGGAAAATGACCTATATAGTCAAAAATATTTAAAGCAGCTCTATTAGTTGACAAAGAATTGGAAATTGAGGGAATATCCATCAATGGGGAATGACTGAACAAGTTGTTATATATCATTTTAATGGCTATTTTGCTATGAGATATGATGAGCAGGATGCTCTCAGAAAAACCTGGAAACACATGAACCGATGAAAACTGAAATGAACAAAGCTAGGAAAACATTGTATGCAGTAGCAGCAATATTAAATGAAGATTAACTATGGATAACTTAGCTATTTTCAGAGATGCAATGATCCAAGACAATTCTGAAAAAACTTATAAGAAGGGGTGTCGTCTTATTTCCACAGAGAGAACTGGTGGACTCTGAATGCAAATTGAAGCATACCTTTTATTTTTCTTGGGGATTTTTGAGCTATGTTTTTCTTCACAGTATGACTTGAATGGAAATATATTTTGCATGATTATACATTTATAATCTATATCAAATTGCTGGACTTCTCAATGTATAAATGAGGGAAAACAAAATAGTAAAAACTAAAAGATAAAGAAAAAGGAAAAACCCTATTTTCATTAGATTATTATTATTACAGGATCTTCAGACTATAAAAAGTCCAGATGGTCATTCAAAAATCAGGAAAAAGGACTATTAAGGTGACTCTCTAGTAGAAATAGATTATATGATAATGAGAAATAGTTACTTAGAATGTAAGCGCAAAGAAAGTGCTACACTTTGAATGAAAAAAAAAGAATATGAGGAGAAAAGTAATATTATGTCACACTGAACATTCATTGTTTTTACTTTAAAAGGCTAAAATCTTTTGACTTAAGCAGCAACAAATTATAATTTCAAAATGTTGCTGAGAAAGCATACCTTCTATCTCTTGGTAGAAAGGTGATGGATTACAGGTATAGAACAGACATTGTCTTAGATATGGTCAGTATCTTGGATGGTTTTGTTTGATTGTACATATTTGCTGTAAGGGAGGCCTTTCTCCTACTTGTATGGAGGTGCATTGATGGGGCAGTGACAGATATGGAAAAAAAGAGTATCAATAAAACATTTAAAAAGTCACAGTGAAAGAAGGTAAGGGAGGGACAAAAAGGGTCAAAAGTTGAACATTCTATTGGTACCTCATCAAGCATATATGTATAATTTATACAGATGTAAGTGATTTTTAAAAACCACAACACTTTATGTGATAGAAATTCATAGTGTTTCCTATTTTTTGTCTATTAATGTTTGTGATTGTTGAATTCAAAAAAATTTTAAAGGGAATAAAATGAGAAACACACATTAACACACATTAACATTCAATAAACATTCAATAAAAAATTCAATAAAATAATAAAATACGAATTTTTTTGTTATTATAGAATCTTCCTTTCTGTCATTTATCATCTTGAGCTATATATACCTCATGATTTTTCTTTACTTTCAAGGAAATAATTCTTTTTGTAATATATTTATTTTTATTGAAGCTTTTTATTTGCAAAGCACATGCTTGGGTAATTTTTCCAACATTGACCCTTGCATAATCTTTTGTTGCAAATTTTCCTCTCCTTCCCCTCCACCCCTACTCCTAGTTGGCAAATAATCCAATACATGTTAAATATGTTGAAATACATGTTAGATCCAATATGTGTATACATATTTATACAGTTATCTTGTAGCATAAGAAAAATCAGATCAAGAAGGAAGAGAAAGAAAAACTGAGAAAGAAAACACAATGTAAGCAAATAACAACAGAGAGAGTGAGAAAGCTATGTTGTGTTCCACATTCTGTTCCCACGGTTCTCTTTCTGGGTGTAGAAGGCTGTCTTTGTCACTGCACAAGTGGAACTGGTTTGAATCATCTCAATGTTGAGGAGAGCCACATCCATCAGAATTGATCATCGTATAGTCTTGTTGTTGCTGTGTATAATGATCTCTGGTTCTGCTCATTTCACTTTGCATTAGTTCATGTAAGTCTCTCCAGGCCTCTTTGAAAACATCCTGCTGGTCGTTTTTTTACAGAACAATAATATTCCATAACATTGACATACCATAACTTATTCAGCCATTCTCCAAATGATGGGCATCCACTCAGTTTCTGTTTTCCCACACAAAAAGGGCCCACAAACATTTTTGCAATGGAGTCCTTTCCTCCTTTATGATCTCTTTGGGAATAAGCCCAAAGTTTTCCAAAGAGATGCAAGTTTGATAATTTTTGAACATAGATCCAAAGTTTTCCAGAATGATTGGATCCATTCACAGTTCCACCAACAATGCATCAGTGTCCCAGTTTTCCCGATCCTCCAAATTTGTCATTATCTTTCCTGTCATCTAACCAATCTGAGGGTGTGGATACCTTAGAGTTTCTTAATTTGCATTTTGACAAAGTGATTTGGAGCATTTTCATGTGGCAAAAGTTTCAATTTTTCATCTGAAAATTATCTGTTGATATCCTTTTGACCATTTATCAATTGAAATGGTTGAACTTTATAAATTTGAGTCAATTTTATATTTTGGGAAAGAGGCCTTTATGATCCTTTGGATGTAAAAATGTTTTCCCAGTTTATTGCTTTCCTTCTAATCTTGTTCTTTTGTTTTGTTTTACTAAAACTTTTTTAACTTAATATAATGGGTATTTTTTATGATCAATAATGATCTCTAGTTCTTTTTGGTCACAAATTTTTTCCTCCTCCATAAATCTGAGAGGTAAACTATCCTATGTTCTTCTAAATTGTTTATAGTATCATTTTTTATGTCTATCACGAACCCATTTTGATCTTATCTTGGTATACGGTGTTAGATGTGGGTCTATGCTTACTTTTTGCCATACTAGTTTCCAATTTTCCCAGCAGTTTTTGTCATATAGTGAATTCTTATCCCAAAAGGTGAGGCCTTTGGGTTTGTCAAATACTAGATTGTTTTAGTCATCAGCTATTTTGTTCTGTGAACCTAACCTATTCTACTGATCAACTTCTCTATTTCTTAGCCAGTATCAAATGATTTTGATGACTGCTGCTTTATAATATAGTTTTAAATCTAGTACAGGTAGGCCACCTTCATTCACTTTTCATAAATTCCTTTGAAATTCTTTTGTTCTTAAATTGGCTTTTGTTCTTCCAGATAAATTTTGTTGTTATTTTTTTTCTAGTTTAGGAAGATAGTTTCTTGGGAGTTTGATTGCTATAGCACTAAATAAATAGATTAGTTTAGGAAGTATTGTAATCTTTATTATATTTGTTTGACCTATCCACAAACACTTGATATTTTTCCAATTGCTTAGATCTGATTTTATTTGTGTGGAAAGTGTTTTGTAGTTTTGCTCATATAGTTCCTGACTTTCCCTTGGCAGATAGATGCCCAAATATTTTATATTATCAGCAGTTATTTTAAATGGAATTTCTTTTTATATCTCTTGCTGTTAGATTTTGTTAGTGATGTATAAGAATGCTGATGATTTATGTGAATTTATTTGGTATCCTGCAACTTTGCTAAAGTTGTGGATTATTTCTAATAGCTTTTTAGGTGATTCTCTGTGGTTCTTTAAGTATACCATCGTATCATCTGCAAAGAGTGATAATTTGGTTTCCTCATTACCTACTCTAATTCCTTTAATTTCTTTTTCTTATCTTATTGCCAAGGCTAGCATTTCTAATGCAATATTGACTAGCAGTGGTGATAGTAGGCACCCTTGTTTCTTCCCTGACCTTATTGGGAATGGTTCTAGTTCATCCCAATTACATATGATGCTTGCTGACTATTTTAAGGAAAAGTCCATTTATTCCTATACTCTAGTGCTTTTAATAGGAATGGATGTTGGATTTTATCAAATGCTTTTTTCTGCATCTATTGAGATGATCATATGGTTTTTGTTAATTTAGTTATTGATATAGTCAATTATGTTAATAGTTTTCCTAATATTGAACCAGCCCTGCATTCCTGGTATAAATCATACTTGGTCATGATGTATTATCCTGGGAATGATTTTCTGTAATCTTTTTGCTGGTATTTTATTTAAGATTTTTACATCAATGTTCATTAGGGAGCTTGATCTATAATTTTCTTTCTCTGTTTTTGTCCTATCTGGATAGGTATCAGAACCATGTCTGTGTCATAAAAGGAATTTGGTAGGACTCCTTCAATGCCTATTTTTTCAAATAATTTATATATCATTAGAGTTAATTGTTCTTTAAATGTTTGGTAGAATTCACATGTAAATCCATCTGGTTCTGGGGATTTTTTCTTAGGGAGTTGATTAATAGTTTGTTCTATTTCTTTTTCTAAAATGGGACTATTTAACCAATTTACTTCTTCCTCTGTTAATCTGGGCAAGCTATATTTTTGAAGATATTCATTCATTTCGTTTAATTTATCAAATTTATTGGCATAAAGTTAGGCAACGTAACTCCTAATTATTGCCCTAATTTCCTCTTCATTAGTAGCAAATTCTCCCTTTTTATTTTTAAGACTTAACAATTTGATTTTCCTCTTTCCTTTTTCTAATCAAATTTACCAAGGGTTTATCTATTTTGTTGTTTTTTCTTAAAACCAACTCTTAGTTTTATTTATTAATTCAATAGTTTTTTTTTTTACTTTCAATTTTATTAATCTCTTCTTTTATTTTTGTTTTGAGATTCTTAGCAAAAAGGAGGTACTATAAGGAAAAGATAAGAATTTTAATCCTATGCTAGTCACTTAACATGTAACTAAAATTTTAAACTCCTGGGGTCTCTATCTCTTTTTCTATAATATGTGGGGTTAGACAAAATAGTCTCTATTTCCTTTCAGCTCTAAAATTCTATGATTATGTAGAGTATTGGTGTGCTACTTTTTCTGCTATAACTCATTCCCATAAATTATGCAGCTTTGTTTAGGAGAAAGAATCCCAGTGTCAGTAGCAAGAAGACCTGAGTTCAAATGCTGCCTCTGATAACTTGGGTATGTGACTATGAGCAATTCAGTTAATCTGTTTAAATCTCAGTTCATCATCCACAAAATGAAGAAGGCTTATACAAGTCCTTCCAACTTGAAATCTATGACCCATTTGGGAAAAATAATCTTAAAAACAATTGGAAATCATTGTCAAGTCTATATCCCACAAAAGGGAAAATGACCAATTAGTACCAAAATATTTATAGCAGTTTTTTTTTTTGTGGTAGCTAAGGGGACTAGCTAAACAAGCTATTACATGATTTTAATGGAATTTTATTGTTTTATAAGAAATGACAAGCAGAATGATTTAAAAAACAAACAAACCTGGAAAGACTTATATGAATTGATGCATAGTAAAGTAAACAGAATCCGGGGATGTTGTATACAGTGGCAGCAATATTGTTCAATGAAGAATTGTGAATGATTTAACTATTCTCAGCAGTATAATGATCTAAGACAAACCCAAAGGACTAATGATAACACATACTCCAGAGAAAGAACTGATATTGATGTAACACAGATTGAAGTATGCTATATTTTCACCTTTTTGTTTTACTTTTTTCTTTTGAGTTTTTTGGTACAAAATTACTAAGATGGAAATGTTTTTCATGATTGTACACATATAACCAACATCTGATTGCCTGTCATTGGGGCCGGGAAGAAGAAAGGATAAAGGGATAAAACTTGGATCTCAAAACTTTAAATAAAAATGTTTAAAAAAGAAAAAAAGAAAATTCATTTAAAAAATGGTTGCTGAAAGGGGGACAATATCTAAAAAAGTGATATAGAAGTTTACTGATATTCATCATTATTATCTTTTCTTGAGCTAATTCTCTATCAAACCATTTGAGTATCTAAGAGACATTTAGACATATAAATCCTTGTTCATAAAGAACTTGAATTAAGAATTGATGGGTGTCCTTGTGTTATTGTTTTGGGAGATGCAGGTTGAGTTAAAGAAGAAGATTAGGCTAATAGAGTCAAAATAGAATGTAAAATAATATGTAAGTGAGTACTAAATGGAGTAGTATAGACTGTAAATGGTCTTTAGTACACATTTTCAGTGGCTTCTAGGTCACTAACAAATAGACACAAAATGAATTTTATTTGAAAGGCAGTGAAAACCATTACAAAATACTTTCCAAGTTTCCTATCTTACTTATGTTCTGTGTGGAATGTGTATTCTGAGATTAGACCAAGGGAAAAAGGCAAATGGAGATATTTCTTTCATTCTTTCTTCTTTGTTTGTTCAAAGTTGAATGTTAATGTCTGGCCCACCCATCTCTTGCCAATATGTTCCATTTTGGCTAGCCTTTTATATAATACCTACCTCCAAATTACTCATCACAGTATGTTTTCCTGCCATTTAGATTAACAATGACTTTTGTAATAGGTGAAATCCTATTTTTAAAGAAGGTGTGATCAAATTACAGTTCAGTATGAAATTGCAGCCCCTGGTATATTTCTCCACCTTAATTGCTGTCTGAATGATCGAGCCAAGGAATGCAGGACTAGTTTCCAGATAACTTCATCTGCTTTCTTACTTTCCAAATAGCAAATATTTTCTTCCTTTTTTTGAACATGCAAATGAAAGGCATGGCCTTTGGGGGGCTTTCCCCTCTTCCTGTAACATCACTTTCCTAGGTTGAATAGGAAGGTGTTTCAGTACCTGACCCTGCAGGTGGTGCTATGAGCAAAGGGGAAAGTTCAGAGTATTTTCCCTCACAGAATTAAAGGAATATATTAATAATTGCCCAGCATCACCTATCATAATAAAGAAGATAAAAGTCATACTTTCAGAAGAGACTCATGTCTAAAAGAGGGGTTTAGATAATAAATTTAGAACTGAATGGGGACCTTAGAAATTACCTGGTCCAACTCCTTTATTTTAAAGATAAGAAAACAAAAGTCCAGATAAGTATATCTTGTCTAAGGTCTCAAAAAGTTTTACTCAATCAACAATTATTTATTAAGCACTTCCTAAGTGCTTGTCAATGGTAATTATCAAGATTAAATGAAACAGTTCCTGTCCTTGAGAAGGTTATATTCCAGAGGGAAGGGACAAACACAATTGGTTCATGTATGGATATCTAAAAATAGATAAATACCCAATGATTTTGGGGAAGACAGAGCAACTGCGAGATTAGCAAGTGGTACTTGAAGGAAGGTCTGATATGGTCAAACCTGAGCTTTAGGGAAGTCACTTTGGCAGTTATGTGAATGATGGAGTTGAGTGGGGAGAGATTTGAAGCAGAGACACTAATTAGACCAATTAGTAAAATTATCTAGGAAAGATGTGATAAGGATTTGAAGTAGGGTAGTACCTACATGGATAAAAAGAAGGGCATAGGTGCAAGAAATATTGGGGGTTAAAAATAACAAGATTCAGCAGCTTGGTGGATATGGATATATTGAATGAATGAGATTGACGGATCAAGTAGTGGAGATTGAAATCAGTCCCACAGCCACTGCTTCAAAATGCTGTGTGCTTGCCACGATACTAGAATGCTTCCTAAATGAACTAGAAATTACAATATCATGTATTGGTTTGCTTGCTGTCTAGGGGATGGGGATGGAGAGAAGGAAGGGAGAAAAGTTTGGAGGGCAAGGTTTTGTGGGGGTGGGTGTTGGATGCTGTCTTTGCATGTATTTTGAAGATGGAAAGCTATTATTAAAAAATTACAATATCACAAATTAAGATGTGGGGCACCTCCTGGAAGCAGGTGTGCAAATTCTTATAGTAACAAACTATTAGTTGGTATTTTAAGAACCATTTTCATTGGTGTTCCCTTTGGCCTAATGTCAGCTTATTCATTGATCTAAGCTGTCTTCTGAAAGTAACAGAGGTATATCTTTGAAGGTGTTAAACTAAGGCCTGATTTTCCTTTTTAGGAGTCAAATTCTATCCTATTAAAGGTACCCATCTGTAAAGGGTTGAATTCAGTTTATATATATTCAGCCATATTCTCCCATGGAATATGAGAATATTCAAATATATTAAGAATCCTTACTAGCTGCACATTCATTTGTATGCTAAAAAAAATGTTTACTAAGGTTTGAATGCATACCTTTATGTTCTTGAAGTCAAGAAGTTTATGATCTTAGTTCCATTAAGAATTATTTGGTTGTTGAGGATTTTTTAAACATATGTATAAATTAATATGGTATTCCATAAATCAAGAAGGATATGGATGTGTGTGTGTGTGTGTGTGTTATGTATGAAGTCATAAATGTCTGAAATTAGATGAGAGAAAAATGACTTATAAGTGGGTTGATCAGAGAAGAGAACTTCACCTCATGCTTTACTGAAAAAAATGGAAGCTAATTTCAGACAGCTCCTTCTCATCCCTTTGTTCTTATCACCCAGTTATTTCCCTTCACTATACCCTTCTTCATCCCAGCCTCAGATGAAGAGATGGTCTTTTTCCTTGCCAAGAAAAATCTTTCTATATGTTTTCCATTAACCCATCTCATTCCTTCTGAATTTCTCTAACAAATTCACCATACTTTCATTCTCACTTTCTTTCATCTTTAAACTTCTCCATACTTAGTGGTGCCTTCCCTGTTGACTACAAACATGCCCATATCTCTCCCTATTCCCATCCTTAAAAAACCCTCACTTAATCTGACTATCCCTGATAGGTATCATCCTATTATCTCCTTTCCTTCATGGCTAATTCTTTGAGAAAACAGGCTACAATCCATGTCTCTATTCCCTTTCCTCCCATTCTTTTCTAAACCCTCTGCAATCTGCCTTCTAACTTTATCAGTCAACTGAAAATGCACTCTCCAAAGTTACAAATGATCTCTTAATTGCCAAATCAATTATTTCCCCCCTCAATCCTGATTCTCTTTTAGTTCTCTCCAGTGTTTTGATCAAGTTTTTTTTTCTTCTTCTTCTTCTTACTGAATGCTTTCTCCTCTCTGGGTTTTCATGGAGCTATTTTCTTTTGATTCTTCTATTACCCAAATGACTGTTCCTTGTCTTTTGCTAATTCCTCCAGGGTGTCTCCTTGGATCCCCTTCTCTTTTTGATGTATATTATCTCTCACTTGTTGATCCCATCAGTTCCCAAGAGTTCAATTAACATCAAGATGCTGATTCCCAGATTTATATAGCCATTTCCCATAGCTAATCTCTTGAGCTATAGTTACCCACTGCCTTTCAGAAATATCAATGTCCCATAGGCATCTCAGAATTCAACATGTCCAGAACTTCCTCTCTTTTGCTTCTTGTAATTTAGGCTCCCAATCTCAGCATCATTCTCTACTTTTCCCTTTCACTCACCTCTCATATCCAACCTCTTGTTAAATTTTATCATGTCTACACACATATTTTATTTATATCCTTTTCTATACACTCATATAACAACCCTAGATCAAGTTTTTAACTCTCATCTGGATTACCACAGAAGACTTCTATTTGCTCTCTAGGTCTCATTTCTCCCCTTAAAGATATCTATCACTTGGCTGCCAAAGTGATTCTTCTAAAGCCAGAGCATATTACTCTTCTCCCTCAATGAACTCCAATGACTCCCTATTACCTTCAGGATCAACTATAAGGTCTTCTATTTGACATTTTAAGTTCTTTATATCTTGGACCACTTGTACCTTTCTCTCCTCTTTGAAGCTTGCTCCTCTTCAGATACTCTGAGAGCTAAACAGATCTACTTGAAGTTTATTGAACATGATACTTCTGTTGCTCCACCTTTGCACTGGATGTCCTGGATACCTGAAATGCCCTGCCCCTTCATTTCGGACTTTTTGTTTCTCTGACTTCCTTCAAAAATCAGTTCAAATCCTACCTTTTCTGAGTATATCTTATATATACCTAATTATTTCTATTATGTCTCCCCAGTAGAATTTATTCATATTCAGATCAAGGTCTGTTTTTCACTTTCCAATCTATCTCCAATGCTTAGCACATTACCTGCAATATAGTAAGTACTTGGTAAATTCTTGATAGCTTGCCCATTTCATGGAAGACGTAGAGAAAAAGCAGTAGAAAGGGGTATTTAAGGTCTAGGGAATGAAGGTTTAACTGGAAAATCTATATATTGGAGAAAATGAAAGTACAGAAGGTCTGCTACTTAGAAATATTCTAGTAAGAGATGGTGACTAGGCTAATTTGGTTAGACTATAAAACACACAATGAATAGTGTGAGAAAAGACAGGATAAGTGTGTCAGAAACAAAGAGTAGAATATTTTATTTGCACAAAAACTTAATAGCCACTATTATTTTTGACTACAAAGTTGTATTGACACTCTTTTGCCTACCTTGTTCAACTAAAGGACTTATGATCTGGGGACTGAGTCCTCTACTCACCCATGTGGTTTGTGAAGGTTCTGCTTTGAAGAGTATTGAAGAGATATGAATTATCTATAGTTACTAGAAACTTAATGACTTTCTATGTACCAGTCCCTCTCTTTGTGAAATCATCTGGCCTTGTTGTAAAAGATCATGTGAATTTGTGTATTTATAAAATTAGAATTTAGCTCTGAGCCCCCACCCTACAGGGTAAACCCTTTTTTTCTTGGATTAATTATATTTCTTCTTAAACTTAAGTGAATCTTACTTCACTAGGCCCTTGCCATAATTAAGTTGACTTTCCACAAAAGCAAACACGTGTGATTGGTTACTACATAGAATTGCTTTTACTCAGAATAGAACTGCTATGCAAATAGAGATGGCATGTAATAACTGGCATACAAAACGTAATAGCTCTCTAAATCCTAGAGGGTCCCCAGACAATCCAGGAATTGTCTTAAATCCAAAATTTCCAGGAAACACACATTTTGAGTTTGGTTAGTTCTCTATCACTGTTCTCTCTGTGAATGGGCAAAGGAATGCTTGTTTAATTTTGACATCCTTTGTTTGGTTTTTAGCTAAAGAAACAGAAACTTTAATGGGACTCATGGCATCATAGCTATGGATTATGGGGATGTAGATAGAAGACATAAGCTGTTCTTGAATTGATCTGTTTTGTACCAGACAGGGAACTTTGACCCCCCCTTTATTTTGGTTATTACTAGCCCATTTCAGAGAATGGTAAAGGGACTCAGTAGCCAGCAAAGACACATCTATTACCACCATCACCATGCTTTCTGATCTTAACTATAGTACTTTTTGCTGCACCCAAATCTTCTCACTTCCTATTATTAAAACCAGGCCAAAAATTCTATCTTTCCCAGCATCATGCTTAGTCCAGAAATAGAGAGGTATACTGCAAATATTTCTGAGCATCACTAGTGTGATGCAAACTTTTGCATTAGGACCTTTGCATTAGGATGAATAAACTGACATGGGAAAGAGAAGGGGTTAGATATTGAATGGTTGTTTAAGAGGCTATTGAAATAGAGTTTCTAATATGAGAAAAGTTTAAATTAGTAGTGTGATAGCAGTAATAGTAAGGAGAAAGATGGATACTATAGGTATTTTGAAAGGAGAATTTACAAGATTAGTTAGTGTATGTGATAAAACACAGGGTCAAGTCACCAATGATGCTATTGTCAAAGACAGGAAAAAAATCGAGGAAAGAAATTTAGAAGGAAAGATAATGAGTTCATTTTTGGACATATTTGTTCAAAATACTGATGTTAGCAAGATCAGAAGTTATAAAGAGGAAGATATCTAGTAGGCTGGAAGATGCAAATATGGCAGATGCAAAATGCATCACTGAGGAAACATTTAAATTGATGAGATTGCAGGTCTGTCATTCTTATTCTCTATGTCTCAGACACACCCACACCCACACCCACACAAACACTTCTTGGTATCTCTTTCTCTGTCTCCCTCTATACTCATTAAGGGGTTTGGGGAGCACTTCATTTCTTTCCATCAATACAGCTTACTTACCGTATTGGAGAGCTACCTGGATCATTGAGAAGTTAAGTGACTTGTCTAGGATCAGGCAGTAATGTGTCAGGGGAGGAATTTGGATGTGGGTCTTCTTGACTGAAGCTGGCTTTCTATTCATTAGACTAGAAGGCTTCTCAAGAAAATTCTTTGTTCCAATTTTTGTAAATACTTTAATAAATTATTGTCTCCCTGTACAATATTGGGTACTCCATCCATCAGAAAGTTATCAAGCATCTATTATGTACAAAGGTTCACTCCTATTTCCCTTTTAGTGTTTGGAGATGGAAGGCATAAAAGAATACAGTATGGGATAGGATCCCTAGGATCCATCTATAAACTAGGAAAACATTTACTTTCATTTTTAAGCTAGAAAGCATTTTTTTCTAATCATTTACATAGTACCTGTCTTGTTTTCCTTATTCTACTCTCCAGAATTTTATTGGAACTTTGGATGCTGGCTGAGGGCAAGAGTTCACGTTAAGCTCACTTTTATAAGCAGTGTTTTATTATTTGTAAAACATTTCCCATGCCAACCACCCTGAAGCAACCCCAATTTAATAATGAGTAAGAATTTATTGCCTACCTACACTATATCTCAGTCCCATCCTCACGTAATTTTCTCTTCCCTTCTTCACTCTTCTTTATGTTAATCTAGCACACATTCCTATGGCATAACCCTATGCCAGTTAGGGCTAAAGAGCTTTGGAAATATCTATGGGCAAAAGGGCATGAAAATTGCTGGACCTTGGTAGACGATGCTTGGGGATGTTGAAAGCTAGTTAGTAGCAGGTGCTGCCTAGGGGTGAAAACAACAACCCCACCCCACTATGCTCCCAGGGACACAGCCTCTTTCAACACATGCTAATGCTAGCTCTGAATGGACAAGGTCCTCTTACTGGAGTTAAATATCAGGTAACTAAGTCTCTATTTCTGTAATATTTATTATAGGTTTAATCCTTCGCATCATCACTTTAGAGCTGGAAGGATTCTTAGAAATGCTTCTAGTACAATGTTCGCATTTTGAAGTTGAGAAAACTATTAGGGGGAGGAGAGTAAGGGAATAAGTAGTTAAGCATTAAGTACCTACTATGTGCTACCCATTGTTAAGCACTTTATAATGTCAAGTGATGAGAAAGAAAAGGATGAATACAAATTTTATACAATGTGCAAAAAAAAAAAATCTTGTTTTTCAGTTTTCCTTATGAAAACAACCTAAATCTTAATTTGCAATATGGCATGAAAAGAATCTCCTTTTTTTTTTTTTTTTTTTTTTTTTTTTTAAAGAAAAGATTTAGTTTCAGTTCCAAATTCTCTCCCTTTCTCACCCCCTCTTCTATCAATTGAGAAGGCAAGAAATATCATACCCATTACGTATATGAAGTTGTAAAAAACATTTTCATGTTAGCCATAATACAAAAAGAGCAAGAAAAATAAAGAAAGTGAAAAATATGGTTCAATTTGAACATTCAGCATTAATCAGTTTTCTCTCTGGAAATAGATTGCATTTTTCATCATTTGTCTTTTGGTATTGCGTTGAATCACTATATTGATCAGAATACCTATCTTTTATAGTTGATTATCATTATGATATTGCTGTTTCTGTGTTCAATGTTCTTCTAGTTCTGCTCAGTCATTTTGCATCAGCTCAAATAAGTCTTCCAAAAATTTTTTATAGTCATGCCCCACAATCATTTCTTTGAGCACAATAGTATTCTATCACGATAATATATCACACCCCCTCCAGCCATTACTTAATTGATGAACAACCTTTCAATTTCCAATTCTTTGTCATCACAGAATAGCTATAAATATTTTGGAGCATATACTCACTTTCCTTTTTTCTTTGATCTCTTTGTGATACACACATACTAGCAGTATTTCTTGGTCAAAGAGTATAAACAGTTTTATAGAGTCTTTCCGGCATAGTTAGATTCTCCAGAATGGTTGTACCTGTTCACAACTCTAGCTGTACCTATCATTCCTGTATCTATTTTTTCACATTCCCTCTAATTTTTTGACATTTTCCTTTTTTATCATATTAGCCAATCTGATAGGTGAGAGGTGGTACTTCAGAGTTGCTTTAATTTGCATTTCTTTAGTATTTAGAGCATTTTTTATGACTGTTGATAGCTTTGATTTTTTTTTTTTTAAACTGCTTAGTCATATCTTTTGACCATTTATCAATTGGATAATGGGAAATTTGAATCATTGCATTTTAGAAAGGAAAGTGATTTAAGAAATCCTCTAGTCCAAAACTAACACTGTCTAGATAAGGAAAGTGAGGGAAAGAAGCAAAAGAACTTGTCCAATGTTTCACCTATGATAATAAATGGCTGAGCAAAGATCTGAACTTAGTTCTTTGCATATGAAATCAAGGGCCTTTTCTATTCTACTTTTCGACATTTCAGATACTTTTTGATCATTCTATTATGCTTTTTCTCTTTTGTCAAGAATTGCTCTCTGTGAGAGAACAATGGGAAGTAAAAATTCCAAAAATGTAAAAATGAAATGATTAAGATATTAATGATATCTTTCTGCATTTCCTATTTATGTGACTGTGCTTGACATGTCCCTGGACCTTTTTGTAAACACTTTTTTTTTTTTTAAAACATAATACAAGGATTTTACAATGGCTAAATACCATGGAAATTATAGCACTGAGTGAATAAAGATAATTTGTGTAAGGCATGTGAGATGAATAATACAACATTTTGTATTTGCTTTATTAAAAAAAAAAAATTGAATACAAGTTCCTAGAAGGAAGTGCCTCGTTTAGTAGTCCTGACCTGGCACATGTGGAATTGAAGTCAACTGAACTGGGGAGAGGTTATCTGTGGCCAGAGGAAGGATTAGAACTAGATTTAGATGGAGGATTAAACCTCTGTCATCTGGTGGTGATCTCAGTTTGGGATTTGACTACGGTTATAAGTATCTGCTTGTCCTTTTCTACTTCTAGAAAACTTGTCATATAAGCATATTTTTTTTCCCTTTAAGCAGTCATAGGATATGAAATTGAAAAGCAATGTTTATGTAATAGTTAAATGGTTTCTTCATGTGTGTCTAAGTGAACCTTCTCTCCCCCAGGGGAAGGCAGAGTAGTAATGTGGTGGAAAGAATCCTGATTTGTAATCAGGATATCTCTATTAGAAACAAGCTTTCTATTTACCACTTGACCCATTTGATCTTTGAAAGTCATTTTGCCCTTGTCTGTAAAGTAAGAGATTTGGACTTGACTGATCTCTAAATTTCTTTCTAAATTTAAATTCTATGATCTGTCCCAGCAGTCTTCCTTTCTTCAACCAATCGTGATGCTTCAGGGGGAGGGGAATTAACTTCCCAAATCTTGGAATAGAGTAACTTCTGTCTGAGATCAGTCATTGCTTTGGAGCTCAATTTTATGGAGGTCTTGGTCATAACATTAGTGGATCTATGGCTATGGAAGGTACTGTATCAGAACTAATAGGTTGCTGAACTTGGAAGCCAAAATAAGCTGGTTTCAAATCCTATCTCAGAAACTTACAGATTGCCCTTGAGTAAATTCACTACTCTGAATTTTGGTTTTCTCCTGTGTAAAAGGATGATAGTAGCATCTACCTCAATGGATTGTTATGAAAATAAAATAATATTTATAAAACCTCTTAAAAATCCTAAACTGCTATATTCATAATAGATAAATATATAAAATGAACTATTATTATGGTAACTACCAAATAATCCTTGCCCAGCCTTGATCCTTAGATATGAAAGCTCAGGCATACCCAGATGTAGACAAATGCCATCTTTCCTTTCTAAATTTCTCCTGTCCCAGACCCAATTCACCCTGCTAACTCCTTAAAGAGTTTTTCCCATTTGTGTGTGGTGTCATCTCAAATGGGTTTGAACTTCCATGGGAGTTATCACATAGTTTCTATTTGTTTACATGTTTTATCTCCTCATGAAATTACATGAGTGAAATTACATGCAGTGAAATTACACTGCAGGTTGGAAACAAATTTAATGGAATAGAATGGATAGAATGTAATGTACTTGAAGTCAATCCTGGTTATAAATTCTGCCTCACACTTCCGGATCTTTGAAATGTGCCTCAGGGCAAGTCAGTTTCGGGACCTCAGTTCTTCACCTATAAAATGAAAGTTTAGAACTTGGTTGCATTTAATTTCTCTTCAATCACTACACTCATGAGAACCTTTGATCTCAGCGTTCTGTCCATTGCAGGTGCTCAATAGATACTTCATAGAAACTTTAAAAGAATGAATATAGGTTCTCAAAGTTTGGATGATCCAAAAGTTTACCTTCTTTCCTTTAACTCTCTAAATTGGCGTTCATTTTCTGGATATACTCCGCAGAACTGCCTAAAAGGGCATTTTGACTTGCTTAGGGTTGAAGAGCCAATCAGACAGAAGCAAAAACCTAGTTCTCTTGGTTCTGTGGCCAGCTGTCTATCACTCAAGCCAGTTGTTTTTTTTTTTTCTTACTAGTCATCCAGTACTTATTATTCACTACAACTCTCTGGGCTTCACCTCTCAATTACAAAACGAAGGTGATGGACTAGATTAAAAATTTTTCTTTTTAGGCAAAATCCTGTAATTCCCATGAATTGGTTTCCAAGTCCATATAACAAATAAATGAACCGACATAGCTATGATTTCTTGGAAGACTAATTTTTCAAGTCAGCAGGCTTACCCTAATGACTACGCCCTACTTCTTTGCTACATACATAGAGGGAACCTATATTGGTGTTTGTGTCGATGTCCTTAGCTGGGTGCAGATTCTATCTTTCCCACTCAAGACCTGTGTTATCATAGGACTTACAGTAACTTCCTGGGCCTTAATTTTCTTATCTGTAAACTTAAAAGGCTGGATTTCCAAGCCTTTCCTACTTCTAAACCTGCACCTTTTCAGAACTGTGTCCATTGCACGATTGGTGCTTAGAGCAGCAAATAAAACCAGCCTTTCCGTGCGGGAAAATCTGGGCTCTTCCCGCAGGTTTCTCGGAACATTTTCAAGTTTTTGGCGTTGCTGCCCCTGACGAAGACGCAGCGGCGCTGAGGGGACTTCTCCCTTCTGGGAGAGCCGTCGGGACTCCGGCCGCTTCTCACTCCTTTATCCGGAGTGGCCCCGGGACTCAGAGAGGCTCCTGAGAGCCAGCCTCGGGGTGGGGGAGTGAGACCGGCTATTGGCGGGGGCTTCGGCGCTCCCGGCGTGCTGGGCTCCGAGCGCCGCGGCCGCTTCTGCCGCAGCTGCTCCCCGCTCCCAAGGCCGCGGTGATCACCGCGGCTCCCCGCCGCCACCCCCAGGGGGAACGGGAGAGTCGCTCGCTCGCTGCGCGGCGGCGGCCCGAAGAAAAGCCGCGCTCGGTGGCTTCGCTCCAGCCCGCCTCCCTCCTGCCGCCCTCCGCCCCCACCCCCTCCTTGGGGCGGCCGCTTCCTCCCGGGCTGCGCGGCTTTCCTGTAGCTGGGCGGCGCTGCCGCTGGGAGCAGGCGAGGCCGGCGGGCAGAAAGGTAAAGGCTGCCGCCCGGGCAGCGCGTTCGCAGCGGAGTGAGCGGGCGGGAACGGTGCGCCGAGGAGCGGCTCCCCATGCCGTGCAGCCGGCTCTCTTTGTTCTGTGCGCCGGAGGAGGGACGCGCGTACGCTTTTAGCCTCGGGACGGTCGGTATAACCCGGCGCTCTGCGCGGGGAGAAGTTTCTTCCGCGGCTCGCTGTGTGTGTGTGTGTGAGTGTGTGAGCTTGTGAGTGTGTCTGCGCGCGTGCCTTTCTCTCCCTACGTCGCTTTCTCTAAGAAGGTAAATAACATCTACGAGGGCGAAGGTCATTTACTTATCGCCGGGTTCGTTCTGGGAGCAAAGCTCGTTCTCAGACTTGGCGCTGGGACGTGTCTCTGTCTGCTAGGAAATCTGCTGTCATAGGGGGTAGGATGCCCTTCCACCGCACTCCGCCCCCGCCGTAACTGCGGGAAATGTGTTTCCCTCCTCTTTGGTGGCTTCTGCGCTCGTGGCTGGGAAAGTCTTGTCTAGAACGGAGCCCACTCCCCGGACGCCCTCCTCGCTCCGCCTGCTCCGCCAGCTCCGGATTCGGTGTTTGAGAGCTGCTCCCAGGTATTCTTTCTCGAGAGCGGGCATTTCCGCGTCCTGCAAGTGGACGTCGTGGACTTCGGTCGGGTTTGGAGGAAGGGAACACGTTTGGAGAGGGCGCGTTATTTTCATTCAATGGCGAGTCAGAGGCTCTGGAAGTGTGATTCTTGAGTGAAAGTTGGCGGAGGGTGGGCGCCTGAAGGGCTTCAGCTTAGATAACTTGTTCCCTTCTTGGAGGTGGTGATGTCAGGTGTTTGTCAGCGGCGGAGGCGAACACCGCACCATTTTAGAAAATCAGTGTCAACTTGGCTTGAACTGGGTTACCTTTTGGCCCCGTTCCCCAGGAGGGAAACGGAGCAGTCTGCTCTGTAACTTATTTACGCGTTGTGGAGGTTTGATCGGAGAATCCCCTAGAGATCATTGCTAGATTGATGTAAAAACTTTGGCTTTTTGGATGTTGCCAAAGCAGTTTATTCCACACCAATTTTCTTTTTTTTTATCATCTTCGACTCCAGTTTGACATCAAAATAATAATCATAATAATAGCAATAATAGTGTAGGGAAGATTTGGTTAGAGAAGCCCTTAGAAATCATTCCTAAACTTAATGTAATGAAACTTTGGCTTTTTGGATGTTGCCAAAGCAGTTTATTCCACACCAAATATTTTTTTTAATTTATCATCCTCTGCTCCAGTTTGACATCATCATCATCATCATCATAGTGTGCAGTGTGTAAAGCTCCCATAAAGTTCATGCTCAGTGACTGCTGCTTGTTGACTGCAATAAAAGTTCATAGACTTTATGCTTGTGGTGCTTGGAAGTATGTGGTGTTTGAAACCATAACCAATAGCCATGTCAGGAGCTGACCTGTGACTCTCAGACACGTGTACAAAATGTATGTAGGTGACTTGGAGTTTATGTTTATCATTCTGCTTAATTAGTGCTCATATTTAAGGAGGATTGAAATAAATCTGGAAGTTATCTAGAATTATGACAGACTTGCCATTTCGTAAGATTGTGGTCACTATTGTACTTTGTAATATTTGAATTGTCCTCCCCCCAATTCTTGTGAATGCTATTTTTTTTCCCCGGGAAACTGCACGAACACCCATCTTCCTTCCTTCCTTCCTTCCTTCTTTCTTTCTTTCTTTCTTTCTTTCTTTCTTTCTTTCTTTCTTTCTTTCTTTCTTTCTTTCTTTTTCTTTCTTTCTTTCTTTCTTTCTTTTTTTCTTTCTTTCTTTCTTTCTTTCTTTCTTTCTTTCTTTCTTTCTTTCTTTCTTTCTTTCTTTCTTTCTTTCTTTCTTTATTTATTTAATAGCCTTTTATTTATAGGATATATGCATGGGTAACTTTACAGCATTAACAATTGCCAAACCTCTTGTTCCAATTTTTCACCTTTATAGGATATATGCATGGGTAACTTTACAGCATTAACAATTGCCAAACCTCTTGTTCCAATTTTTCACCTCTTACCCCCCACCCCCTCCCCCAGATGGCAGGATGACCAGTGGATGTTAAGTACATTAAAATATAAATTAGATACACGATAAGTATACATGACCAAAACGTTATTTTGCTGTACAAAAAGAGTCAGACTCTGAAATATTGTACAATTAGCTTGTGAAGGAAATCAAAAATGCAGGTGGGCATAAATATAGGGATTGGGAATTCAATGTAATGGTTTTTAGTCATCTCCCAGAGTTGGACACCCATCTTCTATGAAATTAGTATTTGGAGATGAATCAAACTTTTGAGCTTCTTCTAAGTGTTCAGTTCCAAAAGTTAGTTCCAATAGAATGTTAGCTCCTTGAAGGCACTCTGTTCTTAAAACAATGTTTTGATAATAACAAATAAATAACATTTACATAGTTCTCACTTTGTGCCAACAGCTACAGTTATTATCTCTCAAGATCCTTATAACCCTGGGAATTAGGTACTATTTACTGCCCATTTTTCAGATGAGGAAACTGAAAGAGCAAATAAGAGACTTGCCCAGGTTGCACAATTAGGAAATGTCTGAGGCAAATCCAATGCTACTTATATACTTCAGAGTAGCCATCTGGTGTACCATAGTAGGTACAGTAATAAACGCTTGTAGAATGAATGAAAAAAATACTGAGTTCTGTGGTTGTATCAGAAGGGGTGGATACAGAAGAAACCGAGCCTTTTGTAAAAAACCTTTCCCTGATTCCATCCTTATACTAATGTCTTTTACCTACATTATGTCCAGTTTGTCCTGTATCTGTCTTGTTTATACGTGGTTGGTATGTGGTTTCCCCATTAGTTTTTGAATTCTTTGGATTCAAGGGACAATCTTTTACTATTCTTCCTACCTTGGGTGGTAGTACAGTACCTCGCACATAATAGGAAATTAGTAAATGTTTGAGATTACTAACTTGATTTGAAGTAATCTCACAAGAAACTTATGGCATATTTGAGCTAATAGAGTGGAATAGGAGGAAAGTAGAGTTTCAGTCTTGGTCATGACACTAGCAGACTCAATCTCTCTGAGGTTCAGATTCCTCTTCTGTAATATGGAATGGTATTATTTTCACTGCTTGACTAACAGAATTTTTTCAAGGAGAATGCTTTTTAAGTGTTAAAAAATACAAAGGAATTTTGAATTAATATTCGTTTGGTACATTGTGGGCCACAGACAAATGTTAGAATGATTTATCTTTTAAAAACTGGAGCAAAAATTGGCTTCAGGATCAATACACAGAGATTCTCCAGAACTGACAAAATACTGCTTTTATGCATATTTCTTCTCTGAATAGAAATTTTTTTTCCTCTTCTTCTTCATAAGCATGATAGATTTCTCCTGATCAAGGTCAGGGTGATGAAGGTACTTCATGGCCTAACAGATGAATTCTTGTTGAAAGCTTCAATCCCACCCAACCCTGAAAACAAAGAATCTGCAGAAAATTATTAACTCCTGAATGTAAGATGACATGCAGTTGAAAATAGCAATTGTGTTCCTTTACTGTGTCCTTGGACAGAAAGTGCCTTAGATTTGGAATGGGGGTGGAGGAGATGACTCAGTTGTGAATTCCAGATTCACCTGTGTGAACCAGGTTACGTTACTTCATCCTTCTGGGACTCCCTTCACTCCCAAAGGGAAGACTTTTAAGATCTTTTTTCTCTAATTGTTGTTCTTATATGGAACTATTATTTCTTTACATTTGAAAAAGAGCCATTCTTTTTAGTTCTCTTTGCGGTTAGTAAAGGTTAAGAAGTATATCTGGATTTCATTGGATGCTGTGAACAGTCTGTGAAAAGAAAAGTGGAAAACAGGATAGCATAAGACTGTGAGAGAAGATGTGATACAGAGAAATGAGAAAGATACTGAATATGATTGTGCTTTCAAGAAATGTCATAGGTAACTTGTTTATCAAGCTCTTTATCATTAGCTGACAGCTACATCATATGTAGTTGATAAAAATCTCTTCTGACAATTTCTCATAATTTTGGTTACCTAAGGATAAGTAAATCTTCTGAAGATATACATGTCTCCATTTCCCACTTTATTCAATAACGTAGCCATTAGAGATTCCAAAGGAAAGAGTCGTAATGTCATCAGATAATATTATATTATTGCTATGATATGCTTTATTAGGTCAACAGACATGAAAGATCTAAGATTTGCCTTTTCCTCGTTTCATCAGAGAACTTGAATTTTGCTTTTCAGTGTCTGACTATTTACGACCTCATTTGAGGTTTTCTTGGCAAATATACAGGAGTAGTTTGCCATCTTTTTATAAATGATAAATGGGAGCAAATAGAGTTGTGACTTACCTAGGCCACATAGCTAGTAAGGAAGACTCCCATTTTGTCACTCTACTGTACCATTAGCTGCCCAAACCTGTACAGATGATGATGTAAAATCTTTCAGGAGTCAGGTGGCCACATCGGTGAATGTGTAATGGGGTAGATCAACTTCCATAAGTAAGAGGGTGAAAAAAGTTGATCATTTTCACATAAAGACTATCTTTTATCCAGCTAGGTTTTATTGTCATATTTAATTGCATCATTCTGAGTCCTTTAGCAATTCAAAAGTATGTTAGAGTTCCCCATACCTGACTTCAAATTTTCTTCTTACAGTTTGGTGACTTTGGGCAAGTCACTTAAACTTTGTCTGCCCAAGTTTCCTCATCTGTAAAATGTATAATGTAAAAATAGTACTTCCCTCCCAGGACTATTATGAAGATCAAATAAGATACTTGGGAAGTACTTTAGAAGCCTTAACATTTCATAAATAGCATAAAAATAGCTATCTATTATTGTTATTTCTGAGTCTTTTAAGAATGCATGACCTAAGGGAATGAGCCCTTTTCACTATCCAGAGCTGAAAATGGAGAAAGTATGGCAAACCAATGAAGTGTTGAATTTGAAATCAGCAAGACTTGAGTTGAAATCCTTACTTAAGAAGGATTAACTTAACTTCTCTAAATTTCACTTTCCTTTTCTGCGAAATAGTGGAATGATAATGGGACCTACTTCAAATGGTTGTTGTGAAAGTCAAATGAGAAAGTCATATGTTAAGCTTTTTGCAACAGTTATTTTTGCTATGGTTGCTCAGTCATGTTGGATTTTCTGTGACTCCATTTGGGGTTTTCTTGGCAAAAATATTGGAATAGCTTGCCATTTCCATCTTCCACTCCTTTTCCAAATGAGGAAACTGAGTTCACGGACTTACCCAGGCTCATACAGCTCGGAAGAGTCTGAGTCTGGATTTGAACTCTTGAAGATGACTCCAATACCCGTGCCACTTAATTGCTCTATTATGTAGAATGCTGATTTCAGTTTGTTTTAACATTCTGGATCTAGCTTTAGTTACTTTAAAATAAATACTAGATATCAACTTGTTTACTAGTGCTTTCTTAAAAAAAAAAATCCAGATATCAGTTTTTTTACTTGTTTTTTTTTTCCCCCTAATAAAAGTGGATTGCAAATTTTTCTCCCCATTTACTTAATTTCCATTTACCTCTTGGTTTTTGAAGAATAAGAGGAAACTATTGCATATTCGGTCTCAGTCTCTGGAAACCTTTCAACTTTGGCATGGGGAGGGAAGATGAGGAGGAGTGCTGCTAAACCAATTGTCACAAAATCCCAATGCACTTTAATGCTCAAGTACTTTTATTTTTCTGGAGAGCTCCTTCTATTTCCATCTGGATTTATTTATTTCTATTTTAGACACAATTCTTGAAGGAATTCACATTTTATTTTATACCAAGGGGGGAAAAAGAGATTTCTGGAGTTTTCTCTGAGATGCAAATAAACCTCCTTGAATTCTTTTGTGCCAATTGATGATTCACTCTTTTTCCTCTGGTCCTGTACTGGCTCTTCCTTCAGATCTGTGTACTGGACTTGGGGATAGCGGAAGAGCACCAGAAATTTGGAGAGGTTTAAGCCCAGCTTACTTGAACTTGGTTAGTGGGGTGATTCTAGAATTTTAATTTTAATGAAGAACTGGGATACTACTAAAAGTAGGCTTTTAATACTTTTTGTAACTTTGTGAAATTCACTTTCTGTTTGTTACTTAATATTTATTTCCTTGTAATTATTAATGCTAAAAAGCACTTAGAGCATCAGAACAGGAAGTGTGCTTGTTTCAGAGAAACCTGGGGAGTAGATGCATAGGGATTTTAGTCAGATAGATGGTTCAGTGAATGTAGCACCATGTTGGAGTCAGGAAAACCTGGGTTCAAATTCGGCTAAGACATATACTAGATGTGTGACCCTGGGTAGGTCACTTAACTTGTTTGCCTCAGTTTCCTCATCTGTAAAAGGATATGGAGAAGGAAATGAAAACCTCCAGTGTCATCACCAAGAAAATCCCCAATGGGGTCACTTAGAGTTGGATTGAACAACAACAAGGACTTTAAAGCATTGAACAGAACAACGGCAGGGACTTAGCAGGTTAGAGTTGAAAGACATTTCAAAGGCTATTATGTGCATCTCTCATTTTACAGATAAAATTCAAAAAGAAGTAAAAATTCCTCACTGTGATTGGGCAAACTGAAACTCAGAAGTGGTCAAATCAGGGGAGAAAGTCTGAGAGTCTAAGATTTAAACTCAATTCCTTTTGGATTGGTGCTTATCTTGTTCTTCATCACACTGCAATAGTGTGGTACTAATTTTAACTGTTATGGGGACCTGGATGAGATCAATTGGGAAACACAATAATAGCAGTGAATCAAGAGAGAGAACCTAGACCAACCAATAGGAGTTCTTTTATAGAATACCAGCTTGTTTACCTAGTTTTCCAATTGGGATGTCATGAAACCATTGCTTTTTACTTTCACTCTCTAGTCCTTAAAAATCTAGGGCTTGGCTCATATGGATGTCCCCTACTAGGTTCTTGCTGTGTCCTGATTCTAGTTTTCCCTAGTTTTCCTCTCCTGCCATTCTTCCTGTCTTATCGGCTGAACTTAGATAATAGTAAACCTCAGGTCAATAAATTATAGAGACAATTTTCTTTCCCAGATTTTTGTTCCACTAATCTCCCTCCATACTTTCCCTTATTTTCAGATGTGCTCACTTCTGTTGGGGTGGGGGGCAAGGGACAGGGAAGGGATGGGGAGAAAGGAGGGGATTGATGACATTAGTTTAAAACAAAACACCTTAAAAAGTCTCTGTAACCAATATGGTTATTCAAGCCAATGCCCATATCAGCCCATAGAAGATTAGAAGAGAGGTTTATTTGTTTAAATTAGTAATATTTCCTGGATTGGGAAGGAGAGAACTGTTGCATTTGCAAATGAAGGTTATATAAGGTTATATAAAAACAAAAGATAACTTAAAAAAAAAAAAGAAGGCAATAAGGTTTCTAGAATCCAGTAATAAAATAAAACAACAACTAGATCTACCCAAGGGAAAAGACACATGAATAGTAAAAGCATACCAGTGTAGCTTGGGCTTTTTAGGGTAAGTGCAAGAGCAGTTGTCCTAAAGGGCATCATTGAATAATTGATACTTTTTTTTTGAAGTATAGATCTAGAACTGGGAAGGACCCTACAAGCAATCTTCCATGGTCTGGTTCAGTTGGAAGAACACTATGTCAGGAATCCAAGGGACTACTTTTACATTCTAGTTTTGCTACTTAATGTCTGTGATAAGTAATTTATTTTCCTCAAGTCTAAGATAAGTGTGTTGGCCTAGATAGAACAGGGCTTCTTAAACTTTTTCCACTCACAACACTTTTCATCCTGAGAAATTTTTACACGATCCCAGGTATATAGGTATATAAAATAGGTATACAAATCAAACATTTACTGATAACAAATCATAATTTCATGGTTCCCACATTCAGTTATAAGACCTCATATGGGGTCATGGTCCACAGATTAAAAAACTGGGGGCTAAATTACTTGTTAAGATTCCCTCTAGCCCTAGATCTATAATTTCAAGATTTTTTTTTCATTAAAAAAAAAGTTATTTTTGTCAATGAAGAAAAGTCTATTTTTCTTTCTCTCTTTTTCCCTTTTCCCATTGAGAAAAAAAGAATAACAAACCCTTTGTAACAAAACAAATTCTTGGCGATTTAGAGTATTTTTTATATGGGTATTGGTGATAGTTTGGATTTCTTTGTTAGAAAAATTGCCTGTTTGTAGGCTGATCCCTCCTTTTTTTATATGTAAGCCTAGAGAGAGATCACACAACTTATTATGATCAGCTAATAAGCAAGAGGTATTAGATTCTCTCTAATCTCTAACTACCAACTCTAACATTTTTTTCTGCATTTCTTCTGATTCCAAAAATTAAATTGTATTTATTATTCTTTTTTAAAATGCATTTTGATAACAATTTCATTCAAAATTATAAAATGATTATTAAATAATTTAAAAAGTAATAAAATTTATTTTCCAATATATAAATGAAAAAATTAAATAAATCTTTGAGAATGTTAGAAAAACAATAATTTAATTTGTGTATCTGTTCCAAGACTACATTACCAACATACTTGGTAATGTAGTCTTGGAACAGATACATATATCCCTCTCAGTAGTACCCTGTTTCTCACCACTTCTAATAGTCTTTCTAGGAATGCTCTTATGGGTCTATGTGTTCCTGGTTACCTTCTGTAAGTGGATCTTTTATACATGAAAGTATATACTATGTAATGCCATCTCTAGAAGCATTTATTCAGTGCTACGAATTGCTCTGGGGAAGTTTGTGGATACCAAAAACCAAACCAACCATTAAAAAAAATCTCTATCATTATATTCTACTGAGGAATATAACTAACCAGATGAATAAATACAAGATAATTTGAGGAAGATCAAAGAGAATTCTAACAAGTAAGAGTCTCAAAATAGCATCTTACCTCAAAACTGGAGGAAGATGAATATTCAAAGGAATACCATCCCAGGTATCCTAGGCAGATTGTTTGAAGACATATAAGTGGGGAATAGGATATCTCCTATAGACAACAGCAAGCTGATCATTTGACAGGAACAAAGTACATGAAGAGAAGTAATGTGAACTGAGGCAGTGCTTTGTTGGTACTTTGTCAATCCTTTATAGTCTAACCCTTTTAAAATGAAAGAGGAAAAAAAATGAACATCCAAGAGTTATTGTCACTTGTCCAAAGGTTCATTGAGCCAAGTTTTGAAAGGTCCTCCAAATTCATCACCCTTCCATTACACAATTTAATAATTTAATCCCGAGCAAGTCATTTGGCCTCTGTAAAATTGATATAGTAACAGCTATCATTTAAAGGGTTGTAGTGAAGATCAAATTAGAAAATGTGTATAAAAGCCTTTATATAAAATGGGTGCTATTGTTATATATGATCTATAGTCATACATGCTAAGGAGTTATGTTGCTCAAGTTATGTCTGCCAACAGAGGTAGCATCTTGAAAGCTTAGCTGTATAGGATATGGCATGATAAGTTATACAGGGCTCAAACCTCTAATTTAACTATGGCAAAGTTATGTAATGGTTGTTACTAATATCTTTTGGAGAAAGTCATAATGGTGATGGGGTTGACTTGAAATCAACTTTTTCGATTGCAAGCCTTTGTGAGTTGGTCCAGCAGTGTCTGTAACTGAGTCTGTATCCCAAAGAGATCATAAAAGAAAGAAAAGGAGCTATATGTGCAAAAATATTTGTAGCAGCTCTTTTTGTAGTGATAAGGAACTGGAAATTGAATGGATATCCATCAGTTGGGGAATGGCTGAATAAGTTATAATAAATGAAGGTCAATGGAATATTATTGTTCTATAAGAAATGATGAGTAGGCTAATTTCAGGAAAGCCTGAAAAGACTGATCTAAGTGAGTATAATCAAGAGAACATTATACAGCTACAAGATTATATGATGATTAGCTATAGTAGATTTGATTATTTTTTTTAAAATGAGGTGATCAAAAGCAGTTCCAATAGACTTGTGATGGAAAGAGCCATCATCATCAAGAGAAAGAACAAGGAAGACAGTATGTATCGAAGCAAAGTATTTTCACCTTGTTTTTGTTGGCTTGGTTTTTTTTTTTCCTCTTTTTTTTTTTTTTTTTTTTAACCTGATCTGATTTTTCTTGTGCAGCATGACAAATATGGAAATATGTTTAGAAGAACTGCACATGTTTAACCTATAGTGGATTACTTGTCAGGGTAGAGGGAGGGAGAAAAATTTGGAACACAAGATTTTGCAAAGATGAATGTTGAAAACTATCTTTGCTTGTATTTGAACAAATAAAAAGCTATTATTTTAAAAAAGAGAGAGGATTTGTGAGTTGGAAGGTATCTCTTAACTGTCCTATAGTCTAACCTATTACATGAAAAGAATCTTCATCACCTACTTGGACACATACCAAGTAGACATCCAATCTTTCTTCTTAAAGACTTCCAAAGAGGGTTAGCCCTGTACCCTGCCTCTCCAGGCTGCCCATCTCCCTTTGAGATAACTCTCATTGTTAGGAAATTTTTCCTGTTATCAAATCTAAATTGATTATAGCCAAATTGATTCCATTTCCAGAGTAGAAATGCCCCCATTTCTACCCTGAAGGATCATATTTACCTAGCTTTTAACCACTCTTCCATATGACTTCAGTTACTTGGAGGCAGCTATCAAATATTTCCAGCTTTCAGATATTTAGAGACAGCTATCATGACACTCCTATCCCCTAAACATCTATAGTTTATCTCCCCATATCAGCATTATTCAGAACCAGGGATTCATCAGAGGCTTTTATCTTTTGTATTTGACCATCCAAAGCTCTCTTCCTCTCTCAGATTTTAACATTTCCAAGGTGGGGATCAAGAAGTTCTCTCAATCCATTTCCACTGTTCTCATATTTTGGGAACTCTTTAACTGTAAGGCTTTTCTTCCAAGATAACCTATATATATCTTCTTGTACATAATTGTTTGCATACTGTCTCAATTTGACTGATAACTCCTTGATGCCAGGGATTGGTTTTTTCTCAATTTTTTCCCCCTGTAATGGGGACTGTTGATTTGTGACTTAAGAGAATGTCTGAGAAAACATTTTAGACTGTTTCTTCATCAGAAGAACCCATAAACCCATTGACCAATACCTCTATCACAGGAAATTTTGATCCATCCCTTCATATCTCCCCTGGCCCACAGACTAATAAACGCTTCATCAAAGCAATTTTATCTTCTGTTACAGCACAGGTAGCTCTTTGCTTTGGAGCTGGGACTCCCATCACAAGAAGACCTATAAAATATATAGGAAAAGGCCCACAGAAAAAGGATCTTCCTGCTTCCTAGGAATTTTCTAGTGCCATACCTGTCATGGATTCTCATGGCTTTAGTCAAAAAAATGTAGCAAACATTGCCCCAGGTGTACTAGTGGCTTGTCTTTAAGGTTTTAGGAGTAGTAGGTAGCAGAGTTGGGAGGAGAAAATCAGCCCTTTATTAGCAAATCCTGGCAGATTATCCAGTTGATATGAAAAAAATCTGGGGCAACTAAATGGATAGAGCACCAGACCTAGAGTAGGAAAGACATCCTCCTGAATTCAGATTTGACCCGAGTTGAAGAAGGCAATGGTAAAACCCCTATTATTTTTCTGCCAAGAAAACCCGAAAGGGGACTACAAAGTCAGACCCAACTGAAAAACAGTGACCAAACCACCAAAAAATACCAAGTCCAACCTATAATGCTCATTGGCTGAGTATTAGCTAGCTGTTACCTTGACCGAGCCATTTAATCTGTCAGCTCAGTGGTAAAAAGAAGATATAATTTTCACACCTACTTCAAAAGGTTATAGTGAGGGGCAGATGAGATAACACTAAATCACTGTGAGTTTGGTAAATGCTTTGTAAATTTTTAAATGTTTTGTAAATTAATTTTTATATTTCTGGACAACCTTCTAATGCAGCCCTGTGCTATTAGTTAGCACTTCATAAATATTAATTGAAGTCTGAGATGATAATGATGAAAAGAATTGGATTGTTCGGGGAGATGCTAATTCTGCTACCGTGGCTGAGTCCTTTCCTGCCAGGAAGTAGTTTGACTGTGTCTTCTCACCCCCAGTCCAGTCCTATGAGTATTTTTGCTTAGCTTGATGATTGTGTACAATGGGGAATGTGAATCTGGTTGAAAATATTCCTGCTTAGTTGAGAAGGAATTCTTTTTTTCAAGAGAGTAAAATTAAAATGCATTAGGGAAAAGTCAAAGGTATGAGAGTTTTGGCCCTAGCAAGTGCTATTAAGTGAGGTCTGCAATCTTTTACAATCTTTTACAGGCCCAGCACTAGGTACTGGGAGGGTGTTATTTCACACCTGGGGATTTAGGGCTCCCTCCCTTTTTTCATTCTTTCCCTGTAACACTTCAATAGTGTGTGGCCTTTTCATGGAGAGCTTTAAAATAAATGCAGCAAGCCAGCATCTGGACATCCAGAGTAAACATTAAGTTGGGTGCTTGTTCTATTAAAGAGTGGGAGTGGAGGTATGTACATATTATCTCAGTGGGGCTAGAATTTGGGGCTGGGGGGAGGAGCTGCTCTTTGCAGGATATTTCCCCCTTCCTCAGTGATAATGCGTAAGAGGACTATAGTTTATTTATGCGGCTCATATTTTCTGCTTGTTCCACCCCTACAGTATACATTTCACTGCAGGGCCTGCTTCTCTCTGGTTCCTTTGGGCCTAGTTCCTAAGACTGCTTGAAAACTGGGCTGGCATATTGTCAGTTTTGGGGACAGATTAGTGACCAGGCCTGGATTCCCCTCACCCCCCCTTTTCTTTGGATGCTTAATGCAATCACACTGAATTTCCATCGCCCCAGGGGCCCATTTGGAGAGCTCTGTTGCTGCTGGTGATCTGAGGGAAGGCCAGCCCTTGGCTTGCTGGCCACCTCTTCCCCATTCTTTGGCCCAGCTATCTGATTACCTGCCGGCTTACATTTGAGGAGATAACAGGATTGAGGTAATGAATTGCTAGAGGCTGGAGGTGACAGAATGATTTGTTGTGATAATCTATGGGACAGGTGTGTTTCTAGTTCACCTTCCCTGGAAAGGTTCTGAAGGGGGGCTCTAGTCAGGTGGCTTGTGCTAGAGGAAAGGGGGCAGGTTTGCTTTCTGATTTTAAACTGCATATACATGCCTCTGGCTGGTGGGGGATGGGGGTTACTGGGGTTCTGTCTAAAGGAGATTTAATCCATTTAGGAATGTTCTCCTGTCTTGGGGTGGGAGGAGAAAATTCAGCATTGTTTAGAGGGGAGAAGTTTGAACTGAAATTTACATGAACCCAAGTTTTTTCCTTTTCCTCTATCTTTGTTAACTCATCCTGTGTATTGGTTGTTTTCATTTCCTGAGGCAAGAGATGGGTTTTGAGCCTTTGGGGTAATAACTGGGCCCTCAGGGAGGAAAAAAGAGGAAGAGGAGAAAGCTTCTTACCAAGATGTTTTGACAGATTGTGTAACATGCAATGATTAATAGAATAAGAAAGGAAGATTGTTTTTCATTTTAAAAAATGCCTTCAGGGTTATTTGGTTTATTTTCAATTAAAAGGAACTGATTTTGTTTCTGGAGAGTGTTTTTAATTTGGATAAATGGTTCAATCTGGGAACCACATGCCAGAACTTATGATCTAAGAATGTAATTTTATTCAGAGTTTCCTCCATGACCATTCTACCTGAAGAGCAGTAAACTCTAGTGATTTCATGGAAACCATGTTAAATGCACGTGACCTGTATTGGCTTTTAGATAGAGCCTTTTCTTTAAATTTTACTATTTAGCAGCTTTGAATTTCCAGGAAGGCCAAAAAAAAGTACATATGGTAAAAAAGAATCAAAATGTCTGAAGATTACTTTGGTTAATTTTTACTCATTAAAAGTATATCCTTCTGGGGGGGGGAAGGGCAGGAGAAAATTGGGAACTCAAAGTTTTAAAAAATGAATGTAAAAAAAACTTTTATGTTTCATTGGGAAATATTTAGTGAAATAAATAATGTGTGTACGTGTATTTTAAGAAAGATATATCTGCACTTAGTTGCCAAAAAAATGCAGGCCAGAACTTTTTATGGAAGGTAGACTGGACAGTGAAATTGCCTTTTTTTTTTTTTTTTTTTTTGGCTAGCCAGGAATTTTGAAAATTCTGAATTTATTCCTTCATAACAACTATTGGAAGCATCCCTGAAGAGTTTAATTGAATTTTTTTAAGCAGTAAAGGAGGAAAATAAACAAGACAAATGGCGATGTAAACTTTGCAGAAACAATCTACCTCTAACTGGGTTTCTATTATCTACTATGTTGCTTGGAAGGTACTCATCTTCACATTAATCTCAAATGATACCAAATGATGATTAAATTTAACAACAACAAAAGGGAATTATACTTGGTTTTAGTATACATTTTTATTCTTGATGACTTTAATACTTTAAATCCATATAGCTTTTATTTTTATATTTTCACAGGTTTTTGTAATGTATTTGATTACAGATTTGTTTGACAACTTTCTATACAGTACCAGCTTGGGGACTGTGGAAGCGCATGATTAGATAGGCAGAGTTCATAGTGCTGGTGGAACCCTTAATGTGATATAGAAGTGTGGAAAACTGGAATGGACATTCTGGTCCAGCGCAGTTGGAGGCAAGAATGGATTATTCAGCTGGTACAAAAAAATCTAGAGCAGCTAGATGACATAGTGAGTGAATAGAGTGCTGGGCCAGGAGTCTGAGATACTTATTTCCTGAGTTCAAATTTGGTCTGAGACACTAACTAGCTATGTGAAGCTGGGCAAGTTACTTTAGGATTTTTGCCTCAATTTTCTCAAACCTGGAGAAGAAAATGGCAAACCATTCCATTGTCATTGCCAAGATAATCCCAAATGGATTTTGGAAGAGTTGGAAAAGATTTAAATGCTTGACATAAAAAAATCTCAAAAAACTGTTAAACAGTTCAGTGAATTAGGGCCAAGAAACTTTAGTAGAGGTGGTATCAGGGTCAAAACCAGAAATTCACCCTGAAGTCCTAGTTGGGGGAAAGGAGACAGAAGGTCCTGGATTCTGATCTCAAGATCAAGATTACTGCTGAGTGTAATCTAAAGAGATGAGCTAGACAAGGAGAACTAGTTTAATTTATGATTAGGGCTGCGTGGACACAGGCAAGTTCGAAGTATAGTGAAACACTAGATAGCTTTGCTTTCTAGATTCCAAACCCTCATCATCTGGTAAGGTCCCTATTTCACCATCCCCTTCATAAACTTCTACAGAATTTATAAAATTGAGGGCATCTGGGGAATTCACAATATTTTGATTTATTTAATTAATGAAACTCAAAAGATAAAGGCTTCATTTGCAAAGAGATAAAAATCTGTCCTTCATTCCAATCACTCCTCTTCCTACAGGCTAGGGACACATAACATCTTTTTTAAGAAAGACAATGTACTGTATTGGGTATATGTTTTTTCCTTTTTCTTTATTTACTTAAGTTGGTTTCTTATACCCAGAGTCCCTAGGGACTGGGATATGAATTGAATTTTAGAGTTGCAAAGGAATGGTCCTTCCCTTTCTGATTTTGCTGGGCCACAGCATACCTGAAGAAGTTAAAATATTTGTTTGATCCAGTATTTATGCACTGGCAATATACAACAATACAGTGATAAACAATTTTTAAATTTATAAATAAGTATAACATGTTCTTTGCCTTCAGAAAGCTTATCTGCAAAAATATGGTTGTACTAGAGTGGAAGGTGTATGAAACCTTGAAGATGCTCTCATTTTAACTTTGTCATTCTACTTTAGTACCAGGAACAGTGTATTGCTTACACTAGGGGCTTAATTATTTATTGAATTGGTCAAAATAGTGATGAGATTTGAAGCAATAAGAATAAATAAAGTTTCAGATGAATGACTATAAGCTTAGTGTCAGGGTCACAGAGCTGGGGGTGGAGGGGTAAGGGAAGATGTATGAGAAGCAGGGAGATAAGTGTGAACACTCATGGGGAAGGAAGTCAGCAAAATTAAATTGTGAAGTGTATAATAAGACAATTAGGGAGTTTAATGAAGGAGCAAGAGAAGGGGAAGTGGTGATAGTGTCATACTGGCAGGTAATCAAGAACTAAGAAAAGTACATTGAATTAGGAATAAAGTAGGCTTTGGAAACATTCATGAGAATAATTTTAAGATGATGGAGGGTAGGATTTGGGGAGAGTTTAAAGAAGAGAATGAACACTAAATAGGAAGTGAAATCTGTGAGTGTAGATTGCATTTTTGAGTAGTTGGCAGTAGAAAGAATAGATTTTAGATAGGAGTTATCTCAGACAATAAATGGGAGAAGAAACAACCATATTTTTATATAACATTTTATTTCAGTGCTTCAAAGCATCCATCATTTCCTTAATGTCAGGAGTTGTCCCAATGATACAGTTCTTAAGCCACTGACATTTAACTTCCTATAAATTATCCATAAAGGAGCCACTCTCTGTGCTATATACCTGCCCCTAGCTCTTTTCCTATTAAAAGGGTATCAGGATGGCCTTCAAATTCCTCACACTTGTTACATGAATGATTTGCTCTCCATTCCAATCATACATTTTCTAGATGATTTTATTTATTTGACTTTTTGCATGCAAGTCATTATTGCAAATACCTACAGCCTATTTACACTCACAGTGCTTCTTTTCCTTGCCATTTGGGTCACCTGTAATTTGTTTTCTTTATAGGTTGTAATGTTATTTTTTCACAAGGCCAATATGGGACTTTATTTTGACTCTGCCTATTTATTACAAGGGGTTTGTCTTTGGGGATCAAGAGAAAACACATGGTTGTAATAGAAAAAATAATTTTAAAAATTGCGATGTTTCATGATTTTAGGCCATATATTCATTGGAATTTAATTTGAATGTTTTAAAAAAACCTCATAACCTGTAAGGTAGGTAGTAGAGAAGTTGTTACCCCATCTGGGAGATTAGGAACCTGAAATTCAAAGGGGTTAGTGAACTTTCCCAGAATAATTCAATCAGTAAACATTTATTATGCACCTACTTTGTTCTAAGCACTGTGGTATGTATTTTTCCAAGATATTTACTGTGGGCTGTGTCCTGGGGTGACACAAAGTTTAGATGAAATATCTTCATGGGGCTTACACGCTAGTAGAATTAAAAGGCACCAGTACACTTTATTAGATGCCAGAGTTCATTGGAGAATTACAAAAGTGCTACTTGAGGGCCAAGTGAGGGAAGAAGTTATTGGGGTGGGCACAGATCAAGGTTGGCTGACTTTGTTGAGGAGGTAGTATTTGACTTGGGCTTTAAAGAATGATTAGGGATTCTGAAAGTAAAAAAGAGGAGGGGAAAAGACATTGTAGGTGTGGGAAGCTAGGACCAGAGAGAATCGAAAGCTCAATATTATTTTCAAGAGACAGAAAGTTTTAGTTTGTTTGGAGGGTAGTGACTTTTGCAATGGTTCTCAAACTCTTTTTCTCAATGTCTTTACGGTATTAAGAACTATTGAGAATATATCCAAAGAGTTTTTGTTTATATGGGTTATATAATACATATTTATCATAAATAGAAAAAAAAACCTAATTTTGATTTTGTAGACCCTCTGAAAGGATTTCAGAGACCCTCCAGGATTCACTGCACCACACTTTGAGAACCACTGCTTTAGAGTATAGAGAATATATCATAAATTTAGAAAAGTTGTTTTAGCTCCACCTTAAATGTCAGACAAAAGAATGTGAGCATTACTCTTTAAGCAGTGAAGAACCACTGTAAGCTTTTGAACCAAGTAGTAACTTGGCCAGAGCTAATAAAGAGTATTAGACTGGTAGCAAACAACATGAAGGATGGATTAGTAGGGAGGAGAAAGGGGAGTAAAAAGGTTTATTAGGAGGTTATTTATTGCAACAGTCTGGGTGGGTGGTAATGAAAGACCATTCTAGGGCATTGGTAGTGAGAAGGGTGCGGATTTAAGATATGTTGCTAGAAATGGCAGAACTTTGTAGGATTGTAGAAATGTGAAACTTTGTAATCTATGCAGGAAATGAGTTGAGACTTGATAGGGAGAGCTCAAGTTATAAGTGGAAGTTCTGTTGAAGGGGAGAAATAATAAATTTCAATTTTGGACATCTTGTTTTTGTTTGAACATGTCATGATAGACGCTAATGGAACATCTAGAATGACATGTTCAAGATGAAGATGCTGGTTTGGGACTCTTAACTGAAGCCTGAATTGGAGGAGATTTGAGAGTCATTTGCTTAGAGATGTTAATTGAAGCCATGGGAGTGAATGAAATTGTTAAGGAACAATTAAAAGTGAAGAAGGTCAAGGACAGATGTCAGAAAAATCCCTATTAAAAGAAATGAAAAGGAACAACATTTATATAGTACCTATGTGCCAGACACTCTGCTAAGTGCCTTACAAATCTTATCTCATTTGATTTTTACCTCTAGTCAGCAAGATAAGTGGTAGGAAAAGGATGAAGAAAATATTAGAAAAAGCTTGGTATACCAAAGAAGGAGACCAAGAATCAGAGGTTAAAGATTTAAAGTCAGGATATTCCAATCTTGAAAGGTTAAAGAACAGAGATATGTATATATGGTTAGAGAATAAGCAATATTATTAAAAGCCACCAAGAGCTCGAGAAGGATGCATGCTAATAAAATGTCATAGATTTGAGGAACACTTAAAGTGGATCGATCCAGTTGGACTCAAGGCTAGCATTTAGTAGGATATTATAATATTCCAGGCAAGCAGAGATGAAGTACAGTACTAGAAAACTAATGGTAAGAATAGAGAAGGAAAGAGCTGGAGCTCAGAGGCTCCTCTGAGGTAGCAATAGAATTGGGCAAAGATTAGGTACATAGGATGAAGAAGTAGGAAGAATCAAAGATGGCTCATATTTGAGGCTAGATGACTGGAAGGAGCATCTGGTTATTCCATTTGTGGAAATAAAGAAATAAAGGAAAGGGTTGGGTCAAAGAGCAGCCTGGAAGGGAAAATCAAGGCTGTCACAAAAAGGAAACATTATAGCCAAAGGTGATATTTTTTTTTTTTTTAACATTTTGTGTACTAATTATACATATATAGAAACCTCAGGTTTTACAGTGTTGTCCATTCTAGCAGCAGATCTTAAATCTATGCCCTCCTCACTACCAATACTCCAGAATAGTCTCTCATTATTACTACTCATGCAGATTTTTCCAATAAATAACTTCCTAACAAAAAATTCCTCACTCCCCACTAATCCAAACTCCAGCTAGAATATGATTATTCTCACTTTACACATTTCCTTCTCATATTCTTCTTGGTCACTCAAATAGTGAGTTCATGCCTCACCAGACTGAGGAAAATCATCCTAACTTGCCTTTTATATGTGACTGCTGTTAGCTATATTTTGGTGTCTAGTTTCTTAAATTCACAGCACACTTATGAACATTTGATGCTTTGATTTAGTTTAATGGTTCAATTATTGAGGATACCTGGCTTGCAGTCTTTTCAAGGAGAGAGGGGATTGACCCTTTATTGTGGAATTCTTTATCTGTGAACTATAGACAGTGGGATGAAAGAACTTTTCTGAAATCTAGCTATATAGCTATGATCTCAAATTTTTAAAAAATGTTTCTTCTCTATTTTTATTCTAATTTTATTTTTTTCAAATTTTTAGTATTTGCTTTTTAAGGTTTTGATTTCTAACTTCTCTCCCTCTTTTTCCCCCGCTCCAAGGCAGTAAGCAATTTGGATATAATTTATACATATATTATAACTTTTTTTCAACTATTCCTCAATTATTGGGCATCCCTCATTTTCCGATTTTTTGCCACCATAAAAAGAGTTTCTATACTATTTTTGTATAAATAACTCCTTTTCTGTTTTTCTTAAAATGATGTCAGAATTTTTTAAAGACAAATATGGCATACCATGTATAATAAGCACTGCAAAAAAATTTAATGAAATAAAAATTCTTTATTTGAATAACAATAATAGCTAGCATTTAATATAGCACTTTAGGACTGGAAAAGTACTTTACTTATATTATTAAAAAGAAATCTCTGAGAGGATTGACTAGATTGCCATCTGTCCAAAAGATATTTTGCTTTTAGTTTTATAGGACTTGGAGTCAAATAATATCCCTTCTAAAATCCCAACTATACAGTTCTTCTCCTTTCTCAACTTCAATGACCTTCTCTGTCCCACTTCAACTCAATATCAATTTGGTCCTTCTAACTTGCCATTTATGGGTTAATTTATTTCTACACTCTGCTTTGCTCCAGAGGTCTATCACTTTGATGTTTCATTAGCAACTGTTCTAAAATGCCTCCTCTTTCTAAGCTTCCACTTTGCTTGACTTCTTAATAATTGTCCATAAATAACTATTTTTGGGGCAGCTGAACACTTTACCATCTTGGTTTTTCTTCTACCTCTTTGGCCTTTTCACTTGTTCTTTATCCATGGTGGGTGCAAAGAATCTACAGTACTAAATAACTCATTGAGTGTAACATCTGTAAGGAGAGAAGAACAAGTCAAAAAGATAACCACCAGGTTTTCAGCATGGAGTAGTTCCATTGTCAGCAAGGATGATAAATTTCAATATTAGAAGTGCCAGTAATAGAGCAAAGTGGAGAGGTCTTTAAGATGATCAATCAGTCTGTCTACAAATATTTATTAAGTGCTTGATACTGCATTAGGAACTAGGAAAACTAAAATAAAAATGAAACCGCCCCTACCCTTAAGAAGTTTACAATCTATAGGACTGAGGTAGTAGACAGAAGGGTCTAGAAATGAAGAAGGATCTGAGATAGAATTAGAGATTTAAGGGAATAGGGAGGGGGTGTGTGTGTGTGTGTGTGTGTGTGTGTCTGTCTGTCTGTCTGTCTACTTACTCTCTCTATATGTAAGATGTCCCCTGAGTCTCAGGGCAGTTTTAAACTTTAATTGCTTAACACACCATTTTTTCAGACTATTGTGTTAGTCCCAAATTCAAATAAACATTCTGAGACAATTAGGGATGATTGGTCTTGGGTTTCAGTTAATGTATGTTGTGTGGTTTGCCTTGCAATAGAAGTTACTTATTAATGATGGGATAATTTAGGATTTATCCTGAAAAATTTTAGAGTATGGTCCTACTGATTAAAAGGGAGATGATTCCTCATTTTCCAGAAGTTGCTTAAATCTTCCAAAGTCAAAAGAGTAGCCATTTTAAGCCCTACAGTTGTGATGTCAGTCAATCAATATTTATTGTTTTATATTATATTTATTATTAATTGTTTAACAAGTGCCAACTATATGCTAGTCAACTAACATTCCTTCCGAAGAAGAGCATTTATTTACTACTGATTAATAGAATCTGGTCCAATATTATTTATTTTCTTGAAAAAATGTCCACTCTGAAAGTATTAATGTTAGTGATTTTTAAACTATATATAAGATGCTTTTTAGATCAAAGACTTAATACATCTGGAAACAAGATGCTATTAGTGAATAGTCTAATCTAATGAAAAGAGTACTGGAGATTCACAATCAGAAGACCTGGGTACAAAGCTTTACCATGTAACCACTGACAAATCTGTTTATCTCTCTGACCTTTCATTTTCTCACCTGTAGAATGGGGGTCCCAGTAGTTGTACTTGTCAGGAAAACCCTGTGCTAAATCATGGAGCTCTAGGGAAATATGATCACTTGTTATTACTGGTTGTACTTTAGAATAATAGGTATTTTTGTGTCAGGGTGTTTTCCTTACTTGTCCCTTGAAATCAGTACAATAAAATGGCTGTGATTACTTTCTTTGGTCAGACTCTGGAAATAGATTCCTTGCTTAGGCAAATGTCATAGCAAATTATAATCTTTTGTGTAAGACTTAAACATACTGTTTTTGTTTTCATAGAAACATTAAAGAGAACAGATTCTCATTTGGAAACCAAATAACTCTTCTATTTTATCTGTCTACTGTTTTGAGCATTTCGAGATCATGCCCTCAAATTCATTATTTGGGGGCTGAATCATTGGGCACTTAAGTATTTTTTTTTTTTATTTTTTGGAAGGGGAGACAAATTGTGGAAAAAATATTTTAAGCTGTTGTAAAATGCATTTGCTTCCTGGAAAAGTATCAGCCAATTGTTCACATGATGAATGGCTGATATGTTAGCCAACCATGCTTGAAATAGGGAAGGCATTGTTCACTGTACCTAATGGGAACACATCAGTTTCCTCAGCCTACGTTGTCTTTACGTCAGCTGATCTATCTTCACTTTCACAGAGGAGCTACTGACCTATTGGAGGGGCATTGTTTTGTTGGCATTTGGCCTTCGGCTCTGAGTAAAACACATGACCACATTGTTAAGACAACTATGGGACCTGATCATCTGCCTGGATTTCTGTAACAGATTGATGAATGAATTTAAGCAGTTTTCCTAAAACCCAACTTGTTGCTATGGATAAAATTTTTACACCTGAGAAACTCAGGTATATGTATTCTTTGATTGTATGAGCTCTGAAGGGGTTGTATAAATAATTAATATCCACATGAAAGAACATTAGAGCATTAGCAATACTGGGTACCCTATGTTCTAGGACTAGAGAGTAGAACTGAATTATCTTATGGAAATGAATTGTTTTTCCTTTTGGACTTAACAACTTCATTGTCACAGTCCTTCTGAATTCAGGATGGTTTTTTTTCCCAGATAATAAACATTAATTCTCATAAAGTGACCTGGAATTAGATACTTTTGAAGACTTTAAAAATTATTATTTATTTTTAACATTCATTTAAAAAAAGATTAAGTTCTAAATTTCCTTGCTCTCCAGTCCCTCCTTCATCCATTGAGAAGACAAATTATATATATCATTTATCTATGTGAAACCATGCAAAAATGTCCATATTACCTATGTTCCAAAAAAGCAAGAAAAATAAAGTCAAAAAATTATATTTCATTTTGCATTCAATGATTATCAGTTCTCTCCCTGGAGTTGTACAACATTTTTTCATTATGAATTCTTTGGAATTATCTTGGATCATTGTATTGAGTTGGTCATCCTTACATATGTTACTATGCATTATTATGTTACTATGTACAAAGACCTCCTAGTTCTGTTTACAGTATTCTGCATCAGTTCATATAAGTCTTTACAGGTTTTTCTGAAACCATCCAGCTCATTATTTCTTACAACTTGTTCAGCCATTTCACAATTGATGGGCATTCAATCAATTTTCAATTCGAAAAGGAGCTGCTATAATTTTTTTTTTTTTGTAAATATAGTCTTTTTCTTTTTCTTTGATCTCTTTGGGTACTTCTAGTAGTGTTATTGGTCAAAGAGTATGCACAGTTTTTGTAGTCCATTGGTATAGTTCTAAATTGTTCTCCAGAATGGTAGCGTCAATTCACAACTTCACCAACACTGGACTGGTGTCTCAGTTTTTCCATATCCCTTCCAAAATTTATCATTTTCTTTTTTTTTTTTTTTTTGTCACATTAATCAAATTGATGAGTGTGAGGTGGTACCTCAGAGTTGTTCTTATTTGCATTTCTCTAATGAAGAGTGTTTTAGAGCATGTTTTCATATATCCACAGATAGCTTTGATTTTTTTCTTCTGAAAACTGCCTGTTCATGTTGTTTGACTGTTTATCAAATGGGAGGTAGCTTTTATTTTTATAAGTTTAACTCAGTTCCCTGCATATTTGAGAAATTAGGTCTTTATCAGAGAAACTTGCTGTAATTTCCACCTTTTAATTTTTGCCTTTCCTTCTAATTTGAATTGCAATGATTTTGTTTGTGTCTTTAAGAATTTGAATGCTCTGCCTTTTGGTATATATGTGTTTAGTGTTTTTATTTCTTGATTGTATATGGTTCTATTCTTGGTTATAATCCTAACTCCTTTGCCTTCCAGAATGGAATATTCCAAGGCCTCCCCATTAATGTGGAAGTATCTATATCTTATGTAATTATGATAGTGACTCCATGAGTTTTGAATGATATTTTTCTGACTAATTGCAATATATTCCTCCTTAATTTGGAAATTTTCATTTTGGGATCTCTTTCAGGAGGTGATCGATAGATTCTTTCAAGTTCTATTTTATTCTCTAGTTTATTCTCCTTTACAATTTCTTAAAATATGATATCTAGGCTCATTTTTTGATAATGACTTTCAGGCCTGGAGAGACTTACACGAACTGATGCTGAGTGAAATGAGCAGGACCAGGAGATCATTATATACTTCTACAACAATACTAGATGATGACCAGTTCTGATGGATCAGGCCATCCTCAGCAAGGAGATCAACCAAATCATTTCTAATGGAGCAGTAATGAACTGAACTAGCTATACCCAGAAAAAGAACTCTGGGAGATGACTAAAAACCATTACATTGAATTCCCAATCCCTATAGTTATGCACACCTGCATTTTTGATTTCCTTCACAAGCTAATTGTACAATAATTCAGAGTCTGATTCTTTTTGTACAGCAAAATAATGTTTTGGTCATGTATACTTATTGTGTATCTAAGTTATATTTTAATATATTTAACATCTACTGGTCATCCTGACATTTAGGGGAGGGGGTGGGGGGGTAAGAGGTGAAAAATTGGAACAAGAGGTTTGGCAATTGTTAATGCTGTAAAGTTACCTATGTATATATCCTGTAAATATAAGGCTATTAAATAAAAAAAAATTAAAAAAAAAAAAAAAGATAATGACTTTCAGATAGTACAGTAATTCTTACTCTTTTCCTTTCTTCTGTATTCCAGATCAGTTTTTTTTTCTGATAAGATATTTTTACATATATTTCTATTTTTAAAATTCTTTTGATTTTTAAAAAATTTCTTGATGTCTCATGGAGTCATTAACTTCCACTTGCTCAATTCTAATTTTTTAGGAATTATTTTCTTCACTGAGCTTTTTCACTTCTTTTTTCTCTTTGGTCAATTCTTTTTAATGAGGTTACTTCTTCAGTGGATTTTTGTGACTGTTTCCATTTGTCTAGTTCTGCTTTTTAAGATGTTATTTGTGTGTATTGGGGATGTACGCGCATGCTCCTGTGTGTCCCTTTTACCAAACTGTTAATTTTGTTTTTATAATTTTCCTGTATTCTTTTGCCCCTGCTAAAGGAGATAATAATAATCTCACATTTAGATAGTGCTTTAGGTTTAACATAAAATGAATCTCACAGTGGCCTGCTGGGAGAATGATTGCATAAAATTCATTAGCTCCATTTTACAGAGAAGGAGATTGAGGTTTTAAAAAATTAAATGACTTCTCTGTAATCAAGTAACCTGTAATTTCAGTCTCCTGAGTTCAAAGCCCTCAGTACCTGGTCGTGCTGCTGGCATTAAGAACTGACATTTCTTTTCATTCATATATTTCATTTATTCATTCAAATATAAATTTTCATTTCATTCAAATATAAATTCATTCATTCAGATAGTACATCATGTGATAGGTGCTGTTGTAATGGATTGAATTGATTCAGAAGAAACTTTCCTAAGTTCTGGTGCTGCCTCCAGATTGCTGCCACAGCATCCACAATGTCTGCGGATAAATTGCTTGGTGGGCCAGGATTACATTTAAATTTATGTTACATCACTTTTTTCCCTTCAGCCAATTATTTCCTGTTTCTTTTCATTGCTTTTATGATTTTCTTTCTTTTCCCCTTTCATGCTTTTTGCTCTTATATTCAAACAATAAAAACTCAGCATCTCAGAATAGATGGAGTGTTTAGCTTTGGACACAGGAAGAATTGTGTTTAAATCTTACTTCTGACTCACACTGTGATGGGGCAAGTCACTTACTGTCTAAGTCTATAAGACTTAGTTACAGATAAGACAGATAAGTATAAATAATCAGCATTTATGACACATTTTTCACATCACAGGTCCAGACATTAAAACAATTCAGTCGAGTTAGCACTATAGCTAGCTAGGTGACCCTGGATAAGTCATTTTATCTTTATTTATCCCAGTTTCTGTCTTAATGGGGACAATAATAGCACCTACCTTCTAGGGTGGTTATGAGGATCAAGTGAAATGCTTAGCACAATGCTTTTCTTGTAGTAAGAGCGTAATTATCAGCTACTAATATCATCATCATCATTATTGCTATTATTATTTCTGAATGGTTCTGGTTATTGTTGCCGTAATGGAATGGAATAAGGTACAGATCATTTAGGAATTAGAAAATGATTCAAGATCCTTTTTCAAATAGGGTGAAGGAGACAGGGTCTATCAATGAAGCTTCTTTAAAGATAGGACAGTCTTCCTTTTCATATAGCCACAGGAGTTGCTTTTGAGTGCCAGCATCCTGAAAGAATACAGTCATGGTAGATTTTTTTAATGTGTATTTAGATGGAAAAAAAAAATCTCCCTTCCTGTGACAATCTGGAAAAAATGGTTTTAATTGAAAAAAATGCATCAAAGCAACAGTTGATAAACAAATCTCCATTTAGTAGAACATTAAATATAATTTTCAGAACCATTATTTTCTAAGCAATCGTATATGCCAAAAAATATAGGGAATGGATTTGTGCAGAGAGAGGCCTTTTAGTGATTAGGAAGGCATATTGGTACACAGTGGGAACTGGAGCCAGAGGACTTAGATTCTAACCCTCACTTTGCCTCTTATTAACCATTTAGCACTGAGTGAGTCATTCATCAAGAATTAATTAAGCACCTACTGTGAGCTAAGGGCCAATGGGTCATCCTGGTAGTGGTAACAAGTATTCAGTTTGATAGTATATAGGAATAAAGCAGTCTTTGTTTCATCTCTCATAAACACGAGCTATAAATGATAGAAGAACCAATTCTGTATTATAGGTAATAGCAGTTTTAGAAAAATATCTTGTTAATTTCCTTTATATGGAAAACTGTTCCATACAAATGCAACCATGGGTATGTTCTAAATTTGTGTATATATTTTAGTATTTCATCACATCTTAGGATTTCAGAGACGATCTAGTTTATTCTCCACCATATTTTATAGTGGAAGAAATATGGGTCCAGAGGTAAAATGCTTTGCCTGTCATTAAGGGATCAAGTTAAAACTATAAACCCAAATCTCCTATTTCCCAATCCTTTGCATTGACTCCACTCTGCTTGAAATATTTTTGAAGTATTAGTTCATTCTGTTTTAAGGAGAAAAAATTTGTTCTACTGGTGCTGTATTGTTTTGAACTAGTATGAATATGGACCAAGTGTTCTAAGCAAAGATTTCCAAGCAGTATTTCTTGGGATGCTTCAAAAATCATTGTGCTCAGGTGTATGTATTTTGTCTTTTTTAGGTTCCCACTCTCATACTAGTAAGATTCCTGGGCATGAAAAATAATGTACAGTTCTATATCATCAGGATGTGGATTGTATGGGCTGATAAAATTATGTGCTTCCCTAGTCAGACTGAAGCAACCATCAGAGACCATCTTGGAACCAGGAAGAATCATGAACTTGTATTCAGGAGGGCTTCAAATTGAATACCTTTCTCAGACTTCTACTAGTTTGTTTGGGAGCTCTGGATACTCATGTTCTGTAATTTCTAAACAATGGATGGGGCAACTCCTATCAGTCAAGATAAGAACTTGCTCATACCTTAAGTAGTATGAATCTTGTTCCATAAAGAGCTACTTTCAAAGAACCTCTAGGTCTTTTCTCATCCAATAGATGCCAGTAAAATGCTTTGGACATCCACCATTTTTGCTTCCCTTTTTTCCACTGGGCTGTGGCATCTCCTTTTTCCATCTTACCCTTTATCAATACCCTTATCAATATCAATAACTCTTTATCAGTATTCTTTCCAATATCAATATCAATGAGATAATATATATAAAGCCTAAGCTGTCTCCCATGCTTAGAATGCATTTTCTCCTCATTCTTGCATCTTAGAATCCCTGATTTCTTTTTAAGGTTAGCTTAAGTGTGACCTCGTCATCTGGCCTTTCCAGATCCTTTTCCTGCTGTTACCTTCCTGTTATTTTTTATTTGTTTTACATTTACTTATGTGTACATATTGTTTCATGCCATGGAATAAGCTCTTTGAAAACTTTATTTTACTTTAGTATCTCTAAAATACGATTGGCATACAGGAGCATCCTAATAAATTTTTATTGATTAATTGTAAATCTTGAAGGACTGTGTAAATATTGACTATTTCTTTTTCCATATTTCTATGTTCTCTACCATTTTTTTATACTTTCCTTCCTTATGTCATTGCCTACTAACTTTCGATAGTTATCCCAAAGTTCTGAGGATACTGAATTTTCTGATTTTGAAGAGGATCTCAGATCCTTAAAACTTTTGAAAGGTCCTGGGATATAGAACATAAATGATTTGTGTAAGAAGGTTGTAAAGTTTCAGGAAATATACCTTTTTGAAGTGAACTTACCGTTCTTTCACACTCACTTCTCTGTGGTGAAAATTTCCCTATGAAAAAGAATAAATACTTTTGTCACCAGGAGCTTTTCTTCCTCTTGAGTCTTTCATTTTCCTTTTGTTATCCTCAAAGCATTTATTTCTTACTCCAGAGACTCCTAAACTCTTTTGTGTCATGGACTATTAGCAGTCCTATGAACCATGTGAATTCTTTCTTAGAATAATTTTTTTCTTGTCTATATTCATCATTGAAAGAGGCCCTAAATTTTATTTAGAAGTTAGTGAAAATAGATATAATTTTTCCCCCATCTATATTCATGAATTTGTAAGTCCTATTTTTGGATCTCAGGTTAAAAACCTTGTTAGCTGTTCCTTCATCCAAACCTCTCATGATCCTTTCTTGATATTAAGGACTCTAATTGCCAATAGGAACTCTTCTTTGTCTGGTTTAATTTCTGGGCCCAACTCTTTCCTATTTTTTCCCCCTGTTATTTAAACTGCTTTTACTAGTTCCTGCTTAAATGCAGACACTGGAGCAAATATTTCATCTATAATAGGGTCATTTTGAATTCAGAAAATGGTTTGAGTAGGAAGCCTTACTATTCTCACACTAAGACCCAGAAGCTGAGTAAATATTTGAGGATGATTTGGGAGTGGTCATTCAGCTAGGCTTCCTCCATAATAAACCTTATATGAGTATATGTTCTAATAAAAAATGTCATTAATGTGTTTAATCAAGGGAATGCAAATTAAACCTTCTTTTTCCTTGTCCATTTGGGAATTTTTATTGGGTTATTTTTAATATACTGTAACTTTGATATAAAGAAATTCTATTCAAAGAAAGAAAAATAAGAATTCTTTTTTTCCTTTGTTCACTAAATCTATTTATTCTTATCCCCAGAAAAATCTAAAATTATGATTATCAGGAGAGACAGACTAGGGAAGAAAGGTTTGGTGAATATTTGGGTTCTTAACCAGGAGTTCATTGGCATTTTCTTTTAAGGATTTTTATAACTGTACATCAGTGTAATTGTTTTCCTACATAATTCTATAAATTTCTTTTTATGCATGTTAGAGCATTATTCAGAGAAGAGCATCCATAGACTTTACTACTCTGTCAAAAAGATCCATGACACAAAAAAGGGGTAAATGACACCCATGAAGGGACCCTGAGTCTTCAAAGACTGTGACAGTTTTTTTTTCTTTTTCTTTTTCTCTTTATTTTAAAAAAATTGTTTTTAATTTTTATTTAATAGCCTTTTATTTACAGGATATATGCATGGGTAACTTTACAGCATTAACAATTGCCAAACCTCTTGTTCCAATTTTTTACCTCTTACCCCCCCACCCCCTCCCCCAGATGACAGGATGACCAGTAGATGTTAAATACATTAAAATATAAATTAGATACACAATAAGTATACATGACCAAAACGTTATTTTGCTGTACAAAAAGAATCAGATTCTGAAATATTGTACAATTAGCTTGTGAAGGAAATCAAAAATGCATGTGTGCATAAATATAGGGATTGGGAATAAAGACTGTGACAGTTAACTGCAAAAGCTAGGAGATTAAGCCCAGTTGGAAAGGCTTCAAATATGGACCCAGCAGGCAAGAGAGGCTGATTGTCTGCAGTCCTAGGATCAATCTTCCTAAAATCTGTGTGGCCCAGCTCATCCCCAGTACATCTGCCAGAATATCTAGATGATAAATTCTTAGCAACTCATGAAATAAACAAATTAGGAAAAATAGGCTTTCTGTTTTAAGGCGCTTCCTTTCTTATTTTTAAAAGGAAAATTTTAAGCATCCAATATAGTACAAATAATTGTACTGTTAATTTTCAACCATTCTTACAGAATTATCAGAGAAGATAGTCCTTGTATAATAGAAAGTCTAGTGAATCTCTCTAGTGGGAGTAAATCTAGTCTCAAATACTACTTGAAATACTGGATGTGGGCAAGTCTATTTTTTTAATGGATTCTTAAGGATATCTTTTGTTTTTATCACTTGGATTTTCCCCTATAACCATCTCTTTCTCTTCCAGAGATCTCTCTCTATAACAAAGATTTTTTAAAGAAGGAAAAACAAGGAAGAAAAGGGCAAAAAATTAATAAAACCAATCAGTATATTGGAGAAATGGGTAGGATTGGGGGGGGGGGAGCTTAGGAGTATTAGAAGGAAAGATATGTAGGAATCCTCAGTAGGAGGTTGTAGGGGACTTGGGACTCTATTCATGTTTGTAGGTAAGTCTCTTAATCTCATTTTGCTTGTTAGCAAAAAGCACTAGATAAATGGCAGTTATAACAATAATAATACTAATAATAAGTAATAACAATAATTATACAATTCTGTAGATCCTAACCTGGCAAGGTGGTTAGTAATACTTTAAAGTCAATTCAAGTGTATGGCTTTTAAAATAGAAATGATCAAACTATAAATCATCTTTAATTCAAAAAGACCTGCTTCTAATTCATAGGGGTCTTTACACTATACAGTCTTAATGATTGATAATGTTCTCTGAAGAGAGCATTTCTAATATTTACATTGAAATGAAACTTTAGCTTTCTCTATTTTGTATGTTTTTTTTTTTAAGCACAATTTAAAACTAAGGTCAAAAGGCTCAAAACATCCCTGGATGAGCTACTTAATTTTTTCTAAACCTCCATTTTATCGTCTGTAAAGTGAAGAACCTGGAAGAGATGTTCCTTCAGCTGTGAAATTTGTCCTCTCTGAAATATCTACATCCTTTCAAACTATAAGTCTTGCAATGAATTTTCTAAGTGTTTTACAGATTCTTTAAGTAGAGAGAGACCTAACCATCTCAATTTCCTGTGTGGATTAGTGTACATAAAGAAAGATCTATGTAGCAGATAAAGTTATTAATTTTTACTTGTCTCTCAGTACTTTCACAAGATGTCCTACCCTATTCTGGACTTCCTTAACATGCTCTTGGGACAAGCACAGGGTGTCCTTGTCTTTAATTTTTTATTTCTCTTGGTTTGACTGAGCAGACAGGGATTAAATTATTGCTGGGATAGGATCAAATATATGATGGAAATATTGCTTAGTTCTTGGGAATTCTTGGGGGTCTAACAATTTCTCTTTCCTGATCAAACTTTCAGATAATTATTAGAAATCAGATCTGCTAATTCTGTATAAATTCTTTATCTTTTAAAACGAATTCTTTTCTCTGATGAATATTACTTTCCTTAGTTGTCCTGGTATATTAAAAAAATATAGTTTCTCATTTTCTGGACATTGTTTTATGAAACTGTGTTTATTTAATAAATTTTCTTCCCATTTATTTATCATCTTCTATATTCAGAATACCACTCTGACCAGAAGAATATGTAAAGACAGTAGTAATATCAGCCCTGATGGAGCTTATAGTCCATTTATATTCCACTACAGATAACTATCATATACAACCTCTCAACACTACTGTAGTAGAGAGATACTTGACAAGTGATATGTGAGTGGGAGTTGGGGTAGGATTCTGACATAAAATATTTCAGGTTTCATGGAGATGATGATAGGATTGGAGTCACATTTTTAAGGATGGGTAGGGTTTAAATGAATACCTGGTTGGTGTAGTTGATAGAGCACTGGTCCTGGAATCAGGAAGATCTCAGTTCAAATGTGGCTTCCTCTAACTAGCTGTTTGACCCTGGGTCCCATGGCAAGTAAGTCATTTAACCCTATTTGCCTCAGTTTCCTCATCTATAAAAGGAGCTGGAGAAGAAAATGGCAAACCATTCAAGTATCGTTAAGAAAACTCAAAATGGCATCATGAAGAATTGGATTAAAATGACTGAACGACACAACAAGAAGGGGTTAAATAGTTGAAGAAGGTGAAGGAAGCCATACCAGGTTTAGAGAGGGAACAACTTGATTAAAATCATCAAATATAAGAGAACAGAATAGGCTCCTGGATATAAAAGATAGTCGAGTTTGACTGAAATGTAACAGACATGTCATGGTGAGAGACTATGGAGGAACTTGAATTGGAACCAGAGGAAATTGAAATTTACTCAGTAAGCAGGAGGCCTGTGATTTTGGCAAAAATTGCAGAATATTTTTATCAATGAAATCATATGACTTTATACTTCAGAAAGATTATTCTGGCAGGAATATGGATTGGAAGGGAGAAAGAGAAGTAGAGGTAAAGATTTATTTATCACAATATTTATATTGTGATCAAAGATTTGCAAAGCACTTTGCCAACATTACTTTGTTTGAACATCACAACAATCTAATAAAAGGAGGACTACAAGTATTGTTTCATTTTACAAATGAACTAACAACTAGTAAGTGCCAGATGCAAGATCTAAAACCATGTTCCTCCTGATTATTGATTCTTTTTTTGCCCCCACACTGTCCTGTTTGTTCATAGGTATTAATGAATGATAAGGTATACATGGAAACCATAGATATAATAATTCCATGTACCTTTTTTGTTGTGTTAGAATTTTTTTTTTCCAAATTGTTTTACCAAAAGTCATACTAACTCTTTAAGGGCTGTGACCTTTTATTATTTGTCTGTCTATATCTATCTATCTATCTATCTATCCATCTATCTATCTATCTGTCTATCTACCTATCTACCATATGATCTGGTACTAACTTCTAAAGAGATCTTAATAAATATTTGCAGTATAAGTGAATAGATAAATTAATGATCATGTCTTTTTTTAAGTTGAATGAAAAAAAAAACTTTCAATCCACAGAACTAGCCAGGAGAAAGACTGAAAGAATAATCATCTCTGTTCATTTTTTCTCCATTCTATTATCTGGGTCTCCTTGCCTGTGTCTTTCTGGTTTGGTTTCAGGCAATGGTGGTTGGGTAAGAACAGGTTTGGGGGTTATAACAAGCTAGCATTAGAAAAGACTGGGGTCATAATGATTAGCATTTAATGGTAGGACAAATAAAGAGCCTACACATATTTCACTATGAGAAACTCTTCAACTATGATTTGGTACTTTTTAAACCCTATAAAAGATGATTGATTTCATCAAAGATCAAAAATATATCCAAGAAATGTTTTATTTTATAAGTTTGGTTTAAAACAAGTAAATAAAAGAGGTCTATGAATGTATGTATGTTTGTATCTATCGAGATGGAAATAGTGTTAGACAAATTTGTTCTCTGAGATGCTCACAATATAATGTAACAAGTAGTTATTATATCAGTGATTACATATATAATTACATTGGAGAGTATGTCTCCTGGATTACATCAAGGGTTTAGAAATCAGAAGGTTTGGCAAATCACTGCTTAATATTTTGCCCTATTTAGTTCTCTTAGGGCTGAGTTTTATTGTCCTTATATCTGACTCACAATATTAAAAAAAGTTATTGGAGAATTAATAATAAACGAAAAATGTAATTGAGAAAGGAATATATAGTTATGTAACTAGAGTGAAGGATGACAGAAAGCCCAAGCCTAGCATTGCCTTGAACTATTGACACAGGCTTCTCCTCCTAGGAAAAAACTCTCCTCCTTCTCCCCGGTTTTGTTTCTCCCTTTCATAATGTAAGATCTTTGAGAGCAGGGAGCATCCATCCCTTATTTGTGTCTGTAGCAATTTGCATGGTACCTGTCACATTATAAGTAAACAATGAATGCTTTTTCATTCGTTGGTTGATTCAATAAGCCTTAGAATTTGCCTTTGCAGGTATTCCTATTTCTAATTAAGTCTATTAAATTATTTAATTATCATTAGGATTGCAATTAGCATGCCAGTTATTTGTATCTATGGGTATTTGTAAATTCTCAAGCAGTTTTTTTTTTTCCCTTAGTAAGTTAAACAATTCATGATGTTTTCTCTGCCTAGGATCCTTCCACTTCTAGCTCCATTTTTTTTGTAATCCCATTTGTCCTTTCAGAACCCAGATCAAATTAGTCTCCTCCAGGAAATCTCCATGATCATCCCAGCAGGATTGGGAGTGGACACTCTTTTTTTGGATTTTCTCAGTCATGACTTTACTTTGTATTGCAAATATTTTAATGTATTCTATTAGTTTGAGATATCCTATTAAGTTGAAAGGACTAAAGCTTTCTTTTTTCCCCCCACTTAATAGTATTTTATTTTTGCCAATTATGTACAGTTTTCAATATTTGCTTTTATAAGATTTTGAGTTAAAGGTATAAAGCTTCAAAGAACACCAAAGTTGAGTAAAATTTATGGGGATGGGAGGAGCTAGGGAGTTTGTTGTAGGAGATTTGTGGGAAATAAAGTGAAAAAGGTGGATTTGGGTAGATTGTGAAGAACCATGAATGACAAGAAGTCTAGGTATTTTTAAATAGTCTTGAGGCACTATTAAAAGCTTTTGAATAAAAAAGCACATGATGAAAAGAGTATCCTAGGAAGGTTAATCTGGTTCATCAAAAGATCCTGATGTCCTGATTACCAAGGGACATCAGCTTGTCTAACTATACTCATCTTCCTCATTCCCTCACTCCACCTGCCCTCTAACAATTGTCTCTTCTTATCAGGTTCCCCATTTCAGCTCCTGGCAGCTCTTCCTTTGGTATTTCAACTTTGGCAGTTTAACATTATCCCCTCTAACCCCTGATCCCTCATCCTGTTTCCTAATAATTTTGTATATTGGTTCTTATTGGGTTGAAGGTAAAACTCAGAAGACCTTGGAGTGAACAGTTTTATTTCTCAGCACTTAGGGAAACATTGTTTGCATTAGTTATTATTAATTAGATGCATTTATTTATGATGCAATTTATTTAGATGCAATTACTTAGATTATAAGTGTGCTGAATGTTTGCAAATATTATTTAGTTAATCCTAATAGCAAAAAAATGACACCTCTCTAGATGTATATACACTTTTCTTATCTTGTGTTATATTTATGGAGAAGACCAGCAAATGCATTACTGTTATTCAGTAGCAAATCACTGAAAAGAGAAATAGTAATGTGTTCTTAGTGGTTGTATGTTGAATTGAATTGAATTCAGAAGGACTTTGAAGGTCATCTGGCCCAAACTCCTTGATTGTATTCAATCAAAGCCCCAAGAGATGTCATTTGCTCAAGGTCAGTTCATGGTAGTTGAATGACTTTTAGAATTATTTTGACTCCCTTTGTGCTTCTACATCTCCTTCCACTTCCTCTGAATATTGCTGTTGCCTGATAGGATTGTTCTTGGAAGCACCTCCGATGCAAACCTTTGGAACAAACAAAGAGCAAATTTTAAGGAAAATAGTTTAATACTTGATTTTGCATGGTGCAAGCAATATTGCTTTTAAAGAGCTGGAAAAGTAGTGCAGCTGCAAATTATTGCACCTAATGTGTATTCCATTTGTGCATTGTTGGATGGGACTCTTTATCTCTTATTCTTTTCCAGCTTGCCCATTTTCTTGGTGCATTTATACCTCTCTATCCCTTTATGTAAGTTAAACCATTTAGAGCTTGGTTTGGATGGACATTGATTTTTCCTTTTGGATGAGCATTTCTTTAATGTCCCTTTCATCTTTAAATCTGAGATCCTAATATATTATGGTGGTTAGGACACTGGACTTGGGAGTTAGGAAAATCTTGTTTCAAATTTTAAACATTTATTAACAATGTGACCCCAAATGTGACAGCCTCTCTGTACCAGTTTCCCCATCTGTATTAAGAGGAAGTCCTGGATGGCCTTGAAGGTCCCTTCTTACTATGAATCTGTAATTCTGTGTTTTTTTGCTTTCCTTTGTTTCCCACCATAGTAGATATAGCTTCATGCCTAGAACCAGGAAGACATGGCTTCATATGCTGCCTCAGGTCATTTGTTCTGTGTTGTTTTTAGTTCTCTGTGACCCTGTGAGAAACATTCAAGTGCCTTCAGCCTTTGTTTTTTCATCTGTAAAATGAGACTATCCATAGCACAGTAAGCTCACAGTGTTGTGACCCGCAAATAAGATAATGTGTGTAAAGTACTTGAGAAACTTAGAACTCTCCATAAATGTCAGCTATGATTATAATCATCTTTATTATTCTACCTACTTTATAATGCACTTAAAATAAGGAAGGGAATATTTGTTGTAATCATGTTGGATTCCAGAAAAGTAGAATTGGATCAAAAGAATAAGATTTCTTCATCAGCGCATTGACCCATAGTTCTCTTAGAGTTGTATCCAACAAAAAGTTCTAGCTAAATGCCAGCTATTTTTATCTCTTCTGTGGTTCACATTTACTTTGTTCTTTAACCTCAAGGTTATGATATTACAGTAAACTCCCAGTCCATCTGGAATCCAAACAATTGTGGAGCTCAAATAGCCAGAATTAATGGGTTCCTTTTCCTCTTTTTCTATCCCCTTTTCCTTTTCTTTGACCTTCACCTTTGTACATTTTGTACTCTTAGCACAGAGAGGGAGACAGACAGAAAAATGAAGGAGACATGACACGTAAATAAAAATAACTGAATATTGGAGATTTGTTCCCCAGAGTAAAGTTCTGTTATGTATGTAGCTCAGATCCATCCCTTAAAAATCTCTACAGTAAACAAGAATTTATTAAGTGCCTTCTATATGGTAGACACCAGGCTAAGTTCTAGGGAGACAAATATAAGCAAAAAGAAAAAAAAAATGCTTTCCTCAAGGAGCTTACATTTTAATTGGGGAAGGTAACTTGTAAAAAAGAGGGCTGAAAAATGGGTGGGAAGTACCAGTGCCAGGAGTATGGTGGCTAGCTCCAGGGAATGAGGGATTATGACTTGTGTGGGCTTTTCTCTGTATTGGAGGCTCCTTATGGAATCTAAGCCTATTCTTTTGTACTTGAGGAAACAGGGATGATCATGTGGTTAGTATGTTTGAGTTAGGCTTTGAAACTCGATTTTCCTGGCTCCAAATCTAGGACTCTTTGCATAGTACTATCCAGTGATAAATGAGGCTTGTAGTGGTGACCTAGAGACAGTGCAAAACTGTCCAGTATCAATATTACATTGCTCTTATTTCATGATTCTGAGTAATAGATCAGGGTGGTCCCCAAGGAATTAGAAATGAGCTTCATCTATCTGACCATGGTGGGTATAAACAGACGGCAACAAAAAATATACAAATGATAAGGATTTAGAGTAAATGATGCTATCACAGAATATACCATTAAGAAGAATCAGAGTGGAGTGGTGTGGTGAGAAGGGGTTACCATTGGATGACTCACATGCTCCAATGCTATGGTCTAGGTAGCAAGAGAAATTGAAGGTCCCTAGAACATCAAGCAAAGTTCCTCTTATGGAGCTCTGGGAAGATACGGGAGTCTATTAAGATGGGCAATAATAGATATGTTGTGCCTTTTCCTAGATAAGGAAGCAATAAGCTTACCAATTGAGAGAAATGAGCACTAGACTGGGAATTTGGATACTGAATTTCTTCATGCCCTTTCTTCTCCGTAAGATGAATTTAATAATTCCTATCTACTTGACTTTTAGAAAGCTAAATGAAAAAAATTAAATAAAACCTGTAAGCAATATCTTTTTTTTTTTAAATGGGGGTTGGGGAGGAAGGAAGGTTCCATATACAAGCTGATAATATGTTACCAGGTCTTCACTGCTAAGAGCTTTCCTATCTCACCTACTTTTCCTCCTCCTTTTCTCCCCTCCTTCCCACTCCCCATCCCAATAATTGTTATGGTCTGTGCGAGACGTAGGATCGTTCAGTAGAACCAGTTCTGGTCTTCAAGGGAAGTGGAAGCTGGATTTGAATCCTGTCCCCTTAGACTGACTAGCTGTGAGACCATACACAAGTCACTTAACCTCTGGGCTTGTTTCCTCATCTGTAAAATGGGGATAATAATACCTTTAGCAGCTGCTTCATAGGCTTGTTGAGGATCAAATGAGATCGTGTGGATGCATTATATGTGTGCCTATTATCTCCATTCTCCTGTGCCCTGTGGCAGGCAGCACTAATTGGAGGGAGTCTTGCTGGAGGAGCTTCTGAGAATGATGAAAGCATCTTTTCCACAGACACTCATCTTTGTAAACTCAGTTAATGCTCCTGATAAATGAAATGAGGTTGTTTTGGAAGTAAATGAGCTAGTTTTTGTTTTTCTGTAGAATAGAATTTTTGCCAGGATGTGCTCATGGCAACTTTCACCTGATCTTCCAGGGGGGATATAGACAGATAACTTCAGAAGTTAAAGGTCAGGCTGACCAAAGATAGTCATTTGTCATCCTCTCCAACTGCTGGTTTTGGGGGCCTTGGGGCACAGACAGTTTCCCGACAGCTGTAATTATGTCTACAGGAGGAAAAAAGGTAACTGGGCCATAAAGAGGAATTAAAAGCAAATCTGGGTAAACGATGCTAGAAAGGAGAAAGAATAAAGGAAAGAACATAATTATGGGGAGGAATAATATGTAGCATTTTCATTTGGAGTCCATTTGGGTTCAAACACACTTTCCGGCAGTGTTTAATATCCGTGGTTGCTATCGAGCTTCTTGGTCCAATTTACAGGAGGTAATAAGAGCTGTAAGCAATGGTAGGTCTTTTATTGAGTATTTCCTTTGGTGCCACTGAGTCTTTGTTCAAGCCAGACATTTTGGGTGTTTGAGGTAAAGTGTCCCTCCTGTTTCAAATAACTGAGAAATGACTTAATTGGCAAGAAGTGAAAGGAAGTTGTATTCTGTTTAGGGCTTTTTCTTTTTTTAATGTGAATAGGAATTTCAAGAAGCTTTCTGTTTCCTCCCTCCATTCCTCCCTTAACTCCGTATTTGAAAGGAAAACCTTCTAGTCTGACAGAGATTTATACTATGTCACTTTGGAAGGAACACTAGACGGAGGCAGAAGTCCTGGTTTGTCTCCTCAAGTCTTGGTAAAGGATGTCTGGGTCTCAGTGTACACACCTGTAAAAGGAAGGTTGTGAGCCTTGTGTTATTTTACCTGTGTCTGAGATTTTTTGTGAGCATTGTACAGAGAGGAGCAAAGGCAAATTAGGATTCCAGCCTTAGCTCCATAACCCAGGATGCTCGCATCCCCTTGCTCTTTCTCACCAAGATCCTTGGCACCACATAATGAATTGGTTTTCCACAACACCCTTGAGGCCCTTCAGTCCTGTAATTAGTAATGTGTGCGCTCTCCTGAGGATTAGGTCCGGGCACTGGTGGAGGCCCTGGTTCTCCCGTTCCCCATCCATCTCCGCTGCAAGGAGCCACATCTCACGGTGGGCTTCCAGCACTCCGGTAATGTGGAGTGGCCTCGGGCAACGGCAAACACACTTTAGCACACTTTACTCTGTTGAAAACAATGATCGCTGTGTGTTTGTGTATGGTAGGGTACAAGATGGGGGGGGGTGTGAGGAAAGGGAAAACGGAAAAGGGAGGGAAGGAGGAAGGGAGAGAAAAAGGAAAGGAGAAAGAGAGAAAGGGGGGAGAGGGAAAAAGGGAGGGGAAGAGAGAGACAGAAAGACAGAGACAGAGAAAGGGGGAAAAGGGAAAGGGAAAGAGGGAGGGAGAGACAGACGGTGTGGGGGTGGGGTGGAAGGTGGGGTGCAAGGTGAGAAGGAAAGAAGAGAGATGGAATAAAGAGTGAGAAAAAAGACAGATTGGGATGGCGAAAGGAAGAGAGGAAAAAAAGGAGATATAGAAGGAAAGATAATGATAAGAGATAGGCAGAGAGATGGAGGGACAGAGAGCCAGACAGTGAGAGCCAGACATACAGAAATGGAAAGATGGATTAGGGTTCTATGAATGAGAGTATTATATATTTAAACATCTACAGGTGAGGGTGTGGTATCTTTTGGGGAATATCAAGTTAGTGTGAAAGAGTGGGGCACATACTTTGAGCTTTGCTTTTTTCTGTTGGGTAAAAAAGAAGGGAGGGGGAGAAAACCCATCCAATAACAGCAGCAGAGAAAAACATTCCTGGAGGGGATTAATTCTGAGGTGACTCAGATAGACACTTTGATCCCTTCCATCTGCAGGTTGGCTTGTTTTAGCTTGTTAATATAAGGATAGCAAATTCCCTTTTTCCTTTTATGTTAGGAAAATTGCTCATAGCCCACACATGGCTCTATAATTGGGAGAGATTGTTCATTCTTGCCTGCAGGAAGCATTTCTCTGTCTGATGTGCTAGAGTGCCAGAGCTGAGGAAGACTTACAAGGAAAAAGGAATACTAGGTACCACTGGGCTAGAGTTTGAGAAATTGCTGTCTTGCTCAAGACTTTGGTTTAAGACTGAAGATTTACATTGGCATATGGTTCACTTGGCAGATGTTGTGAGATTGTGGGAGTTAGGGTCCTTCCCTGTCCCTCCCTTCTTTTCACCCCATGCCCACAAAACAGGATGTTCTTCCTGTTTATATATCTTTCCCATAATTCACTGACAAGGACAGGAATTTAGGTCATACTAGATCATGAATATTGTTTTTTTGTGCTTAAAAAAATGGGACATCATATAGCATTCTTGGATTGGGTGTCATTTAGAGCAAAATAGTATTTGGATTTATGAGTTTTGTTGCTTCAAGTAGTAGTGTAAAGAACATGCCATAGAAGTAATGATGATGGTGATGATGATAGCTAGCATTTATATAATGCTTTAAGGTGAGCAAAGCTCTTTACATATGTTATATTATTTGGGCCTCACAACAACCCTGTGTGGTAGATGATATCTTTATCCCCATTTTACAGATGGGGAAACGGAGACTGAGAGCTTAAGTGACCTCCTAAGATTTCAACCCAAGCATTCACAGCCCTGATTCAGTGTTCTATCTGCTTTACTACCAACCTGCCTCATCTTCTAATAATATTTATACATGGTTACTTCTTTAAGGAAGAAATTGAAAAGATCATTTTCAAATGGCCTAAATTGCTCATGTGATATATTATATAATACATATATATGTGTATATATATATGTATGATAATATATATATATAGTAAATCCACTTCTTATGATGGTCATTGCCAAAATGGAAACTGCATCTCGGAATGTATACTGGACAAGGCATATGCCAGTTTCTATTTTTAACTCTACCACTATCTAGCTTGATATGGTGAGGGGTTTGGCTTATATAATCCAAGCTGAAAATCCATGTGCCTATAACTGGGAGGAATCACCAGATTCCTGAAGCCTCAGTTTCATCATCTGTGAAATGGAGATTAAAAGTAGTTATTCTGTTGCACCTTCCAGGTTTAAAGAATTTTAACAATCTCCTTAGAATGATGGATATAAACATTCTTTTTAAAACTATGGAAGCTGAATTCAAATCCTAACGATCACTTTAGAATGGTGGATATAAATATTCTTTTAAAGCCATGGAAGCTGAATTCAAGTTCTATTTGTATCTTTAATATGTGTGTAATCTTGGACAAGACTGTTGACTTTTGGATCAATTTCCTCATTTGCAAAGAGTTGAACTAAATGATGTCTAAGATTTCTAAAATCTTACAGTTTTAATTTTTGAATTGGTTTGAATATATCTGATAAGGGATGGAATAGTAGGAAAATAGCCCATGAAAATATGCTCAAATGCACCAGAAAATAAAATCTGGGAGTTGTGCCTAATTGGGATCCTGGATTAGGAAATGCTTTAAATCAAGATTAGAGGAGATGTACAGGAATAGAAGAGGAAGGGTAAGAGGAAAATCTGCCTTTCATCTCTACTAGGTTAGGACCAGTTCCAGATCCTGGAAAAATCTAGTGAGAATAGACACTGATTAATTTCCCTTTAGTAGCTCTTGAAGAATAGAATGACCTCCAGCACTGGCTGCTACATTTCTCTTCCCAAACACTCCTCTTTCTCGATTATAATCATATAAGACTTCTAGGCTTGGCTTTAGGAATAGAGTTAGTGTGATTTCAGCACTATTCTCCCTCCACTAAAAAAAAAAAATCTTCTTATTGACTCAGGAATCCTTTTAACTCATCAGCAATGTCTTTCACTTCTGAATTAGAGATAAAAGACTAAAAATGCAAATGCTTGTTGAGGTGACATTGTTCTGAAAATCTCTAAATCTAATCAGTCAATCAATAATTCAACTACTGTAAATGATGGATGAAATAGCTTTCAGTTTTGTTTTTTGTTTTGTTTTTAATTAGGGGGAAGGGAATCTGAGCAAGATACTATTGGGTATAGGAAGAGAGAAAGTAGGGAGGCTTCAGGTGGGAAGGAATTCAAGAGATGGGGAGGATCCAAAATCCCTGTTTTGCAAAATCCCTGTTTTGCCAAAGTTCAGTACATATTTTCTTTAGTCCTTTAGTACTTTGGAGGTTAGCAGTAGAAGGCCCTGGGGACTAGCTTGTTTAAGTAAAAGGAAGAATGAAAATTGTTGTGAAGTCTCTTAGAAGGTAAACAAACACAACTAATAGTTTGCTTGGTATATGGCTCTCTTTAACAGGCAACTTATAGATTTTACAACCTATCTTTAATTTCAGATTCTTAGGGGATTTTATGATATTCAGAAGGATTCAATGACTTGCTCATGTTCTCATACTTAGTCTTAGAATCTTAGAATCTTAGAATCTGTCTTCCTGACTCTACTTAAATCTAAGTAACCAAAAAGAAAACTAGTCTTGTCTTGGGGAACTCAAATTCTATTAGAGAAGCCTGAGTTGAAAATATAAGATTAATTAAGGCAGAAGAGAGAGGATGTAACATATGAACTAAGACTGTCTTACAACATAAAAAATGTTGGATTTTAGGTTTTTTCTTTCTATTAAGATGAGAATTTTGTAATTGGAATAATGTGATATTATATATATATATATATATATATATATATATTTTTTTTTTTTTTTCCTTTTTGATTCAAATTCCCAACCTTGCATGATGAAGGCACTTTTATGTACTGTATGTTCCAAAAGCTTAGGGCAATTTTAAAATTTCAGAACATAAATTGAACTGAAGTGGATGGTTTAGAATTGATTTTCTAAAAATTAGCCTTGGGACATTTGATATCTTTAATGATACTTAGACTTAAATGGATCCATGATATCTAAGTTGAGATACTTTCTTGAAGAGTCAAGATTGAAATCCACCTGTGTTTTCTCATCCTGGGGAGATTTTCATTGATTTATTTGCCCAAATACTATAGAGAGGATTCTTCCAATCTGTGGAGGCATTCGTTTGCTTTTTTGTAATGTTTGATGGATACCAGCAGAACACTCAGACTTTTCACCTGCTGGACCACACTTCTGCTACTGATCTATCCATTTTCTTTTCTTGATATGTACTTTATGACACTTCTCAAATGACCACCCTCTTTTCTAATTCTTTTTATAATTTGCAGTCATGTTTCTTTGGAGAATGTGATGCTCTAAAAGTTGCAGCCATATGTAAAATATGAGTGAGAAAATATCTCTGAGACCATAATTTGAGCTCCCATTAATAGGTGAATCATTTATAAAAATCTTACTACAAGAATTCCTTCAAATTTATTTTCAGGTTGAGTTTAAGTTGAATGGTTCCACTCCAGACAAAAGATCTGAGCATCACTGGATTATCCCATTGTTAAAGATGGATCCAGCACTCCTATGAGCTGTTTTCTATCTTGACACTACACTATAACGCTGTCTGCATCTATAAATTTGTTCTTCTAGTTTGGTCCTGAAAGTCTGTCTGCAAATGCACATCAACAGACTCTTTTGTGATTTTTAATATCTTCTTAGAGAGATATCTGAAGCATTGAGAGGTTAAGTGATTCCCCCTGAGAGTCACTCCCTGAAAGGACTTAAGCTGCTACGTGTTATATCTTATTGCCTCCTTCTTCATCATATTGCAAAATTCAGTACAAGATAGCTCAATTTGGAACACCTTGGTGGGGGGACTTTCTCCACTGGGCACTTGAACAGATTTTACAGCCTATCTTTTATTTCAGATTATTAGTGAATTTTATGCTGTTCAGAAGGATTCAGTGACATACCCAGGTTCTCAAAGTCAGTAGCTATTAGAACACCATCCCAAGGAATTTATTGTTACTAAAGTACCAGTGTTGTTTGATTCTTAGAAGGCCTTCTTGGGATTGTAGATTTAAGGAACTTCTTAGGGCAGCTAAGTAGCCTGATGGATAGAGCCCCGAGGCTGGAGTCAGGAACACGTGAGGTGAAGTCCCTAGCTATGTGACTGGGAGAGTCACTTAATTCTGGTAAACAGTTTTCTCATCTGTAAAATGAACTAGAGAAGGCATTAACAAACCATGCCATATCTCTGCCGTGAAACACCTCCCTGTTCCAAAAAGATCACTAAGAGCCAGACATGACTTAAACTATTAAACAACAACAACAACAGTGGTAATCTAGTCCAACTTCTTGTTTTATAATTGAGGAAACAGAGCCCTAGCTATGAAGTGACCAGCTTCAGTTGGGTCACTCAGATAGATAATTAAGTAGCAGAATTGAACCCAGATTGCCAGACTACAAAGGCAGTACTTGCTACTGCTTCAAACTCTTATGTCTCCTATTTTATTTCTGCTTGTGGGAATGATGTTACAGGAGAAAAAAAAAATTGTGGTTAAAACAAACACTATTTTTGACTTAGTTGTAGCCAAAAAATATCCTCCAAAGTTAAACTTATTGCCAGAGAATTTGTTTTGCATATTTTTACATATTTAGAGGCACAATAGATAAAATACTAGTCTTGGAGTTAGGAAGACCTGAGTTTAAAACTGGCTTTTGACATTTACTGGCTGTTTAATTCTTGGAAAGTCACTTAACCTCAATTTCTTCAAATGTAAAATGGGGATAATAACTAACCTTGGGTTGGGATAATAACTAACCAAGGGTACTAACCTTGTGAGAATCAAATGATATAATATTTGTAAAATACTTTTGCACAGTGCCTGGAACTTAATAGTAGGTGAAGCATAAATGTTTATTCCTTCCTTTTCCCCTCCTTCTCCTTTTGGTTCAGTGGAAGTTCAATGCTAGAGGGGGAATGGAAGTGAGTGAGAGAAAATACATGTTTGTTAATTAGAGGGAAAAAAAATAAAATTGAGTAAAAATAAAGGTCACTCCCATCAAAAAAAAAATTGATATTCCCTGCTGTTTTCATCTAGTTTTAAAATCTGCCTGAAATACATACTAATACTTGGGATCATTTTGAAAGGTCCATTATTTCACTCTTGTCCAATTTTGAAGAAGTGATTCTTAGCTTTTGAGTAGTTTGGAAATAGACAATTGCTCAGTTCTGTGATTTGATAAATAGTGATAATCAAAGTAATATCTGAAATTCTAATGCTTTTTTAGTTCTTACCATATTATCTCATTTTACACATAATATCCCTGTGAGACACACAGGGAAGATAATTGTGGCCATTTTACAGAGGCACAATCTTATCTGAGTAATTCATTGGCATAGCTACTAAGTGTACAAGGGTAGTATTAAAAGTTAAATTATTGAACTTCCAGTCTAGTATCAAGTCAGTCTCCAAGTTGTGATTTATTTCAACTACTATTTAAATGTTTTTTGTTGATTCTTAGTTTGAGCCTTAATTTTATCCTAAGAAAACTCTCTCCACTGGTGCATAATTCAAAATTTCATTGCCTTTCTATCTTACCCTCCCCAAAGGATCTAACCCACATGATTAAGGGCCATCTGTTTACTTTAATGCAGTATTTTATGCCTGACAATGTACCACATGAGTAAATGCATGTGTTGTATTTTACCTTGGTTACATGACTGCCTCATCTCTGTTTCTAACAGTCTTGAAGTCTTTTATGCCCTTTGTTATATGATTGCCATTTTTGATAATATGCTCTAGAGTACTTGAAACCTATCATTTAACTTTTCTTTTATTCTTCTTAGATAAATTGCTGGAAATTATTAATATTAAATTGATTGATCTTTGTGTTAGTATGGAGATGGGAATTATTGAAAACACGATGTAGTTTTCCAGATGTAATATGACATGATCTAATTGCCTCATACTGTTGAGTTTTGGACTGAGCTCATTGTCCATCAGCAGTGTATGCTGAAATAAATATACTGCTGGTTGAACTATGTAGAATTCCATTTTATATTATGATTTGAGCAATATGAATTTCTCATCCATCTTGTTTATCCAGGATGGCTAGCCAGAGCTTGAGGGCACATTGTTATCTATAAACAAGCAAAATGTACCATATTAAATGCTCTACATTACATTAAGTCTCACAATTTTTTTCAAATATTAATTGGTCTCATATTTCAAAGTCTTTGGTTCACATTATAGAGTTTTATAATGGACCTTGGAGTTCATCTTGACTTTCTCTTATTTTACATAAGTGGTTGTTATATGACTTTCCTTAGATCACTAGTCAATTAAAGACTCATTTTTGTCTCAATTTCCATAAGTGGAAGAATCTTGATAGAGTATGTAAATTATTAGGAGTTGTATATTTTACTTAAGATTTCTTATAATTAAAAAACCAAAACATGGAATGGAAGCTCCTAAGGTAAAATTTCTATTTTAAAAATGTCGTATTTATGCTATTAGTAATGGGCCAAAGCATTTTAGGACTTGCTGGAATCTTTGAACATGTTAAGAATTTAAAGCTGCCTATCTCAGATCAGCCTAGCAATGGGGAATGATAGTCATTTCAGAGAATTCTTTGGAAATCTAAAGATTCCTAACTTCACTCAGAAATCCCTGCTCCTTTCTACTTCTTTTCTTCCATTTCCCATCTCTAACCTCAACATCACATTTTTAACCTTATAAAAAAATGGAACAAGAGGTGCAGGGAATCTTTTTTTTTCTTCTTCCAGGTAAATTCCTCCTGGGTGTCATCAACAAACAGAAAGAGTGTGGGGTTGATTATTTGGTCAGAGCAGGTAGCCCACTAATAACACATCTTTAATAATGCTTCCTTTTCTTTGCCAAATATTTTTCTTCCCAAACTAAGGTGCTTTGGAGAAATCAAATTGTGTGAAATACTTTGGAAGGAACTATGTAGATAAATGTGAGCATTGAAGTGATTCCTTTTTCATATTTTAATACTTTTTTTTGAGGTTGTTAAAGCTTCCAATTTGAAGATCTTTGCAATTTGACTTGGATATTAAAAATAGTTTTAAGTATTACAGAGTATTATGTATGATAACATTTTTCAGTGTAATTTTTTTTTCTATCACTTGAATTTTTTGGTCAAACTAGTCATTTTTCTCCCTTTAAAATTTTTAAACTTAAATTTAATTCTTTTCTTTAAGAGGCCAGTAATTTGCTTCAGTAACAGGCTTTCAAAACTAAAATAATCTTAAATAAATTTCATTCATTCTTCTAAGTCTATTTTTAAATGCATTTATTTAAAACTTAAATGTAAAAATAAGAAAAAAAAAACAAAACAGAAAAAGAAAGACAAAAAAAGCCTATTTTAAAATTTAACTTTGAAGGCATTTATTAATAATATTATGGAATCACAGAATTTAGTCTTTTGACTTTGGTCATTAAATGGTCATTAAATCTACTCACAATTAAAAAAAATCCCAATAACATATATCTGATTAATCATCAACCTTATATGTAGTTAATTACATCTTCATGAGCTTTCTTTGATTGGAGTCAATATGATCTGAGTTTGAATTCCACCATTCACACTTCCTAGTTGTATGACACTTGGAAGTTACTACTTTCTGTTTCACTTTTTTCATCTGAAAAATGGGGATAATGATAGCAGCTAGCTCACAGAATTGTTGTAAGACTCAAGTGATTTAGCATCTAAAGAATTTTGCAAACCTTAAAGTGCCACTTAAAGGTAGCATTGATTTTGATGATGGTGATGGGTGGGGAAGGATGAGGAAGATAATTAGGATTCCTGAGTATATTTTCAGTGGAATTGTACCTACAGGCCATCACTGCTGCTATCCCCATGTAGATCTTTAGCTTATCAGCTCCACTGGCATACTGAGGAACCCTAAACCAAAACAATGAAATATAATGAAAAGAACAATGATTTTGCAAATCTTTACTATTGGTGTAAATTTAGGTACTCCCTTATCTACTTTTACCCTCAGTTTCCTCATTTGCAAAATGAAACTTTAGACTAGTTTGTTTTTAATGCCTAACCTAGGTCTTGTGACTGACAAAGTAGGAGGATTTTCAAAATTATATCATGATTTGTGTGTGTGTGTGTGTGTGTGTGTGTGTGTGTGTGTGTAAATGGGGAATATACACCACAAAGATTGTTTTGGCAAGAATTCTCTTTTTGCTTTGATAGTTCACTGTGGAAGTTGGCCAAAAGATCTACCATAACAGTTAGGAAGAATTGATAAAGGTCTGAGGATTTCCCTTCTCAGCTACCATGAAAAGCAAGGAATACTTTGCAATTACTTGAGTAGAGAGTGTGTGGTATTTGTGAATTCTTTTTTTAAAAACTATAGCCAACTGTGTAAGATAAAGGAAACTGAGGGATATCCCTTTTACTTTACCAAGTTATCTAAGGAGGGGAATGAAAGGGAGGAAAGATTTTCCTTTTAAAATAGAGGAAGAGTTTCACAGTTAAAAAAAACAAAGGAGGATAAAGATGTGAGAGAGAGAACAGAGTTCTAACTTGTATCAGAATGCTAGAGGATGGAAGAATGGAACACAAAAGGACCCTTAAATCTGAGAATTCAGTGATGGATGTGAGTGGGGAGTTGTATCATTTGAGGAAGAAATATCATGGCACACTAGAAAAAGTAATGAACTTGGAGTCCTTGGACTCAAATTACAATCCTTGTTCTGCTTCTTAGCTGTGTGACCTTTAGCTAGTCAATTTCCCAGGCTATTTCCATATCTGTAAAACTGAAGGATAAGGAAAGTTCCATTATGTTCTTTTTTTTAAAAAAAAAATTCTTTGTCATTTTATTCATATTTTATTTTTTCTAATTACATGTATTCACTTAAATTTTAATATTAATTAAAAAATTTAAAAGTCCAAATTGAGTTCCTAATGCAATTAAAGTGGTTTGCCATTTCCTTCTCCAGTTCATTTTACAACCAAACCAAACCAAAGCAAACAAGGTTAAACAAATTACTCGGCGTCATACTGAGACTAAGTGTCAGAGGATGGATTTGAACTCACAGAGATGAGTGGTCCTCACTCCAGACTTAGCGCCCCTCCATTGTGCCACCTAGAGATTCTTAAATGAACAACAACAAAAAAGATGTTTTCTCCAGGGCTTGACAGAAAATTTCCAAGACTTATCAAACTGCTTGTGGTGATTTATATTATGACCATTAATACCAATAGGACCAATCTGGAGAGGGTTTCTAAGGAATTTGAACTTCTAAGGAGCTACCTAGTTCCAAGCAGGATGGTACAATGGAAAAATTACTCATTCTGGACTCAAATCCCACCTTTGACATTGTGACCCTTAGAAAACTCAGTTAAACTCCCTGGATCTCAGTTTCTCCCTCTATAAAAAGAAGAGATTGCACTAATGGTCTCTGAGATGCCTCTGTTTAAATCTATAATTGTGTGAACTGGAGACCTTAGAGACTCAAACAGTATTTTCATCACAGTTACTAGTTGTAGGGGGAGAGAGGAGAGAACTTTTAAAAATGAGAGTGAATTTTGGTAAGTGAACATCTATTTAAGACATTAAGGAAGATGGCCTCTGAGAAAGGGATAGGATTTTATAGAATTTATAATAGCAATTTATAATTTTTATAATTTATAATAGCAATAGCTAGCTTTTGGATGAAGATGCGATGTGGGCAGGGATGGGGGTGGTATACATTTCCAAGACTAATAAGAGTATCTCAACTAGGTTCTACAAATCTAATTAAAATGACTTTAAACCTCAAAGGATAAAGGGAGAAAATTGTTACTTATATAAACATAAAAGTAGTTACAACATTGAAAAAATAATGGAAGAGAGAGAAAATGAACAGTATAAAACCTATAGTCTCGGGTGTCTTAAGTACAGATGCACAAAATATAGGTGATCAGTAAAAGGAACTGAAGAGCCTAATGCAAGAAGGCAAATTTAACCTCTTAGGTATGTCCTTCTCTTTCTTATTTCAGACATTTAAATGCTTCAAGGCAGCTGTCATTTTCTTCCTAAGTCTTATTCTCCAGGCCAAACATTGCCGAGTCTTCCACAAATCCTCGTGACATGTTCTTCAAGCATGATGTGAAAGCAGCATGATAACTGTCTTAATGTATTTGAAGAATTGTCATCTGGGAGAGTCAGTGACATCTCATGTTTGGCCCCAGAGGGCACAACTGGGATCAACAGTTGGAAACAGTAGAAAGGCAAGTTTAAGGCTTCAGACTAGAGGGAAGAAAGCTCCTTACATCCCCCCCCCCCCACACACACACAAAAAGGAATATTTTGCCTCAGTGAAACTTAGTACATATTGTAAATGCAATCAGGTAGGATTATTGGATTGACCTCAGAGCCCATCTTTTTATTCTACAGATGAGGTAACTGAGAGCTAGAGAGATATTAAGTCATTCAGACAAGAATGAACAAATAGTAAGCATTAGAAGTGAGATCTGAAGCCAAGTTTACTTATTCTAGAGCCAGTGCTCTTTCTAGTGTACCTTACTACAAGTAGAAGGTACTAGTTTGTGAAGATCTTAGAATAAAATAATCACTCTTGGCAGTAGGCAGCAGATCTTGCCATTCACATAAAATCTCCATCTAGTGAATTGGAATTATTTAATTTCAAATTGTGTGAGTTTTTCTTACAATACAACTTAGGTTTTGAAAAAATTGTTCACAGAAATTCTGTGGGTACCTATTTTGTGCCTATGAAACATTGTATTCTCTAGTTAACATCTTGTTAGAAATCCCTTGTGATGAATAAAGGAAAATGTACCTCTCCTTCCAGTTTCTCTATTTATGTTAATATACACTATCTTCCTATTCATTCATAGTCATAACTTTGTAGTCATTTTTGACTATTCTGTTGATTCTACTTTTGCAATATCTTCCCTATCTGTCCCATCATTTCTACTTATATTACCACAGTTCTCCTAGATTAGTCTCATATTACTTCTTGCCTGGACTATTATAATAACTTCTTAATTAAGTTTCCAGGTTCTCTTCTCTTTAATCCATCCTTCACAATCCTGCCAAAGTAATCTTTCTGTGCATAGGTCATATCCTGGCAGTTGCCTCTTCAAAAAAGCGTACAATGGCTTCTATTATCAACAGAATATGATATGGTTCTTTTAAAAGATTATTATTATTTCAAATAAACATCAATTTCTTCATTCCCTTTCCAATTAAGAATGTAAGAACAGAACTGCTCTTGCACACATATATTGTGAAGCAAAATAAACACTTCATGGGCCATGTCCAAAAAAAAAAATCATCTCAATATGTACACTTAATCTATCACTTAACTAATAGATGGTACAATAACATCATGGGTTTGCTGTGTTTATGTGTGGTCATTGTGCTGGTCTAAGTTTCTAAATCTTTCAAAGTTGATTGTTTTTACTATGTTGTTATTGCAACAATTATTCTTCTAGTTCTACTCACTTCACTCTATATTGGTTAATATGTCTTCCTAAATTTCTCTGAAATCTTTACCATTACAACAAGGTAATATTCCATCACATTTCTTTATCATAATATGTATTATTTATTATCAGTAAATGTTTGATTTGTATAGCTATTTTATGCCTATATATTTAGAGTCATATAAAAATTTCTCTGTCTACAAGGGGCAATGAGTGGAAAAAGTTTGAGAAGCCTTGGTTTAAAGCATTTTTTTTTCCACCAAGTGGCTTTTGATAACTTGGATTTCTTCTTCTGAAAACTAGCTGTTCACATGATGTACTTCTCTTAACTTTTCAGTTCTCTTCCCTCCTACTCCTGCCCTTCATGCGGTCTGCTTTCTAGAAATACTAGGTTCTCATCTTTCTTTCTCCTACCTCTGTGAATCAACAAATACCTCCCTTTTCTCTGGATTGGACTCCCCATACATTCCTCATTTATTGAAGCCCTTGTCTTTTTTTTTGCCACTTCTAGGCGAAATCTTCCCTGAAATTGAAAAATGTCTTCTTTCTTTTCAAAAATTCCTTCAGGAATTGGGCCTTTCCTTTAAACTTAACAAAATCTGCTTTGTATCTAGCTTACTTATTTACTTGGGTGCATGTCTTATTAGATTGAAACTCATTGAGGGGAGTCATTAGGTCTCTTTAGTGTTTACAAAGTCCTTTACCTTCACTAACTCATTTAATTTGCACAATGAGCCTGTGAGATAGAGGCTAGAATACTATTTATCTTACCTGTATCGCTAAGAGAAGGATGATAGGTGGTTTGGTGGATAGAATGCTGGGCCTGGAGTCAGGAAAACCTGAGTTCAAATATGGCCTTAGACCCTTTCTAGCTTTGTGACCCTGGGCAAGTTATTTAACCCTATTTGCTTCAGTTTTCTCATCTGTAAAATGAACTGGAGAAGGAAATGGTGAACTACTTTGGTATCTGTACCAAGAAAATCCTTAAAAGAGTTTATGAAGAGTCAGAGACGCTGAAGACAATTAAACAACAACAAGGGAATATGAGATTGAGACATGTCCTAGGTGGACATATAGCTCAGAAAGGACTTAGAAAGGAATAACAGAAAAGAAATTGTGTACTCCACCAGCAGTTAATGTTTGTAATATGAATTTGAGACAGCCAGACCAAGAATTCCTTTTGGATAGTTGATTTCTCTAGCTGAGGTTTCCTAATATCTTACTGATTCTGTTCATGTTGTCTTACCCATTTATCCTTAAAGATGTAAGGACTAAAGTAAAAGTAATTTACAGAGTCCCATCTTTGCAATTTTAAAAATGTCTTCATTATAAAAAATTGGCTAATTGCCTTACCAGAGGAATGTTTTTTCTTCTTCTCTCTCTCTCTCTCTCTCTCTCTCTCTCTCTCTCTCTCTCTCTCCCTCCCTCCCTCCCTCTCTCCTTCCCTCCCTCCTTCCTTCCTTCCTCCCTCCCTCTGTCCCTCCCTCCCTTCCTCCCTCCCTCCCTTCTTCCCTCCCTCCCTCCCTCCCTCTCTTCCTTTCTTCCTTCCTTCTTTCCTTCCTTCCTTCCTTCCTTCCTTCCTTCCTTCCTTCTTTCCTTCCTTCCTTCCTTCCTTCCTTCCTTCCTTCCTTCCTTCCTTCCTTCCTTCCTTCCTCCTTCATTCCTCCCTCCCTCCTTCCCTCCCTCTCTTTCTTCCTTCCTTCCTTCCTCCCTCCCTCCCTCCCTTCCTCCCTCGTTCCCTCCCTCCTCCCTTCCTTCTTTCCTTCCTTCCTCCCTTCCTTTCTCCCTGCCTGTCTCTCTCCTTCCCTCTCTCCTCCCCACATACTCCCTCCCTCTCTCCTCCCCATACTCTCCCTCCCACATTCCCTCCCTCTCTCCCTCCCTCCTTTCTAGAAATACTAAGTTCTCATCTTTCTTTCTCCTACCTCTGTGAATCAACAAATACCTCCCTTTTCTCTGGAATGGACTCCCCATACATTCCTCATTTATTGAAGTCCTTGTCTTCCCAAATTTCTCTGAAACCTTTACCATTACAACAAGGTAATATTCCATCACATTTCTTTATCATACTATATATTATTTATTATCAGTAAATGTTTGATTTGTATAGCTATTTTATGCCTATAATCTAGAGTCATGTAAAAATTTCTCAGACTACAAGGGGCAATGAATGGAAAAAGTTGTCCTGTGAGCTACTTCCTCTTTCAGATGGATGGTTCCTTCCATGCTCAGCTTTCAACTATAAATGGATGACTGTCATTTCTATCTCTTTCTGTTATCTTTCTTCACACGAGTTTTAATCTTATAGTTCTAACTTGCTTCCACTTTATATCCTGCCAATCACCTCAGTCAAAATGTTTCTAGTCTAGCAGTATTTGTCCACATATTCTTCCCAAATTACCCCTTGTATATATTTTTTCTTCTTTTATTAACCATATCATCACTTTTTTTTTTTTAGTTTTCTAGGCTAGGAAAATTGAAGTCACCTGATACTGGAATGAATCAATATAATAATGACAGTGAATCAGTTGACGAGCAGTTAGCAAGGGTTCACTCTGTACTGGACTCTGTGCCAGATGCTGGGGATACAAGCAGCGGTACAATCCCTGTTCTCAAAGAGGTTGCATTCTGACAGGATGTTTGGATTCTGTCACAGAAGATGACATATGCATATATAAGTAGAAGCAGAATAAATCCAGAATAGTTAAATCCAAGCAGAGTAGTTTGGGAGGGAGGATATTAGCAGCTCACCAGCTCACTAGCTCACCATCAGGAAAGGCTTCATGTGGGATGTAGTTCTTGAGTCTCTCCTTGAAGGATGGGGGGATTCTGTTAGTAGTACATGAGTAGGGGGAGTGCATCCCACTCATGGAGGAGGTTATTTGTGTGATGAACAGAGGAAAGGCTAGTTTGACTGGATTGCCCAATTAAGGAATGGGAGTACTAGATGATGATTCTAGTAAGATTTGCTTGATACTAAATTGTTAGAGGCTTTAAAAGCTAATTTGAGGGGCTTATATTTGATCTTAGAGAGGTAGGTAACTACTAGAGATGACTGAGCAAGGGGAACAATATAGTTAGATCTATGCTTAGAAAAATCACTTTGCCCACTGTGTAGAGAGAAGAGAGTTACTTGAGTCAAGAGGCCTTTACAAAAATCTTGGGGAGATTACAGCATAATTCAGCGGAAAGAATGCTACAAGTGGGACTTGTGTTCAAATTCACTCTCTGCCACATAATGCTTATGAGACCATAAACAAGTCATCTGAATTTTGGCCCTCAGTTTTTTCTTTAAAATGAAGAAAGTGGACTGGATAATTTGACATCTCTTCTTAAGTCTATGACCAACGTAAACGCTTTTGTTTTGATCTCCTTGTGGAGCATGGTCTGTTTCCGATTCTATGGTTCCTTGGCTACAGTAGGTAGTAAAGATTTGTTAAATTGTATTGGAAATCTTTCTTTCTTTCAACATAAACCTTCTACTCCTAAGTAGAGTTCTTTCTGCTTCACGTGACCATTCCATGTTCAATCTGACTTCTTGATGTTATATATATAGTTTGGTATATTCTCCCCCACTCCAACCCAAGCATGTGACTATTAAATTCCCCATTTCAAAGCCTGGCTTCTCTTTCAGGATTTATGAAAACATTCTACTGCCCTCTCAACTCCCCAATCCTTATAATATCTTATTATCTCTACCACTCCCCTTGCTACTTAATCACATACTGCTTTGTTTTTTTACTTTGCTATTAAAAGTACACATTTCTTTTCTTTTCTTTTTTTAATTAAAGCTTTTCATTTTCAAAACCTATGCATGGTAATTTTCCAACATTGACCCTTGCAAAACCTTGCGTTCCACATTTTCCTCCCCCTTCCTCTAGATGGCAAGTAATCCAATATATGTTAAACAACACATTTGTTTTCTTAACCAGATGCCAAGCTCCAGGAGGGCAATGATTTCATCTCCTCATCTTTCTTAGGATGCTCTGCAGAGCACAGGCCTATGCAGCTAAAACTTATAACTTGGTTCTCTGCAGGGATTCTGTGATTTCAGTGGATTGGAGCCTTTCTCTTCTTCCTGCTCTAGGTGTTAGTGTAGTGTGATCAGACTCAAATGAAAATTGGCACCCCTGACTTGTACCTAAGAATCCCTGTGGGCTGCATATTGACAGCTTCACAATGTAATATTTTGGGTTGTATTCTATTTTTGTTTATTTTGTTAAATGTTTCCCAGTTATATTTTTTTTTGCTGGGGCAGCTGGAGGTTGTGGACTTTTTTTTGATAGCTCTGAGGTAGTAGGTAGTATTGGGGAGTTGCTGTGATCTAAAAGCTTCATTATCTGGTCAGCCAGCTAGCATTTAATAAGCACCGGCTGTGTGTCAGGCTAAGAATTTAGGTTGCAAAAAAAAAAAAGTAGTTTGTGCTGTTCAGGAGCTCCTACTCTAATGGAATGGTGACCGGCTTTCTGGTAATGAGCCACTCTGAGCTTAGAAAGGGTAGTCCCTCTGTTGCCAACCTTGAGTACTCCCTGGAAGCTTTACATGCTTGGGATATCTGGTAAAATTTATTCTAGTAATAAGAGGACTCTACACGGTAGTATAGGTATAGGAGATTTTCAATAGAAATATGTGAATAAAATGCGTTGGAGATAGTTAAATCAATTTCCAGTCTAATAGATAATGTATTAGATTTGATGTCAAGAAGATCTGAGTCTGAGAAAATACTTGTTAGCTTTTGGCCAGTCAAAATTAAGCCTTTCTCAGGCTTAATTTCTTAAGCTGTAAAATGGGTATAGTAATAACATCTACTTTTCAGGGTTGATCAGAAGATCAAATCCTGAAGTTTCTTTGTATCTGAAGTCATTACTGGTTTATTTACAGGAACTATCACTTGCCTAATTAAGCTACAATGAGTAAAGATGTTCAAAAGACATTGTTTCTGGGTAATTTAATCATTTTGTTGATGAGACCAGCATGTTATTAGTAAAAGGATGGTCATTTGGTCATCTCTCTTAGGACAGACAATCCGAGGTGAGCTCACAGTTTATATACCCTTTAAAGAGTAAGTGTTCCTGAGGGGTGGCAATCAACTGTGTTTGGATAACCCCAATGGAAGTGAATTAAATTAAAATGATGGGCTGAGGGTGGTCATGTCACCATTGGACAGAGAAACTATGTCTATACTCAAATTCCCAGCTTTGGGCTACTTATTTAAAGAATGTATATATTGCACCCACTCCTGAGAAAAGCACAATAGCTTCCTCCAGGGTGGAGTCTTGAACAAGAAAGATAGTCCTATCTATTATCAACTAAGTGCTTCAAGAGACTGAACTTTTAAAATCAGGACTTTAGAACTCAGAATTGTTCTGAAAAGAACCCCAAGATATTGGTTACTAATAAGAATTTCTCTCAATACTTTGTTGAAAAGAATTACTGTTTGAAAGTGTATGGATTTTGACTTTTTCTAAATCAAAATGAATTTCTACCACTATTATCAGAAATAGATAATTCAGCTTCTAAATTCTCTGGACATTTCTTAAGTGCCTATTATGAAATAGGTACTGTATTAAACATAGGGGTTATAAAGTTTTAAGTGAAAGTTTATTTTCTCAAAGATTTTTACTATTTTAGCAGGGAAGACAATTTGTATAAATACACATATATACATCTACATATGTATACTCACATATATATGAACAAGACAATAAAAAGTATTTTTTACATGAATAGAAAGTACAACTTTCAGCTGAAAAGGGACAGGGAAAGATCTCTTGGAGAAGGTGATGTTTAATCTGAAGTATGAAACAAACCAGAGTCAGGGCTAACCAGATAGGTGCTACAAAACCCACTTAATCCCCATGATTTTTTAAGATTATCTGAACAGATTGTGAGTGAATTTTTCCTCTTTTTCTTTTGAGTATCTGGTATCATGTAGACAGCCTTAGAATGCTTAGGGAATATGACTTTTTTCTTGTATCTCAGTAAATTACAGATGGTAGGATAGACTTGATAACAGAGTTTTATATTTTTAAAGTTTCTCAGTAGAGGTAATGACTTTGTTAACTATCTGTATTACCACGAAGAAATTACTTACTATCTGGACTTCAGTTTCCTTATTGTAAAAAGGAGAGAGTTGGGTAGATCAATGTTTCCTCACCCCTAGTTTGCTGACCAATGTTATGTTTAGGTTGTCTAGTATATTCTTTCTCCTGTGCTCCCCCTCTCTTTTCCTTTGAAAATAGAAAACCAAGTACCAGCTCTCGGGCCCCATAATTCTGGTAGGGTTTATAATGGAAATGTTATATTTCCATGTCCATGTTGCCCATTGTACCAGATTAAAATGTAATTGGAAAATAATTAACAAAATAAATGTCAAAACAACATAAATAGATATGTGATTAAATAAATAGAATTAAATAGATAAAAATAGAATTTAAATATTTGGTTTTCTAAGTCAGGATGTGGCAGACAGATATCTTTATGTATAGTATCATAGACTGGTTTCTATTTGTGTTTGATACTACTGACATTGAACTTAACTTTAATTTTGGCTTGGTAGTTACTGCTAGCTAGCTAGGAGGTACTAATAACCAGTTCAGAATTGATAAGGATATAACACAATGGCAGAAAGCAAAACAAACAAACAAACAAAAAACCTGCCATCTGCATCCTTTTGTTTTACCATAGTGTTCTCACACTTAAATGAAATAAATACATGTGTGTACCACAACTGGTACCTTTCTTTTCATGCTTTGTTCACTATGACCAATCTGTCTTTTAGCTCCTACATGCTATATTATACCAAGATTCTGCTTATTCTGTTGTACATCCTTAAGTATCCTCTGAAGAATTATATTCCAGTCTTTTCTATTCTAGTAGAAGTAGAGAGGGAATTTCCCCCCAAATCCATGATACTTAAGTGCCTCTTCCTCCTCAGATTGTTAGCATCCCAATCTTTTAATCTACTAGTCTATATTTGTCCTGATATGAAAAACTTAGAAATCAAAATTCCTCACTTCTTAAAATTTATAAGCTTACAAAAAGCAAATTCTGAAAAAGAACAGACAGACCAAACTCATCCTCCTTCTCCCTTCTCTCTCTGTCCAACTCATGAGTCATCCTCAATAAAAGATTTAGATATTTTACTATCTATAGCACAATTTGGGCTGGGAAACAATAGAATAGATGGTCTTTACAATTCCAGGCTGAGTTTGCAACAAGTTCCCACAGAAGCAAGTCTCCTGGCTTCATGCACTAGTCAATTTATCAATTATCTTGGAACCACGAAGAAAGAAGAAAATAGTTCCCCAGAACTGCACTGACTTCGCAGAACTCCCCAAAGGAAAACCACACTTGGAGATCTGCAATTTGTCCATGGCTGCCATTGAACTCTCCTCATGTTTGTTTGTCATTTTCCCAGCAGAGGTTGTGGCTCTCTGGGACATGACTGCTAGCCAGTCCTCAAACAACTTGAACTATTCTCTGCCCCTGCTTGTGTGGCAAGGATCCTAGACCCACTAATTTGAGAAAGGAGAAGAATGTAGAGATCAAAATGAGAGGCTTAACTTGATATTTGTTGTGGTACAGTAGCAGACCCCTCCCTCATATAAACAGTTGAAAAAAAGTTTTTTAATGCCATAGTTTTATTAAATTAATTATCCTGCCCACAACTGTCAAAGGAGACCTGGAGGTTTCCTTCTTGTCTCAAGTATCATATCATACACAAACTTGCTGAGTCTAAATGGGCTACTTAGAAAATTGTGTCCCCTTTTTTTGTGATCAAGGAGAGATGGAAACAAAACATTTTGAACCCATATTCTTTCCTTTTATTTCCATCCTCATTGCCCATTTTAATCCTTGGGACTCAATGAGGCTTTTCTGCCTTGGCTGGGACAAGGATTCTCATCCTATGGTCCAGGATAAATTGTTGGACCTGAAGCTATGTCCTTTTCCTTTTCCCCATCTCCCTTTGCTTCATAGAATCATTTTGTTCAAGTTACTAATTTTAGAGAGAAAATTTTAACCATTCTGAGCGGGGTAAGGGGCTGGTCACGATCATATTAACTGGCAATTTCTAGAATCGGGATCTCTGTTTGCATTGTGCTAGTCTGCTGCTACTGACAGGTTTAGAACCTGAAAAGTTAGGGAACAGTACAGCTATTAAAGTTTAAAATCAACCACACTAACACTTTGGGACACCTTTACAAGGGATGCCAAAATGTTGCTGACAATTAGATAAAAATTAAGTGGTAGGAATAGACAAAATATACCAAAATAATTTAGGCAAGAGGGGTTAGAGAAGGTTTTATAGAGAAAGGTTATCATCTAGTCCTGAAAGATAAGCATTCAAAGAGGGGGAAGGAGGACACTGCAGGAAAAACAGTTCTATGAGCAAAGGTCCAGTCTCTCTCCATTCCCTCTCTTTTTTATTCCCTCTCCCCAGCCTCCACTTCCTTAACAGGCCTGCTATAAAAGGGTATTAAAATGTATTGGTGGTGGTGTTTTGCTTTTAGCATTTCCAGATCCTACTTATACTTTTCTCTTTTTTTTCCCCCTTTGCTTTCTGTATTTCTCTTAGTTAAAAAGGGAAGATTTAAAGTTGTTTAAAAATATTATCTAAAATGTGACCTTTTTCTTTTTTTTTTTTTTTTTTTTTGCAGGGGAGAGATGTATAGAAGGGTGTTGGTATGTGATTCTTGCTAGAAAAAAAGATTTTCTAAGTTTGCATAGTATAGTGGTGTTCACTGGAGGTCTGCTTGCCACAAATTTTCATCTAACCCACAGAGTTGTTATAATCCTCATATTATTTAACAAAGCTGAATTTTATATTTATATTTATTTTATATTTTATGTGAAGCAAACAAATTTGTGTTTTTAAAATGTACTACAGAAGAACTGGCTATAATTTCAGTCATATTGATGAGTCTTACCTCTGATTACATAATACTTATCATGAATTAGTCATTTGAGTGAATTATTATAGTTTACATTCCCACAACACTTTAAGGCTCATATATAACACTTTAAGCTCATTACATCAACCCCATGGCTAACAGTTGTATGGAGATTATGATCTCCATTTAAACAAAGGAGACTCAAAAAGTATAAATAAACCAGCTAGGTTTGCAATGGAAATCCTTCTCTGTCTTTTTTTCTTTCTCCTTCCTTCCCCTTTTCCTTTCCCCGTCCTCTGAGTCCAAAAGTTTTTCTTCCACATCATGCTATTTCTTGTACATATCATGGAATTTATTATGAGTTTGTGTTAATGATGATAGTTTTGGTCTACTTTTGAAATTCTTTATAAATGTGTAATCTTCTTTACTTAATGTGACATTCTCCTCCCCATTTCTCTCCTGCCAGTTCAAGAGTTCAGGATGAAAGGAGTTTACTTCTTTAAGATTTCCAAAAATCTCTTACTTCATTGATGTTGGTAGTTTTCTCCACTAACATGAGTTATCTTCATGATTTGTGTAGACCCCTTCTCTCTTCCCCTACCCCTCCAAAAATGGTGACTACTGGTGAAATCTTTCATAATTTATCCAGGCTACATATCTCATTAGAAATCCATTCATTCATTTACTTGTTCACTCCATACTTAGCTCTAACCTAAGACTGTCCTCCTACCGGTAACTTTCCCTCAAATCCATTTATTGTCTTCCCAAGTTTCATTTAAGTCTCAATTAAAATCCCATTTTTAAAAAGAAGTTGTTCCTCATTCCTTTTAATTCTAGTGCTTCCCTCAATTTTTTTGTATTTATCCTGTATATAGTTTGTATGTATTTGGTTTCATGTTATTACCCCCATTAAGTTATAATAGCCTTGAGGAAAGGAACTATCTTTTTTATATTTTTGCATCTATCCCTTACACTTGGTATAGTGTTTTGTCACATAGTAGGTACTTAATAGATGTTTGTTGACTGAGGATTTCCCAAAACATAACCCAGAGCACACTGACTGAATTCTATTTGGCCTTAAGCACAGCTCTGTTTATAATTCCAACATAAATGGAGAGATTGAGATAAACCTTTCTTCATATTAACACGAAAAAGCAGCATTTACAAACATTTCTGTGAAAGCAGACAATCTCTGGCAGAATTAGGGAAGAAATAGAATTTACTTTCCTTGGCCTTTTCAAGCAACAGCTTTAGCCGGTCCTCCTGTGCTCTCACTTTATTCCTATTCATCTGCTGCCTAGTTCTTCCTTCCCTACTCTTAAATGTTACTTGTTCCCCAAGGGCCCAAGTTGACAATCAGTTTCTCTAATAAAATACTCTTTCCAGGGTGCTAATGAAATAGAGCATCAGGCTTTTCTCAGGTAATGTGCATTTTAACTGGGGCCTTCCAAAGTTAGTATCTTTGTTGTTCCATATATTAGTAAATTTAATAGTAGGAATTTAAAGGTAAGGAGTTCATGCTTAGAATAGTTACCAAACCCTTGGATAGGGTTACATTGATATTTCTGAAAATGGGCTGTGGGCCTGATAATCCAGGAGGAATCTAGCAGTTTCCATTTGTGGGTCAGAGCAAGAAGAGACAAAATAATTTTTCATCTAGGAAAAAAATCAGGAAGTAATGAAAGGGTAGGGTTCCTCCAAGGGATGCTTTGTCAAATGTCATGGATGAGTGATTAATCCACTCACATCTTGATCAAGGAGGGTGCTTGCTGCAATTTTCCAGACCATGTCTTAGCTTTTGTTTTAACTTTGTTTCTTTAGGATAAAAAGCATAACAGTAAAGATTGTAAACTGAGTTTATATCTGTAAAATTTTTTGCAGACTTTAAAAAGGAATGCATTAAGAAGGCATATGGCAGACATTGGCTATTACTAAAAGTTTATGTTTTTTAATTTTTAAAATAGCTTTTTATTTTTCAAGATACATTCACAGATAGTTTTCAACATTCCCCCTTGCAAAACCTTGTATTCAAAACTTTTCTCCCTCCCTCTCTACTTCTCCCATCCTCTTAGATAGCAAGCAGTCCAATATAGGTTAAACATGTATAATTCTAAAAGTTTATGTTTTAAAACATATAACTAGAATAAACCATAACATCTATTTTTTAATTCCTCCAAATGTTGTTTTTTAGTCCAAAGTAGTCTTTCTAGGATATTATATACTTATTGCCCTTGGTTAAAACATACTTTTAATAATAACAACTTTAACCTAATTTAATAGCTCCCAATTCTGTATTTTAATGTAATATTATTTCCATTTTGCAGATGAAGAAACTGAGATTGTGAGACATTGACCTACAAATGATCTATCTAGTTTAGTTTTCTTCTTTCATTACACCATTCTTCTACATTCTACATTCATCTACCAAATCCTACAGTACTTTTTTGAAATATTTTCCATGCTGTGTAACTCTGCCCTTTTGGAGGAGGGAATAGAGGAGGAGACAAAGGTTGAATGATTTTCCCCCCCACAAAGAATCTGGGCTTTCAAAAAGTTAGTTAAATTAAATTGTATTAGAAGGAATAGAAAACATTGTACATGTTGGTGATGGAAGGAAGCAGTAATGAGATTCATTTTCTTAAGTACCATAAGTAAAATAAAAAAAATAAAATAAAATACCATTTGTAAAATTTTCTTTGTTCCCACATCAAAGTTGAGTTACTTCCCCCCCCCCCCTTTTTTTTTTTTTTCCTGGTATCCAGAGAAGGCAAGGGCTGCTATAAGTCACAGATACTAAGCTTTTGCTCCTAGTGCTGTTCATTTCTATTTATAGTAAGCTGACATTTACTATTGACTGAGTATTTGGGAGAGATGACAATAGGAAATTTTAGTCTTTGGTAATGTTTCCTTTAGCAAACGTACTCCCTTTACATAGAGTATATATAAACAATGGAGGTACTGGTTTCTCAGCTTGTTCTTCCAGCTTCTGAAAGCTCACAATCCAATTGACCGAAGTGTAGCTTTGTGTGTGTGACTTAAAGGAGAGCATACCAGGTGGAATGGAAGGAGCTTTAGGGAACATCACTTCTATTGCTTCTTTATCCTTTCCTATGTCATAGGCTCCTTGAACAGACTAAGGAGACCTGTTGATCTTCAGGGTAATGTTTTAAAGGCACAAAATGAAGTACATATGATTACAAAGGAAGCCAGTTATATTGAAATTTGGAAAGGTTCTCATCAGTGCCAGTAATGAATCCTTCCTTTCTAGTCACATTATTCTGATTCCCACTGTTCAGAATCTCATTGCATATTTCCACTAAATTGGAAAAATTTGCCATATTTCACATAATTGAAATTCAAATACATAAGATTTTTCATTTGCCCTACTTGGAATCTAGTTGTACGGTTTTACACACAGAGATACTTAGTGGGACCTTTTTACAGGTGAGAAATCAAACTTCAGAGTCACTCTGCTGTTTGCCTAAGGTCACATAGATACTGAGTGGCAGGACCACTTTGCCTCATTTTCCAGAACAAGACTGGGTTATCTCCCTCTCTGATGGGTGAAAGATGAAATGCCATAATTCCCCCTAAGATGTCCTCAAACAGTCATATATATTAGGACTTCTGTGCATCTATGAACTCATCAGTTCAAGGGCTTCCTTAGATCTCTGGACCATTAATCAACCTTCTTCCATGGACTTCTCCGGCCACCTTCTTTATGCCTTTTTAATATTATATTTTTATCATAAATTTATGTCTTATAACTGTCTGTGTTTTTATCTCAGTTCACCATGGGTTAAAGTTAGAATTGGAATCATAACAGATATATGTTAGTCAGCATGTAATATAAATGGATTAGGGCATGAGAATGGAGGGTTAAGGGTCCCAAAAACTCTCATGGTGTGGAATTGGATAGAGTGAGATAACTACAGAATGAGAGTGTCCCTGTAAAATGGAGTCAGTGTATAGAAATCTAATAAAGGACTAATATTAGACCATATCTCATCTAAACTTTGTGTTTTCCCCAGGATCAGTATAAGCTTTGCACACAGTTAATGCTTAATAAATGTTTGTCAGATTTTTAAAAATAGATTTGCGATTATGGGCCCAAGCTAGGTCTTTTCCTTCTCTCTGCCTCAATGAAAAGAGGTTTACAACTTGGCAGGTTGCTTTGAAGAAAGTCTGACTCCTCATGGTAGAAGGAAATCTAGAATATTTTATTTACTATTTAGTATATTTATCATATAATATATAAAATATGTTTTATTTATTTTTACATATTTAATACATTTAATATTTATTTTTATATCAATATAGGGTGTCTCAAAAGTCTTAGTACAGGTTTTACCTGCTCTGTATTTATTACTTTGGTCCCCTTCTCTGAATATTGGTTTAATAATACTCTTACTGCCCCAAACTTTTAAGAGATAGAAGGATGATAGAAAGTAAGACTTAAATGTTAGTGTTATAGTGGGGGAATAAAATATAACCAGTTAGCATGTAGAGGGGGAAGAAGATATTTTACCTCTTTCTACAGCCCCGTTAATGAAAAGCAACTACTGGCTACTACTTTATTTGAATACTTTGCCCTGGCAAATATAAAGTGCTTTCTTTACATATTTGCTGTTTCAAAGTAGAAAAAAACAAAAATCTTTCTTTAGTGGAGGGACATTTGCCTTGGTTTTCTTTTTAGATTCAGAATGAGTAAAGCCAGTGATAGGACAGAAGGGGGAAGGACATGGTTAGGAAGGAAAATGTATAATTGTTTATGAAACTCTAGACTAATAACATTAAAATAAACCCTTCCTTGTTTTTGAGGATGTTAGACTAGATAGCTGTAAAATTGTGTTTCATTTAAACAAACACATAAAAATTTACATGTCTGATTTTATTTCATCCAAGACTTCTCTATCTTTCTAGTGACCCACTGGCAAAACCTTGCATTACATTTATTCTGATGCTTTTGCCTTTACTTAAGAAGTGGGACATGGGAGGGGGTGCTTCCTGTTTGTGGTGCTGACCTGTTCTTTGTCCCACAGTCTGCTAGATGAGGGAATACCTCAAGTGCCAGGGGTCTAGGTATGGACCTCTCCCTCTGATCAGACTGAAGAAGAAAAGGAGAACAACAAGAAGACGAAAGAAAGTTAGGAAGGAAGGAAGGAAGAAAGAGGGGAAAAAAAGAAAAAGAATTAGAAATTTGTAAGAAACCCAGGAAAAGTTTACTTTTTCATATTTTGGGAGGATTATATTTCAAACATCCCACAGAAATAGGAAATCCATTTCATTCTAAGAAATCATGTGAGGAGATTTCCTCAGCCTTTTTTAGTGACCCATTGTACTGTTTATCAATCTCTGCTTTTAAGAAATTCTTCCTACTACAATAGTGTCTCTTCAGGGAAAGGATGTGTACCCAAGACACACTTCTTAAGCAGAAATTTCAGTATAAGAGGTATAAAAAAACGCAAATGACATATTCAGAGTCTTCACTATTTTGTTGAACTTACAATGAATGTTTGAAGTTGGCCAATAGAAAATAGTTTCATTGATCTTGTATTTTTATTTGCCTTTAAGTCGATTGTAAACTCTTACATGGCAAGTCCTCAATATTTTTATAGAGATTTCTCTTTCTAAGGGCTTATATTGTACACACATATTCTATGGGTACACAAGTAATACTTGTTAAATTAATAGACTTGGCACTAGAAACTGTATTTTTTTGGTCAAGTCCAGCTGTGATTATGAATAGCATGTTTCATAACTTTGAAAAATTCTAATACAAAGGAGCTTCCTGTCCTCGGTCAATGTGTCCTTAACATCTCACAGAGGTTTTTCATGGTATTAGGATATGATATTTTATTAAATACTTGGAACATTATCATTCTCTTCCCAAAGGTAAATTATCTCATTTCTTTTGAACTTTTTATTGCAGTTTATTTTCCCAATTTTTTTCTTCATTTTTCAGCTCTTGTAGGCATTTTTAAGGAACATTTTTGTTTATGTAACCCAGAACTAGATGCAGAAGCAAGAATAAACTTAAAAATTCCTTTTTCTTGGCTGGATTTTTACCTATCCTCCCTCTACTTCATTTCTTGAGTTATTCTTTATAAAGGCTTAAGTTTGTTACCTCCTTTAAGAAATTGCAATGAAGGGTTAATTATTAGTTCTAAGGAAAGAGTTGATATCGATCTCCTGGGCACTCTCTCTGTTCTATGATTCTATAAAACACAAAATAAATAATGACTAGTTAAAAATGAGTATAGAAGAGAAAGACCAGAGTTATAATAAAGAGTGAATTAGCAATATGAAGTGCTGTGACTTTAAGAAATACACATGATTTGGTAGAAACACTAAGTTCATCCTTTCAATATACTGAGTATAGTTTAAAATCTTCCCTGATAGTTCCTTTTTTTTAAACTTTTTATTTTCAAAATATATGCAAAGATATTTTTCAACATTCACCTTTGCAAAGTCTTGTTTCCAAATTTTTCTCTCTCCCTTTCCCCTCCAGATGGCAGGTAAACCAATATATATTAATCATATATAATTCTACTATGCATGTTTCCATATTTATCATGCTGCACAAGAAAGATAAAAAGGGAAAAAATGAGAGAGGAAAAAAAGCAAGCAAATAATAACAAAAATGATGAAAATAATTGATCTACATTTAGTTCCCACAGTCCTCTCTCTGGATGCAGATGGCTCTCTCCATCACAAGACCATCGGAACTGATCTGAATCATCTTTCTGTTGAAAAGAGTCAAGTCCATCAGAATTAATCATCGTATAATGTTGTTGCCATGTACAATGTTCTCCTGGTTCTGCTCACTTCACTCAGCATTAGTTCATATAAGTCTCTTCAGGCCCCTCTGAAATCATTCTGCTGATCGTTTCTTACCGAACAATAACATTCATATCCCATAACTTATTCAGCCATTCTCCAAAAGATGGGCATCCACTCAGTTTCCAGTTTCTGGACACCAACATTTTTGCACATATGGGTCCCATTCCTTCCCTCCTTTAAGATCTCTTTAGGATATAACCCCAGTAGAAACACTGCTGGGTCAAAGAGTATGCACAGTTTGATTGTTCTCTGGGCAGAGTTCCGTACTGCTTTCCAAAGTGGGGTTGGATCAATTCACAACCCCACCAGCAATTATTAGTGTCCCAGTTTTCCCACATCCCCTCCAACATTTATCCTTCTGATAGTCCCTTTTAATAAAGATCTGTGTCTATAGAAGTCATATAGCATTTAGTTTGTTCCTCTAGATTATTAAGTAATATTATGTATTGTAATTGTCTACATTAGTGTCATTTTCTTTAAAGATTGTAAACTGTAGTATTTGATCTAATTCCACACATTTAATGTAATCTCTTATTTATATGGCTCTTTAAATTGGTTTTATTTAGTTTTTAGACAGAACTCATATTATGGGAGCTGTATTAGAGATCCAAAGGAGTTGGAAGGGACATTAGGCATTTAGTCTAATACTTTAATTTTGAATAGTGGAAGAAGTTTAGGTCCAATCTCATAAATCTAATAAGTTTTGTTGTTTTTAAGTTGTTTTCATGTAAGACTCTTGGTCTCCCCTTTTGGGATTTTCAGGGCAAATATATAGGAGTGGTTTGCCATTTCTTTGCCCAGCTCATTTTATAGATGAAGAAATGGAGACAGGTAGGGTGAAGGGACTTCAAAGTGTCCAGGGTCACTTAGGCTGGATTTGAACTCAGATCCTCCTGACTCCAGGCCTGGTGCTCTACCTACTGCACCATATAGTTGCCTACCTGATAAGTAGCAGAGTTCAAGCCCAGTGTTCTTTTTATTATATCATCTACTTCCTTTATCCTGTTTAGTTGGTACCTTTGGACACCATCTAAATGTCCTTAAAGTGAATTAAATACAAGAAGACCCTAAATATATCAATGATGAGTAGAAGTGTTTGCCTGGAATAGTGTTTGTGATTTAAAGGAATATAGAAAACTTATTCAATTCTCATCTTAGAAGGAAAATGTTATGATTAGATTAGGGTGAAAAGAAAAATTATGTTCATTAGGTCAACATATTCCTTTGAAGTATTGGAGATTAGAACTGCAGATAGTACTTATAGTCTGGAAGGCCTAAAATCATCTTCAATTATAAATTACTTTTACAAATGAAACAAGACATTTTACTGATCTTTATAACTGTAGCAATGAATAATTTGATTCATTTAAGTACAATCTATAATATCTTGGAGATTCGTTTCCTAGGCTGTTACTTTTCCTTAGCACCTATAATCTTTTAAGTATAATTTACGTTATCGTTCCTTAGTATTTATTCGTTTGACACTATTCTGTATTTTAGTTTATCTTTGTTACGTTGATAGTTAATAGAAGATCATGTCATGAGTAAATTCAGAGATCTTACTTTGTAATTGAGTTTCAAGTCATTTATGGAAAGTTTTAAAAAAATGGAACTGGTCCCAACGATGAACATTAGAGTACACCACAGTTCTTTAGTCCTAAAAATATCCATTTATCATTGCATTTTTCTTTCTTTTCTACCTCTTGCAAAACAGTCCTCCAGTTCTGTAATTCTTTGAATGCTAGAAAACGCCTGAGAATTCAATTACTATTCAAAGAATATTTGGAAATAGTTTGTTGAAGTTTATTGTATCTTATGGAAACTATTTATAAAATAAAACTCCAATATTAAAATGCTTTCGTCTAAATTAATTTGATGAACCCATTCTTGAAGCAGATTTTGCTTCAAATTATCACTCTTTACTAGAATTTGGATTTCTTTAACACGAAACTGGAACTTTTCATGTATGTTGTATGATTTAAATAGACAGGAAACTACTAAGGAGTTGAAGTGATGGGAGAAATTCTTATATACTGACTATTTTCATGTGATGGAATCTTTTTCATTCTTTAAGTTCTGCCATTTATGCCACATCCTTAGTGAAGGCTTTCCCAATCCTGATTCCTCCTTAAAGCTTTTACAGCCCTTTGTTCAATCCTTTCCTTTGTACTTATATTTTTAATAATAATAATTGAGATGTGCCTTGAGGATGGTAAATTTTGCACGAGCTATTATTTGATCTCAACAACCCTGAGAAATAACCCTTATAGTTAATTGCTGTTGTCATTTTTTTTTTCCTGATGTGGAAATTGAGACTAAGAAATGTTAAGTGACTTGTCCATGTGATTAATTAATTCAGTTCTTTCAGTCATGTATGACTCCTGTGACCCTATTTGGGGTATTTTTGGAAAACATATTAGAGTGGTTTGCTATTTCCTTCTCCAGCTCATTTTTACAGATGAGGAAACTGAGGCAAACAGGAATAAGTGACTTGTCCAGGGTCACACAACTAACTAGTGTCTGAGATCATATTTGAACTCAGGAAAAGGCTTCCTAACTCCAAGCCCAGTGCTCTGTGCACTCTGGTGCCACCTAGCTGCCCTGAGTCACTGTATAGTTGGTAAATATGAGGGACAGGATTCTAATTCTATTATATACAGTCTATTCTGACTCCAAATTCAGTTGAATTCTCTTGAATATGCTTCTAAGTTGTAAGTTTTTTTTAAAAGGAGATTAATCTTTATATTCTGCACAATTTAGTATGGTTCTTTACATAGAATTAGTGTATTAAGAATTATTAATAGAATATTAATAGAATTAATCTATTAAGATGTTTGAATGAACGTGAGTTTTAAAAAAAAATAACAAGCAGATAACATTTTTTGGGCAGTGTGTTATGGTCTCCTGTTTATAGCATCCCAAGACACAATGTTCTAAGTATGTAGAGTAGATACTGCAAGCAAGTTAATTGAAATAATGGGTATTTAATTAAATTCATCATTGTATATTTAAATGAATTCAAATGATTTAGGTTGTGATCTGGAGGAAATCCCTCCTTTCCATTGAATTTTTATTCTGCTCATGATACTAATATAAATGTTCACAATCGTGGATGCATAAGTTTGTAGAGCTCTCAGCAATCTGAGAAAACAGAACACTATCTCTTTATTTATAAGGCACCCATCTAGTTATAGACTTTACTGACCACAGATCACATAGTATGATCCCTGAGGTCCCCAAACTAAATGTAGTCTAGATTATAGAACCAAAACTTGTAAATGAATTAGTTTATGTAATGGGCTGATGCTCTTGAATTGCATTGAAGTCCTGAGTACTTGATGCTAATTAGCAATTGGACAATATTAATATATGCTTGGAGAAAGAATGGCCCCACCCACTGTCTGTGCAAGTTTGATGTGTTGTATAGGAGATTGTATAGAGGATTTGGTGGGTGGAGTGTGAGAGCCAAAGGCACTGCTGGCAGCATTCCTGTTGCTATTGCTTGCACTTATTCCCCTTCACCTCTGCAAAAGAATAAAGATCAAGGATTTTCCCTTATCCTGACTTCCTGACTCTGCCTGAGTTAAAAATACGCGGTCATCACAAGTTTACTCTCTGGATATTAGTTGAGGTTAATTTAATATGAACTGGGAGGATGATCATTATAATGCTTCACATTTATTTAATGTCTCTAAGCTAACAAAGTACATTCTTGTATATTATTTCATTTGATCCTTACCAGTAAATGTGGCAGGTATTATTTTCTGTATAATACCAATGTGGACAACTTCAGAGATGTTAAAGACTTTCACAACTGTGGTCACAAAGTGGAAACAAATGGCAGAATTAGGTCTCACAATCAGACTTACTATACGGTAACTTCTTGCTCCTTGAATTTCTCTAACCTTGCATGAAGTTTCATGTGAAATTGTTACATCTTTTATTTTTCTGTAGAATATTTTCTTCATTGTTAGATAGGTTACAGTAAAGAATGACATCATTATTTTTTATTTGCTCTTCCTTCTTTTTTCAACGAGATTGCAGTTGTTTGTGTGGTTTGTTCCATGATAACTTAGACTTAATTAATTTTGACTAAATTCAGTGCCTTAGTAATGTTACTCATTTAAATTTCTTGATTTTTATTTAGAATTTGATAAAACATCAACAAATAACATTTGTATATATAAAAAAAACAACAGAAAAAGAACATTGTCAAACCTTCCCCTTTCCCCCTGTTCTTTATTACATGCAGTTGGTGTAAATGTTATTAAAATTCACCTTAAGTTTCAATGTATGGTTGTTTGCCATTTTGAAACAAAATGCCACCTATTTTCCCCCAAACAATCCTCCATTATTTTTCAAATTTATTTGGCATGAGGATAGAGCTTAAAAAGATATGCAGATGTGCTAAAGGAGATTTAGCACTTACAAGACTACTAACTTAAGATTGATTATATAAGGTTCAAAATAATGTCACTTTTTTAAGTTATACTGTGCTACCACTACTACTACCACTACTAGTACAAATACTTCTACTATAACTACTAGTACCACTACTATAACTACTACTGCCATCACCACCACTACTACTACTACTACGACTACTATTACTACCACTACTACTACTACTATCACTACTACTACCAGCACCACTACTATTACTAGTACTACCACTACTATTATTAACATCACCACCTCCACCACCACCACCACCACTACCACTACTACTACTACTACTATTTCTGCTGCTGCTGCTACTACTACTACTACTACTACCACCACTACTATTACTACCACTACTACTACTACTATCACTACTACTACCAGCACCACTACTATTACTAGTACTACCACTACTATTATTAACATCACCACCTCCACCACCACCACCACCACCGCTACTACTACTACTACTACTACTACTACTACTACTACTATTTCTGCTGCTGCTGCTGCTGCTACTACTACCACTACTATTACTACCACTACTACTACTACTACTATCACTACTACTACCAGTACCACTACTATTACTAGTACTACCACTACTATTATTAACATCACCACCTCCACCACCACCACCACCACTACTACTACTACTACTACTACTACTACTACTATTTCTGCTGCTGCTGCTGCTACTACTACTACTACTACTACCACCACTATTACTACCACTACTACTACTACTATCACTACTACTACCAGCACCACTACTATTACTAGTACTACCACTACTATTATTAACATCACCACCTCCACCACCACCACCACCACTACCACTACTACTACTACTACTATTTCTGCTGCTGCTGCTACTACTACTACTACTACTACCACCACTACTATTACTACCACTACTACTACTACTATCACTACTACTACCAGCACCACTACTATTACTAGTACTACCACTACTATTATTAACATCACCACCTCCACCACCACCACCACCACCGCTACTACTACTACTACTACTACTACTACTACTACTACTATTTCTGCTGCTGCTGCTGCTGCTACTACTACCACTACTATTACTACCACTACTACTACTACTACTATCACTACTACTACCAGTACCACTACTATTACTAGTACTACCACTACTATTATTAACATCACCACCTCCACCACCACCACCACCACTACTACTACTACTACTACTACTACTACTACTATTTCTGCTGCTGCTGCTGCTACTACTACTACTACTACTACAACTACTACTATACACTTCTAAGTTACATCACACTAACATTTTCTGCCTCTTCTCTCTTATCCCAACTCCTTTTCCTCCATAATAAGGCATTCTAAATTGCAGCGACTCAATTAATTGGAACTGGGGCATGGTCCAAGGTCAAAATAGACAAATCTAAGTGTGGAGTAAAGAGAATGCCAGGATAACAATTTCTAGACCTTCTACACCATTCTGTGGCGAGCCTGGTTGCAGTTCTGGATGGACTCCAGCTTGTCAATGTCCCTCTTCAAACATAGTATCCAAAACCGAATGTGATACTCAGATGTGGTCTGACCAGCTCAGGATACAGGGAGACCATTAATTACCTTCCCTGTTTGGGACACTTTCCCTAGCATCTATGTAACATTGCTCCCTTGAAAATAATCACCTTTTTTGTGCTATGATTTCAAAATATGCCTGATTTGCTTGTTTGAGTTAGTGAAGGAAGAAAAATATGAATAAGCATTCCTGCATAATCTTTTTCTTAGTGCTTTCCAAAACAGTTATCAAATGGCAAGTATGAAAGCTGTTTAGATTACTACTTGATAATGACCCATTACTTGGGCAGTGTTTGCTGGACAAAATTAAATAGTTTTTTTTTTTTTTTTTTTTTTTTTTTTTGATAACTGAAACCTGAAGAAACCACAGTGTTCTGATTTTTAGAAAAAAAAAATGATTTCCCTGTGGTCAGCATTCCTGAAGTGGATTGAAATCCTAGTAATACAGCCTCGTGTGCCAATCCAATTGGTAATTTCAGTCAGATGGAAAATTTACCTTCCCTCCCCCCTTCCTGGCTTGAAGGCATTTTTTCTTTCACATATGCCATTACTGTGGCATCCTGCAGTTAGGTGGCCCAAAAAAGCCCCTGGCCCTTCTTCAGGGCTCTGGATGTACTAGGGGGAAAAAATCAGGGTAATTTGTATCAGATGGAGCAATGACATCCAGTGATATTGTTGCTTTGCCTGGATTTTATTGCATCCATTTGACTTATTTTGACGAGCTCCTGGAGAAATGGATATATATGTATGTTGGCTCAGTAATGGGTCTGCAACTGGGGGCCTCATTTCACCATAAAGAGCCCTTTCAGTCATCACTTAATTGAACTTTTCTTTGGGGCTTCCTATATGAAGGGGTCAAAGTAGGGCATTTCCTTTGCCCATAAAAAAAATCTTGAAAGGGCGCCTGTGCTTTTGGAGCCGTAATTATCAAAGGTCTTTTGCCTCTCCCACCTGAGGGGCAGTCACGGCTGGGGCTGCCCCACTGTGTGTCAGCTGCCTTTGAAAGAGCAGCAGCCTTCAAGAAGCTGCTGGCTTGGGTCTCTGGATTTTTAAAAAAGCCTCAGTCCCAGGGACAGGGGCTATGAAGCTGTTTACTTTAACTGTGGAAAGCAGAAGAATGTTCAGGCAGAATCCCAGGAAGCAGCAGCAGCAGCAGCCACAGCAGCCGCTGCACCATTGGGTGAGTCTGGCTTTGGAAAGGCACAGTGGGGGGCAAGTGGGGAAGGAAAAGGAGACCACAATGTGGGGGAGTGGGCAAACTGGCACATGGACAAGCTGGACCGAAGGCAAATGGAGGCAATCCAATCACGTTGGCTTTGTGCTGGGAGTCTTACTAAGTTTAGCTGTTAATTGTGCCCAGAGTGAATTCTGTGAGGCTCTGAGAAGGTAAAGGGGACCTCATTATGGCCACATCTGGACCAGTCAACTCAATCCTGTTTCTGATCTAATTGCCTCCTTTTAAAAATTAACTTTTATTTTTCCAGTTAATGAGCATTTTTTTTTTCTTTCTCTCTCTTGGCTTTACCCAAAGTGAGGCAGGGAATGAAAAGAAAAAATAAAACCCTTATAATATTTATACATCGTCAAGCAAAACAATTTCTACTTTGCCCAAGTCCAAAAAATGAGTTTCTGCGCGGTTAGTTCTTGATCTCTCTGTTTGAAAATTGGTAGCATGCTTCATCATTGCTTTCCTGATCAGAGAACCATGAAATCTTTTAAATTTCCTCTTTCTAAAATCTGAAATTGATTTTAAAAATTATATTCTTGTAGATGACAAATAAGAAATATGTGTGGGAACCCTAAAAGAGCTAACTGGTGAGTGAATGTGTCTGTGTTTTTCCTAAGGAATAACAAAGCAGTCTTAAGAAGTAATATGAATTACTGGAATTATTAGACACTATATTTGAGGCATACTTCTTTAATGGCTGGGATTTTTGCCTTTCTTTGTTTCTCCCAACTTAGCACAGAGCCAGTCACATTTGTTGTTGTTCAGTGATAGCGGTCATGTCCATGTCTTTGTGCCCCCATGTCTGGCACATAACAGGGGCTTAATAAATGATTGGTAACTGATTTCAGTGCTCAGTATCAGGGTGATATACATTGATTGAGAGGGCTTTGCAATTGGGAGTTTCCTATGCCAGGGAAATCAGAAGCTTGATCAAAATAAACTGATTTAAAGGCTTCAGAATCTAAATGAAGGAACTGATCGCTACTACTTTTAAAAATGAGAAGTTTTTGGTAAAGATGGAAATCATTAAATGCCAGCCTCAGGAGTTTTTAAGAAAGAAAACTTGCATTTTAAATTTACTCTGGTTATTAAAAAAAATTTTTTTTTGGATTGAAACAAATAGATGATGTACCTGAAGCATTTGAAAGTAACATATAACCTCATGTCTTGGTGGTGATGGTGATGAAGTCTTGAGCCTGAATGAATTAGTTGAAGAAGAGAGGTGTCTGTGTATTTCCACAGAGTAGATGATACGCTCTTCAGGGTTCACACTGAGTATTTCAGTGCCTCCTTTATGAGAGATTTTTTTTTTCTCTGAAAAGAGATCTCACAATGTGGGCAATCAGGACCAGCACTAATTACTGGGTATCCCTCAGGCAATCCCTCTGTTACTAGCAGTTCTCGCTTCACTCTTCCAACTTTTGCTCCTAACAATTAAATGCAATTTAGATTCCTGAACTGAGCCTTCTAAATGCTTCAGTATTACTATCACCTCCTTCTGGGTGCACATTGGCCCCACCTCTTCTGGAGAAATGAAAGAGTTGTACCAGGTGAAAACAAAAGGCGTCTGATCCTGCCCCCTTCTCCTTTCATAATAGACATGTTATGTGTAGATGAAGTCTGAGCAGATGTTAATAAACTATTTCAAATGGATTCCTCAGACTTCTAATCATGGAAACAGTGTTAGCTTTAAAACTGGGCCTTTGACCACTGTCTAGTAAAATTCTTTGTGTTTAGTAAATATGTACAGAAGGTTGATTAAATGCATGGATAAAATTAATTATATTTATTATTATTATTAAATATTAAATAAATTAATTTATATAATAATAAAATTAATAGGTAGCTGTGGGCCAGATAAGCAAAGCATAGGAAAAGAAAGAGAGAAGCATTTATTATGTGCCTACCATATGCCAGACATTGTGCTATGCATTCTACAAATATCTAATTTGTTGACATTTATATAGGGTTTTTTAACATTCTTATCGTGTTTGTTCTTGTTGTTTATTGTTTTGTTTTGAAATAGACTTATGATTTCATTAGAATAGGGAATTGTCACTAAAGAAACTTTTTACAGATCAGCAAATAATCAGCAATTTATAGAATTAGAATTCCCTTGGGGACATTGAACCATTATGTAGCTTGGCTGTGTCTAACAGGTGATTTGAATCATGACTTGTGACCTAGAAGAGCAGCTCTCTAACTATTATACCGTTAGGTTAACAGAACATTTGATGTCCACTACCTCATTTGATACTCAGAATAATCCTTTGGGCTAGGTACTACAAGAATAGTAAAAGTCCATTTGGTTTATAACCAGTTAGCAAATGAGTGTCAAAACAGTAAAAGAAGTGCTTTAGGAATTTCATGGAAAAGGAGACAAACAATGAGGAACTGGAGATGGGTATGTTTGACCATGAAGGACAGTTAGAATTTTGATAGACAGATTAGAAGGTAGGTGCCTTCTGGTGTGAGTTGGTGGGGAAGGAGAAAACTGATTGAACTGGGCCTGTTTATTGTGATATATTGTCAGAAAAAAAAGTTAGCTAGTTTGGGGCCATTTTAATATTTCTATTAATAGATCTACATCCTACCTTTATCCTTTAATAAAAGCTCTTATTTTATTTATAGTTTTATTAGTGCATGTGTGTAAGCCAGATGGAACTGGCTTAGAGGAAACTCAGAGGAGGCATGTTCACATGGTGGAAGTATTTTCAGGGTAATAGCATCCCCAGTATTGTCTCTGATTTAGCTTGGAGAAGTTAGGGGTTCCCGTGGACCTCTGATGATTATACTTTGATCTAGATTTACTTTGATTATATATGATTTGACCTTCAGATAAGGTTAATTTCAAGTCTGATTTTTGCCAGAGTGGTCATGTGTTTTGCCCCTTTGATATATTGAAGTGTATTTCTAAATTTTCATTTTCAGCAATTTCATCATTTTAATCTTTTCTGCAAGCTAAGTTAGGTATTTTCCTGGCATTATTTAGTCATGAAACCCAGATAAACAGCAGAAAAACTTGGCTCACAATAAGTGATTTATTTCTTAATTCAATACTTTAGTTAAATTTTTATTGTTCATAATTTATGCAAAACACTAGCTTTAAGGATACTATGACAACAGAATAGCCTTTGCCATCAAAGAGCTTCCATTCTCCCTGAAGGATGGTATACCATTTGTACAATAATTTATGATGAAATGAGGGGGTGAATGCCAACAGCTAGCCAGATCAGGGAACGCTCTTCATGTTGGTGACTGAATTGAGTCTTGAAGGAAAGTGTGGATTCTGAGAGAAAATTGAGGAGGTAATGAATTCTAGGCAAGGAGGAATGTACCGAGACTGTAGTGAGAATATCAGGAAAATAACTAGTAGTCTTAGTTTATTGCAAACTTGGAGTTTGCAATTTCTAGTAATATGTAATAAGGTTAGAAGGGAAGTTAGGAACCAGATGGTAGAAGATTTGGAAGAATTTGTATTTTTGTTCCTTTTGGCAATGGGAAATCCCTGATGTCTTTGAGCAGAGGAGTATTGTGGTCACTTCTGTGCCTTAAGAAGATTTTTTTGCCATCTGCAGGGCAGGGTTGAGGAACCTTTTTCTGCCAAGGGCTGTTTGATATTTATAACATCATTTGAGGGTCATACAAAATTATAGAACTCAAGCAGGGGAGGTTGTTATATCTGGCTTCCAGCTCATCATCGCCTGCAGTGGTCTTAGCAAATGATATTGTGGACCTAATATGGCCTTGCTGGCTAGATGTTCCCTATCCCTGATCTAGAGGATAGTTTAGGGAATTCAGAGACCAGAGACTGGTCTGTCAGGTGACAGGTATTAAATGAATGAATGCATGTATCAATAACATTGATAGTTATGGGCTTTGTGAGCAAAACTATAGGAAAGGAAAGAAACAAGCATTTATTAAGTGCTTGCTATATTCCAGGGACTATGCTTTGTGCTTTATGAATATCTAACTTGATTATCACACAACCTGTAATTTGGGAAGGAAAAGGGATTATGAGTGAGTTTTGTTAGGGAGGCAGAATTGATAAAATTTGTCAACTGATGTTCTTCGTTGTTAATAGATTTTTTTTTCCTCTTGGATTGTATCTGGCTTCTCTCCTTATATTACATAATTCCCTCAAATGAATTCTCTTTTCTAGGGAAAATCGGATTTTTCCTGCAGAAGAAGGGGGAGAGTCAGGGATGACTGTCATGTTATGAATCTCAGAGACTTGGAGGAAGGGTCAGTTTTGGACATATTGAGGTGCCTGGGGTACATCGAGGAGGAATTATGTAGCGGGTGGTTTATAATAGATAATTGGAAATCTGATGAGATTGTAAGATACAGATTTGAGAGACATTTGTGTAGTTGTGAACTTGTGGAACCTTCTGAGATCTCCAGTAGAAATTGTATATATAAAGAAAAGTACCAGAAGGGATTCTTGTGTTTTATCCTTATTTTGGGGGTGGTACAGGAATAATGACTTAGCATTGCATTGTGGATAGCCTAATAGACTGGAGTTAGGAGGCTTTGGATTCAAACAGAGCTTCCTAGAAACTTACTTTGTGATATAAGACACGTCACTGAAATTTCTCTGAACCTTAATTTTCTCATCTGTAAAAGATGTCCCTTTTGTGATGGGGCTGTTGTGAGAGGCTCATGTCAAGATACTGCATTATAACTAGTTCTGGTGATTTTGAGGCACTATATAAATATCAGTGATAATGATGATGATGATAGTGGTGGTGGTGGTGGTGGTAGTGGTAGGGGACTGAGCAGGAGCAGGCAGATCAGTAGAAGGAGACTCAAGAAACAGCCATGTTGTGAAAAATGAGGAAAGAGTATCTAGGAACACAGGGGGATGATCAAAAATTTCAAGAAACAACGCAGAGATCAAGAAGGATGAGGCTGTAGAAAGTCTCCTGATTTAGTAGCTATAGATCAGAAGTCTGATTGCAAAGGACCGAGGATGAATACATGATGAGAATGTCTGGTTGCAGGGGATGTAGATGGAATTTTTCTAGGAGAGATAGAGGATAATTTGGGTCTGTTTTGAGGGCAAATGAAGGGTCTCCCTCCCCCTGCCTTTAAATGAGAAACCATTTTATGACTTTTGGAATCCTGTATGTTATAATATATAGTCAAGAAGCATTTAAAATGGTTGACAACTCCAGTGTTGAGTCTTTATAACATTGGACATCTTTTTCTTTATGAAGACAGTGATAAGAGACTCAGACTCTCAACTGTTGTTTTTCTCTCCTAGTTGATGGCGATTGGTCAGTTCCCATTGGGACATGTTTGAAAGACAGTGTATAGATTTTATGGATATAGCCTGGGGTCACAGGGACATTTTTCCATGAAAATCTGTTTGGTGGACCTAGGGTCTGGATCTTTTACTATGCTTTCAATGGCACCACGTTCAGTCTAACTAGCCAGTTTAACTGGCCCATAAATCCTCCTAAGTTTTGGAAAGTAGTTTAAGGCCTTGTTAATGTTTTCATTTTATTACTTTAGACTGGATATATTATGTTTGTATACGGTTGTAGATCTACACATACCATATACAAAGACTGTTTCAACAGCTTTGGTTGAATTGATGTTTGTCATCTTGGTATTAAAGGGGAGACAGGCTTTCATTCAGTGCTTTATCCAGTGGGCCATGGTGAGAAAAGGGTAATTTTTTATTTGCTTATTGATAAAATTTCTATAAAACCTTCCCTGAATAGAGAAGTGTGTGTATGTGTGTGTGTGTTTAAAATGCAAGCCAGTATTGTTTTCATTATTTTGAATTTAATAAACACCAAATAAAAAGAGCTTTTCCATATACAACATTGAACAGAAAAAGATTGTATGTGAAAATACAGAGAGAGAGATGCTATTTTGAACAACCAAAAAAGATGGGCTGGGATGCTTCTTAACCAGGAAAATAATGATGTTCATCAGGTTGTATCCTAACTCAAAAAGATTGAAGGAACCAGTTGAGCCTGGAAAACTTACATGGACTCTGTTTTAAATTAGAAGTAGCTATACTTCTGGTCATCAGAGTTGACTAGTCTGGTCTAAGGTATATGCAGGGACATTCTTCATCCTTATTATTCTACAGTGATCAGTGCTCCTGGGGCTATATAGTGTACAAATCCAGTTAATCACATGTGCAAATGTAAATATTAAATTTAAATACTTATAAGTAAGGTACTTGACATGTGCCTATGGGTATTTTAGGCCTTGTTGACATATATTCAGTTAGGCTATGCTTTATTTTTCTTCTGAGTGTTATCATTCATGTTTGAGAAATTTAAGGACTATTAGGCTTATCTTTTGTAGATAAAAATCAAGGACAAAATAAAAAGAAAGCTAATGTCTTCTCTCTCTCTCTCTTTTTTTTTTATTTAGCCAGAAGAATCTGCTTCAGGTGCCCACAGTTTTAAGAATAAATCCTTTAAGAAGGCCAAAGTCTGCAGTGTCTGCAAACAAGTTATTGACAGTCAAGGTGTTTCATGTCGAGGTGAGCATTTCATTGTCCTGGCTGGTGTCTGGCTAGCAACAAAACTGTTTGGGGGAATTTCCAAAAATGTACAGTCCTGGAATTCCCCTGTTGTCAACAGGCTTGCTATGTGGGGATCTAATTCTTAATTTGAAAAAGATCCCTAGATTTGTATTACTATGACACAATATATTAATATGTAAAATTAAAAATAATAATATGTAATTTTAATATATTAATATATGATATATATGAGGTGACCAGAAAGTGAAAGATAATAACTATCTAGCCCAGGACTTCTTGATCTGTTTTATGTCATAGATCCCTTTGGCAGTCTGGTTAAATCTTTGGACCCCTTCTCAGAATATTGCTATTAAATACATAAAAGTCCTAAGATTAATTTTAAATGAAACCAAATATGTTGAAATGCAATTATTTAAAATATTTTAAAAAACAAGTTCAAGGAGGTGGGGCAGTTAGGTGGCACAGTGGATAGAGCACCAGCCCTGAAGTCAGGAGGACCTGAGTTCAAATTTCAGACACTTAACACTTCCTAGCTGTGTGACTCTGGTCAAGTTACTTAACCTCAGTTGCCTCAGCAAAAAAAGAAAAAAAAGTTCATGGGACCAGGTTAAAAACTCTTCCTAAATGAGTTGGAGACAAGCTCTAAATTCATGTTAGTTAAACTGACATGTAAATTTGTTCAAATTCTATTTTGTAACTAGTTTACAATGACCTTGGCACCTTGTATGTAGCGTATTTTTTGTGAAATTCATAGAGATTTGAGAAATTTTGAATCTCAGTGGTTAATGGCCATTATTTAGAATCAAGTTATTCTAACTTTTAATTATAACTTTTAACCAAGTAAGAATTTAAACATTTATTTATAGAGGTGGAAAAAGAGAATTTTTTTTTTTTTTTTTTATCATTTCATCACTTGGAAATTGAGGGTTCTGAGATAATTCCTAGGCATAGGTGGGTTGTTAGATTAATGATATGGGGTTATGTTGATATGTTCTTGAAGAGATAAGTAGGGGTGAGTATTAATTCCCCAATTTTACTGATCAGGAAACTGAGACTCAAAAAATATTGTCTGGATTACTCAGTTACTATGTGTCAGGGCCAGGAGTGAAGGACTTAAACCCAGATCTTCCAACTATAGAACTAGCACTCTTTGTACTGAATGACTCTAGAAGGAACAGTTCCTTTGAATAATGTTTGTTTCTGCCTGTCATAGCCCATTTCAAGAATTTAGATTGTGAATCTAATAGTAAAGTGGCTGAGAATCCTGAAATTCCAAAGGATCTGTGTTGGAATCAGGAAGGATATTTGGTTTTACATGAATGTAAGTTTGGGAGGATATGTCATCCAAAAGGAATGGTAAATTTTCTTTTTTTCTTTTTGCTGAGGCAATTGGGGTTAAGTGACTTAGGCCATGGTCACACAGCTAGGAAGTGTTAAGTGTCTGAGATCAGATTTGAACTCAGGTCTTCCTGACTTCAGGGGAATGGTTAATTTTCATAGAGTCTTTGGTTAAAAATACATATTTCACTTTCTTCTATCATCTAGATGTCTAAATATGTTCCTCCACTGCACAGAGATCCATATCTTATAATAAAAAATAATAATAGTAAGTCATTCAACTGATCCAGTCATGACATTGTATGGGTTTAACAGTATATGTAGTATTCTACACCCACAGCACTTTAGCTCTGCAAAGAAAGGCAGAGAGGAATGGGAGTCATGTTAAAAAAAAATGCATTCTTATGCTTATATATGAATGATTGTAATTGCCATTGGGAAAGTTATAACATTTAAACAGTTTATACTATTTAATACATGATTGCTTCTTGAATCAAAACAAATCCCAAGCTCACTGTAGGTAAGGACCATGTGGTATTCATCTTGGTAGCTACTATATCATCAAGGATGTTCTTAATACATTCCTAATGGCTGTTGTATTGAATTTCCAGGGTCCTTGTCTTGTTACTTGCTTAATTACTCTTTCCCCCATTCTATGAAGAGCCTTGAGAGTATCACTTTTGCTGCTGATCTAGACTTCCTTATTTTGTTGTTTTAAAGAAACAATGAATATTTTTGATTCCAAAGGTCTTTCCTAAAGATAAACAGAAATGCTTAGCTTAGGAGGAAACTTGGAGATCACATGGTTGAAGTTTACACCCAGTACAGAAATCTTTGCTACAGTGTTCTTAGCTAGGGCAAATTTAACTTATTTTGGAACAATTCCAGTAAAAGGGAGCTCATTATACCTACAGCAAAGAATATTACATTCCATTAGGCAAAGCATTGGGACTGCTTGGAAGAGTGTTAGAACAGTTAGATTTATTTATGAAGATTGATATCTAACTAGCTGATATTTATTGATATTGAATATCATCTGGAGCTTAATAATTGCTTGTTAATGAAATGCTTGTTGACTAAATAAAAAATTTCATATGATCAAAAATTTGTGATTAATTTACGCCTATAGTTAAATATGTATCACCATTATTATAGAAAGTGTTTATTCTGTTCCCATTTGTGAAGTATTCTATTTGGGAAGTCAGGATGAGCAAAGAGGTGAGCCTTCTGATTTCTCTTTTATGTTTGACCTAGATTTCAGGGAATGGATAGTTATTCTTGGGAAAATTTTTTAAGAAAAACTGTAAGCCCTTAAATAAATGTTTGTTTTTTTTGTTTTTTTTTTTTTTGATAGAAGGATTTAGCTTAAAATGATGAGAATGACTGCTTGATGCTTTAGGAGAAGAAGTTTTCATATATATATACACACACGTGTCTATATGTACACATACACATATCAAAAATATATTCGGTGTTATGAGAAATAGCACCTTATTTGCATTTTGACCTTCAGTGACCAGAAGGGGTCACTGCACCCCTTTCTACATTGAAAGAACATAGACAAGTCTAATATAACTAGAAAGGACTTAGTGTTAAGTAATTAAATTGAATGCAAGACATTTATGTATTGGGGATCTAAAGACAAAAATAAAAACAGTACCTGCCCTTAGGGGTCTTATGTTCTGCTGAGACCCTGCAATACGTAAACCTGTAAAAATAGGTATTATTTGAATCAGGATCATGGATCAGGAAACTTCCCACAGAAAGCAACATTCTTTCTTTTCAGCCCAGGGCATTGTTCTCAGACAATATATCAAAATTAGGCTGTACTATGTCATATCAGTGTCTTGACCATTTGGGTCTGAGAGGATGTCACTGTCATAAATTTTTAAGTAACAATAATGATTAGCATCCATTTCAATAAGTAAGTGGCTCAGTGGAAAGAGTAGATGAATACAGGAAGAGCTGAGTTCAATGTTTTTTTAATTTTCAATTTTTTCATAAGTTATTTGCTAGCTGTGTAACCTTGGGAAAACCATTTCCATCTTTGCCTCAGCTTCCTCATCTGTAAAATGGGAATAATAATAATAATACCCACCTTCTAGGGTTATTGTGAAGATCAAATGAGATACAATATTTTTAAAGCACATAAGAAGCACTATATAAATATCAGCCATTATTATTATTATAATACAGAAAACTTCCTAGAAACTTTGGAAAAGTTTTACAAAGTTTAAACTATTTGTTGGGTAGCCTTTAAAAAGAGACAATCTTGCCTCTTGTTTGGGAGATTAATTATCTCTTGACACTTGTTGAATAACTAAGTCATTTTCTATGACCAAAGGAAAATTTTTATTCCTAAACTGTTGTTTTATGTCACAGGATTGAACAATGTTAAAATTGGAAGGGACCTTGTAGTCCAGTATGGCGCTCTCATTTTTCAGATGAAACTGAGTGTCTCTTGGCTGACATTTAAGTTCATTGAAGTTTTATGCATCTAGGCTAAGCAGCTTTGGGGGTGGGTTGGGTTGAAGGGGATATAAAAAGTGGCATTTCTTCATATACAAAAGGAGTCAGTGACCTTAGAGATTCTCATTATGTAGAATTCTAGTGGCACTTTGCATATTTCAACTGCTCTCCAGTTTATGTGATCTTATCTGAAAAGCAAGAATGATTTTTTTTTTCCATTGAAAGAGAAATAAAAGAGTGGGAAATGCTCCAGGTGGGCAGGATATTCATTCTGCTTATCTGGCCATATATTATGTGGTCATTCTTTAAAAAAAAAAAAGACTTCTAATTGGGTGTTCTGAGCTGCAGTTTTAAAATTTGCTTTGAGGCAGACCCATTCTCAGGGACAATCCCTATTTCTTTTATATACATGTATTCATCTAATTGTTTTATATGCCTTAAACATTATTATTGGAGACTCATCCACCTCACAGGAAGATACAATGACACACATCATTATCTCCAGTAATATTTGTATATCTCATAACAGTTTTCTCCACTTCAAGAATACATTCATCAGCCTATTCATTCATTAGCTATGCATTAATTGACTACACTGTGCTCAATACTGGGTGAAATACAGAGAAATGAAAAATAAGGCCCCTTGCCTGAAAGAGCTTATCATATTTTTAAAAATGGATTTTTAGTGACTTTTAACGTCATCTAGTATTACCCTTGAATCTCAGCACCCCTCCCATCTCCAGTCATCTTCTATCACAATACATTTTAGAAATAAAAACAAAAACCTTTAGGGAAAAAAATCAGCAAAATTGATCAGTACATGGAAAAAAAATTCTGTTATATGAAATGTTCTACACTTTTCTACCCTACCACCTCCCCAAAACAGTTAGGATAAAGGGACTAAAAAGAGTTGCTATTCTAATATGGTAGATATGTACCCAGATCTCTATTAAAAAATATGACTCCAAATATATAAAGGAGGTCCCAAACAAGGTAAAAAGTGAACTCATAGTAGGAAGAGATTCCCTTTGACTGGGAGATCAAAAGAGAGTTTATGGAAGAGTTGTAATTGACCTTGAATTTGAAAAATGGTTAGTAAGTCAGCAAGTTGAGATGGTGGGGGGGAAGGACCTTCCAGACATAGGAACAAGTATGAGCAAAACCTGCAACAGTTAAAGTGAAGGTCACATTTGAGGGAACTTGAGTAGTTCTTTTTGGCTCTAACATGGAGTAAGATTGTGAAATAAGGCTGGAGAGGTAGGCTAGTAAACGAGTTGCATGAAATCACTGGCTTGGTCAATCTGCTTGGTTAAATAAGAAAGGCTAGTCTTTGGGCAAGTATGTAAGGAGCTTTATCACTAGATTGTAACTTCCTGAGTAAGGAAAAGTGGGAATTTTCCGTTGAAAGGCAGCTGCCAGGAGTAAAATTATTGACCTCTCTTTTTCCTGCTTCTCAATGGCCTCGTTACTTCTTTCTCTCCATTTTTCTTCACCTACGATATTCTTTAAGCTGCTGCTGCTCCAGAGCTCAATTTGCTCATCTTTGTTTTGTCATATCTGTCAAAGGGAGAGACAGAGCAAGAAGATGTTATATTGCTCCAAAGCTAATAATGTGGGCCATGCTGTGTTTCCAGAATGCCTAGCTGATGTACTCCTATGCTGGAGGACTGGAAGGAAGAGGTGGGGGGGAGATAGCCTGAATTTTGGAATTCTGAGTTGTAGTAAGTTTAAAGTCTGTTGATGTGATTCTTCCGTTTTCCATCCCCTAAACATAGAGACCACCACACTGAATATGAATGGGGGGGGGAGGGGATGTGCCAGGTTGGAGCTTGCATCTTGATCAATAGTGGGATTTGGCCAGTGATTGGCTATTGCACTCCAAGTCTGTGTGAGATAAGGAGAACTAGTCTTAAAAACAACACATTTTTGGAAATATGAATGAATCAATAAGCAAATAAATTATATAGAAAGTGAATATATAAAACTTATAACTAGATATTCATTCTAACATTATATATGTAAATACTTATAAACATATGTTTTGTAAGTATATATCTCTCTCACACACACATGTATCTCCCCATATCCCCACACTCAAGTTCAAGATTTTGTCACTAGGTGAATTGAAATTTCACATTTTCTGTTCAGCCCTTAAGTTAACACATGTGAAACCTTGCCCAAATAAAATTCCAAGTGGTCTCAAACCATTTCAGACTGTGGAAAGGAGACAGCTCAGTTCAAGAGAGCTGGTTTTTTTTTTTTTTTTTCCCTTAAACACTGATGTTATCATATAAGTTAATTAGGTTTGGTCCATCTTAAATGAACCACATCAAAGAAACCTGAAATTCTGTGTTGGGAAGACTGTTGCACATAGATAAGTTCTTGTTAATTTCATTATCTAAAAATTGTTTCACCTAAAAGGCACTGTACTATATTTCAAAAGGAAATGTCAGTGAAAGAACACTTTGTTTTGGGCCATTTTCCTATTTTCCAGTGAGATGGAATTGCTTTTGCTCTTCTTAGGAACAAAGAACTAGTGAGTTTGAAAATGATTAGATTTTGCAGTGTTGAAAGTCAATCAGGGTCAGCTGTGAATTCAGCTATTACCTATTTCCTATAAGATGCAATATATACTTGTTAGAAGATGAGTTAGAAGATAGGTCTCCGGAACTCGTGCAACAAGAGAGCTGCCTGCAGCTGTTTTTCCATGGAGTCATATTTTTCACTATTTTCTCTCTTACTTATTTAAAAAGCAAGTTTTGAGAATTCTTCATCATTTTAACTAATTAAAATTAATTAAACCTTCCCTGTGCAAGGATGGTGCTAGATTTTCCCTTTGGAATATTCAGAAAAAGACAACTCCATTCCTGCCCTTGAGATTTTATAAGTTTAGTTGGGGAGGGGGTGGGGAAAAGACATGTTTGACAATAGAGCTAACAATATATGATAAATGCCAAATGAGAGAAAGAGAAAGTGAATTTACAGGAAGACCTAGGGTGGTCATTTACTAACACAAAATGTTTGAGCAGTTGTGTATATGTGTGTGAGTGTTCTTGGAGAGGGGAGGATGAGTCAGGGTGGGTGGGTGGGTTTGTAGGATTCTAACAACTTTATTGTTAGTCAGTCTTTGGAACTGACTTTGATATTTCTGCGTATACTTTGGCCAAGATTTGTGATTTCATTCATGAAGTGAATTCCCACTTCACAAATGCAGATTGATGATTATAATTATCCTTAATTTGAAGTTTTAGAGAGGGGCTTTTTATCCTTTATCTGTGTCCTGGACCCCTAAACTGGTGAAATTTATGGACCCCTTCTCAGAATAATGTTCTTAAATGCATAAAATAAAATAAAAAAGATTATAAAGGAAACCCATTATATAGAATAGTTATCAAAATCTTAAAAGAAAAAAAAAAGGTTTAAAGTTAAGAGCCCCACTCTTTGAAGGCTGCCTGATAGAATTGAAAGATTAAATGACTTGTTTATGATCACATAGCTTTGTCCAAGCGAGCATCTTGAATCTGGATCTTCTTGATTCTAAGGCTGATCTTCTATCCATCCTTGGTATCTTTCAACTGTGGAAAAATAATTGTTAAAAATGGGTTAAATTTTGTTCTTTTTGAAGCCATTTTAGTGTTTTCCATTTTAGGTTGGGAAAACATGGAGAGGCACTAAAGTAGATCATCCTGGCAGGAGCAGAAGATTCTCAGGGCTTGGAGGGAGGAACAGATTGTTTTTTTTTTTTTTTTTTTTTTTTCCCAGTAGGGATTAAATTATGTTTTTGTTTTGATTTGTTAATAGGATCATGGAAAGACTACATAACTTTGCTTTGGTTAATTAGGAAACAGTCAGGATTGGAACCCAGGTGCTCTGATACTGTTTTTATTTTACCACTTTATTTTTCAACAACTCTCAGAAGCAGGTCTTATTATTCTCTCTGGGGTAAATAATTGAAATCACATGCCCAAGGTAAAGGGCATAGTAAAGGAAGTGATAGGATTGGGACTTGAACCCAAATATTTTAGTTACGAATCTTATTCTTCTTTCTCCAGATACCATGTTGACTCATTACAGTAATACTGTATAGTCTTTTGTGGTTTATCAAATACTTTTAATGCATGTGATTTCATTTGAAATAAACAATGACTTTATGAGGGTAGGTAGTAGAAATATTATTTTTTATCACTTTTATAAATGTTTAATTTGAGGCCCATATAAGTCAAGACCTTACTTAAGGTCACACAGATAGTAACTGGCAAACAGTCAGTTATTATTACTTATCCATGGACTATACTCTTCCTTGAACTTCTAATGGCTATAACAAATAGTTTTTAACTTCTAACTTGTATATCCTTGCATACCTGGAGTTATACTAATTATATGAAACCTCAAAACTTTTTGGTAATAAGCCTATTTCAGTGCCATAACTCTATTTTGTGAATAGGTTGATGGTTTCACTATCAGTTAGTCCCTGGTTGCCAAATGCAAGTGATTTCCTGTAGCCAATATTTCCTAATACAAGATTTCTTCCAAGCCATTCATGATGGCATATGTGAAGCAGCCTTTCTTAGACTGGCAAAAGCCAACAATGATATATGGAGCATAGTTAATTGACTCTGAAGAATTAATCATATTTCTTATTTCAATCACTTCTAAAGAGTATCAGAGATTAAATTAATCTTTTTTCTTTATCCTGGAAACCATTTCTGAATTTCCATTCTCATAATTGCTTCCATCAAGATATTTAAAGGCCAGACAGTTGTAAGACTTTGACATAGAACTCATCCAGTCAATCTGGAGAGCAATTTGGAAACTGCCCAAAGGGCTATCAAATTGTGCATACCTTTTGATTCAGCAGCGTTTTTACTGGGCTTATATCCCAAAAAGATCTTAGAGAAAGGAAAGGGACCCACATGTGCAAAAATGGTTGTGGCAGCCCTTTATGTAGTGGCTAGAAACTAGAAACTGAGTGGATAACCATTAATTGGAGAATGGCTGAATAAGTTATGATATATGAATGTTATGGAATATTATTGTTCTATGAGAAATGATCAAAAGGATGAATTCAGAAAGGCCTGGAGAGACTTATAGGATCTGATGCTGAATGAAATAAGCTGAACTAGGAGGTCATTATTCATGGCAACAACAATACTATACAATGATCAATTCTGATGGACTTGACTCTTTTCAACAATGAAGTGATTCAGACCAGTTCCATTAGTCTTGTGATGGAGAGAGCCATCTGCATCCAGAGAGAAGAGTGTAGGGGACTGAATGTGAATCACAACATAATATGTTCACCTTTTTTATTGTTTGCTTGCTTTTTTTTTCTTTCTCATTTTTTCCCCTTTTGATCTTATTTTTCTTGTGCAGCATGATAAATGTAGAAATATGTTTAGAAGAATTGCACATGTTTAACCTATATTGGATTACTTGCTGTCTAGAGGATGGGGAAGGTGGGGAGGCATGGAGAAAAATATGGATTACAAGGTTTTGCAAGGGTGAATGATGAAAGCTATCTTTGCATGTATGTTGAAAAATAAAAAAAAACTGTTATAAAAATAAAAAATGGGGGAAAAAGAATCTTATCTTCTAATAAAGCCAGCAAGTATATATATATATATATGTATATAGATATATAGATATATAGATATGTATATATGAAATGAATTTAAAATAATTAAATGTTTAATATTTTGAGATGCTCTAGCAATTGGAGGGTTAGTGAAGGCTTGGTGAAAAAAATGGTGCTTGAGCTGCATCTTTGAGGAAGAATGGGTTCCATGAAGAAGATATGAGGAAGGAGAGTCTGTTTCAGTCATGGAAGATGGCCAGTGACAAGACCCAGAGACAGGAGGAGATGGAGTGTTGTATGTGAGAGACTAAGAAAAGGCCAGGGGGTTATAGATTGGAGTGTGGGAGGGGAGATCAGTTCAAGCTAGGTTGTGAAAACTTTAAAATATTAAAGGGGAGGTATTTTAATTTTATCCTGGAGATAATAGGAGCCACTTGAATCTTTTGAGAAGAGGAGGGACCCAGTGAAATATAAATTTATGAAAATAACTTTGATTTGATGAACTGGAATGGGGAGAGATTTGAGATATGGAGATCACTTAGGTAGGGAGCTGTTGGCATAATTTAAGTATGAGACCATTAGATCTTGACATAAGATTAAAGGATGAGATGCTAGAAATGTTGTGGAGTAAGATTTAACAATTGATTGTATATGTGTGATGAGGGAAATAAGGAGTCGAGAATAATGAAGATAAAAACTTGATAGAATGGTTCTATAGAATAGCAGGCTTCAGTCTGGGGCTGCTAATTCGTGGTCTGCCTTGGCTAAGTAGATTTCCAGGGCATGGATGAAGATGCAATTTGAGTTTGTTCTGAAATCTCTTGAAATTCAAAGTTGAAACTTTAAATTTAAATTAAAAGATTTATTAAGATTTATTATCTATCTGGAATAAAAAAAATTCAAGTTAGAATTCTATTACTATCTATGAATCTGGAAATTTTTGGCTTTGAAATGCATTTTCTTTGTTGTGTTTTTTTATTTTTAAATATATTTAAAATAATTTTTTTTCCAAATACATGCAAAGATAGTTTTTAACATTCACCTTTGCAAAACCTTGTGTTCCAAAATTTTCTCTTTCTCTTCTCCCTCTTTTCTCCTTAAGGACAAGGAAGCAATCCAATATGATTAGTTAAAGATATGCATTTCTTCTAGATGTATTTCTATATTCATCATTCATGTGCATTTTCTTTGTATGTATTCAAAGCCTTCTTTCTATAAAGCCATCGCCTGAGTTTTCATTATATCATTTCTCCTCCCACTATTTGCCTTTCTTCTCAGACTTCTTCCTCTTTGATTCTGAAACAGTGTGAATGAAGTGGACCCAGAGCAGGAGGAAGCAATGGCCTGATGTGTGTAATACTGGAGGCTGCTTGGTATCTGGAGAGGATTGCCATCTGGCAGCCAGGACCATAAGTCAAAAGTCAGTCTCAGTTATAGGGGCAGAACTAATCATTAAAAGTTACTAGAGGAGCTACTTTAAGCTAATTAAGACAGAGAATGGTTCAAATGTAAGAACTGGAGAGACTCTAACGGCATAGAGCTTTCCAAAAAAGAATAAAAAAAGGTTTTTGCAAGTTGCTTTGCTCCTGAAGACCAAGGGTAGAGAACTTGTAGAAGTCAAAGAGAAAAGGGTCTATCTTATCTGATGGGACATGACATTTTCAAATTTATAACTTAATCTTTATGATCTTTTTTTTCCTTTTTAATAAAGCTATCTAACCTAAATAAGTCTAATGAAAGACATCTGATTGTGATTTTATGTATTTACTTGGTTTGATTTAATTTATGGAATAAAAGAAACATTTCCAAAATGTAGCATAATAAAAAAGCTATATGTCTGTTATATACAAGTTGCTATTCATTTTACATATTATAATAAAGTTATTATATAAATATAAATAATATATTTTATATTATATAAGTATATAACACATGGTTTTATATTATTTATATTATTATATATTAATGTATTGTTTTATATAATTATATTTAATAATATATAATTTTATATTATATGAATTATGTTATTATATAATTTTCTTTCCCCCCTTTTTTCCTTCCCCTCACCCTAAAAATGACTACCATTAGACAAAAAATTTATGTATATGTTTATGCATACATACATACATATATGTAAAATTATTTTATACATACTTCTATTTATCAGTTCTTTCTCTGGATACATATAGTGTCTTTCTTCATATGCCCTTTATTATTTATATGGGTATTTATAATACTGAAAATGAATTATTTGCTCAAAGTCATTCTTAAAACATTATTACTGTTAATGTATATAAAGTTTTTTTCTTGGTTGTGCTTATTTCATTTTTATTATTTCATGAAAGCCTTTCCATTGTTTGGCTTTGAAATGCATTTTCTTTGACCATTGAAGTCATTCTTTCTTACAGCACAGCAGTATTCCATCACAATCATATACTATAACTTGTTCAGCTATTCCTGAATTGATGGGCATCTGTTTAATTCCCAGTTCTTTGCTAACACCAAGAGAGCTACTATAAACATTTTAGATCATATAGGTTCTTTTCCTTTTCCCCTAATTATCTTTGGAATAATGTAATTTTATTGAAACAAAGGGAATGGATAAAGGGGCATTCTTATAATTAGGCTAGAGATAGAGACTGGACCCATGATTTCATTGGTCTAGGAATTTCCCAGATGAGAAAATTCTTCTGCCCTGTTGGTTGACATCATTCCTTCAGCTTAAAGTTTCTGAGTTGCCTAGGATACTGAGAGGTTAATTGTTTTAACCCAGATTAACTTGGCCAGTATGTGTCATAGTTGGAATTTGAATTGGAATCTTCCTGGTTTTTAGGTTGTTTCTACATCCATTATAATATGCTGCTTCTGTTTTGATGATTACCCAACATAATTTTAAGTAATATGAAATATTATGTTGTTTTATGTTTTTTTTTCCTCAAGTAAAAAGGGATGGCAAGTGAGAGATTTCCCCACATCGTCAAGCTAAGTTATTTTGGATTTGTCAGTGTCTCACTCAGTCCTACAGAAGCACTATGCCAGTTTACTGATGGTGGCAAGTTTTATGAATTATTTACAGCATGATAGCTCATTTGATAAATGTTACTTTCACTGGGTGTCATATCCCTATTGACATGGTTCAGATGGAAGACTTCCAAACCAGATCAGAAGATCTGAATGGGGAGAGAATTGAGAGTTCATGTAGTCCAGCCTGGACTTTGAATGCTCTTTAAAATGTTTCTGACAAGTCATTTCCACTTGGAGATACTTAGTTAATCAATCAACAACCATTTATTATATATACTCTGCTCAATCCTAGTGATAAAAGAAAGATAAAGACAGCTAATGGGAGTGATTACCTGTAAATAATTAGATATAAACCATTCACAGAATTTTTGTGGTTTAGTCATTACAGTCATGTCTGACTTTTTGTGACCTCATTTGGGGTTTTCTTGGCCAAGTTATGCGGTGGTTTGCCATTTTCTTTTTCAGCACATTTTATAGAAGAACCAAAGTAGAGTTAAGCGACTTTCCCAGGATCTCATAGTGAGTCCTAATTTGAGCTCAGGAAAATAGTCTTGTTGACTTCAGGTCGGGTCCTTTTTCTCCTGAACCCCAAATACCTCATACACAGTATACATGGAAAGTAATTTTAGAGGGGAAGACACTAGGAGCAGGGGCCAAATCCAGTACCTCTTTTAACCATCTCTTTCATTTTGGGATAGTTCATTAGGAAGTTTCCCCACTCCCATTAAGTTGTTGAAATCTGAGGCTTTTTGAGATAGTATAGTATAGTATAGTATAGTATATATAGTGTAGTGTAGTAAAATAGAGTAGAGTAGAGTATGGTATGGAGGCTGAGGGCCTGAGTTTGAGTCTTGACTCTGTTATTTGCCCCATGTGGCCTTGGACAAATCATTTAATCTTCCCGAACTTTATTAGTTTCCTCCTCTATAAAATGAGTTGGTTGGACAAGATGATCTTCTAGCTCTGTTATGATCCCATGGATTCTACCTCCTGATTTTAGCCCTGTGTTTTGGGACCTTGCAGAACAAATCTCTCTTCCCTAGTACAGAGTTGTCATCTTCCCCCCCTATTCTCTGGGCTATTTCCCCCAGGTCTTCTCACCATCTTGGATACCTTCTTCTGGACAACATTGTCTTCTTGTAACAGCTCCCGAAGAAGGTCTGACCAGCTCAGAATAGAGCTCTCCCCCTTATCTCTCTTTCTGAGGCTCAGATCATGTGTATTACACTGTAAAAAAGTAGTGCTCTTGGCCACACACACTGAAAATGTAGCCACAACCGTGGCTCAGCAACTTGATGCTATTTTTTGCAAAGCTAATGAAAATCGAAGCCCAATTAAAACTGGCCAATGTAGGTCTCAGTGAATGATTTCTGGTTCTGTTGATAATTAGCTAATTAAAAGAGCTTCAATTCCAGGTTTTTGTCTTCTTTCTGCTTCAAGGTTTCTGCCAAGTTGTATTCTCTTTCCCCTTCTTTTTTGTCTGGAGTCTGATTTTCTGTTGAAAGCTGCTGCCCGGTGCATACCTGAAGTGCTGGATTTCCTGGGTGCCACACATATCTTAGCTTTCTTTGACTTGCTCTATAATCTTCCCTACTCTCCTCCTTGAGCTGTCAGAAAATTTCTGGATTCTCTCCTGGGAGTTCTAGGCTGTCAGAGTCATTAGCATTTTGGGCTCCATTATAGTAGATAGTCATCTGCTTGGAACTGTGTAACTGTGTAGCCTGGCTATTACTTTAGCTGGGGGGGGATGGCGGGGGTGTGGGGGTAGAGGAGAAATAAAGGCTCATTGAACTCTCAGATTATGCGCCATACACTAAATTGATGTGTTAATTTTTCAACAGAGAAATTCAAAAATTTCAAAAGTATTTGCATTAAAATAACCATACGCTGCTGTTAAAGTGAAGAAATTATTATTGACATCACTCTAATAGGAGAAATTGACCAGCTGTTCAAAGTTTGCCTCAAATTTCCGGGTTTTATAAGAAGATTAGAGAATTTAGGGATCATTTAGTTCCAGCCTCTCATTTTGTAGATGGGGGGAAAATGAGGATTAAATGATTTGCCCCAAATCACATAGAGAAGTAACGGCAGAGCTGAGACTCTTTGACTCCAACTATCCAGTGGATACTACCCTGCCTTTACATTGAACCTACTCTAAGCTTCTCTGTAGGTCATGCAATAAACATTTGTTAAGTACCTTCTTTGAGTTAAGCACTGGAGAGACAAAGAAAAGTAAAATATTCTGCCCTCTGGGATCTTTCAATCTAAAAAGGGACCTTTGGTTAAAAGTTGCTGTTACGGGGAGGGAAGTAAAATAGCTTGAGGGTACCTGGCTCTGCAGCTGGAGGAAGTGCTGGAGCCTGGTAGGAAATGAGGATCTGTCCCTCTTTGGAAGATCTCTCTTATGCCCATCCTCCAGACTTTCCAATCAGGAGGGAGACCCCCAAGGCAGAAGGGGTAGAGGAGGGAGAAGGAAGGAGGTATGGAGGATGTGTGAGTTTCAGAGTTGATGTCATTTTGCAGGAAGATGGGCTTCTGGCGACTGTAAGGAAGTCCAGGTGAGCAGCCAGGTGGGATTTTTGCATGGCATTTTTTTGTATTCCAAAGAGCCTGCTAATTCTAGGCTTTCAGTTCTGTATCAGATTGCTGAACATCTTAGTCTCTGGGCTGGGGAGTTCTGGGCCTGCCTTGTAGTATTCCTACATAATCATTCATCTATATTTCTGTGAATTGTCTCCCATTCCCTATATCCCTTAGTACCCCAGTCTAAATCTACATCCCTTACCACCCTTGTGTAAATCTTACCCCACCCTCCTCATATCCTTTAAGATAATTACCCTGACAAATTCCATTTAAAATGGTGTATTCCCAACTTGGCCTTCCTCTACTACTTATGGGTTGTATTACAAACTAATAAGGGTACTCTAAGTTCTTCTGGGGAAGAAGGGTACTATGCCCTCTACATCTTCAATCCTATTTTCTAGTTCAATGCATAAATGTGCATTTCTGCTCTACCCCCGTGGCAAAGTTCTGAGGGAGGACACTTTCTGACTCTCCAAAGGAGCAGTTTGGAAGATTAAGAAGGAGAAAAAATGATTTCCAAGGGAAGAACAATTACAAAACAACATAAAACTAAGTGAAGGTTCATGTTATATAAATAAGATTTATGAGAATATTGTGTGGAAAAGCCTGTTTTCAGATGGCATTATTAGTCAGGGAAGTTGTCTCAAAAGTGGGTGAGTGAAAGAATGTTGAACTAGATCTAAAGAACTTTGGAGATCAAGAAAGTTAGGGTGTAAGCTCAATTATATGAAATATAAAATTAATTTGTTTTGGATAATAGAAAAGTTGTGTTGAAGCAACTTTCCCTTTTCTAATTGCTTTATCAGGAGTTATTTCCCTCAGCATTAAGAAGACAGAATTATGGTTGATTTCATTGACATTTTTTTCGGGATGACAAAGTACATCATAATTGTTCCGACTTATTCTTTCAGATTGGTTTTGATAGGAGAGGGGGCATTTACCAAGAGGCACAGAAATAAGTGAGTAATAATGGGTTTTGTGCATGAGAGTATGTAGGAAGAGAAAATATTAATTTCTAGGAATATATTATGTAAATGAGAAATGTAAATAAGAAAAATCTAACTTTTTAGAAAATGTTTTTTAATTCTTAGGAAATTGTAATACTTGAACAAAGCAGAATGAATTTAAATTATAACAATTTTTGATGATAACCATTTCAATGTTGTTTTGGAACTATATTGTTGGGAACTGAATTACTATCTCATGTCACCAATTTTTTAGGGAACTGATAAGACTGGTCAAGTGGCTTTGATAAAACAAGAACACATTGAACCTTGCTAAAAATCTCCACTCAAATCTTTAACTGAATGTTCTTTGATGGTAATTTTTGCCATTTACCCCTCCGTATAGGCCCTGTTTAGACCGGAAGCTTGAAATAAGTAAAATATTCTCTGTAGATTTGTCATCTTCCCACAAAGGGAGGCACATATATAAATGGAAATTTAAAATATATAAATTTTATATAGATTTAAAATTTATAAATATAGCATATTATATTTATATTAATATAATATTTATCTCAGGTTAAATGGTGTATCTAAGTTACATAAACAGTAAATAGCAGAGGAAGAATTCAGTCCTAGGTCTTGTGACTCTAAATTTCTCACTTTTTTTTTTAAGCTGCAATACACTACCCCCTATTTTCACTGAATTTAAAATAGTAGCTAGCATTCTTATAATGCTTTTGGGCTTACAAAGAACTTTATCAGTATAATTCACTCACAACCACCTTGTGAAGAAAGTGCTACAATATTATCCTCATTTTACAGATGTGGAGCCTGAGACAAAGAGACTAAGTGATTAGTCCAGAATTTCACAGTGGTTAAGAATAAGGGGAAATTTGAACTAAGGACTTCTTGATTCCAAGTCCTGTCCTCTTTCAGCCATTAGCTGACCAAAGAATACATAATCAATGGAACTATTGAATAGCTATTTAAAAAGGAACTCAAGAATCATAGATCATTAGAAGTAAAATTGGAATGAGTCTTAGAGATCACGCTTTCCAATTTCTCCATTTTACAGATGAGGAAACTGACCAGAAGAGATGAAGTAACTTACTGAAGGTGACTCAAGTAGTAAATAGCAGAGCTAGATCCTCTGACTCCAAATTCAATGCTCTTTTCACTCCACTACTCTGACTTTCAATAAATTATTTTTTCTGTTCTTAACCCTTATCCCCAATTAACTTGAATGTCAGTAAAATCTTAAACTGGTTTTCTACATGATTAGGTTCTATTACCCCATTTTCAGATGAGCTGGTAAGTTATTGCATATGGACCTCATGAATAATCAAAGGATTATTCTCCAACTTGTGATTTCACTGGTAAAAGTATTCCATTCAACGACTCTTTTAGTAGACTTCTGTGAGATGTTTCAGCTGAGCATCATCACCTTGAAGATCAGCTGGCGATGAGCCCCCTAGAGCTTACCTGTGTTGGTCTTCAGACAACTGGTATTCAATCAGTGAGGGAGCCTGGACCTGAAGCATTTCCAGGTTGGTGGAAGGATCTTCCAGAGCTTTTGTTCTGCCACAGTGTGACTCTGGAAGAGGATTTTAAGTGAAAGAAGGAGAGGGTTACATTTTCTAAATTCAAGCCTGTCTAGATTGTTGCTTGACCCAGAGTGGTTTTTTTCACTGTATAATAAAGTATTAAGTTATTTTGTGCAAATCCCAGCTTGTTGGCGTAAGCATGTGTTAGGTTGGTTTTAGAGGTATATTGATTTCCCATTAGTCCATTTAGCTGAGAAAACTAATACCTTACATGGATATGTTTCTCCTCATTAGGAGGAATCAATGTTTTCCTTAGCTTCATAGAAACTAAAAAGTAGATTTTTTCTTGGATTCATATAACTTTTCAGTTAGGATTTGTCAGTTTGCCATTTATAACATGGAAGAGAACGTGTTTCTTCTCCATATGACATTCCTGTTCACATAGACTAATGGCATACTATAATTTGAGTTTGTTAGCAACAAAACTACTGTATTCTGTCTTGTGTTCTTGGTAAGCTGAGTCTCAGTAATTTAAGGGGGGCTTGTCAGAGATTTCAGAAATGAAACAGCATACTACATTCTTGTTGCTACAAGATAGCTTTGGAGTATGATAGGGAATATTAGCCAGGCTTATGATCTAAATATAGGTTTGGTTAAAAAAAGACTTTGACATAATTTAGGATAAAAAGAACTATGTAAATATAAGATAATATGAGAAAATAGCAACTTTTTAAGCTGTATATTATATATATGAGCTAGATAAACTTGTCTCATTTTCAAAGGCAACTTATGTGATTTATTTTTCTTGGCAAAATTTGACTAAAAGACACATGGAATTTACCCTCTTTCCCTTATCATTTTGATTTGTATATAACCATGTTTTTGAATGGGGAAAGGAGGGTTATAAATGACCATTTTTCTGCATTGTTTCCCTTCATTTATGCTCTTGGAGCCCATAAGTCTTTACAGTTGAAATTGATTCAATTAAGCTTTTAAGTATAAACCATATTTCAGGTGATATATTTGTTGGGTATACAAAAACAAAAGTGATTATTCATGTATATTTACTTTTATTAAAACTACACAGCTTTTATTATGTGTATTCAATAACCTGTTAAATTTTTAGGTATACTTTGAGTCTAAGATTACATTATTATGAAGATTCAGTTTATCAATAGAGAAAGCCAATTCCTTTATGCAATCTCCCATGCTTGTTCCATAGTATACAGTTCTTATCAATATTTACCCATGAATTTGTGGAGCATCAAATGAACCCAATGGACACATTCTTGCTGTGTTTAGGATCTAAGTGATACCAGTATACCAAATTACTCATCCGATCCATCTGTTCTTTTCTTTTTTTAGGCTATGATCAACTTTATTTTGAGTCAAATATATTCCATGACCATATATATCTATGTTTTATGTGAAATATCTTCCAGGATGCTGGCAGATCTGATAAATATCTAGATTCCTCTACAAAGCTCACTTGATGTCAGTTCTTGGTGAATGCATTCACTCCAGCATAATAAATATTAAGCCTATACTATATCAAGGTATGGTGTTAGGTGCTGGGGAAGTAGTCTACATCTTGAAGGAATAATGACTTCCAATGTGGAAGTGGATGTGCAGGCAAGTATAACTTGAGGTGGAGAATGAAGGTGCAAAGGAGAGAGAAAATTTAGAAATTTAGAAATATTTGACATAGGATAGACCCCCTCCAGCTAACAGCTTATTGGAATGAGGGAAGGTTTAATAAGTAAGTGAACTAACTTCTTTATCTGTGTTTTCCTAATCATTCTGCTTCATGATGTCAGAGTCATCCTTGATTCTTGCCTTTCTTTTACCCTTCAAATCTATCCAGACACTTGCTACATCCTCTAGATTTTATTCTGAAGCATTTTTCCCATCTTTGTCTCCTTCACACTCACATGATTGATTAACATCCAACTCTGGACCTGAATCAGCTCTTGCTTGGACCATGGTAATAATCTAGTCATTAGGCTCCTCTATTTCCAGCTTTTCCACTTAAACTTAGTTTTATCTGGTATGGAATTACCCTTTCTGATTTTGTCTTCTTAAGTACTATTAACATAGTGCCTAGTATGTAGTAAACACTTAACAAATGATGTATCATTCATTCATTCACTTATAAGTGATCACTTCTTCACATAATATATTAGATATCCTGCCCAGATTTCCTTCTTTGTCTTACTCAAGTTTGTTTATTTTTTTTAAAACTATTTCTCAAAGGACCAGAACTGTTTGGTTACTCTTAGCCATTCCTTTTTATTTATTTCATTATATTCTGTTTTATTCCCAAGAGCTATTTATAAACTTAAACAACAAATTGAAAGTTAGGAATTTATCTTTTTTTCATGTAATCCTGTATTATTGTTTTTTAAAGCTCTGTGATATCATGTATTTCCTATAACTAATTTTCTCTACATTTTTTCCATTTGGATATGAGAAACTGGGACTGTTTTGAAATTATCCATAGATGTATCTTCATTTTTAGCCATCTAGTGATGGAGATGTTTTGTTTTAGTCAAAGATTTGGTTTGTGGAGGTATAGACTATAGTTTCTCTGTAGTTTATGGGTTTGGAGAGTTGCCTCAGATATGGAAAAGTTAAATGATTTGCCCAGGGTCACATAATATATACTGTGTGGCAGAGGACAGGACTGGAATCCAAATCTTCCCAATTGACATTCTGTTACATTAATCTAAAGTCAATCCAAAGTACATGAGTGGCAAATTTATATTGCCAAGAGAGTCTAGTTCCTGATGTTATCTAGCTAGATAATCTGTTTTTTTTTTCCTGGGATCTCCGTATTTCATATGAAATTTCTTTTACAGTAATTGGTGGAAGGGATTAAATATGCTTATATATTGTAGTCTGAGAAAAATTCAGTCTCTTCTGTTCCTTTGAGAACTTTTCCACAGATAGATATCTTTTATTCAATATCTTTACTAATCACTTTTCTTTAATTCCTCTGAAACTATTTCCAGTGATAATCATTTTGGAAAGGAAATTGATGAACCAGTTTCTCCATATTTAATTGCTTTACAAAGTTATTCCAACTTGGCCATGTAAAAAAATTGGTGAGTTCATCACATATATTCAGTTTTTCCTTTTTTCTTGTTTTCATTAAGAACAGTCAGACCAAGGAAAGTAAGATTGAAATTTCAACTTCGTTAAACAGAGGATTATATATATACATATATAATATATAGTGACTTTTGGGAATCCATAACTACCAAGAGCAGAAATAAAAGTGATAGTTGAATATTACCCATGAAATACAGTTTCCACTGCCATAGCATATATTCTTAGAATAGCATGTCCCTTTAGGTATATTTACCTTTAAATTGAAACTGGATGCAAAAAATGATTGATATACTTATTCAAGATGGGGCTCTTTGAGGTATTCAGAAATGGAGTTTGTTATTCCCTTTAGTTGTTCCTGGAGTCTAGTAAAACATTTCTTAATGGTTTTTCATATCAAGGGCCAGAAATCAGGAATTAGCAGGTTCTCTCCCATCTCCCATTCCTCTGCAGGAATGCTTTTCTCTATTTGGAACAAAGTTTTCAATTTGTCCACAGTGACTGCTTCCACTGTAGGCCTGTGCAGAGGTATGATCTGCCATCTGTGTACTGTGTAGCCTTTTAGTGTTCTTGGTAAGTTATTGTTCCAGGTGATTTAGCACCTATATTGATATCGATAGAGATAGATAGATTCTTTAAATTTTAGTGATACATCTAATGACAGTAGTAAATTGGAAACGGGGAAAAATTATTTCTGTTATATAATTGCACTTTGTAATGGAAGTTCTCTTTCAGGTTTCATATTATCAGAGGTAAAGGGTTGTTGATTTATTCATTAATCTTGTCATTGCCTTATGTAATTTTCACCTGTTAAAGTAGTTGTTCCTCATTTCAGGTTATGGAATTTTGTAGGAAGTATAATATATTATAATTAATAGACGATTTTGGAAATAGCCTAACTTGACAAGGGAACTGATATGTGGTGTTCAGACCTTTAGCTGCCAAGATGAAGTACTGAAAGCAGGGCTGATGAGCCCAATATTGATTAAATCAGCTGGATTCTGTCACACAGAGTCAGTTCCAGAAAATCCTGTCATTGAAAAACCACAGGCAGAAATGGATTCTGTGACTGAGAAAGAATCAGTTCATAATCATATGTACCTGTTTGTTAGTAAGATATCCAGGCTCTAACATACAGTGCTAAATGAGGATTTTTAGTTGTTCATCATAAGTCTCACCCCTCCCTCCTTTTAATATCTAATTTCAGTTTTCAAATTCCCAATTTGTTATTGTTGAGAAGTTTTAGTAGTGTCTAGGTCTTCATAACCCCTTTTGGATTTTCTTAACAAAAATACAGGAGTGGTCTGCCAATTTTCTTTTCCAGCTCATTATACAGATGAGGAAACTGAGGCAAACTGGGTTAAGTGACTTGCTCAGGATCAAACAACTACTATCTGCAGCAAGATTTGAACTTTTGTACACCTCTTATTTTCCCATATTTATGGGTTTTAAAAGAAGGTGTCTTTTTCATAGGGCCTATGTTGTGTTGAGTTTATTGGGTTTCTCTGAATAGAATGAAATATTAAATATATAATAAAAACATTGGCTATGTGATAACCATTAATTATTATTTTAAGAAATTCTATAGGTAATTGTTGAACATCATTTTTAACCATATATGAGGAAGTTTGATATAATGGTTAGAGTAAGCCTTGGAGTCAGGAAGATATGGATTCAAATGCTGCCTCTGAAACATTACAGTCTGTCTAACCATGACCTGGGTTACTTAACTACTTCTCAATGCCTCAGAAAATCCTATAATTAATTGCTTCCAATAGATGAAGACATATGAATCATATTCTGTTCTATATCATCTTCCCTAATCTTAAGTTTATTATTACACTTATTATTAATTGAAGTGTATTAACTAATACACTTTATAAACAAATTTGTACTCAGTAACAGTGCATGTTTTTGTATTTATCCAGATATTTCTAATTCTTCCTTTGTGGCAGCTCCTTATGTCCTCAGAGAGGAGAGAAATCAGTACGGGTCAGAGAACTAGAGAAGGTTCAAGGGAGGTGATTGATTGGCTATGAAAGGTAAATAGATAGGAATGAGTCAGAGATTTCTGGTCAGAGTGAATGTTGTGCCATCAGTAATTGGTTTTGGGATGTGTTAAGTATGGAATTAAGGAGGGGAGGGAAAGAAAGTAAAAATAAAAATATCTAGAAAAGTGAAAATAGAAATATCAAGGAACCTATTGGAGACATAAGACTGGCACTTGGGTGAGAGATCAAGACTGAAGAGTTAAACAAACATGGTATATAACAACTTAGGGGTGAGAGGTAAACTAAGAACAGAGGAGCTATTTTTGAGGACGAAAGTAGTAAAAGTGGAGCTTGGTGGGAGAGCCATGAAGCCTTTCCAGAAGACCAGCCTTTTCGCCTCTGTGTCAGTCAATAGTTGTATAAGCATCCACAAAACTTAGGATCATTCTTGGGAAATAACACACAACCAAGATGCCTAAAACAAGGAAATGAACTAAATAATTCCTTCCCTGTGACCAACAGTGTTTTAGGCAGCCAAGTAGCATAGCAGCTAAAATACTGGATTAGGAAATTCTGAGTTAGAATTCTGGCCCAGATACTTAGCTGTGTGACCCTTTTAATTTTAGACAATTGGGTGATAAAGTAGATAAAATACCTGAATTCAAATCTAGCCTCAGACCCTTCCTACCTGTGTGATCCCCATCTATAAAATGAGGATAATAATAGTACCTATCTTCCAAAGTTGTTGAGAGAATTAGATAAATAATAATTGCAAAGTAATTAACTCATTATCTAGCATGTCCATAGATGCTTATTCCTTTCCTTCTTTCCTTGACCAACTTCTATCAAATTCAGTTTTCTTATCTGTAAAATAGGGATAATAGTAGTATGTGCCACTTGGAGCTGTGAGGAGCAGAAGAGCTAATTAAGTATCTTGCAAATCTTAATTATAATTAATTATTAATAATGTTGTATAGTCTTGGCTGTCTGTATCAGGTTTTCTAATTATTGGTCATAGTTTCTCTCTATATATTTAATTTTCTGCTGTTCTCTGTCGATTTCCTTTTGCTTGAGGATCCTGACTGTTGTTTGTATATTTAAATTAGAGATTAATGAAATTAAATGCAGTTTTTTCCTCACTTAAATTAATAGAGCTTCCATTAAAAAGTTGTGTGGATCAGAGTGAAAACAGAACAGAGTTGAGGGAAATAAATTCTTGTGATTCTGTCAATGCCTTATGTGACTCAGACTACCCCTTGCCCAGGTGGGTAACAATGAAGCTGGAATAAGTAAAGGGGTTTTTGACTCCCCCTGCCCCTGAGACACACACACACACACACACACACACACACACACACACACAGCCCTTTCTCAAGAGAAATGAAAACGTGGAAGGGGGAAAATGGAGTATCATATATAAGGAACAGCAAGATCAGTTTGGCCCTTGGTCGTGGATTATAAATCTGTCTTCAGAGGACCAGTGTAATTTGTCTTGTACCTGCCCTGCTGCTGTCCTTGGTCTTTGGGGAATGAATGTCGATTATGAAGGATGAGGGGAAAGAAATGATGAGCAATGAAAGCTGCAGAAAGAATAACAGAAGATTATGATGGCAGTAGAAAGACAACCGGGAAAGTATCATGTCGTGGAAGGGAAAAAGGAACTTGCAGGACAGTGTGCCCACAGGGGTGGATACTGCACAGAGGTCAAGGAAGACGAGAATTGAGAAGAAACTATTGGATTTGGTGATTAGCAGGTCACTGACCTTCTGAGGAAACAACTGCAAGAGAATGGGAGCTGTAGAAGTCAGATTGCAAGAATTTAACCAGTAAGTAGGTGATGAGAGAAGAGGAGACGGTGAGAATAGATTCTTTTCGGAAGTTTGGTGTTGAAAAGATTTAGTGTCTATGAAAAAATACATCAAGACGAATGCACCCTTGGGATTTAATGGAGAAATGATGATGATAGATGTGGGGTTAATGAGCTTGGAAGGGGGAGGGGTACAGAGCATCTTAATCTAAAGTTCAAGATGTACAGAATTTCTAGCACATAATGATAAGCAAAAGTAAAGACACTTCCTAACTGAAGTACTTCAGAAACTGTGATTTTCTTTTCTAAATATTTTTATTTTCTAGGTATAACCTTGTCATTGAAATGCATTTAAATGATCTCAGTAGCAGCTTTATATGATGGAGTCAGTGTTGCATCTAGTCCTGGTTAGGTTAATATTATACATGTTGATTTTCATCAGAGAATTAAGCGGAAAAGGCTTTCTATTTTAGAGGACAATGAGAACCTTGTTTTGACCCCACTACCTGAACAGATTCTGATCTCATCCCTGTGAGGACTTTTTTTTGGGTGGGGGTGGGGGTGGGGAGGAGGAGGTTGAACTCTGATTTGATTTTTTAAATGAATTCCATTATATTTTAATACCTTAAAGCAGAAGTTCTTAACCTAGTGTCTGTGGGCTTAAAAATATATAGATATAGATATAGATAGATAACTTTTTTTCATCAAAATACCAGCAAAAGCTGGTGTTTTTAAATGATATTTTTTAAATTGTCAAGCATTTATTTTTTTTTTTTTCTCTTTCAACTCCATCCTTCACTCTGGGGGACAAAACAAGACAAAATCTCTTATAATAAAAATGCACTCAAGCAAGCAAATTCCCACATGGGCAATATACAAAAATGTGTCTCACCATATCTCCTCTGAAGTCACAGTTGATTATTTACATTGATCAGAATTCTTCTGCCTTTCAAAATTGTTCTTTAAAATGTTGAAATGTTTTGTAATTCAGTTAGACAATTCTTGGTTTTCTTTATAACATCATGTACTGGGGAGTATATAAGTTTCATCAGAGAGATCCATGACTCACACAAATGTTAAAAACTCATGCTTTAAAGCTAAGTTACCACTATGAGAAATGATGAGAAAACTTTGAGAGAGACCTTGTAGTCTGAGAAACAATTCATTTTAAAATATTCATGAAAGTAGGTATTGGAAAACTCAGGGTAATAAATAAATTAGCCTTTTTAGTTTGCACTCGGGCATTTATGATATTTGGAATAGTATATGGAAAACCTTGGACGGAGAGTCTCCATTTGCTGTTAGACCCTGTATGAAAACTTTTTGCTAGCAGATTGTCTTGTTCCTTCAGACTTTTGTTTAAGTGATGCTGGTACATCTGGAATGCTGTATGCATTCCTCAGAGTTGGAGCCTTTGGGGATTCAAAGTTGTGCATTTGTATCTTATAATCTGAATGATTTGTTACTCTGAAGTCAGCCTGTGAGGTACTTCTAAAGTCCTTACTGAATGAAGTATGATTTCATGCCTTAGAATTTCTTATGTTCACTTACTGGACTAAGTTAAATAGATAGGCTTGTCTCTGTGTTCCTAGACTTTTGGCACATAGCTTATTTTTATGACTTTTTTGTATATAACTCTCTTGGGGGATCCCAATAAAAAATAAACTTCTCTTTTTGGGGCTACATACAACCCATGGACATTATTACCAGGGTAGTTTGATTTCCTGCCTAATGGTGGCTCTTCCAGTTATGTGGCAGATTTCAGAATCAGGCATAATAGAAGCTAAAATAATTTTATGGTTGGCTAGTCTTTATGCTTCATCACATGCATCAGAGTGCCCTAGGGGTACAGGAAGAATTCCAGAGTTCACTAATACACAATGAATATCATTGACCAAATGGATAAATAAGTCAATGTGGATTTTTACCTTCCTTCTATCCATCAGGTATAGCTTTTATTCAAAATAGGTTCCAAACCATATATATTTATGATCTGTATAGGATAGAGATACCCCCTCCTATTACCCCCCTCCCATTTCTACAGCAAGATCCTTTTGATCAGTTAACCATTTAACACAGTTACTTCTGGGATGTGCACTCACTAGATGAAAAATAAATATTTTTCCTGGTTGATCTTACTCTATGATCAACAACATAAATAATCCCTTTTAAAATGAGAAGGCACACAAGGTCCTAAGTATGAAGGAACTTAGAAAAATCAATTTAAAATTCAGGATGCAAGGAAAACTTGAAGGACTTGACTGGGTTACAACATTGATTGATCTTGTATATGTAGGAGATGGTGAAATTCTTTCTGTCATCCTTCAGACTTGAAGTCTTTGAATGCCCAGTTGTTTCCTATAGAGAAAAAAAAAAGCAACTAGTGGTCAGCCAGTGACTATGGAGATCCTATTGTGGCAGAGGGAGAATGCTTTTAGTTCCTTATTATGGGACAGCTGCATCCTCCTGGGGAGAAGTCCTGTGAAATCTGCATTGGTTCCAGCTTTAAATCGGCATTGTTTGGACCTTCAAGCCAACACATGACCTGCTCAATTTAGACAATTGGCCCAAGTTGAAGGTTTTGCCTGTAGGAATTTAGACATGTATTTATTTTGACAGTTGATTCTTATGTTGTCCGGAAATGGAAGGAGAAATAAACCAAATGCACGACTTCATTGGAGCTAAGAGCATGGAGTTGTACTGCTTTTCTGCTGGTACTTTGAAACATTTCTTTCTTTTTGAGCGGGTGTCCAGAAATGTCTGAGTATATCCTGATACTTGTTAGTGTTCTGGGGTAATCGAATCTTTCCTTGCATGCTTGGATTTGGCTTCCAAAGTAAGGAGCACTTTAAGAAAATCAATCTCTTTGTAGCTTATCTCCAGGGGGGAAAAAAAAAAACAACTTTCACCTGAGTCATCATAACCTCACTCTGTCTAACAGTTGGTAACTACTATCAAATTTTAACTTGGTATGCCCTCATGCTTGCTGCCCACCAACTTTCTTTTGCAATTTTGGATTACATCATAAATGAATAATCTCTTTAGTTATCAGGGAAAGTTCCAGCTCTGCCCTCCAAAGTGCCTAACTGTCCTGTAATAGGAACTTTTTCAAGGATTGGGAGGACTTGTTGGATAAAATAAGCATTGCTTGTCAAGCAACTCAGCATTTGTCTTTGTTTTTTTCCTAGTGTGCAAGTATTCCTGCCACAAGAAATGTGAAACAAAGGTAAGTACTGTATTTCTCTGTTTCAGTGGTATATTATGGGTTAGATTTTGTTGCATGAAATGTATAGAATTAAACTTAGTTAAAAAGAATGCTTCTTTGAAAAATAACTACTATGAGAATATTATATATGTGTATATATATATATATATTAAACTTACATTTTACTTAAATATTTGTTTTCTCTCCTCACCTTCCCAACCCAAAATTTTTCTTTAAAAAAAAAGAAAGAAAAACAAAACCTTTGTAACAAAATAGACATACCATAGATATTCCATTATTTTGGTTCTATTCAAAAATGTGTGTCTCCTTTTGTTTCCTGAATTCATTACCTCTCTCTCTCAGGAGATGAGGAGCAGCTTTCATTATCAGTCTTCTAGAATCATGATACATTATCACATTGATTAAAGTTCTTAACCCTTTTGAAGATGTTTGCCTTTACAGTGCTTTTGTTTATTGAATAATTTGTTCTCCTGGTTCTCACTTTACTCTATCATATTATGTAACCTGTTTGTTTATAGCAAGGAATACTATCTCTTTTATTTATTTACATTAAACTACAGCAGCTATACAACTTCCATATTACTTGGACGTTTTAAATTCTGGCTTGGGAAAAGGATTGTTGGCTAGTTGTGGTGGTGATGATATCAGTAGAAATAGTAGTTGTTAATTATATTTATATATCACCTTAAAGTTTACACTGTCTATGGAATGACTTGAACCAATTGGCTCTGCACTCCTAGAATTGTCTTCTGTGGTTTGAATATTGCTTGCCTTTCTATAACAATTCTTTCTTCCAGTGTTGGCTTCTGCTGTCAAGTTGTAACTCCTTCTTAGTAGTTGGGAAGGGCTACTGATTAACACATTTTCTATTAAGGTAATGGATGAGAAAACTTGGTATTTTATTGGAGGGATGTAGATTAATTTTAAACAAAAATGAAATTCTGGTATTTGAATCACTCTCTGAATTAAGCCATTATTAGGAAATAATTTTTCTTGATTCATGCATTCAGTAAACATTTATTAAGTTCCTGTGATATAACAGGTACTATATTAGGCCCTGGGAATACAAAAATTAAACATAAGTATTACCTGGCCTAAGATAATTTATTTTCTGTTAAGAGCGGGGATCCATAATGATGGACAACAGCATGAACATAGAACATATAGAGTAAGGATCAAGAAAGTGCTGGGGAGAGGAGGCTGGTGTTAATTGGGGAGCATCATGATCGGCCTTGTGTCTGAGGGAGCATACAAATTGAGCCCTGAAGTCAGCTAGGGGTTCTTCAAGATAGAGGTGAGGAGGAAGTATATTCCAAGGATGGGGAACTACTATTGTAAAGACAGAGATCAATGATCAAATGGTATGAATAGAAAATGGCAAGTAGTGTCATTGGGTTTAGATCTAGGTAATGAAGGGATAGTCAGCCGGGTGATTTTATATTTTCTTCTAGTGGCAATAGGGAGCTACTGTAATGTTTTGGGTAAGAAAGTGAGTGATATAGTCAATACCTGAACTTTACAAATATTGATTGGTAGCCATGTGGGGATGTGGGAGAAATTGGAGTTATTAAGACTAGTTGACTTAGTTGACTGCTCCACTAATCAAGGCAAGAGATAATGAGTGCCTTAATTATGATGGTGGCCATGTGAATAGGAGAGATAGGTGCAAAAAATATTGTAGGAGAAGACTTGGCAAATGTTAGCTCTGAGGGATAAGGAAAAAGGAGGAGAAAGTTTACCATTTTCAGGTGCTAAGTAGGGTAATGAAAGAATGGTGAGGACCTCAAAAGAAATAAGGAGGTTAGGAAGAAAGTATTTCTTAAAATGAAAATGATTAGTTTTGTTTTGGACAGGTTGAATTTAGGTTGTCTATAAGACATTCATTTGGATATCCATTGGATAAGATATCCAATAGTCAGGATCAGATTTCAGGAGCCAGTTGAGGTCTGGGAGTGATTTGCTTTGAGATGATAGTTGAACATACACTAGCTAATGAGATTATTAAGAGATAGTGAAGAAAAGAGGGCCCAGGACAGATAGAGCCTTGAGGACTGAGTGACAAGATAGGAAGGGGGGGGGGGTGGATCTACGAAAGAAGAATTTAACAGGTATCTGGGGAGCAAAGGAATGATTTTGGAGGAGGAAATGATCACCAAAATCATATGCTTCAGAGACATCAGAAAGGACCAGACAATTAAGAGGTCATTGATAATCTTGGAGAAGGCAATTTCTTTTTTTTTTTTTTTTTTATTTAATAGCCTTTTATTTACAGGATATATACTTGGGTAACTTTACAGCATTAACAATTGCCAAACCTCTTGTTCCAATTTTTCACCTCTTACCCCCCCACCCCCTCCCCTAGATGGCAGGATGACCAGTAGATGTTAAATATATTAAAATATAAATTAGATACACAATAAGTATACATGACCAAAACGTTATTTTGCTGTACAAAAAGAATCAGACTCTGAAATATTGTACAATTAGCTTGTGAAGGAAATCAAAAATGCAGGTGTGCATAAATATAGGGATTGGGAATTCAATGTAATGGTTTTTAGTCATCTCCCAGAGTTCTTTCTCTGGGCGTAGCTGGTTCAGTTCATTACTGCTCCATTGGAAATGATTTGGTTGATCTCGTTGCTGAGGATGGCCTGGTCCATCAGAGCTGGTCATCATATAGTATTGTTGTTGAAGTATATGATGATCTCCTGGTCCTGCTCATTTCACTCAGCACCAGTTCGTGTAAGTCTCTCCAGGCCTTTCTGAAATCATCCTGTTGGTCATTTCTTACAGAACAGTAATATTCCATAATATTCATATACCACAATTTATTCAGCCATTCTCCAACTGATGGACATTCATTCAGTTTCCAGTTTTTAGCCACTACGAAAAGGGCTGCCACAAACATTCGTGCACATACAGGTCCCTTTCCCTTGGAGAAGGCAATTTCATTTTAGTTAATGAGGCGATAAGCCAGTTTGCCAGGGGTTGAGATGTGAGTGGGATGAATATACATAGTTTTTCTGAGTTTAATGTGAACAGAAGGTTAGTGGTTGTTGCTGGTCCTAGGAAGGTTAGTGGTCCTAGGAAGAGAGAGGACTTTAGAAGATCAAATGAAGAGATTTTGTTTGTTTGTTTGTTTTTTAAAATAGGCTTGGGGGACTATGGGTATGTTTGAAAACAATAAGGAAAGAGCCAGTGGATAGGAAGAGATTAAAAACTGGGTAGAGAGAGAAAAGGTTAAACAAAGCAAGGAGGTTGACAAGCCACTTTGAACATAGAAAGGTAAATGATAAAAGGATTGTCTGGAAGGTTGATAAATCATTCTTTTTAAAGCTAAAAACTGTGTCTCATTTGAGAAACCGTTTTTTGTTAATTTGACATTTCTTTGAGTTATTTATATTATATGATATAATGTAATTATCATATTATCTTGTTTTGTGAATAAAGAAGGCAAGTGTGGAACCTAATATATAGAGGAATTAAGACATTGGAAAGCCATTTGGTGATAATAAATGCAAAAACCTTGAAGTTTGGATAATATTCCCTGACCTACCCAAAAATGCCTAGGATTACAAAATCCAACTATGTACATCTGGAAAGATATTGCTTAATCTTGAGTTTCAAGTTAACTAAAGGAGACCATGGACACCTGGGGTACTTATGGGGCCCAGCATTTCCAAGGGATGGTCACCAGCAAATTTTGTTTGTTTGGTTGGTTTTGGGTCACCATCTTTTTATAGATAAGGACTTGAGGGACACAGAAGCCCATTAAAAGGGGCTTAGGTAATTAGCAGTAGAAACAATAAACAAGTCATATAGTATTTAAAATTTCAAAATATATTAGTTTTCTTGCATTAGACCTGTGATTTCATCGATTTGGGGAGTTGCTAGTAAGAAACTCCCTGAACCAATGTAGTTTATTGTCTGCTTTATAACAGTTTTTATTCAGGAAGGAAAAAAAATCCCCAAACCTTTTACTTGTATTAAATCACCAAAGGAGAAAAATATCCTGTTCATTTTATTTAACCAGCAGCTTCCTTTATCTGGATAGAATTATTCTAAAAATAATAAAGTAACTGGCTTAATATGGACTATAATAAAGTAGCCATTGAATATCTCAGTTATATATTTCTATCAGATGCTCCTTAGACAAGCAGTAGAAAGTTTCTGTTCCTGCACTAGAATGCCTCTACTTTTAGTGCTTAAATAGTACTAATAGGTTTTATATTTTACTTTTAGTTGATAATCATATTAATATGATTAAAAATAATTATGATAAAGAGATAGCAAGCAGAGTGTAATAGTGCTGCCAATGCAGAAATGGTAGCTATTTACTTTCAATCTGAGTCAATCAACAATACTACTTCTGGTGTCAGGGAGCCTGAATTAAAATCCTGATTCTGATGCTATCTCTTTGACCTTCAGCAGGTCATTTATTTGAAATGAGGGGATTTACAACAGGTAGATGGCTTTTGAGGTCCTTCTCAACTCTAAATCATTAATCCTGTGAACTTCATATAAAGTACATTAAATTAATTGTCAAATTAAACTTCTAGTGGGCCATGTGAGAAAAGATACTGGGGATGGAGATGGGAGAAGATGTTAGTTTTATATCAGAGAGTCCTGAGATCAACTTGCTATCCAGTGTTGGAATCTGGATTTAAATGAAGGAATAGGGACTGTCCAATCCAGTGTTTCTTTCCCTGCTAATTTGTATTCTTTAGAAAAATGAATTTCTCATTCAGTGATTGTTATCCTGGTGGCAGAATCTCTTGCTGAATTTTAGTCAGACTGGAAGGGACAAAAAGTAAATAATTCATATACTAGGAAAGGGAGGAAGAGCACATTAAGGCAGAAAACCTTTGCTCTCCTTTGTTTGTGTCTAGATGATTTCTTCCCACTCTGAATGGCCATTGTTTTTAAAACCACAAATAGTACTTCTTCCACCCTTTGGATATCTCTCAGCTGTTCCTGCATCTGGGCTAACAAGTTCTGTAGAGATCCATATAAGAGTGCTGCTACTCAGACCACGGGGTCAAGAACACAGATGTTAAAACTCTTCATCATTTTTTCATTTTATCCATTCATGTTTTCTGTCTACTTATCTTTTTTGATTGCCTTATATACAAGAAAGGCAGTATTCTAGATTCATTCCTGGTTAATATATTCTAGTGTCCTTGGGAGGTAGATCAGCATTTTAATCTCAAGTTTCTAGTCAGTCATAGGAAATTAAATAACATCCTGCATTGGGCAGGAAATTACAGGAAGAATCAGGGTGAAAACTAGCTTCAGAACACCTGACCCTGGTCATGTTCTGTACTCCTTCATGATGACTCAATTTCTTTTGCCCTTGGATATCACTGAAGTGCATTCATCAGCATAGAGGAAAAAGAAAAAACGGAATGAAGAATAATAAAAATATTCACGAACACCCCATATCAGGGTAGATTATGATGAATAGACAAAAAGGAAGTCTAATTCTATTAGTTGTTTTTAAATACCAGATGTGAGAGGAACAGCTTGTAATTCTAGTCTCCTTTAGAACAATTTGGTTTCCTGCCATGTTTTTGGCAAATGATGACATAGATAATTATGTAAACAAAGAAAAACTCCTTTTGTTGACTGTTTAATGCAGATTTTCTGCTACTGTCACCCCTGATTGTATCTAAATCACATTATTATATTATATTATTATTTAGTCAAGTGGTTTGGAATTATGAAAATTTCTTATAATCTATGAGAAATTAATTAGACATCAAAATCACTTCATATAGGACAAGTAGAATAAGACATTTGTGACCTTAACTCAGGGGATGACTACTTAGCCCTCTTACACCGAGTATATATGACTGTTCAAATTCCTTCATAATCTATAAAAATGATTGTGTCATCCTTTCTCTTCCTCTTCCTCCTGCAGAAGACAGAATCCTGGGCTGGGAGTCAGGAAGATGTGCATTTAAATCCAGTCAGATACTTTCTTGCCATTTGATCCTGGACAAGCCACTTAGCCTTTCTCACCCTTAGTTTTCTCATTTGTAAAATGGGGATAATAACAACACCCATTACCTTGGGTTGTTGTGAGAATCAAAGCATTTAGCACAATGCCGGGCACACTATAAGTGCTTTACAAATATTTGTTACTGGGACAGCTAGATGTAATAGAACACTCAGCCTACAGTTGCGAACAAATATTTGTTATTATTATTACTACTATTATTTTATAACAGCAATAACAATTATTACTGTTAGCCTAACTCCCTTAAGCAGTGTCAGTCTTATTATGAGTATGAGAAATATGCATACACTTCTATTTGACATTTTAATTTATTTAAAAGTTAATGGGGAGAATCAAGCACTGGGGGGCAAAGTAGATATGACCAAGACACTTAAGAAATTTCCCCTCAACATAGTTTAAATTAAATCCAATACTTGTGATTCCCAGATTCAACTGTAAGGCAAAGAAATATTTTCTTCTTTGCCTTTGAACTAGTTACATGGACAGTTTTTTTTTTTTAAATATGATTCAAACTTTTATCTTAAGATATATTTTAATAGTCAGTTAATTTATTTCTCTTGATATATAGCTTTTTTCTTTCGAGGAGAAATCTCTTTTTTCTGTGTAATACTGGTAGGTGAACTGGAAGTCATCCCATTCCTCAGTCCTTTTTGCTTTTTTCTGTTCTGGAAGGGGTTAGCATTGACTCCCACCTAAGCTTTGATTCATATTATTTTATTCCCACTCTGAGAGGAAGAAGGAGAGAGAGAGAGAGAGAGAGAGAGAGAGAGAGAGAGGGAAGGAGGGAGAGGGGAAAGTTGATTTAATTGGCCATGCTCTATTACAGTGGTCATCTTGATTTTAGTTTATGTGCAACATGAAAGGAATCTCTTCCTTTGCTCTTTGTTGGTATAATTATTGTTCAAAATTTATGAGTACAGTTAAAATAGCTCGGAGCCTCCCCCCCCCCTCCCCGCAGTTAAGAAGATTGCCAACAGTAAGAGAGTGATTCTGTATTTTACCTTAACTTAAATATTTTGGTACCTTATCCCAAGCCTCTATTTTTGCAACATGTTAAGTATACCAGAAAAATTCAAGCAAAAAAATCCCAAATTATAATATAATGTCTGTTATTGGGTAGTTGGCAGGTAGGAGTGGAATTTGGCTACGCTTGACTCAGTGGCCCACCTAGATCTTTCCCTTCTCTTTTATAGCTCTCTTTTGTTTCTCTTTCTCTGAAAAGTTTTTCCTTGTTCTGTCTGTTGGTTAGCATATTTGTGTAGATTATTGAAGAGATAAGATGGGCTAAGCATCCTGTCTCATTAATCCTTTCTTTTAATGTGTCTTTCCAGAAGACTGTATATATCCTTTCTTTTTTTTTTCCTTGTGAACTTCTATGTGTGACTTATTTATCTCTTAGGACTTCAAAGTATTGCCATAGTCCAAATCACTCTCAGTATTGAGAATACAGTTTTGCCTTCTGAATGGAAAAATCCCAGAATTCATCATTTAAATAAAAAGCTTTTTATTTTTCAAAATATGTGCAAAAATAGTTTTCAACATTCACCCCTGCAAAACCTTGTGTTCCATATTTTTCTCCCTCCCATTCCCCTAGCCCCATTATCGAGATAGCAAGTAAAACAAGGCAGGTTAAACATGCACAATTCTTCTAAACACATTTCCACGTTTATCATGCTGCCCTAGAAAAATCAGGTCAAAAAGAAAAAAAATCAGAGAAAAAAAACCAAGCAAACAACAAAAAAAACAACAAAGATTTTTTTTTTGAAAATATTATGTTGTAATCCATATGCAGTCCCCATAATCCTTTCTCTGGATGAAGTTGGTTCTCTCTATCACAAGTCTATTGGAATATTCCAGTCAATTCTTAATTCCTTATGACACTCCAGTGATTTCTGCAATTGTTCATTTATTTAACTTACTGTTGGTTTACATATGGAATGGGAAATAAAAGAATCATTGCTTTAGTTTTTATCATTTCTCTACAGTTTTCAAACTGAATTAAAAATAAAGAAAGAAGAAAATAATCAATTGAGTCTCTCATTATTTTGTAGGGACAATTCAGCAGTTTTTTTTTTTTTTTTTTTAATGCCAGCTTGCCTTCTTACTTGCTCTGTGACCTTGGGCAAATTACGGAACCCAGCTGGGTCACAGCTTCCTCATGGGCACTGGGAACTCCTTTCCTGTGGTCTGGAGATAGTTTTGTTTCCTTTAATTTCTGCTGACCATTAATCAAATTCAGCCTTTTTTTGTTATTCATTATTATTTATTATATATGGCTCCCCAATATTTACCTCCAGCCTTCTTATTTAACCTTATTTCATATTACTGTGCAAATTAGACTTCTAAATGTCATCTAGATTCTGATAGTCTTTCACCTCCAAATTATCACCTAGGCCATCATTGTCTAAAGTGAATATCACAATAGCAGTTAGCTAGCAATTGATAGAGTACTGGTCAGTATGCCTCATCTTCCTGAGTTCAAATCTGGCCTCAGACACTTATTATCTCTGCAGCCCTAATTGCCTGTTTTTTTTTTTTTTTTTTTTTTTTAAAGATGAACTTCATCCTCATTTCTGTCCTTGAAATGATTCAAAATTGACCTTCCTTCAAGAAGACTTGTTTGATTTCTCTACTTCTTAATCATCTCTCTGTCTTCTGATTCTTTGAACACTTTGCCTGGATTATCTTTTCCCATTGATAGTTTTTTCCCTCTATCATTTTTATTTATATAAATTTATATCTCTAATAATCTGTATCTTCTAATTGTTAATTTACTTCAGAAGAGATACTGTCATTATTTATCTTTGTGGTCCTTTCACTTAGCATAGTCTTCTGCTTATATAAAACACTGTATAATCATTTATTGAATTGAATTGATTCTGGAAAATGAGGGCACCCACATGCCCCCTCATTTCCACCATTCCTCATCTATCACCAAGGGACCATGTAATTTCTAAGTTTCCCACCAGGGCTGGTTGTTTGATTCTTATGCTATTTACCTCTCTCTATCCCAAATCAACAAAACCTAGTCATTGTGTCCTCTAGTATTTTAGCTTTATTTTCCTTATTTCTGCATTTAGTGTGTACTAGTCAGGGTAACAAAAGCCATTTAACAGATTTCACCCAATGACATTTGCACAGCTGCAGCCATTTCCTCAATTGGTCCCTCCTAGCATCAGATACAGATGGCTCAAATGCTGCTCAGATGAAGAGAAACAAGGATGTCACTTTGACACTTGGTCTCCATACTGGTGAGTTCTTTGCCAAGGCTAAGAATATCTCTTAATAGCTGACTCCAAGTTTCTACTCTGTAGAGAAGAAATGCAGGTTTTGTTACAGAGTAGAAACTCAAGAGTCAGCTATTAAGAGATATTGTATTTAATGCACAGAACATAGGACAGAGCAATGACTCAGATTGTGAGTGATGTGATTCCTTGTGGAGCATTCTATAGTCATATTAGTTTCCTCATTGAATTGAATTAAATGGAGCTGATGTTTGTCAAAGGATTCTTCCATGGAAGTCGTATTAGGGACTAGGTCCTTTTGTCTTGCTTAGTTGATGTTCCAGTGACTCCGTTTGGTAAGCCACAAGCTCAGAATGCCTCAGCAATGTGAGACAGCCAAAAAAACCCAACAAAAAACTTCAATTGCAATAAAAATTAAAACTAGCATAGCTAGAACAAAGAAGATGATGGTATTCTACTGTGGTCATGCCAGCTCTAGAATACCATATTTAGTCATGAGTGATCCATTTCAGGAAGAGTAGTGACAGACTTGACAGACTATAGTATATCCAAAGGAAGGTGGCTAGTTTGGTGGGAAAACTCAAAATCACACTGTCCTCCAATAATAACAAAAATAATTTTTTATAGCACTGTGTAAAACTTAGTTTTTTTAATCAAGAATTTATGCCTCAAAAGTCTTGTGTTAAATGTAGGCATTGCATTAAGAATCATTGAAGTACCTAGGACTGGTTAACTAGGAAAAAGTAAATTTGTCTTCTGTGCCTCTGAGAATCCACTGTCCCTCCCTCCAGATGGAGGCCTGTTGATGTCCCACGCAGTTTTCAAAGTTGATTTTAAAGGCATCTCCTCCATGAAATCTTCTCTAATTCCCCCAGCTGGAAATAATTTCTCCCTTATCTGATTTCATTTGATCTTATAGCTTTCTGCATTCCTTTTAAACATTCAGTCTTAGTAATAGGCTCACAGCTCCCTAGAGCTGAAAGGGAAACTTGGATGGCATCTGATGCAAATGCCGAGGAGGAAACTGAGACTAAAAGATGTGAAGTGACTTGTCTAGATGTCATACTGAGGATTGTGGAACAAGACATAATGCTCTTGTGATTACAGCTACCTCTGGTACTATAAAACTTCCTAAAAATCTCCAACTTAATAATAATAAATAATATTATTATTAATAAATAATAATTATTAATAGATAACAAATGTTAGCATTTATATAGTGCTTACTATGCCACGTAATGGGCTGAATGCTTTATAATTACTATTGTCTCTTTTGATCCTCACAACAACCGTGGGAGGAAGGTGCTATTATTTATCCTTATTTGACAGATAAAGAAAGTCAGGTTGACCAAAGTTAGTTGGCTTTCGAAAGGTCACCCAGCTGAATCTAACTTTGAACTTCCTGACTTCAGGCCCAATACCTATCCACTGTACCACCTAGCTGACTTTGATGAAGGAGCCTCTGATAATTTTGCACTACACTATGAAGAAGGGGGCTAAATTAGGGAATTAAAATAGAAGAGTGATTTTAAAATATCACCAGCAACAATGACACATCCCTATTCCCCATAAAAAAGCAGTGGACGGTGGGTATGGAATGCTGGTCATGCTGTCAGAAATAGTTGCTTTGTGTATATGTATATATTTACATAGTTATATAGATTATATTTATATATGTTATATTAATTTATGTTCTCTTTTTTTAAGGGACAGTCCTTTAGTGGGAGGAGGAAAGGTATTATTTGGGTGTAGTGCTATGATAAACTTTTAGCTCTCTATCTAGGTTCTCTCTAATCTTAGGCTTTTACCCACTAGAGCAATTGGACAACAGGGATTATGTCTTATTTGCCTCTGTTGCCTTACGACCTTATTTATGTAATATCTTCCCTTAAGTATTACTAAATAAACTTTTGTTGAATTGAATCTGATTTAAAAGAATAAGTTTCTAGAAATTTCACTGGATCAGAGTGTGACCCTTAAACTTTCTCTGAGGGCAGTTACCAAGAGTGGTTCCTCAAGAGTTGTAAGGAATGGCAACATAGCAGGAACGGGTATCTTACCCTCCAAAAGGGCTCTTTTGAGCAACAACTCTCATTTCCTTATTTTAGTATTTTTAATGTTGTAGTAGTTCTAAACAGAAATCTCTTAGGATCATAATTTAGGTCAAATCAAATCTCATATGTATAAAGTTATTAAAATCTTTAGTAATTGGTCAAATCCTTTAAACCTTCTCTAGGCAAGCAATTCTCAAACTGTTTGGGCTCAGAACCCCTTTATTCTCCAAAAAGTTTTTGTTTCTGTAGGTTATTTCTATTTTTTAATGAAATTATTATTTATAATATACAATTTTAAAGTATTTTTATGTATTCATATACCACATAAAATGATATATAATTTAAACTATTATTAAAATAATATATAATTTAAAATTATTTAATAAATTAATTTATTCATTAGAATTTAAAATTAACTTGCCTGGTAAAATTTCAAAATATTTATTCATTAAAAATAACAATTATAAGCCCCGTTAGTGTTATCATAAATGGCAGATTTCTATTAAAAAATTTCTTCCATTCCCAGATTCCTCAAAATTCAACCCCACTCATCAGTTTTGATGTGAAAAAAGTCTTTTGTGGTCTTTAAAGTTCTATATAAATTGTTAATAATAACAATGAAGGCAGAAATTTTCTTTGACCATGAAGAGACAACTAGAAAAATATTATTCTGTATCAGCCAAAGACAAAAATCAGCAATGATGGTTTGTACTAATATCTTCAGATAGAATTCAGTAACAGCTTAACTCATCCAAAGAAGACTTAGATATATGTTAGGTGATCAAACATTAGGGACAGATTGATGGAATCACAAACTTAAAACATCTGAAATCTGAGAACAGGACCCTCTTTTTCACCCCATCAAATTCTTGGTGTATTAGCTGTGTGAACACCAATCACAAGTAGGAAGTGGATTTTTATAAACATCAGGCTGTAAAAGTTTTAAGTAAAGATGTGTGTGCATTACTTTGCTCTGTTTCAGCTTTGCACAGATAGGACAAAGGGGCGTTAGTGGAAATAAGATACCTCTGAATTGAGAACAGATGTCAGGAAACACTTTTTCATGAAGAGAATAACAAATATGTGAACTGTTCTTCCAGACAAGTTAAACAAAAAAGTGTGTGGTTCTACTAGCCCCAGAAAACAAACCTATACAATTATGAGGAACTGAAATGCTGAAATGACCTAGAATTGGCTGGAGACCTTATCCTCAAGATACTTTCTGTGTTCTGAGCATATAAGGTTCTAGGATATAAATCTAAATTCACTAAACCAAAGTTGAGGATTCTTTATGAAGTGCATTTTTAAAAAAAATCACACCTTTATCTTCCAACCCCTCTAGATCCTTTAAAAAAATATAACCTTCTAATAAAACAGAATTTATGAATATTCATGAGCAAAAATGTACCCAAATCTGGAGGACTCCCTAAGAGAGGAGAATGCTGAAAATAAAATAACAAAGTAGTTTTTGTGGTTGGTGGACTGAAGGGGAGCCTCTTTGCCAAATTTCTTTTTAGTCCTGAATGTTAACATTGACCACTGCCAATATGAAATCATAGAATCATTTTTCATGAAGTAAAGTTTAAAAAAAAAAACATTGTTTAATGTGTGTTTATATCAAGGATTAATGTAGCTTTCAGGCATTTAGCTATATTAAATTCCAGTCTTCAGTTTTGCATTTATTAAATATCCATTATTTCAATTAACATTTACAAACATTCTCTTCTCTTTTGATAAATAAGGAACCTCTTGTGATTGTTTAATATATTCTTTTAAGATATTTGCATCAAAAATTTGTTTTTAAAACTGTCACTAATAATGGTCTTTGGTTTCAGTAATATGAATCCTATTTAATTGGTCCAATTAATGCCTCATTACCTCAGTCTATAGATGTCTAACTAGAAAGTAGTTCCATATGGCTTTTTCCATTGGTAAAGGACTAATTATTTCCCTAGAGACAAAGTGAGCCCTAATCTATGGTATTTCCATAATTTTGTCTTGGTTACATTGGAAGTTACAAAGCTTTAAGATTGATGAAAAGAAAAACTTCCTAAAATTAGAATTTTCTGAAGTAACATGGACCACCTCAGGAGGTAGTGAATTCTGTCATTGGAGGTTTTCAAGCAAAGTCAGGGTGGCTTTGTTATATATACTGCACAGAGAGTATTCTTATTCAATATCATTTTCACCAAGTATTAATTAAGTACTTACTATATTCCTGGCATTGTGCTTCATGCTAAGGATACCAAAACACTAACACATTTGTCTCTGCCATGAGGGAGCATTCATTTAAATTGCGGGAAACAACCTGTATATAGAAAATACAGTCTAATTTCTGAGACAAGGGCACTAGCTGCTAGTAAAACCAGGTTAATATCAGGTGATGATTGGTCTTAAGGGAACTTTTAGGCCTTCTGAGAGGCTAAAGAGGAAGAGCAGGACTGTCTGTGCTGCACATGGGGCACAGACATACAAGAAGCAATGTATTATAAGAAAAGCAAGCAGGTCGGTTTGACTAGAATAATGTGGATAAAGGAGAATAATGGACAATTTTCATGGAAAGGTAGATTGGAACCAGATTGTGGTGGGCTTTAAAAACTACATTTAAGAGTTTATATTTTTTTTCCTTGAGGCAAAAGGGAATCATTGGAATTTGAGGTATAGAATATAGGTTGGAAAGGGAAGAGAGTGAGTGGGCCAAATATGATGTTATAATAATCTAGATTAGAAATTGTGTGTGTGTGTGTGTGTGTGTGTGTGTGTACATATGTACAATGCAGATGTGTGCCCTTATGCACCAAAAACCTCTATGATAGTCTGGTAGTCTATGAACCCATTTTCAGAATAATGTTTTTAAATGAATAAAATGAAAACAGAGAATTACAAAGAAAGGTAATCAGCATTTAAGTAGATTCATCAGTGTAAAAAAAAAACAAACCCAATTGTAATACAGTAATATATCCTAGTGGTGAGTCTAATAATTCTCACTAAATTTGAAATGGTGATTAGTCTAAATATTATTCTGAGATATCTGCAACAGCTGTAATGTGCTATTAAATGATCTGTGGTGTCTATTGATGACAAAGTTACAGGAACTGCTAATACTACTGTGACTCATTGCATTCATAAATGGAGAGGATGGCAAATTTCAATTAGGGATTAGTGAAAATAAAAGTAAAAAATTTTTCTCATCCAGGTTCGGATTCCCTGGTATCTACAAGGTTAAGAGCCTATAGTCTCAATGACTTGTAAAATTTTGAGATTTTTAATTCTATTAAAATCACTATTATCTTCCTCTTTGAGGTTTTATACCATTAGAATTACTATGACCTCCCTTCTGCTTTTCAATTTAAACATCTCCTTCTCAATTGACTTCTTGACCTCCTTCTAGTACTATGTTTAGGTCCTTCATAGTTTAGAAAAGTAATCTCTTGATCCTGCTTTTCTTTCAGTTATCATTCCAGTTTCTCTGAGTCAATACGTTTCTTTAAACAGAACCATATGGAGTTCATTGTAAACACAGCTCATTTTAGCACAGGAGATGTCAATATGACTAATGAATATGATAGGAAAAGAAAGTCCAGAACTCTGGAATTGACTGCCAATAATTGTGCTCCAAGAGGGTAATTGTAGGCATGGGTAAAAGATAGCCCTCCAAGTATATTCACCCTTGTGAGTATACATTCTCATTTTCTCAGAGAAATAGAGCTCCGTGGGATAAATGACAATTCTAAGTCCTTTCTAAGATTAGACTAGAGCTCTTTGATAATAAAAATAGTTGAAATTTGTGTACCATTTTAATTTTTGAAAAACTTTCCATACATTATTTCACTTTGAGCTTCATAACAACTCTGGATGGAAGGTAAGTGCTATAGATCTTATTAGCCTTATTTTGTGGATGAAAACCTGAGATTTGGAGTGGTTTTTGGTGAATTACCCAAGTTATCCATGGCAACTGATTGAAATATCCAGGCATAATAAATGGCCATTATCTGTAGACAGAACTCAAACTCAGCTCCTATTCCAAATCCAGTGTACCATATGTTGTCCCAGACAGGGGCTGTTTTCATAACTTCAGGGCCTAGTGTGATAGTTAACTTGATTGAATTTCTCACATTTCCACTTTGAGTAATGAGTTAGGTGTGTTCACACTTTCCTAAGCCCACTCAGATCCTCTGGACCCAAATTTAGCTTATTCTATTGACCCTTTTCTAGCTACCCCTTCAAAATCCCTCCACTTTTAATTTTATTTAATAGTTTAGTTTTGCTTCCTTGGCATTATTAGGTTCCACTTCTTTTACCTCATGTGAATTTTATGTGGCACACTGTGGTTTTAGTTTGAGATTCAACCTGTTAATGTTTTTTGTTTATTTTGTTTTCTTAGGAAAATGAAATTCTTTAAGGTCCTTTGACTCATAGGAATAAGCCCTAGAGCTTTCCTTGGCCAGAAATGTGAGGATTGACTTGTGATAATAATCAGTATCAGATTCTTCTAGTTAATGGATATCTGAGGTTTCTTTGTGAAGTATTTGTGCATTCTAAATTAGAGAAATAATAATAGCTGAATAAAGAACAGATTAGTTGACACTATCTTTTCTTTAAATGTTGGACTGGTTAAAGGAGGATGATGATATACTTGAAGTGTCTAGCATGATGTTTTCCACTGGTGTTTTCCATAGTAAATGGGTTTTTAAAAATGAAATTTTTAACCAACAATATACTTGCTGCCTCTATTACCTCACTAATCTTTCATTCCTTAACCTAGTGAAGTTTGTCTTTTGCTTCCACACCAACTGAAATGACTCTCTTCAAGATTTCTAATAACCCCAGAATTGCTTATTCCAATGACTTCCCCAATCATCATTTTTCCATTTGGTCAGAATCATTTGGTAGTGTCCAATATCTTTCTGTCTTGAAAGTTCTTTCTGGGTTTCATGACTGTAACTTATCCCCTACCTGTCGAGTCTGTCTTCATTGTTTCTGTTTCTTATCCCTTAACTTTGAACATAACATGGGCTTTTAGTCTAAACCTATTCTCAGTATCTTCACTTGTATGGTCTTATCATCATACATATATCAAATTTTTTTCTTTTTTCTTTTTTTAATTTTTCTCTAGACCTTTTCACTTTTAATTAGTTAGTTTTTGGCACTAAATTCCCAGACAAGATGCAAATCATCATTGATTTTTTTTTCTTATACTCTCTTCTCCATCACAGGAAATGTTTTCCCTCTCACAAAAAATTATAAATAGCATATAAAATATTTGATAGAGGAAAAGAGAGACCCGAGACAGCAAGATCAAATAGGAGGCTGCAGTTACCGAGAGATTCCTATAATATAGAGTAGTGGCAGTGGGAAAGGAACAAGGTGGATCTAGAAGAATTCATGAGGAAAGAAAAATTGACAGGACTTGATAATTGATTGTGGGAGATGAAAGAAAAGAAAAGTCAGTGATGATTTCAAGATTTCCTGTCAGGGAAGATTATATTACTGTTGACAGAATTGTATATCTTTGAGATCAGTCTTCTTTTCATTTACCTAGTAGAAAACTGAGAACTAGAAAGCCAAAGTGATTTTGCCAAGATGGTACAGCAGCATGTTGGAGATGATCCAAAGAGTTAAGAATAGAGTTCAGAAAGGAATGAAAAAACATTTCTGCCCTGGACACTATCCTGAATATGGAGATGGTAGGAGGGACCAGCTAATTAGAGGAAAGGGCCACTGTGCAGGAAGAGAAACTATACTTTCAGTGGGAAATGTCCTCACAATAATTCTGTGAGGTAGATATTATGGGCATTATTCCCATTTTATAGAAGATGGAGCTGAGATTTATAGATTTTAAGTCTACATCACTAGCAAATTTCAGAGGAATTGTACCCACAGCTTTCATAATATTTAATGCTGTCTCCAAAGCATCACTATCATGTAAGATAGAAACTTAGTTACTACAAGTATTTACATATTTTTTTCTCATTTAAAAATATTCAGGGATAGTGATGAAGATATCAATTGAATAGCAAACATCAGTATCCCAATATTTCTCAGTCTTAGCTTTGAGAACATTAATCAAATCAAAACTATCACTTCTAGTAAGGAAATGTCAATGAATTGCCACCTTCTGTCTGCTTGTCTCAAACATTCCCCTTTGGCCATCCCTCTACCCAACTCCAGATGTGTTATTTTTTTCTTGTTGTAATGTAATCTATTTGAGGACAGAGTCTGTCTTTCTTGCTTACAATTATTTCCTCACTGTTTAATACTGTGCTTGGTGTATAATAAGCAGTTAATAAGTGATTTTTTTCCTTCCTTCCTTATATTTACTTTATAACTTTTTTTAGTAGTATGACTGAAATGATGTTTGGTTGAATGCCTGCCTCATCACTTTCTCCATCTTTGTTATCTGTTGTCCATTAAGTAAAATTGGAATCTTAACTGGATTAATTTCTGCTTGTTCTCCATCCTCTTAATGCTTTATATTTTAGGCAAGAATCCATGAAGTTTTTGCTTTATATTTTTTCTTCAAACATAGAAATATCTAGGACAGCTTGAGTTTACTTCCATCTGAAATAACTGGCACGTTTTGGCTGAAATTTAAATATTTCAAAACTATTGTTCAATTGTGTGCCATTTATGTTAAAGGGTCTCAATTCTTGCCTTTGGCCATGGTGTGTTGGGATGTATGTGTATGTTAGTGTGTGTGTGTGTGTATGTACAGATTAATTTGGATTCCTTTAAGACCAGTTGACTCCAACTAAGTTGTGTCCTCTTGTAGAAATAAGAAATTGTATTGTATTTGGTCAGTAAACAAGCATTTATTATCCCACCATGTACCAGGCATTGTGCTAAGTGCTTTTCATACATTAACACATTCAAATGTTGTGTGATCTTTACAACAAGGGAGGCAGAGGAAACTGAAGCAAGCTCTTGCCCAGGTCACCCAGCTCTTAAAAGTGCCTGAGGTGGCATTTAAACTTAGCTGTGCCACTAAGCTGCCTCTGATCCAGAGGATTATATAAAAAGATAAGTTTAGCTAGAACCTGTGACTTCATTGATGAGATTACACCTAGAAGAATATCCCTCTAAGGTTGACAACTTCTTTGCAAATTATAGTTTTAGGTATACTCTTCTGAGAAATTACTTGTTCAGGATAACTGAATTAAGATAATTCAGAGACAAGTCTTGAATCCAGGTCCTTCTCACTTCAGTACTGGTTCTCTGTCTATGATTAGTACAGATCACAATCTCTGTATTCCTTTTTATTTTTATTATTTTATTTTATCCCCCTCCCTCTCGAATTACTCTATATCCTGTGGGATTGTTGCTTGGATTTCTTTGGAATTCTACATAGAAGATCTGTCTAACATGCTAGAAACCTTTCTTGGCCTCTTTTTTTTACAATGTAGGACATACCAATGCAATCATTTGTTAGATCAGAGACTCATTCTTTGGATTTGTATTTCTAATACCTAGCCCAGTTCCAGAAATATGATAGACTCAATAAATGTTTGTGGATTGACTGATCTATTTTCTTTCATTTTCATTTCATGGCTAGCCCACTTCCTTTTCTAGTCATACTCAAATATATCTATGATCTCAGAGATATGGTAACATTCTTCAACAATGAAGAATAAGTCAGGGGTTTTATTTTTCTTTGTCACTGGAGTAGGAATTGAGGTGGCTGAGAGAGAAAATATATTTTTGTTAATTGTTAAAAATTAATTAAAATTGTATATCAATAATGAAGATCACAGCCTGTCTCTACTTGTAAACTTTTGTTATCTCTATGGAGCTTAATCTCTCATGTGGGGTTGATAAACCCAGTTCCAAAGGAAATAAGGATGAACAGAGAGCAACAAAAAAGTTCTCCGTGGCACCAAGCAATTAGCAATGCATAAGAACAAGGCAATTTGGAGAAGTCACCCAAGAATTGTACGACAAGGAGGGAACTACAAAATCAAGAGATGACAGCCCAAATTTTGTGATGCCTTCACAGGACCAAGAAAAGGAAAGGAAGGCTTCTGCACTGATAGGGCCTCTAGTAATGAACATGGGCAAGAGTCCATGTTTACCTTCCTGAATTCTCTTTGGTATTGCATGATAAAACTGGGATTTGAAGTAAAGTTATCTGATGTCAAATCCAGCACTTTTTCCTTTCCACCGGAATCCTCAATTAACAGACTAAGAAACTAAGATCTATGATTTTTTTTTATATACTTTATTCATGTAACAAATTACTAGAAGAATCAGGACAGGCTCCAGTTTTAATCCAGTTTGTCTCCACTACATCACATAGCTGAAACTGAACTTTACACTATTCTAGAACTTTCTTACATATCATTAACAAAATATTGTATTTTTATGGCTTTCTCTTTGTTTTATGTGCTTTATCTTCCTAAATCATATTGTTATTTTTTTTTCTTACTGGCCTAAATTGTCAATTTAGAGCAGGCAGGAAAAAACTTTTTTTGTTGTTGTTGCATTAGACCTAGAAGAGATCTCTTTAGTGACCACTTGCTAAACCTTTTAACATTCCAGAGAGAGTGACAAGAAATTGTTTAGAAAAATAAAGAGGAACAAGAAGCTAATGGAGAAAGAATTGAAAAATGAATGATAAAAACATAATCTTCAGCCAAGAAAAAAACCTAAGATGTGTTCCTGTTCTATTTTTGTGCCTAATTAAGTACTGAAAAGAAAAAAAAAACTTACATGGAAATGCTTTATGGATATTTATATTTGCTAAATATTTCTTCACTTATATAGCAACTAAGATGGTTTGTGATAATAAGAGAGTATTGCCAATTCTTTTAGAAAATGTTATGATGAAAACTGTGCTTTTGAAAAGTAACCAGGGCTCCCAACCAAATTATGGGTGTTTATTCTGAAGAGAACAACTGATGTCAAAATTAAATTTCCAGTTCCACATAGAGGAAGACTATATATATATTAGAATCCCTTGTGTGGTACCATCTTGGTACAGCTTAGTACAGCTAATGAAAACATAGGTATTAGTTAGCAGTTGAACATTTTTAAAACAAAACAAAATATATTATTACTTCTTTTCAACATGAGATCTCTCTTTTTGCAACCTCATTAGTGCTCATGAGTTCAATGATTATATCTATATGAATGATTCATCAACTCTCTCTGTATCTATTCTTAAATCTTCCTCCTGAACTACTGTCCCAGTTAGTCACCAGTTGTTTGCTGGACAGCTCCACTGTGAAGTCCTATGTCATTTCAAACAAATCTGAAAAGGAGCTCATTAACTTTCCCATTAAAACTCATTGCTCCGAAGATTTTAAAGGATGCCATCCTTCTTCAACTCATATTCTCAGTCATTCTTGTTTATTATTTCTTCTCCCTGAGACACAATGTATCCCAATCACTTGCTTGGTTGTGATGATTCTATTTTCCTAAAGCTATGATCTTTTCCTGTGATCCAGTCGATCCCCTTGTTCAGACCTTTATCAAATCTTCCACAGCACAGTTATAAATAATTAGGTAATTAGTCTCTCCTTCTAGGTTTTGCATACTCCAATTCATCTCCCCTATAGCTGCTAAATTAACATTCTCTAGACACTATTCTGTACACATTCCCTTACTTTAAAATCTTTAGTGACTGCCTATTGCTGCTCTTATAAAATAGAAACTCCTTTTGCCCAGCTCCCACTCACTGACTCCCACCCACTTTGCTAGACTTTAATCCCTTTTTTCCTTGTCCTACATCTTAACCCCCAGAAGACTGGGGGATACTGTTATTTCTTTACTGCAATTCACATTGCATCTTTCATCTGATGTTCCTATCAGCTCTACCTCTATGATCCTCTGGTCTCTGTGCCTTACAGTAGACTGTTCCTATGCCCAGAATACCTGTCCTTCTCATCAGTGCAGACTTTTAAGGCTGTTTTGTTTTCATTTTTGTATCTTTAGGACTTTTCAGTGAGCTCAATAAATGCTTGTGTAAGTGTCAAAAATAAAGGAAACTGGGAATAAGAAAAGTGAGAGCAGGTGTTATCCAGAAAGGAGATTGTTGTCCAGACGTGGCACAAACATCCTACCCACTGAATCAGATTTTTCTGAGTCACTGTCTGACTCATTGGATCACATTTTGAAAATATGTTGCTTTTATAGTGATAAAACTGACTTCCGAGCTGGGCCATGAGGCTAGTTAGCAGTGTAAACCACCGAATCTTGGTCCAGTAACAAGAATTCACATTCACATAGAACTCCAGACTTTACAAAACATTTTGAATCTTCTGAAATATATAACTTAAGCATTTTTCCTAGTATTGATAGAAAATTGAGGGATAAAGAACAACAAAATATTTATGTTATATGTGGTAATGTTTATACACATATATATGTATTATATATAAACAGTTGTAAAGCAATATATTTTACAATTGTTTATAATATACAGTATAATTTATTATATTGTATAATAGAGAAGAAAATACTATCCTTATAGTAAACAACAACATTATATATAATGTGTGTCTATATGAGTTATGATCTTGACTAAAGACACATTCTTATCCTAAGGTACACAATTTCATAGTATATATGGTGCGACTTCTAGCACAAGTTCTTTTTAGAATTCCAGTAATTAAAATAATAATGCTCTCACCTAAGGGACTTGACATTTTGATTCATTTGATGAATATGTCTCTTTTGGGTTGACAATCTTTTGCATGTGGCTTTGATGTATGATTTCCAAATTGACACATATCAGGAAATGATGAGGCAAAAACACTGGTCTTGGTATTAGAAGAACTGAGATAAAGTCCCAGTTTTGTCACTTACTTGCAATTTAACCTAGGGCAAGACAAACAAATGACCTTTCTGGACTTTCATTTCCTCATCTAAAATAAGCAAATTTCTCTCTAACACTCTGTGATTTATGATGATTTAGGTTGTAGATTATTTTCAGGCTTGTTTTTCTTGCTTGGAAGTCATTCTGTCAGATGCTGACCTGGTATAGGAACAGTTTCTGAAACCAAAACCTTTTGATTTAGTTGCTTAGTAGTAGTTCTAATAAAATGTTGTTAAGGTTGAAGCTGTGAAGTAAAACAAAATATGTATGAAATGGTTCAGCAACTAGGTGGCCCAGTGGGTAGAGTACTGCCAACTCCGGAGGACCTGAGTTTAGAGTCTTTGTCAGTCGTTTACTAGCTGTATCACCAAGGCTAAGTCAAGTAATTTCTCTTTGATACAGTTTCTACATCTGTAAATTTAGACGTCATAATAACTACTTTATTAGGTCTTTGTCATGACTAATTGAAGTTATTTTTGCATAGCAATTTTTAAACCTTAATGCACCATATAAATATTAGGTTTTACAAACTAGTTTGGATAGCTATAGATTTGTTTAATTCTTGATGTCCTGGTATTGGGAATTGATTATATTATGGAAAATTAAACTAATCTTTGCCAGCAAATAATTCATAAATTCTCAAACCGTTACAGCAGGAAACAACTTTCAAATGGAGCCTAAATATACGTATTTGTGGAATACTTTATGTGTTTACAATTTCTCTGGGTTATTATTAACAAAAGTTCAGTTGAAACTAGTCGTTTGATCTAAGAGAATCTAATGGAAAACTTAACCACTGATAGTGACCTTTGGATTCTATTCAGTGTTTCCAGAAGGAGAATGCTTAAGAGGTAATATTAGCTTACACTATCTGCAAAATGTTTTGCTTTCTGCTAGATTTAATGTCATTGTAATGAGCTGTTTGAAGAATGAGCCTCCTGATTGAAGACAAACTGTATATAGTCTAAAGTATAAAGACTTTAACTTGCCCTTTATAGACATAAAGCCTGCATTGTTATTAAAAAAAAAAAAGGTTTTTAATACTAAGTCCATCTCACAGGTTCGCCAGCTTGTCTTCATCTTGAAAAAGCATTGAAAATAGATTTAAAACTTACTAATAAATTTGAATTCTTTCCTTTTGGTCGCAGGGGGTGAGAATAAATTAACTATATGTCCAAACCCTTCCCCTTTAAAAGCCTTTCATGTTCTGAGTCTTTAGCATTATCTTATAGGTTCTCCTAGCTGGTTTCACCTTGGCATCAGGAGCTATCTATCCTTTTGCTGTATTTTGATCTGAACAGTCCTTGTCTATGCAGAACTCAAGGAAGGACCTTGTTTACAGCCATCTGTTTGCTCATCTGCAAAGGCAGCATCATTGACTACAGAGCCTCAAATCAGAGGTTTTTATTTTTGGAAGAAAAGGTGAATTGTCAGTTCTCCTGTTTAAGGGGGCTCCAAGAAAAGAGGAGCAATGTTTTTATTATTTTTTTTTTTAAGAACTAGCCTTTGTCACATTTACTTTTCTATGCTGAGAGATAAATGAGTCTAGATACTTGCTGAAATTTAGAAATGGAATTTAGAATTTCCAAGGAAGAATTTTGGAAGATGAATTCTATCCAATATAAAGTTTAGGTTACTATAACTCATAATAATAATAGCTAATATTTATGTAGTTCTTTAAGACTTGCAAAATGCTTTAAAAAATATTTTGTTTGACCTCCCATCAGTCCTGGGAGGAAGGTACTATTATTATTCCCATTTCACAGAGGTGGAAACTGAGGCAGAAGGCAGTTAAGTGATTTGCCCAGGACCACATAATTTGGAAATGTCTGAGGCTAGATTAGAACTTGAGTTTTCTTGAGTACAAATCTAATATTATTAGCTGCATGACCCAGATTTACTCTACATTAAATTAACCGTATCACCTAGATTTACCCTTCATTAGAATGTCTTAGAGTCTATATCACAGCCATTTTTAAGAAGTATTTTTACATGCTTTAAAGACATATAAGCTGAAACAAATCTTATTCCTTAACCTGTCTACAAAGATTCTAAAGGGAATTGATACAAAAGGAATTGTTTTTACAGTTAAACTGTGTTAGGAGTATCTAGCTGTGTCAACACTGGTACCTGTATAATCATTAATAGTAAATGGTTTTAGCTGGCTGTTTAATTATATTGTCAGGGTTTTTTTTGGGGGGGGGGGTAGGAAATGGCTCATGTCGGTGCTTTCATTGCACATAGAGAGCTCTTTCTACTTATACACATTAGCAACTGTAACTTAGATAAATAAGTGGCTTGGTCTTAGAGGTATTATTTGTGGTAGGCATTGTTCAAACCCTTCCTTACTCCGAGTGATAAGCCCTTCCCATTGCTTCTCTTGATTGATAGTCCAGAATCCTTCATGTTACAGGTAAGAAAATTGAGGCTCAGTGAAGTGAAATGTCGAAGGTCCTATCAAGAACTGAGGTGGGGATTAAGGAGGTTGGAATTGAAATCTAGGTCTTCTGACTTCAAGTGTGGCATTTTTTCCATGACAAATCAGTTGACATGGTTTTTAGCCCTGACACTGACTTGTCAAATTCTGTCTCTATTATAGCAAAGTCATGTGTTAGCATGCTTGTGTCCAGTGAGCTCATTCAGGTCTTTGCTTTCATAAAATATTCTTTTAACTCTTTTCCATGTCTTTAGCTCCTTCTCTCTTCAATTCATTATTTTTTGATTTTCTCTTTTTTCTTTTTGAAAGATTTATTGTTTTTACTTCACAATTATTTTGAGATATACTTCCCCCATCCTTCTTGTCACTAGCTGGCAAGTTATTCAATCTCTGATCTTCATTTTCTTCATCAATAAAATCAGCTAATAGAACCAGGTAAGCCTCAGTCCTCTCTTTTCTTTTAAATTTATGGAATTTATGTTTATCTTTATGTTCATTGAGCTAGCTTATTTTGCCACAGCTAAGTCAAATAAAAATATAGAATAAATTGGGCTTCTGGCTTGTCTTGAAGGAAAATAGTAACTTTTCATTGCCTACCATTATTTTATTTGATACTTTTAGAGCAATTCCAAAAACAATATTCTGCTGTAATATATCTATCTTTAGTGCTGTGTTTCTTTTCTTTTTTATGTCTACATGCCTACAGCATTGGGCAAAACAAGATTTTCTTTTATACATCAAAAAATTATTGAAGTACAGGTGTAAATCAGTGAGGGACCACACTAAAATGAAAAATAACATCTTTTAGCATTATTTAAGAAATGTTATTTATAGGTCTTTTTTCTTTCCCCTGGAGGATAGGCTAGTATTGAGAAATCTCATTAAAATTCAACATATCTGCTTTTCAAATTTGAAGCAGAAATCATAAAACTGCTTTATATATAAATTATTTTTGTGTCAAATAATTGGAAATGAATGCTTTCAGGAAGATTTAAAACTGTTAGAGTATGACCTATCCAGGTGATTTTGTCAAGCAAAATCCTTTGAATGACAGAATATGAAGAGTAAATAGAACGTATGTCTTCCTAATTGTTTCTTTTGACAGTCACAGCCATCCTTGTAGATGGTCAGCCATCCACCTTTGGTCATGTGTGTTATTTTAACTCCAGGATATTTGGGTTCCCTTCTCCATCTCCCCAGTGATAGGACTTTTAGTTCAAGTCTTCAACACTTCACAACTGAAGGATGGTAATTACTTCCCAACAGCTCTATTGCTTTACTTCATAAACCAACCCTTTCATAACAGCCAGAATCCATTTCTCATGTCTGATCATATCACACAACTGATTTAAAAGTATTCAGAAGCTCCCTATTGCTGCTCATAGAGAATACCAATTCCTTAGCCTCATATGTAAGCTCTTGACAGAGCTCCATCTGATTTTCCCAGTTATTACATATGACTCTGGCTAGTTCTTGAACTGGATGTGAAATCTCCCATCTATATGTATTTTCTTGGGCTGGAAATGTACCCTTTAGAGTTCTTTTTTCCCTATCTGAGCAGTTCCTCGCTCCTCTGAAGCCTCTCTTAGAAAGCAAGATCACAGGACTATTAAATTAACTGAAGTGTCCTTTGTCTAACCACCCATCTGGAAGCATGTTTTCAGTGAAATGATGATAAGGTAAACATTTGGAGGAGAATCATGTTTAAACTGGATAAAACCACCCTAGGATAAATGAAACTTGTTTTTTGATACCTGAGTAGGTGTGTGTATGTGTGCCTCTTCTATTGTATATCTCCAAATACTTTTCTGTGTTATATCTCATTACACACCAATTCCTTAGTGGAAAGCCCCCAACTTTATTACTATTGCTGTGTTGAATTGTTGGCATTGAAACAAAACTCTAGACACTTACAGACCATGTAGCCAGGTGTCTCAGATAAATACCTTGTTTGTTTGTGCTTTCTCCTTGGCAACAGCATATTAGTAGCAATGAGTGACTTTGAACACATGCAAAAGGGCAATTTCAAAGGAACTCTGAAACTAGGCGGCACCACTGGTCACAGAAAGTTCTGGGTGTCCATATTGGATGTTTGGTGGGTTTGAGAGACTCTTCATAGCCATGTGTAGTAGCTTTCCTTCACTTCCTCCTTCTCCTTCCCTTCCCGTCCCCTTTCCTTCCTTTCCCTTACTCATTCCCTCCCTTTCCCTTTTCTTCCCTTCCCCTTCCCTTCCCTTTCCCCTTTCCCTTTCCCTCATTTCCTCTTCTCCTTCCCTTTCTCCTTTCCTTTTTCTTTTTTTATAGCCATATCCATTTATACCCTAGTACTGATGTTGTCCTTTGATACATTATTGTAAGCTTTTGATATTTATTTGACTATTTTCCAGTGGCTCTTTTTTTCTGATAATAATATTTTTTTATTTACAAAATATATGCAAAGATAGTTTTCAACATTCAGATACATTATTGTAAACTTTTAATATTTATTCAACTATTTTCTCGTGATTCCTTTTTTGATAACAATAGTTTTTTATTTTCAAAATACATGCACAGATCATCTTCTCCATTCATCCTTGCAAAATCCAAACAATAGCTCTTTTTTTTTTTTTATTAGGGAGAGAAGAGGCAATTAGTCAATATATTAAATGCTTACTATGTGTCAAGGGACTGTGCAACACTGGGAATACAAATACAAATAGGGAGAAAGATAATCATTACTCCCAAATATCTTACATCTCAATGCACAAGACAATACATAAAAGAAAGCTGAAAGTGGTTTAGAGAAGAGTGGCAAAAAAAGTTGGAGACGATCAAGAAGTTCAGAGGACTTCAGCCTGCTTGGAAAAGTCTTCCTTATCTATAACATTATATGTCTTCTTTGTAATTCTCACAAAAATCCGGTGGTATAGTTTTTGTTATTATTCCCATTTTATGAATAATGAAATTGTGGCTGTAGTTAAATGATTTGCCTCAGTCATTCAGGTGCTACTAAGTATCTGAGGCAGGACTTGAACTCAGGTTTCTGATGGCAATTGCAGTGTCACTTTGCTAACTCCATAATGCACAGTTAAGATTTCTCAGCTAACTTGAGAGAGCCTTTGACTTTGACCGCTGACCACTAGTCAGGTGTTGATGTCACAGTCCTGGTTAAGAAAACAATCCTCTGTGACACGTAAATCCATTGGTTCAGGTATGGATATTGGCTCTCTAATCAAGCACCTCAGTTGTAAATGCCTTAGATTGTTTTGATGGTTAGACTTACAGTCATGTGTTATGTAAATAGATTCCTTCACATGATAAGCACTGTTTTGTGATCTCTGGCCCGGAGAAGTTTTTGTGATTGATCTATATGCACCCCAGGACAACCTTGGAGCTTAGAGTTTGTCCTTTGTTCTCTTTTCATATCTGCCACACTGGGCTAGTTCCTGGAGACTTGCTGTGGAGAGTAAAGGAAATACCCTAGAGAGCACTAATTAAGCATCTGACTGTGTAGTGGGCAAACTCTCAAACTACATATAGTATATGTAGGATAGGAGGCAATACTAAATGAATATCAGAGAGACAGTCATGAAAAAGGCACGTTTGAGCAGCCTTAAAAACACTGTGTATGTATATATCCATTTATACACTATTTATGTGTATCATTATGTATCCACCCACATGTATCCATATGTTCTTTGATACCTGCTAATTATGCTAATTAGCTAATTATTAATTAATGCTAATAATGAATTAAAAATATCACAAATTAAGCAATGCAGTTTTCTAAACAAAAATATTTAAAGATACAACCCAATTATAATGCTTCACAAGCTAACCCCTTTCTTTGTAGATTTTGCTCCTTTCACCTCTTTGCACCCTTGGATCCAGTTGCCCCAATCACACAAGAAAATCCATCTCTTCTATTTCTCTATTCCTTTGCACTGATTCTTCTCCCATGCCTGCAATTATTCCCTTCTCATCTCTGCCTCTTAAGGGTTCATGGTTTTTCTCAAAACTTAATTCAAGAGCTAACTTCTAAATCAGTGCTTCTCAAAGTAGAGTCTGAGGAATCCCTTAGGATCCCTAAGAGCTTTTCAGAGGGGGCATAAGTTCAAAACTATATAATAATACTGAGTTTTAAAATTTCTTATTTGGCAAATATACATATTTGGAAGAGGGAGGAAAAAAGAGAAAAAGGTAAAGAGGAAATACAGATAGATACATAGATATAGATATAGATATATACACATAGACACACATATAATAATTACATAGATCAATGTAGTTGAATGTCACAATTAAAAAGAGTACTTGAGCACTTAATAATTTACATAGTACTTTCCTAACCAGTCAGGAAGAATTGAGTTGAGCTGGGCAAGTCATTTTTAATCTCTTTTTCTTTTTCCTCAGTTGTAAAAAGGGAATTGATACTAGTCATTGCCTTCCAGTATTGTTATCATGATAAGGTGATATAATATTATAGTATTTGCAAAGCTTTTAAAAATGCTAGATATTTTAATAGATGTGGAAATTGAGACCCAGAGTAGGAACAATGGCTGGCTTAAAATCAGAAAAGTATTAAGTGGCAGAACTGGGATTTGAACTATTTGTCTTTACTCCCTGTCTCATGTCCTTTGTTCTGCACTTAATTGCTATAGTATTCTTCATGGGTACTACTGTATGCGGAGTTATGAATATCAGCTTTTCAAATGGAAAAATCTCAAAAGATAAATTAGGCTTTGCAGTCCTTTTGCTCCATGCCCTTTTACCTGTAAAGTTCCACCTATTGAGTTCAGAGTTATTGGGGAAACAATGTTTGTAAATTAGTTTTGGGATTAGAAACATAAATATATTTTAACCTGTTTTGTAGATTAAAAAAAGCTATCTCCCCCATCACTATCATAAAATTAGTTTTGTGATTAGGAATATAAATATATTTTAATCTGTTTTGTAGATTTAAAAAAGCTATCCCCTCACCACAATCAGAATCATAATCACCATCTTTATCATCATTACCATTATCACTTATTAAAGCCTGACCAGAGCTGAAACTAGAATGGGTTATATAAGATTTTATTTTGTTTTGTTTTTCACCAAGATGCTGACATGAAAAGGGTTTGGAGATGGCTACCGTTTTCATCCTCCCTCTGTAGCCTGGAAAATATTGTTCTGTTCTTCACATCTTGCAGGGTTCAACTTAATCCCTTTTGATTTTTTTTTTTGTTTGTTTGTTTATTGGAGAAAAAGATTGTCATCTTCCTCCTTCCTATTTGCCCCTGCAAGTTTCCCATTCCATCTTCACAACATCCCACCAGTACTCAATAATCATCTAGTATAGAAACCTCCAGTTACAGATATGAGGATGTTAGGCAGATTTTAGGCAATTATTAGGCAATGACTTAGGTGATTAGTACAGTAGATACAAATTTGGGATTTGAAATCAAGAACTGAATTTGAGACCCACTTCTCACATTGATAGCGTTGTCATTCCAGACAAATCATTCCTTCTCTGTCTGCCTTTGTTTCCTCATCTATAAAATGATGGATCTTAATAACACGTAATCTTGTGGAGTGATAGCAAGATAGCAATCAAATGATATATATATATATATATATATATATATATATGAAAAATACATACAACACATGTATGTAATATATACATACAACACATTATATACATACACACACATATAATATGCCTTTGTGAAATGCTTTGCAAATCTTCAAATGTTTTCTAAGTGTTAAATATTATTTTCAGGTGATCTGATTTGGGTTCCCTAACTTCAACCTCTGTGCTCTAGTGCAATTCCAGAAATGATCTTAATTGTTACTGTCACAATTTTTAAAAAATCATTCTGTACTTAGAATGTCATTTAAAATCCTTTATTGTAAATCTCTTCCTTTTCCCTTCTTTCCCTTAATCTTTTAGTAATGCTTTAGCATTCCTTATTCAATCAACAAATTAACTAAATCAGGAGATCACTTCTCAAAAAAATAGAGCTTACATTAAGTTCTTCTTCTGTGTCTCCTCCTTAATCTAATTTTGTCCTAAATTTAGATGACTTATTTTATTGAGGCTTTTCCTTAGATCATATAAAATCCTATCACTTATTCTTAGATTATTTTTCTTTTCCATTTATTTAGGAGCATAACTTAAAAACAATAAATCGATTTCAGTTGGGTCAAAGTTTATCCCATGATGTTTTAAGTGTCTTATACTTATTTTGTTATTATTATTATTTTTTTTATTTAAGGTGGTGATACCCTGCCACGTACCAATCAATGACCCATTGGTAAGTTGACTCTCTTTACATTATTACATCATTCCCATTTCAGCCCTGTGGTAACAGTGTGAAAATGAGATTATAAGCTCCTTGTGAGCAAAAATTGTTGCATTTTTCAACTTTGTTGAAAGTGCCTTATACTAAGAAGATCCTTTAAAAATTAGTTGAATTGAATTTTCTGCTCAATAAAGTCTAGATAGCTCACTAAAGTTTCTTTTTTAAAGTCTTAATGTCTCTTAATTACTTTAATTCTTTAATATAGGGAGCAATTTATTATCCTTTTAAAATGTTAGAATTATCTGGAAAACCCCTCAACACTTTTCTTCCTATAGTTAGATGAGACCAACATCACATTTTACTAAGTTCAAAGCTGACTTCAGACACTTCCTAGCTGTGTGTTCCTGGGCAAGTCATTCTTTGCCTCAGTTTCTGAATCTGTAAAATGAGCTGAAGAAGGAAATGACAGCATTCAGTATCTTTGCCAAGAAAACCCCAGATGGGGTGTGAAAATGATGGCTGAAAAATGATTGAACAGCAAGTATTTCTTTTATTTGTATATGGTATAATTTATATTTCTCTGTGTTTATTTTGTTATCCTCCAATAAAATGTAAATTTCTTTAGGACAGATTTTTTTTTTTTGCCTTTATATCTTCAATGTTTATGCTATTAGGTAAAAGTTATCTTCTAGATCCATTATATTTATTTAAAAAATTGAATTAAAAAACCTCAACAAACTCCGTTCTGAAGACCCCATATTTTCAGAAATTGCTCACCAGATCTTTGTGCTATAATATAGCTGTTTTAGTTTTGTTTTAGATCTTGTTGTTCTGATCCTATTTTCATGATATTTTTTTCTCCCATGAAGGAACTGATTTGGGACATCCACCCACAAATTATTATGGTTGACTACTTCACATTAACTCCTAGAAAAATGCGACTCCTAAAAGTCCATTGAACTTTAGCAATCAAAGCTTTTGAGGGGCTTTGATTGGAAAACAAAATAAACAAGAATATTGATTGCCTAATTGGTAATTTTTTCCCTTCTCTATTAAGTTTGTTTATGTTATTAACTATTTTTATCAAAATCAGCTTTTTGGCACATGTAATCATTTTCTTTATCTTAACAGAATGTAGATATAATCAATCACATTTATATGATATTTTTGGATTTGCAAAGTCTCTATATCATCTTATTTGATCCTCACAAATATAATGTGAAGTAGAGGAACTTATTTCCATTTTACAAATGAAGTTATCTCAACCAAGTGAAGACAGTCCTCAGAGTCTTCTAGCTAGTGAAGCAATTTGGCTTCTTGTAACATACCCACAGCTGATGCTCATTTTTGCAAGATTTTCAGTGAGGAAAATCCAATTCCTCTCAGACTTCCCAATATATTTTTGGATTTCTAGAATGGTCATTTTTTCATATGTCAAGTCAAAATCTTTCCTTTTATTCCTTTATTCTTTTGTCATTCATGCTTGTGGCTTGAGTGGGATAGGCTCACTTTGGACAGATCATTGAAGTTTTTAGCTGTACAGGTGATCAGAGAGTATTTGGGATGTTCAAATTGTTCACTTAGTGTCTCAGAAGACTCATTCAGTTTTCTCTGCTCTTATCTAAGTCGTGAATATGCCCCAGTGAACTTTCTGGGGCTTTGGGTTTCTCTTTTAAATTTATTAGATTGCTGCTGGGCTGTTTGTTTTGTTTTTCCCTTGGATAGCTATTTGCCCCAGGCCAGCTTACACATTGACAGAATTACCAGCACTGGGCTTTTTATTTTCCCCTTTCTTTTACTTGAGCTTCTTATTCTCTAACCCCTTTCCAGAAATGGGTGAGAAAATTGGGATCTGATCACAGCTGGTAAGCTGATGCACAAGTAGAGCTCTCCAACATATTATGTCCTTATCTTCTCTAGGCATCCCCTGCTGTGTATTCTGGGATCAAGGCCATGTCTGAATTCCTAGTTTTCTATTGATCTTAGCACATACTTACATGCCTCAGTGGTTTAACATTTATCCAGGATGGCACAAGAGGATAATGACTGTGTGAAATGTACTGTACCTCTGAGGGCTGAACAGTTGATTTATTGGTAATCTCTGATTAATTTCAAAAAGGGGAAACGTTTTGGTTTCTATACTATCTTACTTAAACTAAAGACTTTTTTTATTTTGCTTTGTCATAATATAATATATATAAATATAAATATATAGCTAGATCTACATATCTGTGGCCATCTATAATAGCTGACAATAAAATCTTTTAATTTTTCTAAAACACTTTACATATAGTACCATATGCCAATTTGTATGAATACCTGTATATACACATGTGTGTAACATCCACACCCACATATACCTTTTAAGAGTCAGTGTCACAAAAGGGATAGAGAGTTGGCTCTAGGGTCAGGAATCTTTGTGTTCTGATTCTACCTTTGACACATACTAGCTGTGAGATCATGGGTAAGTCTCTTAAACCCTCAGTTTCCTTGGTAACTTAAAAAAAAAGTTACGTGCTAATCTGCAAAGCTGGAGAGATTTTTCACATTTGGACTTTCTCATATAAATTATATCTGGGCACAAATTGATCTAGGTAAAAAAAAATACATGATCTTAATATAAGCCTTTATATGTGCTGATATATACACATTTATATTCATATATAATATGTGGTCATATCTTTATGAGAGAGAAAAATAAAACCAAAGCACCCTTGAGTGTATGTACACATATTTACAGAAGATATAGAGAACTAGTTCTAAAACAGTCATGTGAAAAAACCTGAAGTTTAAGACAGTGTTCTTCCCCCTCCATGCTGGGAAAAGAGCCCAACTTTAGCATAAAATTAAAAATCAGGAATAGGCTAGGAAAATGAGCAAACAACAAAAAAAGAAGCTGATCATAAAAATCTACTATAGTGACAGGGAAGATCAAGATACAAACTCAGAAGATAAAGAAGTCAAATAGCTACAAGAAGAGTATTAAAGAAAAATGTGAATTGGACTCAAAAGTAATATGAATTTTATGCAAGCTAAAAGTGATAGAGAAAAAGATAGCTAAAGAAATGAAAACGAAGAAAATTATGAAAAATTATGAAAAGAAAATTAAGAGCTTACTTGACAGGAGTGTTGTATCACATGATGAATATGTCAAGCTATAGTTACTCATGTGAGAGAAGCCAGCCACATGATGCAGTGACACTTGGTCATGTGATGAACTTGCTTCGGATTTATTTATGTTACTCCCTGGTTACTCTTTCTTCTCCCACATATAACCTGCCAAGCTCAATCCTTCTCTCCTATGTGGTCTCTGCATTTGTGTTCACTCAGTGATTCCCTAGGATTTCTAATAATAAAATTCTCATAATTGCTATGAGGACTTTGTCCATTCAGTCTACTAGCCCAAACATCAATAAAACTAATTCTTCAAATGTAATTGTCATGCTTTATAAAGTAGACCTGTTGGATAAAATTGTTGGTAAATCATATATTTCAAAAAGTCTTCCATTCAATTAGTGAACTTACTGTGTAGAGTAGGAACCTTATTATATAACCTTATCTAAAGAATTATTTAACATGATTGATATGTAGTGATGTGATTTATAATCATAACTAGAATTTATGTGGCACTTTAAAATCTACATAGTACTTTAAAAATATTATTTCATTTGTTCCTCACAACCTGGGAAGGAGGTGCTATTTTTATCCCTGTATTATAAGATGAGGAAACTGAGGCAAACAGAGATAGGGTCACTCAACTAGTATCTGAATCTGGATTTGAGTCCTGTTTGATACATGATACCTAATATATGTAGACAGACACATACACAGATGGAGAGAGATTTCTTAAAGTTAAACACACCTTTCTAAAAATCACAGCACTCCTAAAAATTAGCTTGTGCACTATAGAATGAACCAGACATAAGTAATTGGTTCCCTTTCTACCCCCAAATTGCACTGTGTGTGTGTGTGTGTGTGTGTGTGTGTGTGTGTGTGTGTGTGTGTGTGTGTTTTCAGTGTTTGAAGGGCCTATTATTCTCACTCCTCATAAGACATGTGCTTGATAGTTTACAGATACCTCCCGACTCCTCATGCATCAGCCACTCTCTGGTTCAGCTATTCAGAGCTCCAGGTGCTAAGATGCAAACCAGCTGTTTCTGGGTGTTTGGAAACTGCTGGCATTCTTTTGACATTTTTGGTTTCTTTGTTTGGATGGGAGACTTTACAATGCTGTAATCCTGATTCAAATGCTTGTTGAAATCATGATTTTTTAAAAATTTACTTTAATAGAAAATCAGTATGCTGTGCTGATCAAAAATGATTCTTATCAAACAGAAAATGGCATGGATAGAAAATGCTACCCTCTCTCCCGCTCAAATTTTTTTCAACATTTGTATCTATATCTATTTCTCAGATAGCCTTTGCTGTTAATCAGATTGTTTTCATTAATACTTTGTTTTTAAAAAAAAATTCAAATGTTAGATTGAAGCCTAGACTAACTGGTATTAACTAACCAGAATCCACAAATCATAGAATTTGAGAAATCATATCAGTAAGGATATTATTTTTAGTTATTAACAGTAAAGTTATATTCATGGCTTGTGAATAATGGACATATTTTACTTAGAATTCTATTATATGCATGTGTGTGACCCCTCCCTTCCCAACTCATTTAGACCAGATTGCAAGGATGTAAAGAACAGAAATTTTTTGAGGGGAGGGGAAGGAGGATTTGAGTCAGTTTGGTTTAATTAGAAATTTATATTCAAGAATGATCTTATATGATGACTCATTGAGGCAGTTGATGAAAGAACATTGTGGTTCAGAATATCAACAATGAAAATTAAATCCTGGCCACACATACATTTTGGAGCTCTACCCAGCCCAAGACCACACAAGCCATCTGGTGGGGATAATAATTGTCACTTGAGTCTCCATAGGTTCAGATGTGAATCCTTTATTGTTGAAGTAAAACTTGCAAGTATTCTGAGATCTTTAGAAGATGGGACTCATAAAGAAGAGCTGATAACCATCTTTGTGAGCAATGCTACATAGTATATTTCCCATTTTGAGCCTGAGTGGGATCAATGTGAGACAGAACGGCAAAAGACTTCTGTATTCAGACCTTTTCTATCAGGATGATGTAACATTAAGATAAATTTATTCTATTCATTAAATATGTATTTATATGTATATATTATATATAGAAAACATTACAGTTTATTATTTTAAATTCATATTATCTTCCTTAAACAGAGTCCTCACTAAAGCTAGAGAGTCCTTTTATTCCTTGCTTTTGGTTCCTGATCTTACATCCCACTGAAACTATTCCAAATTTTCTTTTCTGAATTCGAGCCTCTCTCATCTCATCCCTGTCTTTTAATTGAGTGTTTTGTCTCTAACTTTACTGAGAAAATTAAGGCCAATTGATGGGACTCTGTCTTTCTCAGAATCCTTTGATCTAGTCTTCCATTCCTGTTTTTCTTTATTCTTTGACAAGATGAGCTTTCTCTTTGCCAAGGTTAACCATTCTGCATGTATGCCTGACTGCCTTCCCATCTTTTCATCTCTCTATCAAATTGCAATTTAGTCATTCTTTTTCTGTTTCTGTCTTTGTCTCTGTCTCCATCTCTCTGTCTGTCACTGTCCCTCTCCCTCATCTCTACACCCATCTCTCTGTCTCTCTTTGCCTCAGTCTGTCTCCCTCATCTTTCCACCCATCTCTCTGTCTCTCTTTGCCTCAGTCTGTCTCCCTCATCTTTCTACCCACCCATCCATCTCTCTCTCTCTTTCTCTTCCCATCTCTGCTTCTCTCTCTCTCCCCATCTATATTCCTGTTACTCTCTTCTTTTTTTTTTCTCTCAGCTAAATCTTTGAGAAAGCTGTCTACTTTTGCTTCTGCCACCTCTTTAGTATTCACTTAATCCTCAGTCCTTTATACTCTGGCTTTTGACCATATCACTCAGCTGAAACATATCTCTAAAGTCACCAGTGATCTCCCAATTGTCTGTCTGTGTTTCTTGTCATTCCTCATTCTTCCCTCCCTATCCACTTCATTTCAATCATTTGACTAATTTCTCCTTCTGGACACATTCTCCTTTTTAAGTTTTCAGGACACTACACTTTCGTGAATGCTTTCAGCTTTTCTTTGCATGTCGTGCTTTTTTTCTTGAATCAGCCATAAACCACACAGTAGATGAATGCAGTGGTCTGCTATTTGTGTGTAGGCAAAGATTGACAAGTAAAGAGTTCAAAGAAAGGTTCCTAAAAGGGGAAGTAGTCAACTTGTTTGAAAAGTTATCCAATTCAGCTGTGGATGCACATTTAGAAAGACCCAGAGGCACTTAAATGGCAATTTAAAAAGTCAAGGAGTAAATATAGCTTTCCTAGTAGAATATGAAGGGCAATTATGATTCCCAGGGAAGAATTAATATTCTCATGTTTCATGGTTCACAGTTCCACATCAAGGTACTCCTTGTCAGACAAGTAGAAAATTCCTTGTTTGTCATTTACATTTGTGTCAAAATATTTAGACTATTGGTTTGTCCATTTGAGTTTAAGGCCTTCAGCTACTTGTGGCCTTGTGAATTCCATTTTTAGGTTCTTCCATTTCCTTTATTCTTCCTCCCTTGATAAATGAGATTTTTTTGTATATTTTGTTGTTATTTGTGAATTGACTTATCTTCACTCTTCTTTAGTACATATATCCAATGAGTTTGCCAAACTTTGAGTTGTTTCCACTTGCACAATAACTTTTGTATCATATCTTTACCTCTATTCACTTAGCTACCGTATTATTAATTAAGCTCATGTCATTTCTCACATGCCAATAATAACATGCTTTCTGATTGTTTTCCTCAAATCTCTATTCTTAAAAAAATTCCTATTGGTTGTGAATTGTGGTGAATTGCCACAGAAAAGGAGAGAACTGACAAAAAAATACAGATGGGACAATTAGGAGATTATTGGTGACTTTAGACATATGCTAGTTAGTTGAGGCTTTCATTTTATTTTTAATTTTACATGCAGTCTTAGGAATCAACAAATTAGTTTAATTGAAAGACTATTATATAAATAGGGTTTCTGTCATATATATGGCATTTGATATCATCTGTGATAATTTCAAGAGCCTCTTAATTGTTATCCTTTCCTTCTCCAATGCATCTTCCATATAGCTGCCAAAGTGATTTTCCTAAAGCTTATGTCTAAAGTTATTCCCCTACTTGATAATTAGTGGATCTTTATCACTTTAAGAATAAAATAAAAACTCTTTTGGCATGTAAAGAGCTTCCAATCTGCCCTCAACTAACTTTTCTAGCTTTATGATATACTGCTTTCTTTCCTGTACTTTATGGTCTAGCTCCTCCTAGCTTCTTAAACTGTGGTTTGCCATTCAGTATGGGGTCTTGTAATGAAATGTGAAAATCATGAAATTGTGATTTATTCTCCATAAATATTTGATTTGTATATCTATTTTTATACCTGTTTATTCAGGATCTTGTAAAAATTTGTTAGGCAGAAAAGTGTTGTGTGTAGAAAAAGTTTAAGAAATCCTTGTGTAGCTGAATTGTCTTGTTTCTCATAATCAGCATTTCCATCTCTATCTTCCATTTCCATGTCTTTCTACTGGATGTTCCCTGTGCCTACCTTGCATTCTATCCTTATTTTGTCCTCTAGTTTCTTAAAGCTCAGTTCAAATGATGCTTTCTTTCTTCTTCTTAATGTTAATTGTTGCTGAAATTGTTTTTTATATTATCAAATTTTACTTAGTATCTTCCTGTTTCTCTCCCAGAGTGGAAGGTAATTGGAGAAAAAGAAGGGGGGAGGGATGAGAAGGAGGAGGGAGGAAGGGAAAGACACACACACACACACACACACACACACACACACACACAGACAGAGAGACAGACAGAGAGAGACAAAGAGACAGAGGGAGAGACAGAGAGAGGGGGGAACAAGGGGGGGGGGAGTGAGATTGTTCCTTCCATTTACATTGTGGCCATTGTGTAGGTTGTTTTCATGACTCTGCTACTTCATTCTTCATCAGACTGTAAATCTTTGCATGCTTTTCTGTATTCACTGCAATCATCATTTCTTGCTACCTAGCAATGTTCCTCTTTTTTAAGGAATCAATCAGAGTTAAGTCATTTGCCCAGGGACACGCAATGTATTAAATGTCTGAGGCTGAATTTGAACTCAGATCTTCCTGATCTCAGGACCAAGTCTCTATTCATTGCACCACCTTGCTACTCCAACTCAGTAATATTCCATAAATCACAATATGTTTATACATTCTGCAGTTAGTGAATATCTGTTCCTCTCCCTCCCCACTTCTTTCCTATCACAGAAATACTATAAATATTTTGGTGTATATAGAAAGTATAAGACTTTCTTCTTATCAGTGGCTTCTTTGTGACCTGAGCCCCAGTGGTAGAATTTCTGAGCCAAAAAGTGTGGGCATTCTTTTACTTTATTTGAATAAATCTGAATTATTGCGTGCCACCTTCAACATGAAGCCTTTATAGATACCCCTAAGAAAATCTTGTCTCTATCTGGTAGATTTTAACCTCCTTGATATTAAGTGCTTTTTAATAGTTGCTTTTGCTTTTTTAATATATGGCATAGTGTCTGGCATATAGAATGAACATTGACGCTTATTACTTGATCGATTATTTAAAGCATTTGTGATCTCTTTATGGTAAATACTACCTTCCATTCAGAGAGAATATAAATCTTCTATAACTCAAGGAGTGTTTTTTAAAATATCAGTGAATATAATCTTTGAGAATCTAAATTAATCTCCATACCACACTGAAATACTAGAGAAAGGACTACTAGGAGGTATAGATTATGACTTATAAATTTATAATATTTTAATTTATAATGGCTTTGACATCTCTGGAATCATTAGTACTCATAATTTTCACATATTTTCCTTAAGAAAAAATTCTCTTTGTTTTTATATCACCTTTTGAAATGCATTTACCCAGAGCCATTCTTTGTAATAAAAAATTAAATAAAAGGAATTCTTTAAAGGATTTAGCAAATTATTTAAAGCAGTTTAGCAATAACAACCAAAGCAACAGCTAAGCCTGACAATATATGCAACATTCTCTACCTATATAACCTATGTAGTCCCTTGCCTGTGCAAAGAAGGTGAGTGAAAATTTTCTTATGTGTTACCCCAAATGAAGATTGGTCATTGCAATTATACAACATTCAGGTGTATTTTGTTGTTGTTGTTCGCTTGTTTGTTTTTGGTTTTTAAAACTTATATTATTGTAATCATTTTATATGTTATTTTTCTGATTCTCTTTATTTTACTCTTTCATCCTTCTGATTTCTTCACTACTTTTGTCATTCAAGACTCAGTAATAATCTGTTTTTGTTCTCTTGTGTGTGTATGTATACATATATGTGTATATATGTAAAAATAAAACAAACCTGATTATTGTGTATATATATATATATATATACACACATATACAATCACACATACATAGATACATATGCTTATATATGCTTATATAAGCATATATGTGTGTATACACACATCAAACCATCTATCCATCATCTATTTATCTGTTGAATCATTTTCTAAGGGAGGGGTATCGTCTTTGTTTCTAGTTGTTTACCAACACAAAAAGTGTTGACTGCATATCTATGTCTATTTTAATATTAAGTAGAGCTGAACTTCTCAAGTTCAAATCTGGCCTCAGATACTTCCTAGTTGTGTGATCCTGAAAAAGTCACTTAACCCTGATTGCCTCATCTGTCCATGCATAAAATGAATTGGAAAAGGAAGCATCAAACACTCTGGTATATTTGCCAAGAAAATGTCATCAAGAGTTAAATATGATTGAAACAACTGAACAACAAAGTGATGAACTTGATCCCACCATGCTAGATATTTTCTCTGGCTGTCCTTCCTCAGCTCTGAATACGGACCTCCCTGTTTTTCTTTAAGTCCCATCTAAACTCTGACCTTCTACAAGATGTCCTCTCCAATCCTTCTTAATTCTATTCCCTTCCCTCCTTTAATTATTTCCTATTTATATTGTACATAGCTTGCTTAATACTTAACACAGAGTCTGGTACATAATTGGCACTTAATAAACGTTTATTGATGGAATAACATCGGGGACTTTTAGTATGAAATGAGATTTTTGAAGATTATCCTTTTTTCCAAACCCTCTGCACAGTTTTTGTGTTTGAAGTTATCTTCTATTTTTTCTTTATTAGTTCTTGTGATTTCCAGTTAAGTATTGCCTCTAATCATCTACAAAGATAGTCTTTGAACAAAAGGGGGTCACAGAATCATGGCTTTATTGAAAAAGATGCTTAGAGAACACTTATAAATCTTATCATCACTCTTAGGATCTTCCTGTCATGCTCAGAATGGGTTTCTCAGAAACATAAAAAGTGTGTTGATTGGATAAGTGAATAATCTAATGAGCATGTGGAAATAAATTAAATACAAGTAGTCTGTATTTTTAAATGTGGTCTTGTGGGAAGTATTTTTTTTCCCTTTTTCTGTCAGTTTTCTTTCCTTCTTCCATCAGCCTTCAAGAGTAAGGAATTTAAAGCGTTCATTCCCTGGAGGCTCCTAGAGTATCCTGATGCATGCCTTCCATTAGCTAAATGTGTCTTGAAAGCTTGAACCCTATGGCTCACTTCCATTCCTATCGCAAAATGACTCTATTGTTGAAATGGACTGGATGGCAGCTTGGTGTGTCTGAGCCAAGGCACAATTAATGGGTGATGCTTACCAGGGAAAATTGTGACTTGACCTTTGTCCTGCCTCTTCTTTTTTAGCTGCTTGCCATAACATTCCGCATACCTGTGTGGTTGCCATTTTGACATCACAGTAATAAATTCTTGGTAAAATAAGTGGCAGCTTGAAGACTTCCAAGTGGTTTAAAGAAAATAAATCTAACCACAGTCTGAACTTTTGATCGCTTCATTTCCTTATGAATATATTCCTTTTTCTGCTTTCACCTTTTCTTCTTTCATTAAAAAAATCTAGATGCCTTTTATAATTTGAATAGTTTGAGAATCGAAGTTGCTTTAATTCCTGGAGATGGTTTTTATTTCAAGCCTAATTTAGTAGAATAAATAAATATTAAACAGCGTTTTATATTTCAACTTTATTCAACGTTGATGGGGGAACTTTTATTTTTTAATGTTACTGCTCAGTAATGTTACCATGAAAAATTGAATGCATTATATTAAAACCACCTGCTTTCAGTAACAGTGTATGTACCAACAGTGAAAATGCATGAAAACTTATATTTGTTTTGAGTTCTATATCATGATTTAAGGGGAGGAAAAAAAGGAAATTGCCTTCTTATCAGTTTCTCCTCCTCTGTTCTTTGTCTCTCTACCCCTTAATTGTTTGATTAATCTTCCTAATGAACAGATCTGATTACAGTATTAGTCAAAAACCTTTATGGCTCATCTTTGCCTATTGAATAGGATCCAAATCTATCCTGGTCTTTATTGGCTTAGATCTTCCTTTGTATAATTTTTTTCCACTGTGTTCCTTCCCATACTCAGCCCTTCTGCCAAAATAGACTACTTTTAATTTCCCTAAACATAGTTCACATGTTCTCATCCTTTCCTTTGTTCATAAAGTTCATTCTGGCTAGAATGGCCTGTTTGTCTGCCTTTTGGATTCCTAAACATTCTTCAAAGCCTCATTGAAATGCCCTCACTTTCTCCATGAAACTTTCTAACTGTTCCCACCTGTAACTGGGTCATCTCTCCATCTCATCCCTCAAATCCCACTAGTCAGAAATAATCTATTCCTCCTTAGTCCCCCTCTAGTGAAAATATTATATATTTTGTTGCAGAGTATTTAACTCCCATGGTGACTGCAAGCTTCCTGAAGTCACAAAACTGACTGATTCATCCTTGGGGATTCCTTCAGCTCAGTAGAGTGCATTCTACATACTAAGCATTTAATTTTTATTTTTTTGAATGAATGAATAAATAAAAAAAGAACTTATTCACAAAACTTCACATTCCATTTCTTATCTCTCATTTTGATTGTCTTTTGGGGAACTAGAGTTTTTTCCAGAATTGCACTCAACTTCTACTTATTTGAGACTAGACCAACAGTTATATTGCTGAATAGAGAGCTAGACTGAGCCTGGAATACCTTAATTCAAGTTAGTACTTCTGATTCATCCTCTTGTGGCTTTAAAAAAGTTGTAACTCTTCAACATTTTAGGAAACTTTCTTAAATTTTAAGTTTCAGAAAGTGGCCTAGCTTCACTGACTGAGAGAATTTCCTCATTTGGGAATTCCCCATGCCAAAGAAAGTACACATCTATTTCTGATGCTCCCTACAGCCCTATCCTCCACCACAGTTTTCTGAATCTGATATATACACAGTAAGTGTTTGTTATTAAACACATTCCATCTTATTTTATCCTAGATATATTTTAATTGGCATGAATACATAAGGATGTTTTGGAACTTTAATCTACTTTTAAGAAACTTTAATGATTAAAAAAATCATGAACATAAATTACCTATTTTTCAAAGCTCTACCAATCAACTAATAACGAAAATTTATAAAGTACCATGTATTTAGTACTTACTAGGGTTAGAGAAACAAAGATAAAAATGAAATAGCCCCTGCCATCATGAAGCTTACATTTTATCAAACTACCTTCAAGGAAGACTTGTAATGTAAAATCAGAATATTAGAGACAGAAGGAATCTTGGAGTTAGATCATCTACTCTAGGAGTTTTATAATCTTTTGATAACTTTTTCATTAGTTATTTTCATTTTTTGCATCTAAAAATAAACTTTTTTTCTTTAGAAGCTCATGGACTTCACCAGACTAACCAAAAGGGTTCATGCCACAAACATAAAAAGTCAAGAACCCCTGATCAATTCGAGCAACTGTGTCTGACATCCATGTTTGTCCACAATCTATTTATGCTTTCCATTGTAATACACTACTCTTGTAATATTTATTACTCTGTATGTTTTTGTCACCTCCTTGTGCTTTTAACAAAATGAGTGTTTAATGAGTATTTATTAAACAAATGAGTAAATGAATGAATGGGCAATATTCACTGTGAACAAACTATATTAGTTTGAAGGAACATGGATGAAGACCTGGGTTTAAGTCTAACTTGTGCCATTCCACTAACTTTCCTTGATTTTGTTTTCTTTGTCTTATTTAAGGATTCTTTTGTTGGGGAAAAAGAACAGCTTCATGAAGAATGTACTGCATACAAAGCAGTATCAAGTATAGAGCAAAAAGCTAGGATGGCATCATGTAGTGATGTTCATTTTGATAAACTCTTAATATTCTACATAAATTCTGAGATTTCTTCTAGGTATAAGATTCTGTAATTTTTTTTTTAACTTTTTCAAGTTACTGGAGAACAGAATGCTTTTAGGAAATACTTATGTTAGACCACTAAACTTTTTTTACTTTTGAGATTAAAAAAATGAGTAGTTTAGCTTCTATTTCAATTGTATTCCAGAATCCCCCTGGCCAAAAACACCTTATCTTTCCAAATAGATGAATTCATTGGTAATTTTATTCATTTTTCTTTGAAACAGCAACAGATGCGATCTAGATTCCAATTATTGTAGCTAGTTCCTCTAATGCATTTATAATGTAATTGGATTTTTTTTTAAAAAAGCACAAATATGTATTCAATTTAGGTAATACATCTGTTGCATAGAGCCAGGTACAGTATTGTACTTGCCAAAAGATGCTTACTTCCTAGGAACAACAATCACAAAAATCATCGAATAATCATCCTGGTATACATAGTTAAAATTTATTAACTCTCAAAACCTATGGGGACATGCACTTGTCCATATACTTGTCTATATATATTAATAATAATAGCTTATATTCATATAACTCTTGCTATGTGCCAGGCATTGTGCTAAGTGCTTTACAATATAATTTCATTTGATCCTTACAACAGTCCTGGGAGGTAGGTGCTAAGATTATCTCCATTTTACAGATGAGGAAACTGAGAGGTGAGTAATTTGATCAGTGTCACCTTGGTCATTTGGTTTGGTCTTGTCTAAATGGCTGATGTAGTAGACTCCCAATGAATTCCTTGTTTAGAAAATCATAAAAATAGGCGTGATAATGGAATTGTAATGTCTTCTCTCCCTGGTTTTTCCATTTGAGCCTGGTACTTTGCCATGTTTCATACATCTATATCTGCTTGCCTTCAGGTCACATTGTGCATTTAGGCATTGGAATATTAGCCTCTGGGAAGATCATTTTTTAGCAGTGCTACAGTGTGGGCTATTCAGAACATGAATAACTTAGAACCCACTAAATTTGCCCATAAATTGACATAAGAGAGTATAACATTGATGATGTGAAGCCTTTGTGCCTAGAACAAATTTTAAGTTGTTTCAGACTTTTTTGTTTCCTTTCTGTGAGTCAGTTGTCTGCATACCTAGCAAGAGGAGATGGTTTAAAGGAATTCCCACACTCTATATTATAGTTTTGTACAGTTAAATCTTAAGATAGAAGGCATCTATAGCTTTATATTGTCCATTTTTGCATTCTAGATATTATATGTCTTCTGAAGTCATCTGCTCCTGACTCAGTGCTGAGAAAAATTTCTCAAGGAAAAGTATATTTAACAGCTATGGAAGGGAGGGCTTGTTGTCCCCAGTTGGACTCTTAATAGGAATAGGTGTTTGTAACTGTGGATGGGCTCATATTAGAATAATGGAGAAGAACTGTGGGATAGTGGCTGAATTGCTGAATTGGAGTCAAGGAGACAAGTTCAAATCCCACTTTAGATATACCTTCTAGCTCTGTGACTGCACAATTCATTAAGCTTCCTTATCTGCCAAGTGGAGTGAAGTAATAGAATTTCCCTCCCCCAGGTAGGTCAAATAATGTAGAAGGTAGAAAATCAAATAAATGAGTTACATATCTAAAACATTTTGCTTACTTAAAGTGCTTTATAAATATTAGCTATTATGGTTATTATTAACATTTTAGTGATGTTTTTATAGCTCTTTAAGCTTTATAAAACACCACTTATTGGTTGCTCCATTATTAAATGTAAATCTCTTTCTAAATTATGAATACCTTGAAGAAAGGGGGTCTAACACTGAGATGTGATTTACCCATGAGCACATTGGTGACAGACAGAGCAGGGACTGGAATCAATGCATTTTGACTTCTCATTTACTTCCTTTTTCTACCTGGTTCATATATTTACTGTGAGAAAAAGGCTTGTATTCTGTAAGAAATGATGAGCTGATGGATTTGAAAAACATGGAAAGACTTGAATGAAAAATGAAGAGTGAACTGAGCAAAACTAAAAGATCATTGTATATAGTAACAGCAGTATTGTTCAATAAACAACTGTGAATGACTAAATTTTTCTGAATCTTATAAATACTCAAATAAGGTACAAGGGATCCATGAAGGAAGGAAGAGGCTGTTCACTTTTAGAGAAAGAATTGATAAATTTGCATAGTAATATTTTATATGTGTATGTGAGATCCCCCCCCTCTATTTTTCTCTGTTTCTGTTTTTCTCTATCTGTCTCTTTCTGTCTCTGTTTCTTTATTTTCTCAGTTTAGATATCCACATTATTTCTGTTAAATGGTAATCTTCTCTGGGATGGGGAAGGAGGAAGAGAGACAATTTGCAACATAAAACATGGTGGAGAAAAGCAAAATGCCTTAAAGCATTAAATGAATGTGAATCATCACCATCATTAATATTTTAAATGAGCTATTTCTCTTAAGCATGCATTGTTCTTTTCTTCTTCTCTTAGGAACACAAATTTCCTACTAGGAGCATCCTTAGAAGTTTTTAAAGCCATTTTTCTCATTTTTCTTAAGTCCAGAGAATGTGATATGGCTTGTCAGGAATCATACAAATAGGGACAAAACCTGAGTATAGTCCTAGAATATCATTGCAAATCCAGTATTACTTTTATTGTATTATACCAAAGGTTGGATTTTCAAATTATAGTGACATATGACAAATTGTCAGATAAATTTTAGATGTGTCCTCATTGCCAGTAAGTAAAGAAATCAAACCAGTGAAGTGACAAATTTCTGAGGTATTTAAACCCCCCCCCATTCTTTTTAATTGGGTTTGTGATTTTATTGACTTGGAGAATTTCTGAGTTGGTACCCCCTTTACAACAAAGAAAGTTTCCTGAAAGTGCTGAAAGATTAATTCACTAGCCCATGGTCACACTGCTAATTTTTGTCCAAGACAGAGTTTGGATTCAGGTCTTCCTTCTTGAGCCCAGCTTTTTTCTCTTGGTGGTCCCTGGAAGTCAAATAGCAGTACCAGTAGCATTTGAAGAAGAAGCCGAAGTAGTCCAAAGTTAAATGAGGATAATAAAAACATTTATATTCCAAAGTTTTTGTGAAGATTTATAATATTTGTAAGCTTCTTTAAAATTCTTAAGAATTTAAATGTACTTAAAGGATACATTTATTTATTAAATTAAATTTATTTAAGGATATAGATGTTAGCTTTTATCTTTAGTTGTATAGAAATTTAAGGTTTATGAACAGATGTTCATGTTAACTCATTTGATCTTTATAGCAATCCTATTAGGTATATGCTATCATTACTTTTACTTTACAGATGAATGGAAATAAACATGTTGGTGGGTGAAGAGATGTAATAGTATTAACATGCCCAGATCATGGCAGATTCTGACAGTTGAATGAACTGCTTGATTTAAGTGAATGAGCTAAGAAGGTATAATTTCCCTAGTTACCTATCTACCTGCCTATCTATATTTTGTTTTTAAAATAGCACTTTATAACATTATATCAATTTTATTAAGGCTTTTTTATTTTCAAACATATGCATGGATAATTTTTCAGCATTGAGTCTTTCAAAACCTATGTTCCAATTTTCCCCCCTTCCCCTTTCTCCTCCCCTAGATTGCAAATAGTCCAGTATATATTAAACATGGCAAAAATGTATGTGTGTGTGTGTGTGTGTGTGTGTGTGTGTGTATAAAAAACAGTCTATCTTAAAAAAGGAAGGGAATAAGACTGGGCATGTCACTTAATCCTATTGTCCTCAGTTTTCTCATCTATAAAATGAGTTAGAGAAGGAAATGGTAAATAGGTTCAGTATCTTTGCCAGGAAACTCCAAATGGAGTCACTTAGAGTTGGATATGACTGAAACTGATAAGAAAAACAATTGTGCTAAGCATTTTACAGATGTTATCTCGTTTGATTCTCATAAGAACTTTATGAGGTAGATAGTATCATTATCCCTATTTTATGGTTGAGGAAACTGAGGCAAATGGGGATTATGTGATTTCACTCAGAATCACATGGTCAGTAAATGTTTTATGCTATATTTCAAGTTTTTGATTCCAGAACCAGTGCTCTCTCCACTGTGTCATATAGATGCCATACTACAAAAATTTTAGCTCTTTTATCTGTCAAGATTATGACTCCAAATGAAACCCTTCTCCTTTGAATATCCTGTTCCTGATGGAGCAGTATTCAAATATCTGAAGGTCTGTATGGGAGATAAGACTCAGAGTAGAATTAGGAAGTTGCATAGAAACAAAATTAGGTTTGGTTTCATGTAACCCTTTTCAACTATTACTTAGATTGGTAGTGTGGTAACTACTTAATTACTTCCTTGCTTTTTCTTATCTCCTTTTTCTTATCTAGATATCTATATGATTTCTGTGGTATTTTTTTATTTTGAATCTTCTATAATTCCTTCTGCATTTCCAAAATGGCAGCCATCTTTGGGAGAAAGAGTGAAAATGTATGTTTTTCTTTCCTATTTCTATTATAACCTCTTTTTTTTTTTTCTGGGAGTGTATATTACCTGTTCACTTACTTGTCCTCAACTAAGAATTGATTTTCCTCAATGTTTTCTGGGTTATATTATCACCACAACATACACCACATTGAGTAAAAACAGAAGTCTATTTACAGTTGGGTTAAATTGTAAGGGGGTCTAGTTACAATTTTTTTTTAATAACACTATAATGTTTTCCTCCTATCAGCTTGTTTAATATGTGCAGAGTATTTATGGGCTAAAAGTTTCCAGTTATCTCTTCAAGGGAAGGAAAATGTCCCTTAATACATTAACTTTTGTAGCTTAAATATTTACTAGCCAGTCCTGTGACTGCCTCATTATGGAGCCATCAGCTCAAAGTTATTCACTGTTTTCTGTTTCTCAGAAAAAAAAAAAAAAGAAAGCCCCCCTGCATTCATTGCCATACAATTTCACATCCTGTTCTCTCAGCCAGAGCTGCAGCTGGGATTCCACAAAGCCTGGGAGTTTTCATCACTGTTTAAAATGTCACCCAGGGCATGAGGCTGTGCTCAACAGGCTATGAACTAGCTTGTCTGCCTTGGCTATGTTTTAGAGAGTTCATTCTGTGCACAGGAACTTGTAGAGAAGAGATTAATCCCTAGGGCATCTAGATAAGGGTGCTAGGAATCAGTGAGAAAGGGAAGGGAATTGTGCTTAAGTGGCCTTATACCATGGTCAACATGTAACTAGAGAAAGGTTAAAGCCCACATTCTTTTCCTGAAATTTATCAAGTTCTTAAAGCACTACTGTCACTTTAGGGCTCAATTGATCTTCCTGGTTCATTTGGGAAAGCAATCAGTCAATTATTAAATTAATAAGCAATCAGACATTATTAAATGTCTGCTGTGTACACAGGAGGGCACCGGGAAGAAGGATACCTATCCACTATGGTATTAGAATCATTTCCTGAAGAAGTTCACATTTAAGGTTATCTCAAAAGGTGAAGGTGGGATGGATGGATGAAGGTAATACTCCTTTTCTTTCCCCTCTCCTCATTAGTCTATATCCCCCTCTCCAGATTTCAAAGGGCACTTTGTATTATAACACACACTGATATTATTGTTTATTGTAACTATCAATATTGGTATCTTCTTCAATTTTACTATCATAGATTAAGAACTAAGGTGTGTGTGTTGGGAAGGGGGGAATAGGACTTTAGCATTTATTTAGTCCAATTCCTTCATATTGCAAATAAGGAAACTGATGCTTCAAAAGATGAATTCAAGGTACATGTCAACTAGATTGTCTGCTCCTAAATAGCAGGGAACCTCTTTCATTAAGCATTACATTGTCTGTAGTGCTTCTTCTGGTATTCTTTACACCATAAACATCTAAGCAATGTTTGCTTTACTGGTGTTGTTGAAGTTACAGAGAGGCATCCTTTTGTGTAACATGAGGAAAACTTTATCACTGTTAAATCATCTCCAAATGGTCCCTCCAGAACTATTTTCATATCATTAGAGGCCACTCAGGAGTGGCTAGAGAATCACTTGTTAGAGAGAATGTAGAAACCATTTATGGTTCTGGTGTATAATTATATAATTTCTCAGTTCTCATGGCTTAATTTTTTTTATTGAGGCTTTTTATTTTCAAAGCATATGCATGGGTAATTTTCACCATTCACCCTTGCATAACCTAGTATTCCAAATTTTTCTCTCAAGACTTTTAAAATTCGAAGACATTTGTACAACTTGTGTTCTCTGTTAGTAGTGTTATTATTCTCTTCTAGAGTTTTGTGTCTGCCCATTTTTTATTAGCTATATTGTAAGTAAATTTAGTAGGTACAGGCTCCAAGTAGTCTTCCTTTTTTTTGTTATCATGTGCTGGATTACTTTTTGTTACCTAGTGTGCAAGAACTGTTCTGGGCACACAGTAGGTACTATTGTGGGCCAAAATTTGTTGAACTGAATTATTTAATTGAACTGATTTAAACTTAGTATCAACAAATTCCTCAGCTAGAAGATCATATTCCCTGATAAGTGTGAACTTTGTTTACTAAATTGTATTAGTATAAAATTAAATGTCCAGTATCTGCCAGCCATTAGGCTAGGGTCTGAGCATTTAAAGAAATAAGAAAAAACAGAACAGCTCTTCAAAAAAGTCATGTTCTTGTAGTAAGATGTCACAGGTATTAAGTAAGGATAATTAATACAAGCTGGAGAGATACAGACAAGTGCTAGAAGAGTATTTGAAGAAGGAGAGAACAGTAAGAAGAGGATGATGGGGGAGGGAAGACTCCCATTTAAGAGGTGACAACCTAAGGAAGACAGATATTTCAAAAGGAACAAGGAAGGAAGGAAAACGTGAAGGCACAACAAAAGGTCTGTATAAATGCAAGAAGACAAGAGAGAGAAAGTCAAGCTCATTGAACAGCAAATGGTCCTATTTGGAAGTCAGAGAGAACGAACAGAGAGGAATAATGTGAGATGAGGTGGTACTGGTATATTGCAGTCATTTTCTAGATCTTAAATGTCAGACTAAGAAGCTTGTGTTAGGTTTTCGAGGTAATAGGAAGCCACTGAATATAGTTGAAGAGGGGATTAGAATGGTCAGTTGTGTGACATAGGTCAGTTGTGTGATTTTTCAGAACCGGGAAAGATTTTTCAGAAGCATAGAAGGAGAGATATGGAAAGCAGAAACCATTTAGAAGACTATCACAACAAACTGTGTAAGATGTGACTTGGATCTGAACTGGAATGTGATCATATAAGTGCAGAGAATAGTGTTATGGAGATAAAATTGACAAGAGCTGGCAAATGATTGGATGTGGAGTAGATGATGAGGAAGAGAGAATGTCAGAAATGTCTCTGAGATTATAGACCTGGCTTACTGGGAGTCTGGTAGCAGACAAGTTTGTGGTAGGCTAGGTTTTATATAAGATAAAGGGAAATTTTGTTTTCAAACCTTGAATGTAACATGTCAGTAGGATATCTAGGGGAAGATGCCCATAAGTGAGAGAGGCAAATTTTGCAGAGAGCTTTGGGCTGGAGACAGAAAACAGACAGAAAGACAGACAGACACAAGCTTGAAGGAGTCAGTGAATGAATCTTAGAAGTTAGGGAAGATGAGTGGTTGCTGTGCCTGGATAATAAGGGACATTTCAGTGCAGAGGGAAAGGATAAAATTGCTAGTGAGCCAGTAACTGATAGCACAAGCTCCCAGAAGGGATGGAAAGGAAAGAGATTTTGTGTATTAGTAGATGGGAGCTTAAATAAGTGAGCAAAAAAAGCATTAATGTGCTTGACAAAGAACCATTGAATGTTAAGTTGATTGGAACAGAGGGATATAGCTTCTCCAGGAAGGGGGTGGCCTGGAGACTTATATGATGTTAATAGGGCAATTAGAAAACATTAATTCTGGGCTGCCATTTTTTCCTTTCCTTCATGGTCCCTGTGAGGGGATGAGTATGAACTGATGTCTTCTTTCTGATTAGTGGCCTTTTAAGTTTTATGGTGAAAGAACACGAGGGAGGTTTTGGTTTCATAGATGGAATGGCGATTGGTTCATGATTATGATCCCACCTTCCTGCGGGTTTTGATTATATCTTGTTGATTCAGTATTTTGACTACTTTATTTAGGAGGGTAAGGCTATAGGATTTTAAAAAATTCTTCCTGTTTTTTTCTTTTCCAAATGTACTTAGAAAACTCCAGATGGCCTGTAAAAATAAAACAACCAACAGAAAATTAGGGAGATGATTATGTTATCCTTGGATAAGTAAACATTGCTTTTCATCCCACACTTCCCATCCTTAAACTGGCAGGGAATGTACATTTTTGACTTAGGGGAGAGGTCAAAGGACAGAAAATGTTGGGGGAGGTTTTCACAGAGAAAGTGAGGTTTTACTGTGCTTTTGGTTTTTCTGATCATAACTTGACAGTTGAACTCTTTCAGCTATAGAGAGGGTCAGTGTAACAAAACAAAACAAAACATAATACAACTGCCATATTAAACTGTCACTTTAAGTCAACTCATTCTTTCAATTATTTGATGATGGTTATTTTGTAACAACTTTGGGGTTTTGGGGAGTGGACATATTTCTCTTTCATTCTTTCCTTGTTATCCTGAGTTCCATGGTTTTATACTAGTCAGAAACTTTCAAAATGTCCCATTGTAGGGGACAGTTAGCTTAGCTAATATTTATATAGACTTTCGAATTTACAGTACATTTTACATACACTTTCTGTGTTTTTGATCTTGTAACAACCCTATGAAATAAATAGAAAAAAAAGTAAATATCATCATTTTCATTTTAACGGATGAAGCTGAGCCTAAGAAAAGTGTAAATGACTTGTTCAGCATCTTGTGTGTAATATTTGGGGCAAGATTGAAATTCAAGTTTTCTTCACTCCAGGTCCCACAAATTTGTCTCATGTAGCCAGAAAACATGAGATTGAAACTGGGTCTTGCTTTCTGCTAGTTGGCTGACCTTATTCATACCACTATGAGCCTCAGTTTCTCCTCCTTATGAAATGAAGAGGCTAAACAAGATTACTGCTAAAGTTCTTTAATTTTCAAATACTATGATCTGTAAAATGGGCATCATCATGTTTATATATGATCTATTTCACCAAACTGCCATAAAACAAACATTTTGTAATCTGAACTATTATATAATTGTGCTTTTTAAAAATATAATTAGCTAATTCAAAAATATTGAGCACTTGTCAGTAAAAAGCAGTATTTACTTACCCAATAAGTGGTTCAATGGATAGACTACTGGACCGAGAGTCAGGAAGATTCGTCTTTCTGAGTTCAAATCCAGCCTCAGATATTAACTCTATGAGTCTGAGAGTCATTTAAACCCTATATATTATCCTGATCAGTAACTAGAAGAACTAGAAGAAAGAAATGGCAAACCACTTCTTTATCTTTGCCAAGAGAACCCTAAAGGGGTCACAGAGGGTGTGACATGACTGCAAAGTGGTTAAACAACATGGGTAAAATGGCATTGTTAATATAGTTCTTTATAAAATATTCCCTGTTCAGTTATTTGCAGATAAAGCTACATTGGATTAGGAAATTTTTCATGGGAACAGAGATTTAAAACTAGAATGGGGACATTGTAGGTCAGGTCATCTATTCAGACCTATTCTTTTAACAATTGAGATAATTGAGCTCTAGGACAGTAAGTTGCTTGCTTATGACTATTAAGTGTCTGATGTAGATTTTGACTTGTTTTCCCAGTTTTGCGTTTAGCACCTTCCACTGCATAGGCACCTCTCCTGAGACTCAGGGATCCTTTCCCCCTTATTGTTTTCTATGTTTTTAGTCTGGAAATTTCTCTGTAATTAGATTTTTCTGTGATTCTTAAGTTGGAATTGATTTTTTTTCCATTTTTTAAAAAATAAGGATATGTTTTATTCTTAAGTGAATCACATGAATCAGAAAGGAAAGAAACATGGCCTTGTTGTGAATCAATACCAAGAAGTAAGTAGGGACTCTATAGGCTTGAAACAAGGACTAGATTTATGGGTTTAAGAACAAGATAGGTGTTGTTCTCCTTAGAAGAGAGTACAGAACACTCACCCCTGGTTCTTAACTCCTAAGCTGTATAAGGCAGCTGAAAAAAAAATTGGACAGTCCTAAAAGCTGCTCATTCATCACACAGATGGGTTTAAAGAGTGGCAGGCTTCTGTTTATTGAAGGGCAATCAGTTGCCAGTTTCCTGATTTCACAGGTTAGATTGTGAGGGAGTCTGCTCTTTGCCAGTTAAAATCAGAATTACCTGTTTGACCTCTGAAGAACACAGCTGGAGGGCTGTGTGTGAGAGAAAGAAGAAAAAAAAGTTTGATCAGAGAAGTACCATTGACTTTCTAAATTTGTACTAATGGCTCCAAAGAACTGTGACATTGGTGGTACCATATTTGAGGGGCTGTCATATAAAAACATTTGACTATTCCTCATTGGGTCTTGCCATTTTAAGTAGAATTGATGCCCTATATCCTACTTAGCCATAACTCTAGGACCCTTTACTTGGAATGTCATGCTTGAAGATTTCAGAAATCATTTGAGTGGGCATGGTTAGTGGAGCTCTTCAGGAAGTCTTGTGACTCCTACAGTGCCAATTTCCCCCTCAGTGATCTGTATAATGAAATAGGGAGTAGATTGATGAATTTTGCTAATGATATCTTAAAAGAGAGAAGCAAAATTCTATTTGCAAATTAAAACAACTCTGCTAATTCATATTTACCTAATGCTTGAAAATTTTTTTCTGAATTGCATTTTATTTTTCCAATTACATATAAAGATAGTTTTCAACATTTTTATAGGATTTTTATTTCCATTTTTTCTCCCTCCCTCCCTTATTTTCCTCCTTCCCAAGTCAGCAAGTAATCTGATGTATTACCTAATGCTTTTTCAGTTTTACAAAATGTTACAAAATGGTCATTCAAAGTTTATTTTTCAGTTTTAAATCCTAATGTAAAATGTTCAGAATCCAGAATGGATAGAGCACTGGACGCGTAGTGAAGAAGGCCTGACTTCAAATCCTGAATCAAACTTTTACTTGCTTCTGTGACCCTGGGCTACTTATTTTACTCTCCTTTAGCTTGAGTTTCTTCATTTGTTAAGTGGAGAAAAACAATAGCACTTACCTGTTAGGATTGTTGTGAAGATAAAATGAGGCAATATTTATGAGGTGCTTTGCAAAATTTGAAACACCATACAAGGGCTTGCATGTCATTATTATTCCTGTAGTCTGGCATTTAGTGCTCAGGGTGACCATTTGGTCAGCATCTAGTCAACACTTTTAAAAATGTCTATTGAATTAAATTAAGCCATTGTAGGAACTGGAGCAGTAGGAGGATGTGTGAGGAAGATTAAGTAGATAACTAGTGTTATGCAGATTAGATTCAAGTAGAGAAAGACTACAGTCAGGTTTATGAGCCAACAGACTTTTGCCAGAATTGAAGTCAGAGGTGATGGGATTCTGCATTAAGGTGATAACAGTAGGAGTAGAATGGAAGAGTCAATCTGAGAGCAATTTTGAAGGAAGAATATAATATAACTAGAAAGGAAAACACAAAATTGTGAATTAGAAATGGTGCACAAAATAGAAAAACTACATCATTTTGCTTCTCTAATGGGCATTGGTCAGACTCTTATTAAGGGAACCAGGTGGCACAGTGGACAGAGTATTGGACGAGGAAGCAAGAAGACTCATCTTCCTGAATTCAGACCAGACGTCAGACATTTACTAGTTGTGTGACCCAGAATAAGTCACTTAACCCTGTTTGCCTCAGTTTCCTCATCTATAAAATAAGCTGGAGAAGGAAATGGCAAAGCCCTCTGGTATCTCTGCCAAGAAAAACCCATATGGGGTCAGGAAGAGTCTGAAATGATGAAAAACAACAGGCTCTTATTAGAGTTCTGCTCTTAAGTTGTGGAATTGGTTCTTAAGAAGAATATGAAAAAAATTGGAAAGAATTCAAAGAAGAGTCAGAGAAATGATTAAAAAGTTGGAAAATGTGATTTATGGAGGAAAAGTTAGAGGAATTGTGATTACCCTAGAGATGACTAGACAGATGGATAAATGTTGAATTGAACTAGCATTTTTGAAGTGTATGAAGGATTATTAATGGGAGATGGGGAACAGATGTTTGTCATTTCTACTTTAGACTGGGGAAAAAAAATCCATCTGTGATTATAGGAAAAATTCAGTGGTCACCCTTTACTTATTCATCTATTCATTTTTTTTAATTGTAAAAATGGCTTAGGACTCATTCTGTAGGTTTCAAGGCTCTGTATTGATTTTTAAGTCTTTTTCCTATGCTGCATTCCTGTTTGTTCTTTTTTACTCTTATCTGTTTAATGATCACTTTTTACAAATACCTCCAAAAGAGAAAGTTGACTTCTCTCCTGAGTACTACTACTTCTTCATGTCCTGCTTTCTTTCCTAAATAGCAGATATGTTGCTGTAATTGCATTTAAAAATTAACATGCACAATTTCAAATTGAATTTCTTCTTCAAATTCAATAATGTCAAGCCACTTTGTATACAATAATATGCTATATAAATATAATCTATTTTTATGTAAACTCCTAAACCAGTTCCTTATTCTAATTTCATTGTCAGTCTTAGACATATGCTTAGCACTGAAATTTTTGACTCTTTTCTTTCTGACCCCTACATACTCATCACTCATTTAGTTAATCTAATGAATTCTTTTGTCTAAATTGACCTCGTCCTTTTCCTCTTTCTATTTTTCTGGATTATAACAGCAGCTTCCTGAATTATTTCCCAGTATTTGTCTTTTCCCCTGCCCAATCTATCTAGACTCTGTACTTCTTCATTATGAATCTTCCTAAAACAAAGTTTTCATCTTGTCATTCTTCTGCTTACAAATTTTAAAGGATTTTTCATAGTGTAAGACTCAAAAGCCAGACTTCTTAGGTGATACTCAAGACCATCCATGATTTTCTCTTGCTTTCTAAAATTAACTTTAACTTTCCTCTGTGTATCCTGTACTACTTGCTAAATAATGTACTGAAATTTTGTCTTTTTTTTTTTTCCTTTTTCTCATGATTATTTTCCCTTTTTGGAATACTATCTTCCCAATCCATGCCTATAAAAATTCCTTTAAATTCACAAAGCATTTTTGTGATGTCTCACCCTAGAATTTTGGTCACACTTCTCTTACAAGACTAAAGAAAGTATATCTTACTTGACATTGCAGATTTTTGTGCCTTTCTCTTATTTCCTCTTCTGAATTATATTAATTATAACTGTACATTGCCTAACAGTGAGCCTCCCACATAGTAAGCATTCAAAAATATTTTTCTAAGAAGTGAAATAATACATTTTCCTTAATTCTCTGCTGACATTTGCTAACTGTTAGTCATATGTCTTCCTTCCAGCACGCAGAAAACTGCATTTGGGAGTTTCCAAACTTTTTCTTTCATCAAGCTGAACCTAAACCATTTGTTCCTCTCAATTAGAAGATATCTGGATAACAGGAATCATTTCTTTTGGTCTTCAAATTCCCCTATAGTTTTGTCAGGGAAGCCAGAAATTGTCTTTTTTGTTTGTTTGTTTGTTTGTTTTTAGTGCTGACTAATCATTGAATCTTTCTGTTAAGCATGTTTCTTTAAAACTCTCTGCTGGAGCAGCTCATTTGGTCTGTAGTAACTAATCTACTAATTAATCCTGTTTAAACTGTGTTATAATTAGCACAATTATGCTAATTACATAATGACATTTCAGATAGTAGAAACTATGGGATTCACAGTCACCATGTTTTACCTTTTGTCAGTAAAAATATAAGTAACAATATAAAGTTATGTGAACACAACTGTTCAAAATAAATATCTCCATTTCATACTCCAGCACAGAAACATTTAGTAATTTGCCTTTAGTTGCACTTCTAATAAATGTTATAACCTATAGTCAAAACTTAGGCTTTTTTGGATCTTGTTGCCAATAATAGTTGGTAGTGGTGATGTGTGGTGAATAGTGGTGAATAGTCGGCAGCAGCAGGAAGAGCAGTAGCAATGGCAATTATAATAAAGTGTTTGATATTCTTGACGAAATCAGCCCCTAAGGCCTACTTTTGGAATTGTTTTTCTCCAATTTGATATGGGATTTTGCTGGTCCACGTACAAACTTTAAATTCTATTTGACAATTGGAACATATCTTTGAGATGACTAGAGTTTGGATCAAATGCTATAGATAAAGACAGAATATTCAAGACTGGAAGAGATCCTAGAAATAAACTAGTCCAATTTATTTCTGGAATTCCCTCCAGATCATCCCAGAAAAATATTTTTCCCAACTCTGTTTGAAGACTTCAAGTTAGGTGAAACCTCCCTAATAAAGGAACCCAAACCACTTGTTGAAAAGCTCATTGATAGGAAATGTTCCTTGAAGTAAAGGAAAAAAATAAATTTCTTCAATTCTTCGTGCATTCTACATCCAAGAAGAAAAAGATATCCCTTAGGACAAAAGTTTTGTAAAGATAGAAAATGTTATTCAATTTTTCTTTCACCAAATGCTTCCTTTCATTTGTTTTCTTTTTTTCTGTCATTATGTTGGACAGATCTTGGCTTTGTCAGTTTTAACAAGATTTCTCCATATTTTCCCTTCATTGGCCTATAATAAAAGTCAAACTATAGCTGGACATTTTAGAATATCTGTGACATATCACCATTCTTCCTTTTCAGAACTTTATCTACTTCAGATTGCATCATTCTACGCTCCAACTGAACCACTGAAAACCTTCTAGGATCTCCCTTTTGCTCATGTTGCTTCCTATGTTCCAAACTGTCTCACCTACCAAACCACTATTTTTATTATAATCTCACCCATACTTTAAAATGCAGCTTAAATGTGACCTCTTTCACATAGCCTTTTCTGATCTTTTGAATTAATAATAACCAATGAATTAAAAATATTTATTAAGCACTTACTAAAAGTCAGCAGCAATCCCTGTCCTCAAGAAGCTTACAATCTAAAGAGGGAGACCGCATGCAAGAAAAAATATACATAGGACTTAGGACAAATAGGAAATAATTAAAGAGGGAAGGTACTGTCATTAAGAGAAGTTGATGATGGCTTTCTAGAGAAGGTGGGATTCTAGTTGAGACTTAACAGAAGTCAGTAGTTGGTGCATAGGAGGGGGAACAGCTAGAGTGAACTTTTGGAACTGAAAGATGGAATCTTTTATTGGTGGAACTGCTAAATGATATACTGAAATTTTCTCTTTCTTCTCTTTTTCTCATGGTTATTTCCCCCTTTTTGGAATACTATCTTTCCAATCCTTGCCTATAAAAATTCCTTTAAGGCCCAATTCATATACCATTTTTATGAAGTCTTACCTTAGAATTTCGCTCACACTATCTCTTACAAGACTATCTTACTTGATCTTGCAGATTTTTGTACATATGAGGGAGTAAGAATACTGGGGAAAATAAGAGGGGTTAGGTAATGAGTCTTTGAATAGCAAACAAGCAATTTGTATTTGACCCTGGAGACACTCAGAAACCAATGGAGTTTATTATAGAGAAATGACATGATGGGACCTAAACTTTGGGAGAATCATGTTAGTGACTTATTAGAGAAAGGTTTGGGATGGGGAGAGATTGGAGACTATCAAACCTACCATCAGATCATGGCAATAATCCAGGCTTGATGAGGCTTCCTTAAAGTGGGAGGATCTCCCTCCATTCTTCATCCTTGTAGGGCCTTTTATAACATACCACTGGGATCACATATTAAGAGTCATAAATATATCTCGTTTGCTATTTCTTTCCAAACAAGAGAAACTAAACTCTAGGTAGGTAATTGTATTACCCAAAGTTGTAAAAGTAGAATTTTAATACGTAATTTCTAATTACAGAGTAAATAATCTTTCCAGTAGATCAATTTTAAATTTTTTTGTGCACTTACCATGTATTAGTTTTGTACTATAGTTATATAGTATATTAATTTTATATAGTAATTATTGTACTATAATTGTGTCTCCTTATGGCCTACTAGATTATAAGCTCCTTGAGGATTCATACTATATTTTAGACGAATTTTGATATGTTCCCCAGCTTGTTGGAGACAACACATAGTAGTTACTTAACAGATGTCTATTGATTAAGTTGGGTTAATAGGATATGTGAAATATTTACCTTGGAACCAGGCATCTTGCCTTGATTGGGCAAATATGTGATTAACAGGGTCATGAGAGAAGAATATGGTGCAATTGCTTCTCTAATCTTCCCATTCTGTCTAATGTGTGCCCCTTCCTAAAAGAACTGTTTTTTTTTTTTTTTTGTCTCATGAAAAATTATTTTAAAACAATATTTCTGATATTTTTCAGTTCAGCTAGTGAGGTTAATGGTAGACTTCTGTATACAAAAGCTCAGATTTGGTTGATTTTTTTTATCTTTCATGTGAATCTCACAGTTAAGTGAACTTTTGATTTATACTGACACCCATGCTATTAGGTAGAGGACCTCAGCCAATGAAAACATAAGCCTTCTGTGGCGTTACCTAATAGAATCTTATGGCAGAATTATTCTTTTCCCTTTGGTCTCCCTCTACTCTAATTATGTACTTTGGAACCAGTAATTTCAGGGAAATAAATATAAATACGATTCTTTAATTTTGCTAACTTCTTGGTGCATCTAAAATGTACAAATAACCAGAATGCTCTAGTTGATTTTTGAACAAACTTTTATTTTCATTCTTAGATTACAAAGAATTAAACACAACACTGAACAACAACAAAGCAATTCAAACATTTTGTAATTTGTAGTTTCCATCTCCAAAAATATCACAGTGATACTAAATAACCAGATTAGAATTTGGAAGAAATCATTATGGATATTTATCAAAACATAACAAGATGTATTTTTTGTATATTCAACCAGTTGTCAGGTTGTAGCTCCTTTTATTAAATATTAGCTGCTTGCTAGGTGCAAGTTTCTAAATGGTGCATAGTAGATACAGAAAAATTAAAAAACACAGCTAGTGCCTTCAGGAGCTTGCCTTTTATTGAGAGCACAATGGAATAACCAAGCTTTTAATAGTTAAGAATCTAAGGAGATCATGGTTACTAAATCATACTATTGGGCTAAAACTGTCAGATTCAGAAAAAAAAAACAAAAACAATCAAGGTCCAGTTTGTTTCTTTGCTTTATTTGGATGTCTGGACTTGTTTCTGATCTGAAATAAAGCTCTCTTCTGCAAGTTCATTTCTTCTTGTTTGGTCATACCTGGTCAAAATCGTTTCAAATACATCGCAATACAAATTTAGCACACATTTGTTAAATAATGGCAACTTTTTGCAGAGAATTCAGTCATTATAGTGGGTCAAATTTGGAGTTAGAAAGAAAATTGAAGTCCAGAATTCATATTTATCCCCATTATATCATCTTAGGCAAATGTTTAATTTTTGAAGGCCTCAGTTTTCTAATCTATGAAATGATTGAGTTGCACTAGAGAATTTCTGAGACCCTTTTCAAATATAGTTCTGTGACCTTGTGAATTCTGTGTGCCATTGTGTGGATAGATGAAATATAAGATAACTGATGTCCTCATGGAGCTTGTAGTCTAAAGATATTTAGCTTAGATAATAAAAGGAGAATGGAAGTTGGGGTGGAAGAGGGAGGACATGATAGCTGTCTTCAAATATTTGAAAAATCCTCTTGAGTAAGAAAACAATGAGTAGAAACTGCAGAAGCAGATTTTAACAGAGTGGGGATGGGAGGAGGAGAGAAAGAGAGACAGAAGAAGAAGGAGTGAGGGAGAGAAGGGAGAAGGAAGGAGGAGAGAGGAAGAGAGAGAAGGAGAGGAAGGAAGAGGGAGGGAGGCAGAGAGAGAAGGGGGAGAAAGGGAGGGAAAGAGAAGAAGGGAGGCATAGAGAGGGAGAAGGGAGGTACATGTGTAGTTTATTCGCCACTGTTCAGAAGTGCCCCAAAGATTTCAGGCCCAATTTTGTCTCTAGATAATGTTTGTTGTTTTGATAGATTAGAAGAAGCCACTGGGGGGGAAAGAAGGCCAGTATCCGGGGGTGCTATCTGATTTGGCTATGTGGATGCAGCACATGTGACTATGCTGAAAGTCACCAAGCAAGTCCATTTATTTTACTTGCTCAAATGAGCAGTGAATATAGCATATTTACATTTTACCTTCCTTTTTCACTCGAAGAAATTTTTCTGAGGATGCTACAAAAAAGTTTTGTCAATGAAGTGTATCACTAACCTATCACGTAGTTCAACTTTAAAAATTGTTGGTCCTATTTGTGTTCATTAAGTCTTATTGTTCTTGTATTCAAAGATACAATCTCTATTCAGAGCCTTGGAGTTGTAGTATAGTTCCTGGTCATGTCAGTCTATCAGAAGAGCCCTAATCTCCATAATCCAGAGTCTTGGCAGAGGCTGGCACTCCTAGCCTTGGGCAAACATTGTATTTTCTGCAAAGACTTGAGCGTTAACCTTTATCGAGCTTCAAACTTGTTCCAACCCTTCATGTTGCACTTAAAACTGGTCACAGCTTTCCACATTGAACTGTGTAGAGCTGTGCTTTCTATTTATTACTGGTGCTGTGCTTTTCTAAAATGAGGCATGTGTTTGCTACATCAAGAGGAGAGAAAGAGAAATCGCTGAAGAGCTCCTTCTGAAAGCCAATTCTTTCCTGAGAAACTCAGTTCCTCAGTATTTTACTGGGTGCTCTGAGTTCTCCTGCCAGAAACTGTGGATTTAGAGGGTAGGACTTTATTCATTGTGTCTTTCATCTGTGTCAGGATCCTGCCTGCTTCTCTGCTAATCTGTTTAACTCCTCATCTGTTCCATGTCCTGCAGCAAGCAGTAAAAGTTGTTTTAATTGATTTGAGCAACTTGCATTGGGCATTGGATGGCTCCTCACTTCTCAGAGACTCAGCTTTCTTTAGATACCTTCCCAGACTGGCTGCTGGTTTGACAAATGAATCTTAGCTTTTTAAGTATGGTGGGAGCACTTAAAACTTTAGGTGTATTTAAAACGTGAGCCTTCCCTCATTGTGATAATACTTCCTTTTGTTCTTTTTTGGGGAGAGTAATATGAGGTTTGACTTTTTGATACCATATGGTACTGGAGCTCAAATCAGCATAACTCTTAATATTTTGTGTTTGATTTTTGGAATACTATCATTGCATTAAGCAAATTTATTGAGCATTTAGCCTTGTGAATCACTGATCTGGGCACTTTAGGAAATAATATATGCACATGAGTAAATATGATCTAAAGCAAAAAGAGATGTGTTGGAAAGAAAGTATTGCAAGAAAGTAGAACAGGAGAATGTAGCTTTCATTTGGAGGGATCAGGGATTGGTTTGTAGAGTTTTATGAGATGAGTAGAATTTTGACAGACAAAAAGGGCACATGGTTGCATGTTGTAGACAACGCTGAGGGATCAGTATAAACAAAGGCATGGAGATAGGCCAGTGTGGCTATGTTTGCATAATGGTGACTCTTCTGGGATACCTTGTTTGGAAAGGGATAATGGGAAATAAGTAAACTTAGATATAAAAAAGTAGGTTAAGCTAAGGCAGGTCTTCCCAAATGTATATCTAACACTTTGCCTTTTTCCTAGCTGTTCTCTGAAAGTTAGGTATCTTGTGGTAATTTTATTGGTCTTCCGGTTTGCTAAAGCTGCAGTCCTAAATTCACTGTGGAAAAGAATATCTATCAAATTTGTCAAATTGATGATTTCTTCTTCATAGAACTTTACATCTAGCAGGAAATTTAGAGATGTTCTAATCCAGAATTTTCCTTTTATAGCAGAGAAAACTAACATCCAAGAAAGTGACACAAATTCATACATTAAGCCGATTATTTAATTTTCTTTATTTTAGTATGGGAAAAAAAGCTACTTTAAGATGTGAAGAAAAAGTATTACAATGAAATTGGATTGATTGTATTATTTTTTTTTCTTTTACAGCCTAATAACTCTGATGTATCTGGTCACGTAACTAGGACAGTAAGTAGTTTTTCTTTCTTGATTAATGTGGATTATATTATACTGTATTTTAGACTAATGTTTAATGAACTGTTTTTACTTATAGTTTTCAGCATTTCAGCACTACTAGGGATAGATCATAAGAAAAACAGAGGAATACGTCCCACTTTTAGGTGTTTACTAGGATCTTTAGTATCAGCTGACATACTTTATCTAAGCTTACTTTTTAACCTAAAAGCTATCATTTAAAATAAAGTTTTGGTATTACAGGTTCAAATGTTCCTTTTTCATTTGAATAAATATCCCTTGCCTTTTTTTTTTTTTTTTAAGAAAAAAAGTTAAACCTCTTATTTCTTTTTCTTTTGGAATTGGTTCAAACAAGCCCTCATCTAGCCCGAATTTTAGTGTTTTGTGTTTTATTCACGTATTATCTTGAGCCAACCACTTAAGCTCTGTATAAATTTGATTTCCTCATCTATAAAGTGGACATAATGATAGTAACAATCTCTCAGGGATATTGTGAGGATAAAATAAGTTAATATTTGTAAAGGATTTTGCAAACATTGAAGTGTTATATTAAGTTTATTATTATTATAAACATTTGTTTTTTCAGTGGCTGTAATTATAGTATACATGCTTCCCTCTATCCTGTAGAGAAAATAAAAAAAAAAAAAATAAAACCCCTATTTAAAAATATAGACAGTCAAACAAACTCTCATTGGCCAGGTTCAAAAAAATTACCTCATTGTTTGTTTTTTTATTTTATTACGAGGGAAAACACTTTGTTCATTGTAACCTCTATGTACACGTAAGATGTTATTACAACAAAACATGTTTTGGGGAAACATTTTTGGCTTTTAATGTGTAGCTATGCCATATCAGTTCGGAAACTATTGGATAAAGTACAATAATTTGTATTAGACATTACATGTATTGTGTTGTTATAATTCACTGATAATCTTCTTAGATTAACCTTAGGTATGATTCTTATTTGTGTATGCTGTTACTTATTTTAGTAACCATAGAACAGCAATCATCTCTCTTATCTTATTCTTCTTTGTATGATATATACCCCCTCCTTTTCCTCCTATCTAGCTTTTAAATAGTTTTCTTTAAAAAGTTTCCCCATTTCATTTTTATTTAAATTAATAAGTATCTTGACTAATTTCTTTGTGAATGTAGGTGCCTTAGTTGTATTAACATATGCTTAGTTCTAGAGGTTTCCATCAGAGGTGTTTTTGGTGCAACCTTATGGCTTTTTGGAAACTGGATGGAGAGCAGCTGTTCTGTTTAGCAGGAAGCCACAAGCTTCCTGTCTTGGCAAGATTATCACCTTTCTGTAAAACCTTTACCTTAGCACAATATAGTATTGTTTACTCATGAGAGATAATGTAGGGAAGGGACGGATATATATGATAAGAGAATGAGCAAAAATGAAAATGAAAATTAAAAGTTTTAGGAATGTTTCTGGCAATGAGAAAACATTTTCACTATTATATGACATGTGGACAAATATCATGTTCCTCTCGTTGCCAAGTCATTTAACTTTTCTGTGCATTGGCTCATCTGTCAAATGAAGGATTGGATTCAGAAACTATTTATTCAAGGTGTTCTCTACCTTTCATGTTCTATGATTCTAGATAGAACCATGCTTTTTTTGAAGTAAGCTTCATGGCTTGGTCCCATCTCACTCATTTGCTGCCATGATTACTCATTGGATGGCATGATAGAGTGGAAAGTGTTAGAGGTCAGCTCTTAACATCTCTTTCCTTTTTCACATGGGAAAACTATGATCCCCAAAGTCAAAATGACTTGCCCCCCAAACCTCTTACAAAAGACTTTTTCAACATACCATGCTATTTTTTAATGTGCTCGTTCATTGTTCCTTTTTGAACCCATATGGATTAAAAAAAAATCATTGTTAGTTTTTTTAAATGCTCAAAAACTATCCCTTTAATGATCTATTTTAGAATTTTCCTTTGTAATAATCTATATCAAGTTTTTCTAGCTTGTAATTTTAAAGATTAACCTTTTCCTTCATTATGGAAATGGACACAATTGTTCCTTTTCAGTCTCAACATACCTCTCCCAATTTCTATGATTGAAATTTATCAGTTAATGTTTTCTCAATTAAATTCAAAAGTCATACTTAAAAGCTTCTCCAGAACACTGGGATGTAATTTGGAAGAAATGATTTCATTTAGGGAATCTATTTGTCCTTTTGCCATCTCCTCACTTCTTTTGAATTTCAATCCCTTTATGTTTTGTTTATTCTTCTCTTTTTGAAGATCATTATCCTCTTTTTTTTTTTTTTTTTAAAGAGAAGCAAAATGCAGAGACTCTTTTTTTCTGATGACCAGGCCCATCTACCCATTATTCCAAACAATGAACTTATTTCCTCTTTTTTTTTCCAATTCTTGCCCATAATATTGATTTTTTTAAAAGTCCTTGCTTATAATTGTTCTCTTTAACATTTTTGTCAACCTCAGCTCATTTAAGACTTTTATCTTTTTCTCTGTATTCTTATAGGAACATATCTTTTTAAAATTCAACATTAATGTGAGGAAAGAGAAGTGGATCAGGCTATTTTGTTTTTGGGTTTTGAGACACTTCAGTTTTTCATCACTTTGGCTAGTTGTTTTAACCAATATAGTTTTCAACTTTCATACAATACAGAGGGTGATTTTCAGAGATTGCTATCCGTCCCCACCCCTTCCCAAATTTTGTCAATAGTCACCTCATCCTAAGTTTCTCCTGACTTAGCAAAGCATGTATTTTGGATGACCAAATACCAGTTTATCATAGAGCCTTCATACTCAAAGACATTACAGCTTGGTAGGGCCTGTCAGATCTTTAATTGGGTGATGGAGGCTTGAGAACCTATGAATAACTTTTATGTAACAATGAAACATCAGAGGTAGGACTCTTGGAAGACCACTGAATCAATATCTGGGCAAAACATAAATTCTGGATCAACTAAATAAATAACCTAATAGGATCTCACAAAGTAACATCACCATCTTGTGGCCATTTACCATATTTTTGCTGTTTATCGTTAAAATAATAAACACTCTCCACTTCTGCACTCATTATTTATTTGCTTACTTTAGGCACAAAAGGAAAGATCCCTGCCTTGATTTATACTACAATTCCATGAAAAAGATAAAACTATTGAATCAGCATAAAACTTCAGGTTTCCAATATCTGGTTTCCAAAACATGAGAAAGTTTTGGTTTGAATCCTTAGCTCTTTTTAAAAAATTTATTATATTCCATTTTTTCACTTCAGAGGATTTCTAAGAACCATCTAGAAGAGGTTAGAGACTAGTTTCATACAGACAGCTTGCAAAAAATCTCATTATCTAGATTGTTTCTTAAACAGCAAAGTGTGAAGTTTTTTTTAATACTTTGATAATTGTATTTCATTATTAATTTCTTATGTAATCTTTTATGTTCAATTTTATATGTTTAAAATATTATTGAGAGAAGGGGTCTATAAGCTTCACTGGATACATGAAACATGCACAAAAAAGGTTAAGAACTCATCTCTGCTCTAGGTACAAAATTAGGCAGGTATATTATATTTCACTGTCATTAGTCATTTTATTTGGTTGAATTGAGGGGGAGATAATTTCTTAACTGCACATTTATTGCACAAGTGATAACATTTTATGGTTTCTTACCAGACAGAAAATATCTTATCAGTGATTATGAAAATGTTCTTTTTCATTTTCCTGTAATTTTAACAGAACAGCTTTGCATTTTAGAAAAAAAAAAAGAAATAGTTCTAATAGCTTCATTTTCTTGAAGCACATCTCCCTCCTTCATCAGAATCTTGTCTTTTGTTCTCCTACTTTCTCTCTCTTCTTCATTATCATATATGTAGATTCATCAGATGCCATATGGCAAAGATGACAATAATAAAGTGCAGGAGAATTTGTAAGGGATATACATGAATATATAAGTGATCATACTGATGAACTAGACAGAGCCAGGGTAATTCTGGAAACTTTTGGTTGAAATGTACAGGTAAAGTTGTTAAAGGTGAAATAAAGTCCTTGAATTTTTATCTCTTGAAAGGTTTGCTCCTTTTAGTCATTAATTTTCTCACAGAAAACTTGAAAAGTCATAACAATAATGCATGGTTTATTGAAACTAATGACTCTAGGAAGAGACTCACTTTACATCAATTCATGCATGTTTTTTCAAGTTAATCTTAATCTATTTAAAAATAAATAACACATCTCAAGGTAATTACATTTAAATTTAATTGAATTTTTAGAAACTATAGAAAATGTTATGAGTCAAGAGCATTCTTTAAATCTTAATTTCTTTACTGCAAATATCAAATTAACTTTTGTGTCCTTTTTTGGGATTAAATTTAATAAAAGCATCATGGGATATTAAGATAAAGGAACCACTAGGGGAATAATTGGCTTCATACATCCAAACATTAGATAAGTATATATTATAAATATATGTGTAAGTATATGTCTATATATTTCCATATATATACATACATACACATACATCTTTTAATTTTAATTAGAACTCTGAAATCAAAAGTATTAAATAGTTTAGAAGAGTATGTTGACATATATAAAATCTTGATAAAACACATAATTTCTACTGATTCAACTCTTGTTTAAATATGGACTTTGGCTCTTTCTATTCTGTTATTAGATGTGTTGTTTCCTAAAACATTTAGTGTAAAAATTTATACTAAGTAGTAGCAGAATATTCAAGTGAATTCTTTGTTTTTGGAGGAATCATTTTTTTCCAAGCTTTTACATGCAAATACATATACATGCATACATATATATATATAATATCTATTTAAGTAATAAATCTTACTATCCTATATTTCATCACTTTTATTTTTATTGCTGAGCTATTGATTACCTCTGGTTTCTATTGGATTCCATAAACAAATAATAAAGTTTTACTCTATCTTTACTTAACCATAGCATTCCTTGGCTAAACTATATAACTATTATTAGCAAATTAGATACTCATTGATATATTTCACTCATTCATTCACTGGACATTTTTTTATAATTTACTCTGTGAACTGCATTGTGTCAAATACAAAGATAATTAAGACATAGTCCTGAGCTCTCCAGGTCCTCCTCATCTAATTCTTAATACTTTATAATGTTCTTAATACTTTATAATGTAATTTGAATCTTGTTTTGAATTTTAAAAATTTAGCTCCTTGAGGACTGAGTTTCATTTTGTCTTTGTATTTCCAGCACCTACCACATTGACTACTATATAAATCTTGTTGTTCAATTGCGATATTTAGCTAAGTTTCTCTGCTCCTTTACCACCAACCCCACCCCCCACAACTTTTCAAACAACTGTTGTCAATTTTACTGAACCTGCCTTCTTTTGTTGCTCTCTCAATTGTTATATGTCGAACATCTCTACCATCCCTTCCATGTAAGTAGTATTTTTCTTGTTAATTCTTTGGATAACCTAGTGCATATTTTCCTGAGGAAAAATTTGGGACCCCCTGATGAAATAAAGCTGAATAATAACAAATTAGAAACATTTCAGTTTTATACATATAGTCAGTACTTAGCATAGAAGAAGATGGTAGGCAATTAATAAATATTTATTAAAATTAATTAAATAGAAAAAAAATATTTTAGTGATAATGGGCAGCGCTCAGGCATAGTCAAATCCAACTTCTTCCAACAAATTAAGTGACTTGCCCAAAATTACTTATAGTTAAGTAGGTGAGCACACATGAAGACACATGGCTCTACTTAGTTTATCATATAACTGAAGGAATTATTCATATTTTGAATATAATAGACTATCTTTTCACTATAGCCACATGTTCATGTGTTTAGCATTTTAAGAATTATCACTATTATATATATATATATATATATATATCATCACCAATATGTGCCTTATTTATTAGTGTTTTATTTTAATACTCCTTTTTAAACCCAGCCTGGCTGAAAACTATAATATCCATAGAGCTATTTGTTGTGTATTTTAAAGGACTAAAAGAGTGGGTGAAAGAGGAGGATGGAATTTGTTGCAAAGTTACATTGCAAAATATTTTGATTCTGTTTCAAATCTGTTATGCTAGAGTGAATTATAGAGTCAGTAATATATTCATCTGATTACAGCATCACATTTTTGTAAGATCTGTTTAGTACTACTTCAGGTCAAATCCAAGGAGCTTCCCAAATATTCTAGATTTTTTTTGGGGGGGGGAGGGGTGGAGGGCAAGCATTGGAAAATCCTATCTACTCTTTGAACTCAATAGTTCTTTGTTTAGAAACTGAACTTAATTTGTTAAGCAGTTTTGTTGTTGTTGTTGTTGTGACAGAATTTATTGTAATTGATACTTTTTTGGTCTTTTTAATTTTTTTCTTTTACGTATTAACAGTTGTGTGTTGTTGGTTTTTTTTAAAAGCCAAGTCTTAGAAATCGATAGAGTTTTGCCTAGAAGATATAGAGGTAAACTTGAGTAATTAACTTTTCTGCCTTAGAATTTATTCTTCATTCAGAGTGATTTTTAGAAATAAAAAAAATCAAACAGAATTATAAAATAGAAATTGAAATGTGGGTACTGGACCTAATTTAATGCTATTTGCTATATGCAAATACCATAGTCTTCTTCCACCTGGGTCAATAGTAATGAAATTAATAGTGAGGGAAATAAGTTTTCATCTTTTCTTTGGCCTATCTCTTAAATTTAGCCTCCTCTTTATTCTAAGTTTGTGATTTTCTTGAATATTGCCTAAAAGGATGCTATTAGGACTAAAGATAAATTTTGTTTATGAATTTTTCCTTCTTCCTATCAAAACTTTGTATGAGAACACTAGAATATGTAAAAAAAAAAAATCTATGATTCTAGGACACTCACTGAGAGACATGATATTATTGTCATTTAAACATATACTGGAATCTGTTAGAGTGAGATCCATTCATTTAATCAAAAAGAAATTAGTAAGTACTTACTGTTTAGAGGATATTGCGCTCACAAGCTTGACTTAAAGCTCAAGTGATATTTTATCTCTCTTTATCTTTGAATGCATGTATGTTTATGTCTGTGTATATGTGTGTATACCCATGTTTTAGAAGCCTTCAAATCACTATATATGTCCAGCTGATGGTATCCTAGGTTTTTAGTTGGAAAGAACCTTAGATGTCAGCTTTAATTTTATAGATGATGAAATTAAGATACAAAGGTAAAGCAGCTTTTCCAAAGAAACATAGGCAGCATTGTCAGAGCCTATATTTAAATCTGGCTCTTTTGCTTTTAGAATCAACAGTAGTCATTCTTTCCATTGTACCACCTTTTTTCCCCTACCTTTCTAATGATAATAATTATTATTATAACAATAATAATACTTGCTAGTTGTAATTTAAAGTTTGCAAATTGGATTTTTACATTTATTATTACATTTGAATTTCACCACAACCTTTTGAGATAATATATATCTACCTTCTTTACCTTCTTCTGTATGAAACATTTTTCTTAGTTTTCCTCTTCTTAATATTTAATTAAGTATCCCAAAAAGATTCAGAGTGACATCTTTTTTGTTAGTCCTTGGGTGGTTAATATTCTTATATAAACAGTTTGTTCTTGACAAACTCCCCTTTCAGGTTATTTGATCCAGAGACTGACATCCGGGCCATATAGTTAGTTCTTGACTGAATGTGTGACAGATAGACTACATATGAAAAAAGCTAGCCAATTCTATATGTAAAAATTGTGGCTGCTTTAGGCAGATTATTCATGCTTGAATTTTAATTGTTAACTTGTTGCTTTTTTTTTTAAATACCTATTTTCTAGGCTTAGATTTTAAACCTAACCTTTTAAGATATATAAATTAAGGAAGAAGTAAAAGTGAGCAAGCTTTAGATTAATCATTTTAGACTATCCAGGTAATTTCTTTAGTACCATGAGATATGTATGTAACAGACATAGTAAATGTTTGTTTAATGAATGAATGATCATCTACTATGTCTCTAGCATGAAGTAGGAATAAAAAAGTCAATTTCCAAGGTCACAGGGGACATATGACAAAATACTCAATAAGTAAATGAAATAAAACAATATGATTAAGAATTAAAATATATGATATGTATAATATGCATTACAGAAGATCAGAAAAAGAGAGAACTAATTCCAAGTTAGGGTATTAAGGGAGGAGCTGAGCCCTAAGGGAAAATTTTGGATAAAAAAGAATAAAGGTAGAATCTATAGGGAATGGTACAATCAGAGACATGGAGAAGAGGAACAAACAGATATTTAGGAAAAAGCTCAATTGACAGTGATAGTAGAGAAAATAAATTTGGATTGGTGAAATGGGACCAATTTAGCAAAGGTTTTGAATTCTATATTAAGTTGTTTGAAATTGATTAGCTAGGTAGGAGGGAGTTTTGGGTTGCTGAGTAGGGAGTGATAAAATTGTGGGGTTAGGTTATAGACACTCAATAGTGGAGTAATCAGGCTGGGCCTTCAGCATCCAATGAGATTAATTAGGTGATTTCATGCATAGTCATTTCTGCTATAACACTTGTGAAAAAAATGAGGATTCCTTTTAATACAACTAATGTATTAAAGAATATTTTAGCATAGTATAAATTTCTAGTTGGCTTTGTGTGTGTGTGATTTCAAAAGGGAAGAAATAGTAAGAATTCAGAAAACTCCATTATTTTACAATTAGCTGATAGTAAACCACATATAGTGTTGGGTTTGGAGTTAGGAAGATCTGAATTCCAATCCAGCCTTTAATAATATTATAACCTTGGGCAAGACATTTGATCTCCATTTTCTTTACTTTCCTCAAGTGTAAAATGGGACTAATAATAGTACCCATATTGCAGAATAAGATGACATAATACCTGTAAAAAGTCCTTATCCCAGTGCCCTGTCTGTACCCATTTTCACAATTAAACTTCATGTCTTTGTCAATCTAAATTATCATATTTATTGTGTATCTTTTGGAGTGGACTGAGAAGGACTCATCTGTCCCTACAAAGTCCAACTACCCCTGTGCAACTTCTTGCTATAGGCTCTGGTCCCAGGACCACATTTAGACTGTCCTTAAGACTTTACCATTCCTAAGACACAGACTTGAGTAGTAGCACTGTGAATAGCTGTGGGCAGGAGTTTTGCCACTATTTATGTTAACCATTTAACAGATATAAAACGGCTACCATTTTTATTGCTTTCTTATCTTTTCTTTTTTATTTTTTTAGTAACTGACAAAATTTTTGAGCATTATTCCTCTAACCTCGTTTTCTCCATAAACTTGGTGATTTTTATTTCTTGTTTTTGCATCACATAGTGCTTTTGAAAGAAGACTCCAGTTAAATGACTCAGAGGATAGTGGTAATCATTGATAGAAATGGGGAACCCTGAAGAAATACCAATAAATTATAATGTCCACAGCATCTGGTACAGTATCTTACAGTCAGGAAGTACTTGTTGATATGATGATTGAATTACTTTACCATACTCCAACATATTTGGTGCTATCCATTAGGAAAAGGAGGGAGAAAGGGAGATTAGAGAGAAAGAGGGAGAGACAGACAGACAGACTGATAAATATAGGTGGTTAAAACTGGGAAGAGATTTTTAAAAAAATTTAATAGCTTTTTATTTACAGGTTATATGTATGGGTAACTTTACAGCATTAACAATTGCCAAACCTCTTGTTCCAATTTTTCCCCTCTTTCCCCCACCCCCTCCCCCAGATGGCTGGATGATCAGTAGATGTTAAATATATTAAAATATAAATTAGATACACAATAAGTATACATGACCAAACCGTTATTTTGCTGTACAAATAGAATCAGACTCTGAAATATTGTACAATTAGCTTGTGAAGGAAATCAAAAATGCAGGTGGGCATAAATATAGGGATTGGGAATTCAATGTAATGGTTTTTAGTCATCTCCCAGAGTTCTTTCTCTGGGCATAGTTGGTTCAGTTCATTACTGCTCCATTGGAAATGATTTGGTTGATCTTGTTGCTGAGGATGGCCAGGTCCATCAGAACTGGTCATCATATAGTATTGTTGTTGAAGTATATAATGATCTCCTGGTCCTGCTCATTTCACTCAGCATCAGTTCGTGTAAGTCTCTGGGAAGAGATTTTGACTTCCACCTCATCCAACTCCCCAAATAAGCCTGATCGACCCTCTTCTCAACTCCTCCCCTCTCCCCATTTTACTTTGATTCATTCATGGTTCATGTAAGAAGTAGATCCTGGGGATAGAAAAATGAACAAAGGGAAAAAAAAGTAAAAATGCCATCATTTATAATGCAAGACGAATGGATAAATTCTTTGTAAAAACTGTCGGAATCACATGTTAGGCTAATGGAAAGAAAAGGGGAAAAAAAAATGAGTTAGTGAGAAGCAGGATAGAGAATGAGAGAGAGTGGACATTTTTTTTTCTGCTACAAATAAAGAAGACGACCATAAACAGAAAGAGGCAGAAGTTTACTCCTAGAGAGGTTAATAAAGATAGACTATGGATGGACAAATTCCAGGAACAATGAATTAGGCTGGAGGGGCTGGAATGAGATTAAAGTATATACTGGGCAAGGGTTGATAGTGAAATACAAAGAGAAATGGGGAGCAAGTTGTATTGTTGCCCAGATTTTAATACAAAAATTCGATATTACTCCAAATACTAGCTTTCACTCAGGCCAAGAGATGAATTGAAAAGTCTTTGCCAAGATTTGTCAAGGACTCCACTTCCAAAGGCAAGGCTGCCCTCTGCTGTTCAAGTTCATTATGGTTTCCTACTTATGCTAAGAGAAATTTCAAAGACCATGTGCCTCTCAAGCATCACTGATTTTCTTGGGATAAATTTATTGCACTTAACATAGAAGAATAAAGAGCAAGAGACATTTTTAAGAAATCCCCATTCACAAATAGAAACTGGAACTTTTAAGAAATCTCTGAAAATCTAGAAAAAAATTTAAAGATATATATTTTCCTTGAAGGAAATCTAGCATGGTTTCTCTTCTTTCCTCTGAAGGAGTTTTAAATTACCCACCAACAAATGTTTCCAAAGCATATTTCAACAATGCTTCCTTTTCTTTTCTCATCCAGAGTAGAACTATTCCATTATGGCTCTCAGAGAAAACCAAATTCTCATTCAAAACAGGAGCTTAACATATATTCTTTTCCTCTCCCAAATTCTCCTCTGAGTCAGTAAAAATTCAATATAATTCAACAGACTTTTATTGAGCATCAACTGCAGGCATTATTGAAAAGACTACTTCTACAACAAATTCAAATGCCGTTGCTTGGATTCTATGGTTTGGTCTCCTTTCCAAGCCAGGATAGCTCCCCCAAAATATAGAGTTAACTTGAGTATTTTAGTATATCAGGATTCAGTACATATTTTATTTTATTTGTTTATTTTTACCTGCTTTTTTACCTGTTTATTTTTTTTACCTTTTTATTTTTACCTGCTTATAAGTATACTTCTTCTTTTCCTCCTGTCTTTTCTTCTTTGTATATTTAATTGTTATTTCTTTTGAGAATGCTGGTCTTCTATATTAGAAGGTTTTTTCAGTTTCAATCACACTTTACTACACTTGCACATTGACTCTTTCCTTCTTTATCTTGTCTCTTTCATTCTACTTGGCACCTGATCAAGTTCAATTCCTCCCCAAAGTGTCCTTGAGATAAGTTTCCTTGGAAGCTTGCTATCTTCAGCCCATTAGATCTATTACTTAGTTCTGTTTGCAATATTTAACCCTTGAAAACCCCTGCTATGCCTGTGGGTATAGTGATAAGGAACTTCTCATCTTAACTAAGTTGCTAGCCATCAGCAATAATGATATCATTATGGTCATCATCATCATCATCATCATTATTATTATTATTATTATTATACTCATAATAATAACAGAATAAATTGGAAGGGAAATAAATCTCCCTTTACTAAGATTTTTCCTTTTTCTCACTGCTTTTTACTCTTTATCCCTTCAGAGAGAGAAGAACAATGAGAGAAACAGTAGTATACAGCAAAGTAGAGGTAAAATGAATTGATCTGAGAAAATACAGACAATTTTAGTTTTCACCCAAAGTTGAAATGATTCCCAGACTAGCAAATCAGAGAAACAAATGACACACCTAGAGTCAAGGTATCATAAATTTGGGAAAAGTTGAAATGATTCCCAGACTAGCAAATCAGAGAAACAAATGACACACCTAGAGTCAAGGTATCATAAATTTGGGACTAGAAACTGCCTTGGATGTTATCCATTATTATCTCATTTTGAAGATCATATAGGTAAGTGACTTTCTCAAGTCTTAAATTATTCTAGCAGTGATTGGCTCAATATATACTCAAAATCCAATCCTTTGAATATAAACGCAGCTCTCTTTCTAGTAAATGATGAGCTCGCCCCATGGGGACTAGATTTGAATCTGGGCTTGCTGCTTATTACTTGTATAACCTTAAAAAAGTTACTTAACCTCTCTGGAGAGCCTGTGGGTTCTCATCATTTAAATGAATTGAAATAATCTTTAAATTTCTTTGCAGTTTTAAATTTTATCATCAAAACTATGTCATCCTTTCAGCTTCAGTCTCCTACTTACTTTTTTGAATTTTGGACAATGACATGGTAATGTAAAAACATTTTTTAAATAGAAAAGCAAAACTACTAAACAATAAAAAATGTGGTGTTTGGAGTTTTAAAATCCCAAATAAATTAAAATGTTGATTTTCAAAATAATTCACCTTATCTTTTGTAGTATTTGTCATAAATATTACAGTAATGTCCTTGCTGACTTTTTAAAATTCACTTTTTTTCCCTCCAAATAAATATAGTAGCATATTCCTATGAAAGGAATTATTGACTTAAAGTCAATGACTTTTGCTGCTATTTAGAAGACATTTAACAGTAGGAATACAAACTGAAAGGGGAAATGGGCCTCTCTTCAGGTAATGATGGAATGTACTGTTTTATCTTGTTTTTTTCTGTGGTGAATGGACAGCATTAAACCTTGACTGCTAACATTATGTAATTACTAATTATCTTTAAAAGGGTTTATTAAGACTTGCTTTAAGGTTCAACTAATTGTGCAATTTTTACAGGTTGTTATTAGAAATGGGTTTTTTTCACCAAATCAGATATGTCAGATTTTATGATTAAAATGTTCAGTGGATATTTAATGATATTTAAGATATAACCTCTGCTTAAAGTACTGTACTGTGCCTGCAAATAAAAAGTTTAGGTTCTGCTGTGCAATCGTTCTAATTAGAGCTTAGCTCTATCCTATGTAGATTAATTGAAGGAGTCAGTATTCAGTTACTAAGCAGGGACATGTACACACACATCACTTTTACTGACCTTATGTTGTATATCTGCTTATAAAAATTGTCAACTATTTGGAATTTTGAATGAGGAAAGAATGTGGGGAAGACTACAATGATTACTGAAATTGAGATCAATTTCTTTTCATAGAATTTATGTGACAGGTTTTCTAATGAGATAAAAAAATCTTTCAATCTTGGTCAATGAATAGCATATTAGTCTTTATTTAGACTTTTCTTCAATCTGCTGGATATCTCTTCTTTGGGTTGTCAAAGACCAGTGACAGTGGTTCACTTAAGATGTCACTTATCTGGACCTGGTAACTTTAATTCACGAAGGACAGTTAGGTATTCTCTTTATTCCCTTATATTATACATACATACATACATACATACATACATACATACATGTTTCACTTTTCTTGTAAACAAATCTATTGCCTTTTATAGACCAAAAAACATTCTCCTTTGTAGAGAAAGCATAAGAAAAATAAGATCAGAGCAATTCTATTTTCTCTCTTCTATCTTGCATTATTATACTATCCTTCACAAGTACTGATTCTGTCCCTGTGCCAATCTTCCTTTTTGTCATCAATATATACACAAACACATGACAAATCTTTGTGTTATCCTTAGCCTTCTTAGCATTTAGTGCATTTTTAGCTTTAGTAATTAAATAGATTATGTCAAAGAACTATTTTTCCCTTCTATCTTTTTTGTTTTGGAGAATGCCATGAGAAGTATCATAATGAACAAAATAGTGCATTTGAAAGAATGTGGGATCTTAGTTGGGAGGATGAGTTCAAATCCTAATTATTTTCCTTCTGTAATCTGGGAAAGTTAATTTATCTCTGTGGCCTTCATTTTCTTTATTTTGGTAACAAGGGAGCTAAAACATAGTTCCTTTTAAATTCCTTAATTAAAAGATTAGCAAATCTTCCCCCAAATCCACAATATCACAGACCGTGTGCACAATTCATGATTAGAATTGAAATTTAATGACACTTTTGCCACTGAATTCTCTGGACTGGTCAGCTAAAAGCTTTTCTGTGATGATTAACTATTTATGAATAAACATTAAAACTCATGATATTGGTCTCCTAGACAACCTTCTCTCTAATGGTTAAATGATCATTTTCTCCTTTGCCAATGAAAATTAAACTCAAGGCAATACCATGTTATAAAAAATGCAAAATAACTAAACCCACTAGAAAGAGTATGTGTTTATTGCTGAGCTTTGAAAGGAGAGAGTCAATTGACTTAACTGCATCATTTCATACCTGAATTCAGAATGAGGTTTGCTCTCCAGAGTATATCCTCCCCTCTCACATCCATAGTTTACCTTTTGTCACTTTTTTGTATACCAGTGTGCTATGTAAAACTAATCTTAAAATGGAACCTGGGTGATGATGATCCAGTTCTTAGGAACTGATACAGTGTTAATCTGTGTATAATGTGTCTGTGGGAGAAGAAAAAAAATTAATTATAAATTATAGATTTCTTCCCTTGCATTCTACAAGCTATTCCAAGTGCCTTGGTATTCTTTCCAAGTAGGTAGCCAGGAAAAAACAAGGAATTCCAATATGATTCAAAATTTAGTGATATATCATTATCACAATGACACGGATAAATTGAGTCGTTCTGTATTTAGTGATGGAATTTGTGAAGATATTTCCTCTTTCTGAGTTATTATTCTTTAAAAGTAGATGCAGCACCTGTCAGCCACATTCCAAGAAAGGAACTTAATACATCCAGTTTGGTACTAGTTCTGATATGGAACAAAACAATTTTCTTGGTCAAGTTCATCCTGTCTGTTGCTAATCCTATCAAGAACAGTCCATCCCAACCATTTCCTTCTTTTCTTTCTATTACCCCTTGGAAGACAGAAGCTAGTAAAATTCCTCTTTTGAGACTCTCACTTTTTTGATCTCAGAGACGGGACCCTTTTTCTTATGCTCCTTAGGAAAGAATGTATTCTAAGACTTTAAAGACCTGCACACAATGTCAGATTGGAAAAGTACCCTAAAATACTATAAATGGCATTTCCCCAAATCACATGGTATAATTTGTGCCTGTAAAAAACACAGAATTTCTGCTAAAAAGCATTGCTGAGACAATTGGCCAGAATCAGTTCACAAATGATTTGAATATTCCTAACACTAATTTTTTCTATAGAGAGACTGGAGGAAAGAAAAATACTCTATTTTCTCAACTTCTCTGATTACCATTGCATATTTATGCTTTCTGACCCCTAGCACTTACGAAATTAACTCGGCTGATCTAATTGTATAATGGGAGTGTATTTGATTACTTGGAAGAAGTTCTCTTTCCTATACCTTGCAGTTATCTTGATGGTATAGGAAGTCTTATTTCCTGATTTCATCCAGAATGTGCTTACCACTGACAAAAGAAAGAAATTCTGTTAAGTTTGAAGGAGAGAAATGAGCTGATACTGTTCATAAGGTGATGGAAAACATGCATATGGAGCTTTAATTTCCTTTTCAAGTATACTCAAGACACACAGGTATCTGGTATGTGTTCTCTAGTTACCAATTGTCCTTCAGTGGCAGGCTCTTTTTCACATGTGACACGATCAGGAGACACCTAATTTAGAGTTAAGGAACAAAGCGGGAGTCGGGATGGGAAGACCAATTTATTTCCCTTCCTTCAAAATACTGATCCAAGTACAAAAAATTGGAACCATACTAAAATCTTAGTCTTGGGATTCATTTTAGAAATGGCATTGGTAATTTACATAACTAAGTAAGGCCAGATGTTAGAAGCCTAAATTTAGCAGAGACACTTCATTTCCCATAGTCATGTAACTAAATGTGCTACTTATGTATTTATGACTCAATTTATCTTTGTCATTGTGATAATGAACCATCATCAACTATTGTTTGTTTCATACTTCTTGCACGAAGGCTTAAGAATAAAAATTGGCATGAAACCTGGTAAAATGCTACTAATTGTTTGAGATCTCCGAGTTCTTTGTTGTATAACAAAGACTTGAAAGAACTTTAGAATAATCCTTCCATCTAATTAATAAATGGCTTTTTTTTTTAAGATCATTACTTTGTGTGAAAGTTTCTTCCATTGTTAAGCAACTTTGATTTTAAGGATGCTTTCTCTCTTTAAGAATATCATTTCTTTTATTTACCATTATATTGCAATCTCTTCCTTCTTTAGAGAGTCACTGTTTGAAATTAAAAAAATAAAAGTTGAATAAAATGAATTAATCAACAAGAATTTCAATCCACAAATATTTATTAAGTACTTACTTAATGTCCCAGGTTTTGTGTTAAACATTTAGAAGATGAAATAATGAAATCTTTTGTTCTCAAAGAGCTTACCTTTTATGGGAAGAGAGAATTTGTATACATATGAGAAGATAACAAAAGAAGTTTGAGGTACTTTTAGAGGAGGAAAACTCCATTAGATGGAAGGATCTGGAAAGAAGGACTTCATTTAGTAGGTGACTCTAGCTGAGATTTGAAGGAAAGTTCATTCTAAGGAGGGAGAGATAATGATATTTATTTTAGGGCAAAAAGGAACTTGTAAAAAATTCAAAATTTTTATGTGTATTCTTGGCGTACAATAATTTAGCAATCAATATTAAGGAATATAAGCATATGATTATTATTATCACCAAAGTTATTAAAATACCTGCTAGTGTTTATATAGTATATAGCTAGCTATGTATTTATATATAGCATTTATATATATATGTATATAAGGTTTGCATGTTTTACTATATTAATCCATTTGATTCTTACATAACTGTGAGGTAGGTACTTTATTACCCCCATTTTTCAGATGAGGAAATTGAGACACAGAGAGCTAAAATGATCTGCCTATGGTTACATAAGTAGTACATGTCTGAGACAAAATGTGAATTCAGATCTTACTCAGGAAGTCTTGTAGTTTATCTACTTTTTCACCTAGATTCCTTAACTAAAGATAGTTTTTAAGAACTTTAAAAATGTCAGGGTTAAGAGGAATTTAAAAATATTTCTAGGATTAATACCATTGCCTTCTATTTATATGGATATTTTCTTCTTTCAGCCTTTTTCCCTTACATTTCTTGATTCTTTAAAAAAAAAAATCTTTTTCTTCCACTTCCAAGTCTTCTCTGAAATAGCAGTGACACATAAATGAAGACTATCTTGAATATTAAGTTCTCTTTTTTTTAATGTAAAAATCTGATGAATGAAACATTTTATGTTTCCTTTTCCCTATTCCTCCAAAAGTTAAGTTACTTGGTGGTATTTTTCTTTTCTTTTTTTCTTTTTTGGTGATTCTCAGTGATAAGAAATAGGTCTTAACTTTTATTAAGAATAATATGAAAATTAAAATGACTAATGTGCATATTTTAGTGTTTAGATTTTTTTTTAGTCATATCTCAGACCCTTTGTGATTCTATTTGAAGTTTTCTTGGCAAAGACATTGAAATGGTTTGCCATTTCTGTCTCCAGCTTATTTTTACAGATGAGGAAACCGAGGCAAACAGGATTAAGTGATAATAATCAGGATCATCTAGCTAGTTAAGTGTCTGAGTCTGAATTTATACCATCTAGTTGTTCAGAATATTTTCCTAACCCTTAAAAAACATGGGAGCTATTTTTTAATGGACATGTTTTTCTTTATGAACGTTTATAATGAATAAATGTGTAATTAGGTCATTTATCACTGCTTTTATAGTATACCTCATGATTTATATCTAAATTCATCTTATTCAGCCCAACACCTGGGAGGAATAAGGTTTAAATTCCTTTTTATATGACATCCTTATATATCTTATATATGCTATTGACATTTATGAAAATAAGCTCTGTTATTTATTCATTTTATTTTCCACCCTTTTGAGAGGAGCAAGTATGATTACTAACAAGTGATAGATGAAATAATGCATTAACTCTGAGAACTTATTTTTTCAATTCTTTTTTCCAGAAAAGTATTCTGGCTGTAGATACTTTGGATAAAGCTTATTAGAAGGTAGCATAGGAGATGGTAGTAGTTTGATTTCTGAGATTCAGAAAAGAGATTCTTTTCAACTCTATTATCCTTCAAATCACTATTATTCAACTATGACAATTTTTAAATTGAAAATTAAAGATACAGCTTAGAATAGTACAAGTTCCTCTTGGAGAGGTAACCCATAACACTTATATTAAGCTATATAATTATCTCCAGAAGTAGTTGGAGGCACTGAAGGTCACTTAGAATTCTTGAAGGCTTTGTGAAAACATGACAAGATTTGGTAGTTACTTCAAAAGTTTTAGTTAGAGGCGGGTGTTGGCTTTCCAGTGAAACTAAGTAGTAGGTCTCATAATGGACATTTGCCACTAGGTAGTTTGAGTTTTTTTGAGCATAATAACTCAAAAGGAACACTTACTGATCTAATGACTTCTGGGTATAGGGGTAACGTAGGCAGCACAATTACATGCCTAGTAGAAATGCAAGCAAGTATAAATAAATAACTAAAATGCTTTGATAAGGAAGTGAACATTGGGCACTTGATAAGTGAGAAAATTGTTCACCAGACTGATGAAGGATAGGATGAAGTACCAAGAAGAGACCCTGAAGTCATAATTGATTATTTTGCTGTAGATGATCTAGGAAGCAGCAGGCCTCTCAGAAAAAGTTCTAAACTTGGGATGGAAAATGTCATCACCATCCGGTGAAAGAAGTATGGAGACTGAAGGTGGATTGAAGCATATTATTTTCACTTTTTTTCCCTTTTCTTTCTTATGATTTTCTCCTTTTTTTCTGATTTTTCTTTCACAGCATGAATAATATGGAAATATGTTGAAAATGATTGTACACATATAAACTATATCAGATTGTTTGCTGTCTTAGAGAAGAGGGAAACAAGGAAGGGAAGAGGGAAACAAGAAAAAGTATTGAACTCAAAATCTTACAAAAAATGAATGTTGAAAACTATAGATGTAATAGGGAAAATTGAATACTATTAAAGAAGATAAGAAGAAAAAGTTCTAAAGACTTGATGGGAGCAATGAAAGAGTTGTAAACAGATTATGAGTGGTTTGTGTACATAAAATAGAGTAACACTTTATGTCAATGTTTTTCTTCCTTTGGTGGCATTTCCTCAGCTGAAGAAAAAGAGAAGTAGTAGCCATATATAAAACCAAGAATTGATTAGTGCCTCCTTATTTTCATCTAAAAATCTTAAATTAACAAAGGATTTTCATGGTTATTGTGATTTCCATTAATTGAGGATTTCTTTTTTTTTTAAATCTGCTTCCCTACTATTCATGACTACTTACTATACATTTTAAAAATTTAATTTTTAAAATTTTAAAAATATTTTAAAAATCAGTTTCAAGGACTCTGGCCAAAGTACTCATAATTTAGTGGTTGACCTACCTGCTCATGAAGAGGTACTCATGGTTAGAATGGAAACCATCTGTCAATAGTCATTTGTTATGTATCTGAGATGTATCAAGCATTGTGTTTCAGTCTCTAACATCAAAAAACAAGTGTCATTGTCTCCACAAATAATCAGAGATTACATGTGTAGCCATAGGATAGTAGCTGTGATTATTATTCCAAGATCTGGAATGGTATAGGATAAAATGGAATGGTTGAAAAAATGATGTAGAAAATCACTGTTCTTGTCAAGAAGAAGGAAAACAGTAGCAGCAGGGTAGATGGCAAGATCACCATACTTGAGCAAACTCTGTTGCTCTGGTGAATGGCTAGAAGCTTCTGAAATATATTTGGTTACTTTTCACTCACATATTTATCTATCTTATATTAGAACCAGCACAAGTCTATTATGTTTCCTCTATCAAAAAGCTTCCAAACATATTTCTAGAGTACAGGCATAAAGGGATGCTGTGTTTGTATTTCAAATTGATAAAAGCCCATTAGTCTAAATTTTGACACAGCCTATTTTACAAAATGTTGGTTTTGCTTTATTTAGCTTTCTGTGATATATATTGATGTGTGTGGTTTATTACCCCAAAGAAAATTTAAAATGATTAACAATTTGTTTTCTTCCCTTCAGGCATCTGACAGTTTTTTGAAAAGTTCTTCATTCTGCTGTGATAAATTTTCTCAGTAAGTGTTCATTTCAACAATTATTTTGTGTGTCTGTGCCTCCAGCCAACATTGTCTCCAGGAACGTGATCAACTTATCTCTCTGTATATGGCATAATTTTGCTTACTTTTTCCAAATCTAATTATTACACTTTAAAGGTCCTATCTTTAAGAAGCCCGATCACAAAAATTCAGAATACCTTAGCAAGAGAATACAGTTTGACTAAATATAATATGACTTCAGGAGAAAAAAATAACAAAACCAACACATCTGGATTAAGTTTTTGGAGATAGTTTCATATAGTCAGAGAAACAAAGAACTTGGAGGATGAAAATAAGGTTAAAATGTCAACTCTTCTTTACTGGTCCTGTCTAGAGCAAATCACCTAATGGCTTTGGATGTCAGGGTTTTGATCTTTACTGTGAGGCTGTTCACATGTGTGCGTTAGGCTCTAAGTGACTAGATTAGTATGGGAGCAGTCAGAATGGAGAGAGAAGGAATTGGTAAATGAAAGTAAGTTAAAGTTAAATACAAGTTTTATCCTTGAAATTCAATCTTTCATAATTGATATAGCACTTTCATTGAAAAAATGCTGAACAGCTGATAGTTAAGTTTAAAAAATTATTATTTGAATTTTGTCATCTTTCAAGAATATGTATGAGTTTTGCTGAAAATAGGTATCATTCATTTTTCTCTTCCTCCCCCCCTTCCCTTTCTACCTCCCCCTTCATCCTTTTGTCTGATTCCCTTTTTCTGTACCTACTTTTGAACTTTCCAACCTTTCATAGGAGTGCCATATTGGGTCATATCATGGAGGAGGGCTATGAACTCGATCTCACCTACATCACCGAGCGGATCATTGCTGTCTCCTTCCCAGCTAGTTGTTCTGAGGAAACTTATCTACATAACTTGCAAGATGTAACCCGAATGCTAAAATCCAAACACGGAGACAACTACCTGGTAAGAGTCAGCACTGTTTGCTTTGGTAAATACTATGAAGACATGCTTGTGAGAACTTTTTTTTTTACTGCCATTTGTCTTATAGCAAAGTCAATTTTTGATGTAACTGATTAAACCTGTGGGGTGAAGGGAAGGGTGAGTAGGATGGAGACATTGAGCTCTCCCTTTTAACAAATTAAAATAGTTATTGCCTCAAAACAAAAAAGCAAAAACAACTGATAGAATAACCAAAACTTTGGGCAATTTTTAGTTTCCTTCTCTCTAAAATAGGTAATATAATAATAAGGATCTACTTAACAAGATTTTATTGGGAGCATATATGGCCACTGTATGCAACATTCTGCTGTAAGAAATTTATACATATAATAGTGATTAGGAATTCAAATTTGTTTTCATACTTTTAAGATTTTCTAGGAATGGGAATATAGGCAATACAAAAATAAAATGCCAATGAGATTTCTTAGTGGAAAATAATTTTTTATTCTTTTGCTTTTGTGATAGAATATAATGTACTATGTTAAAATCTGTCATTTGAAAGAGGAAGGTTGATATTCTGAATTCTAACCCTATCTTTTGTCATTATCGTATAAAAATCCAGTCATATGGGTATGAATATTTTCTTTCCATTCATTTCTCACAATCAGACCAATCTCTTAATTGACCTATTTAACAGGTATATAATGGAGTCCATTTTGCTACATCACATGCCATCTGTTGTACTCATTAAACTTTAGTGACTGAATAAAATGAAATGGAACCTGTTAGATGAGTTTGTAGTCCTGACGCTGTGTCAGTGAATTTTCCTTTATAGTTGTTATAATTGAAAGTTCATTGCCATTGAATTTCAGTTGGTTGCTATTCTGATTAATAATTAGATTCAAATGTACTATTAGATTTTTACCATTAGTAATTTCTAGAAGTGTTTATGTTCTAAATGCCATCATTTTATATATTTGTATTTTATATTTTCCACTAACCTGCTCAGTCATGTAGTCTAACTATATTTCAAGTCAGAAGACATTCCAATTCCATTTTTGCTATTTAGTATTTATGTGGATTTAGACGTGTAATTAAATTCTATGAGCCTCAGTTGCTCCATCTGTAAAAGGAGAAGGAATAGATAATCCTCAAGGCCCTTTTTCTCTCTAAAAGGCTATGATCTTGTAATACCAAGGGAAAAAAAGGACATTTCTCAAGAGTTTTAGAAATTCGGTGTTAGGATCCCATTGTTCCAGAAGGGAAGATGGAAGACTCTTCAGTGTGAAATTTGATTATGCAATTGCAAATCATGCCAAAAAGGAGAATCTTTCAAAAAACTACTTTAGGGAACTCACATGAATTAAGTTCTATAGCAATAAATGGACATGACAATTATAGAAAGCTATTTTATGAAGTTTGATAGTAACAGAGAAGAAGTGAAAAATGACAGTTCAAGCAAAATTTGGTTTTGGTGTGGTAATGATAAGGTTGAATGAAGAGGGATTTTTGGTTTGTTTGTTTGTTTTTTTAGTATAGCTAAAATCTGATCATTTTGGTCCCCACTTGTGCTGAGTAGTTAGGTGATATAATATATTTAGATTCAATTATTCAGTTCTTATATCATATACCTGCTAAATTTGTGACTTTAGACAATTTTCTAAATTCTCTCAGTTTTAGTTTCCTCCTTTCTAAAATGGGTATAATACTTGCTCCTAATCAACAGGATCATTATGAGAACCATATGAAATAGAATATGTAAAATGCTTAAAGTTCTGCAAGAATACTAGCTACAGTAGAAGTAGTAGTAGTGGTGGTGGTGGTGGTGGTAAATATTGGGTTAGGAATCAGAAGAAATTGGGAACATAAAAATGCAAAGTGAGAGTAAAATTGGGTGATAGATTGTCATTTGTAGGAAGAGAGGACCTAATGAAAGAATAAAGCATAGATTAAAATAATTCACTCATAATCTGTGATTTGGAGGTTCAAGTAACAATGGGGAAAGTGCTGGATTCGAGTCAGAAAAACTACAGTCAACTCTCAATTCTTTCATTTATTCCCTGTGTAACCATGGTCAAGTCATTATCTCTTTAAGCCCTAATTACCTAATCTTTAGTTATTTTTTAAAAGAGGCTTGTACTAGGTAACTACTAAGTTAATCTTGACTATTAAATGTATTGAATTCTGAAGCTATATCAGAGTTATATGGTAGAATTGGAGATAGGATATAAATCCAGTGTTCATTCTAGTGTATCTTGCTGCTTCCTTTTTGGGAGTAAGCATTTAATTTTTAGAGGACTGTTTTATTCCTTTCAAGATAGCATTCAAGATAGCAAGATTGTCATCTTTATTTTCCCTATTTATCCTTTTATATTTGAAGTACAATAATGCGTACCTAGAGGTTTTGGCAACTCCTTAAGAATTTAAGTTACAGAGAAGGTTCTAAAAGGGAAGCGTGAAGGGAGAAAGGAAAGAAGCAAATATTTATTAAGTGCTCTGTATTAAGTGCTAAGTGCTTTACAAATATCTCATTTGATCTTCATAACTATCCTGGGGTAGGTATTGTAATGATCCTCATTTTACAGATGAGGAAACAGGCAGATTAAGTGATTTTCCCAGTGTAGCACATTAAGTGTCTAAGGCTGAATTTGAACTCACTGACTTTAGGCCTGGTGCTTTTTCCACTATACCACCTAATTGCTTTCTTACCTGGCAGTTCTCTCGTTCAAGGAAATCACAGGTCCTGTACTTGTCCTTTTAACCACATGAAAAACCGCTAAAGTCTAACAAATTTTATAGATGATAACTAATTGAATTCTGTTTCTCCTTCTATTTCTGAAAGTGATGGCTTTTATAATATCTTAGTATTTGTTTGTTTTTTCACATTACAGGTGATAAATCTCTCTGAAAAGAGATATGACCTTACGAAGCTTAACCCAAAGGTACTGGCTTTATTCCCAATAACTTTTATTCAAACGACAATTTTTGATCTAAGATACGCATTTTGCATTTACATAACAGACATGTGTGCAATTGCTGTTTTGCCTAATTCTCCTAATCTAATTTATGATTCAGTGTTTTCCATTATTTCTTCCTTCTTTTAAGGATACTTTTGTTTTTAGATAATTTTGCTATTTCCCATTCATATTTTATTCCTTGATTTTTAAATAATAATTAACAGTATATATGGACAATTGGGTTTTTTCATTGAGCTTTCATTTTGATCAGAGGAATTTGTGGCAAGCCCCTAAGCTAATGCTTCCTAGTTCTATATCCTTCTCTCTCTCTGTGCCCACACCTAGATGCCTCTGAATCATTAACTGCCATGAAAGAACATATTTAGAACTGTCATTCCACCTTCCAAAATATTGAGAAGGCCTTTGAAAGGGTTTTTTTTTTTTTTGGTGTTATATAACAGTTTGGTGTCTTTTAGAATTGGAAGCACGTTTCTCCTCATTCATATCGGCAATAAATACATGAAGTGAACCTATAATCCAAAGTATAGTGAATGTTGCAAAGTTATTGTTTCAGTAATGAGGGAGTAAATAAATATAATTTCTTTTCTCCTAGATCATGGATGTGGGTTGGCCTGACCTCCATGCTCCTCCCCTTGATAAAATGTGTACCATCTGTAAGGCTCAAGAGAACTGGTTAAATAGTGATCCTCAGCATGTAGTGGTCATCCACTGCAGGGTAAGCAAGATTCGTTATAAATTGTTCATTTGATTTTAATTTAATTTTGAATAAAAATTTGATTTTATCCTAAGGAGAAATGAATAGAGCTCATAGTTTGGGTTGTTTTTCTTCCCCTCCCATCCTCACCTTCCCCCCACTGGATTTTGGGCTGGAAAGAACTGAATTCAAATCCATCCTCAAATATTGTACAGTTGTACAACTCTTAGCAAGTCCTTTAACTTTTCTTTTCCTCAGTTTCTTCATTTATAGAATGGGAGTAATCATAGCACCTACCTTTAAGGATTATTGTGAAGAAAAACAAGAGAATTTTTATAAAGTACTTTGTAAACTTTAAGGCACTGTGTAAATGCTAATTCTCATTTTATACTTGGCTAAAAAAATGAAAGTATACATAAACATATGTATGTACATATACACAGATGTGTGGATACATATACATGTATGTATACACACTTGTATATATTAGTATATACTTGTATTCTTGTATATATTAGAAAGAACATAGGTTTTAAAGACATAGGACCTGAGTTCAAATGTGGCTCTACTACTTCTTACCTGTATGACTTTACTCAAATCCCTTCCCTTTTTGTAACTTCCCTTTTTTCATCTGCAAAATGAGAGAGCTAGACTAGATGAGCACTTCTTAAGCTTTTCTTTTTGCTTTCCGGATCCTTTTATACTCTTAAAAATGAGGACCCAAGAGAGTTTTTAGCTATGTAGGTTAAATCTATTGTTAATTGCTGCCCTATAAATGAAAACTGATACATTAAAAAGAAAAAGGTGTCCCAAAGTCTCAGACCTATTAGCATGCAAGCATTGTCTTGCACATTTCTATAATGTCTGGCTTAGTAAGAGACATCTGAATTCTCTTTTTTTTAAAAATTTAATTTAATTTTTTATTTAATAGCCTTTTATTTACTGATTAAATGTATAGGTAATTTTACAGCATTAACAATTGCCAAACCTCTTGTTCCAATTTTTCACCTCTTACCCTCCACCCCCTCCCCCAGATGGCAGGATGACCAGTAGGACATCTGAATTCTCATATCTACTTCCTTTCAATCTGTTGTGATTTGTTGTTTTTATTGAAGCATGTGAAAAAAAAACCCAGCCTCACACAAATAGGTAGTTGGAAAAGAAAAGAAATTTTTTTTTAGACTTAAATTCTTTTGAAAAATTGTTTTTTTATTTCTTTATTTTTAATACTCTTTAAAAACAAAGATTTGAGTTCCAAATTCTTTCCCTACCACCCCCATTCCTCCCAGCCCACTGATAAAGCAAGCAATATAATATCATTTTTTGTGGTTGTTAAGTCATTTCAGTCATGTTTGATTGTTTGTGATCCCATTTGGGGTTTTCTTGGCAAAGATACTGCAGTGATTTGCCATTTCCTTTTTCAGGTATGATATCAATTATACATGTGAAATCATGTAAGACATTTCCATATTAGCCATATCACCAAACCCCCCTCCCCCACAAAAAAAACACAAACCTCCAAAAGAAAGAAAAATAAACTGAGAAAACTGTATTTCAACTTGCACTTGGAGTTCATTATCTTTCTCTCTGAAAAGGATTATTAGCATTTTTCATCATGAATCCTTTCAAATTATCTTGCATTATTGATCAGAGTAGCTAATGTCATTCACAATTGATAAATATTACAATATTACTATTATTGTGATTAAGCGAAGACTTTTATTAGGCAAATAATAATCTTAGTCTGATTTTGAAAATAGTTTTGCCCTCATGAATCCTCTGAGCAGGTCTTGGGGGATCCCCAGAGATCTGTGACCTACAGTTTGAAAATCACTGGATGCAAGATTTGTTAAGGTTCATTTCAGCAATAAATTTAGCAGCAGTAATTAGATCATGATCTCCAAATAACCCAATAGGTGACATGGTACTTTAAGGTTTACAAAGATCTTAACATACATTATCTATTCATGTAATTTTAAAAAAGTAACCCTCAAATACAGCTTTATGAAGTTGAGGGCTCAACATGTTATGACAAATATGGGCCATAAATATGTAACTGAATAATTGCATGGTGTAATAGCCAGATAATTTAATAATTTTAAAAACTTGTCTTATGTAATCTTTCTTTAAAAAAAATAGAAAGTACATATTGATACTGAGTGATATATTCATTATTGCAACTGAATCTTTTTAACATTATTTTATTTTTCCAAATACATGTAAAAATAGTTTTCAGCATTCATCTTTGTAAAACTGTGTGTTCTAAATTTTTCTCGCTCCCTCCATTTTCCCCTCCTCTCTAAGACAGCAAGTAATCTGATATAGCTTTAATATGGGCAGTCCTTTTAAACATATTTCCATATTTGTCATTCAACTGAATTTTTAAAAGAATCTCTCCTTTCAATTTTTGCTTTCGTCACAGAAGAACATTTGCATTATACTTAAGGAGGTTTGTTTCTTTTTTATTTATATGTGATTGTAGGCACAGTGCTTAATAATTTTGCAGTAAAAATATAATCTTTAGTAAACTGAATTAAGATTCTAGAGTAGGGTTGGGAAGCCTTTTTTTCTGCCAAGGGCCAACTCATACAATTCAAGCAGTGGGAGGTTGTGATACCTAACTTGTGGTTGCTTTAGCTAATGATTTTGAGGGCTGTCCATGGGCTGGATGTTCACCACTCCTGTTCTAGAGGATTATATTCAGTTCTGTTATCTTGACATTAGAATATAAATTATATGTAAGACAATTCAGGAGGACTTGAAGGGATGCAATATTCAGTGTGATTCCTTCAAGGGGTCTGTACATTCTTTTCTTCATTTCTTCACATAAAGGTGAGTTGCTATTATTGTTCATTATATTGTAGTGTTCTCTGGTTTTGGTTTTCTTGGAGGTCTCTGGGAGCAGCCTTCTTTTCAGTTCAGTAATCACACAAGCGCAGCCAAGTGTTAAAGTTCAAATCCTTTATTATCTCCTTGCCTGGGGCCCAGGCCAGCTTTCTTGAGGTCCTCCTGAATGTGTCTTGGTTTTTGTGGGGGAGGCAAAAGGACCACCACCACTTCTCTTGTCTTCTCTAGTCCTGATTCTGGCTGAGTTTGTCTGAGTTTATATGCTCTCTTATCATAGGTGTGAATCTTGTAGAACTATATTAAGTACTCCATGTACTGAACTAGAGAGCTTGTTTAGCACCATGCTAAACAACCATTGTCTTTATCAATTCCATTGAGTTAGCACCTTGTAAGAATCTTTGTTTCAAGTTCAGAGTTTTGGCCCATAACATTATATGTTTCAAGGTTCTCTGCCAAAAGAAGTAGGACATTGTAGCACAACTTTTAGAGGTCCAATATAGTTATTGTTCAGTAAGTAAAAAAAAAAAAAAAAAATCAGTGACTTTCATGCATTTCTATCATAATCCTTTAGCAAAATTAGAAGGTAGGTACTCTCCTCTCAATTCTATTTTCCCCTTTCTCATCTCATCTGTCCCTTTTTTTCATTTTTCAAGTGCATAATGCCCTCAGTTTCTCATTTTGATACACAACCTCAAATTTTCTCTATAAATCTTCTGAAAAAAAATCATTGTGACATCTTAATTAATTGGTGAGAATTTATGGCTTTAAAGCAGTTCATACAAAAGGACCATTTATTGATAGACTTAAAATTATCTAGGGGAATTTGCATTTAAAGGAATAACTGAAGTTTTCTGTAATTAATAAGCTTTCTAAAGAATTCCTGGGAGCTTTCCCCATGTTTGTCATGTTACTCCTTCTACTTCGAATACCTCAATTAACCTCACCCATATAGAGTATAACTTCTGAAATTTTAAGATCAAAGAATCTCAGAGATGGAAGAGATCTGTGTGATCATGAAGTTTCAAATATAATCGTGAGCCCAATGAGACCCAGAGGGAATATGTGAATTGTTCACTCATGTGAGTTCAGATTTTCAGAGATTGTTTACCACAAAGATTTTGAAACCTATTGAAATTAATGAGCCCAATTTCTCACTTCTCAAATGAAACTTTTATCAGAATTTTTAATACATTTCTATTTATAGTAGATTCCAATATCTATCATAAATGTGTCAAAATGCAGTCTAGTGCTGCCAAACTAGATATAATTGAAAGATATTTAACAAACTAAATAAAAATACCATAGAATATAAGATAATGTTAGTATGCGGTTCCATAAGGGAATATTCAGCGCTCAGAGGAACCCTTAGGTTTGGTTTAATGGCTCCTATTCTATTTGTTTGATACCACCTCACCTATCAGTTATAGGCCACTAGGTGATTGAGTGGCTAGAGTTCTGGACCTGGGTTCAAGAAGCTCTTAGTTTAATTCCAGCCTCAGACCCTTCTTCAAGGCAAGTCACTTAACTGTTGCCTTCCTCACCAATAAAACAGGGATAATAGCACCTACTTCCCATTTGTAAAATGTTTCATAAACATTCATGTTACATAAATTCTATCAATTATAAAACATGAAGAAAAATAATTGGGCTGTATCTTTGCTTCTCTCACATCTGTTTTCATTGACCCTCTCTTCAAGCCATGCTTTTTGATGCTCCTGTAAATCAGTTAATCAGTCAATAAGTAAGAGCATGTGTGCTTCTTCAAAAACACATGTACAAAGGTGGATTTTATTTCAGAAATTTATATATTCTTATAAATCAAAGAAAGGAATAAATGTTTTTCTTTTTTTTCTTTTTTTAAGATAAACTACATGATAATCATCAATTTTAGATTTGGAGTTTTCCCTTCTTTTTTATTCCTTTTTAAAAATAGCTATTTAAAACTATTATACATTGCATTTCTAAGGCTTTTCATTCTTTTTCATTTTCTTATCTCAACTATATGTGAAATAAATTAGCCAGAATGTTACTCAAAAAAGAATAAATCAGGATATAATAGCTGATGGATTTACTGCCTTTGGCCTTTAAAGCACTTTCTTCCCCTGAACAACTGTTCTTTTTACCTCTAGACAAAACTTGTTGGGTGAATTAATAGGAAACATGTTAAAACTCATAAAAATGATTTATCAGTCATTTGTACTGGTGTCATGTAAGCTATTTAATAAGTTTTGGAAACATTTAGAAAACAAACCATGAAAGATTAATTCATCTTTAATTCCAAATTACTGACATAGGCTTTAACTTTGGCTTGTGATAAATCATAACTGTTGGGTAAAATTGCTGATACCTGTCAAAATTCATGTGCTTTCTAGAATGAATATCTCATAGACTGTCATGCCAGAAATTGTTAAAATAGTTAAGCTTGTCTTGGCTTGGATATGCTAAGAAATGGGAAGATTCTTATTACTATTTTATACTTTTTTCTTAATTTAGTGTAAATGATGAATATTCTTCCCTCTTCTTCCCACCCTCCAGTTTTTTAATCTGTGTTATTGTGTAAAACATAGTTTTCAATTATGGAACCTGATCTCTAGGAGTTGCTTATTTCTTATCATTTATATTAGGAAGTGAACTTTGGCAAATTATAACTTAATTTGTCATGAAAATACTGTCTATGTATATTTTAGAGTATTACTAGTATTTCAGATCAAACTTCACTGCTTCAAAAATAGGGCTTGCTCCATAGCCCTCAGGCAAGTTATGTAAATATTTCTGAATATTAACTTTCTGCCTTGTAATAATGAAAATGAATAATGCCTTTGGGGAAGATCAAACTGAGAAAATGGTTGTAAAGCACTTTATTATAATGAAATGGTATACCATTTAACTATGAACCACAAAGTAGCAAAAGGGAGCTCATTTCTTCTTTTAAAATTTCTTTTTGTTATTGTTATTTTTTGCTGTTTTGATTCACATTTCTTACGTCAGTTTTGGGGAAAATTTTGACTTACATTTTCTGTCAAGGAAATGAACCTCATCCTGTTTAACCCATTTTGTCATAAAAGATTTTAGGTGAAATTTTAGTGATTAAAGCTGAATACAAATAGGCACATAAGAATATTTCCAAAAATCATATATGCATTCATTCATTGGTAAGCAGCAAAGGATTATTTTGTCTGCATAAACTTAGGGGTAATTTTATGTGGTAGGATATCACTTGCACATTTCTTCTGAATTTCAGCATGAGGCTAGGCTTATGATGTTTTTATATACATACCTTTTTTGAATTATTTATTTAGCTTTAATGAGACCTTTGCAAACCTTAATGTGCCATGGGAATGGGGTGTAGGAGTCAAATTATGGTAGCATTGCAGTTGTGATTGGTGGTGCAAAGATGAATAACTCATTTTCTCTTTCTTAGAGGGGATTATATTATTGAGGGACTGGTAAGACATTTACCTAAATAAATATAAATGATACTAGAATCTTGTAAAGGAATAGGAGTAAAAAGCTCAATGAAAATAAAATCTACAGTTTTATCTAGTGACAGAGGTCAGTTGAGTGAATAAAAGTACCAAAAGATACACTTGAGGTCATCATCACATTGATGTCTGCAGATACTTTGGAGCCTGTCCCTATAATGAGGCGATTTTAATTCTACCAAGTTTGTGCCCATATGTAGTTCCTCTTTCTGACCAGCTAGGGGTGCATTACCTCTGTGAAATGAAACTGAGCGTATTGCTGTCAATTTTCTTGAGCTATAATTGGTATTATTTTAATTAGCCGCATATTGTCCTTTGTTGCCCAGACTCTCCAAATGCTGTCAATTAATAGATGCTCTGGATTTCTATCATTGCCTTGAAAAGCCTCCATTAACAATGGAATAATATAAAATTAGAGGCTGATTTTCTTTTCCATGTACTGATGAAGAATGTCAGAGAGCCAGCCCTGAGTAATCAGTACTCCCCAAAAATCTGACTTTGATGTCATCTCTTCAGCATGATCTACCTTTTAATCTATGGAATGTGTAGGGCACTGTCTAAGTTATAGTCACTTCTACTTCCCATTTCAGGATAAAGATATATTAATTCTTTCATTCCCTTAGGGTGGAAAAGGACGAATAGGAGTTGTCATATCATCGTACATGCATTTCACCAACGTTTCTGCCAGGTAAGGTGAAAATAAAATAAAATAAATTTTCTCTATTTATAACATAACCTTCCAGAGGGAGAATTGGGTATCAAGCAGTCCTGGTTCTAGCTCCCGGCTTGCCATGGACTGACATTGTGATGTGGTGCAAACATTTGAATCTCTTTAGGTCTTAGTTTCCTCATCTGTAAAATGCTGGGGCTGGATTTGGGGATCTCTGAGGTCTTCTATAGGTCTCACTTTCTGTGATTTTACTATTAGAAAATGAATAAAACCAAAAATTGATTTCAGCTGCATTTTCTTCCATTTCAAATCCAGAGTGTTATGTTGACTTTCTGAATTTCATATTTGTGAAAATGAGTACTCTAACGTAATATTTTTAAAATGTGGAAATTTACCAATTAAATTAGAAATGATGGAAATGATTTAAAAGGCTATGTTCCTATTCTAGAATGAGAGTTGTTTGAGAAAAGCAGTGGGACTAACTCCCATGCATGGCTAGAAAAAAATCAGTCTTATTATTTTGGGATCATGCTTTGTTTTTGACATCTATTTCTCTGTTGTTGTATATTTAAGGTAAGACAAACTTATTTGGAAAAGTAATCAATGAATAATGTGTGTGCATGCATGTATATGTACACCCACTCACTTAACAGTTACTGACTCATGCTTTAAGATGGGACTGAGGACCTTAAAGAACTGTGACCTGCACATCTTTGTTGTGTTCTTATAATGTCTTATCTACGTTTACTTACAAGATGATGATGATGAGTCAGGAAAGAATCATCTGGGATCTGGGGGAAGTATATGGTTGCTGGGAGGGGGATAAAAATGGAGAGTCAGTAAGTAGGGGAGATATTAATGATTGATTTTATATAGTTCTCTTTTCTGATGACAAAATAAAATCTGTCTAAATCACTTCTTTATCAGTTTTTATTTTTTAGAAATATTCTTTTTGTTATTTAACATACTTAGTAAACCACAATCTCTTTAATTATCCTCTCTGCCCATACAATCTTTGCTTTGTGTCCAAAGGAAGAAATATAATACCATTCATACAGTGATGATAAGCTGTTTCTCTTTTTGCATTAAGAAATGAAATTTAACTTGCATAGTTTTTTTTTCTAGAAAGACATGTTTTCCTGCTTTGGAGAAAACCAAATTCCTAGATTTCTTAATTGGTAGCTAAGTGAAAATGAGCACCCTACTTACCCACTTATTGGTGAGAGTAAGCATTTATATGTAGGCTGAGCCTACTAATATTCCTTATTACTTGGAGACAGTGATTTAATACAAATTTGTTTGTCAAAGAGCAGATTTTACTTGGAGGAATTTGGAGAGAGAGATTAATTTCAGTATTTCTACCAGCCTCTGACAATGAAGTTCTGTGTAGAACTCAAATCTCATATAGTCAGGGTAATTCTCACTTCTATAGGAATACTCCTGAGCTTTGGCTTTTTTTTTTTTTTTTTTTTTTGACCAAATGCCTATATTTTCAAAACTTGGAATTCTTAAATCAATGAAAGCCATATTGGGAATGTTTATACCAGTCTCTGAATACGATCATAGTCTACACAAATTTATTTCAATTCCAGACAGAAGGTAGTATGTGTATGTATGCTTATTACATACCATTATCAAAATTAACCTTCAGAATTTTAAAACTAACTTGCATTTTAAACAAGTATCTTTTATGCAAGTTCTCTTTTTATACAAGCTTTAATGGAATCACTTAGAATAGGAATTTTTAACCTTTTTTGTGTCATGAATCTTTTTGACAATCTAGTTCTTATGGGTCTCTTCTCAGAATGATGTTTTTAAATGGATAAAATAAATACATAGGATCACAGAAGAAACAAATTTTGTTGGAAAAAGGTAATTTTCCCCTATTTAAGTTCTTGGATCCTGGGGTCTTTGGACTTTATTGTTTAAAAACTGATTTAAAGTAACTTGTTAATCCTTTTTTTTCCTTTCTGGTATGTAAAGGATGTCCCAGATTCTATTATATTATTCTATAGGTAAAATCTGGATTATTTCTGCCAAATTTTATATGTTACATCTTAAACCTCTATTATTTATATTATTACATCTTAGACCTCTATTTTTTCTTGCCTTTTGATTATTTCATTGTGACCTTATTTTCTTAAACCTATGCAGTGAGGCAGAAATCTAAGAGGTTCTACAAAATTAGAAAAAAATTGAAGTATGACCTAGTACTAGAATATTAATAATAGTAATAGGACTGATACCACTTTGTTCCAGAACAAACTTAGTGGAGGTTTAAGATTCTAATACCTGGGTTAGTTCTAGGGTCACAATTTCATTTATTTATTTATTTTGCTGCGGTAATTCTTATCTGTCAAGTCATAGAGGAATTTCATTGGAGGTATCCTGGTAGATGTTTAACAGACGTCTCTCCAGAAGCAGGCAAGGAAGAACATATAACATTTTAAGTTTAATTTGCATTATTAATACTTTCTTAAATCTAGGAAATCATCAAGACCAAAATAAAGCTCTGATTTGTGATATCTGTGAATTTCTAAGGTATAAAGGCTCAATCTAAAAATTTAACTTTTCTCTCAGGAGAAAGATGATTTGAGCTGACTTTAGCTTGTATTTCATTAATCCAAATAGAAAGAACAGCCCTGTGTAGGAAATCACAAGTCTTGGAAGTCTTATTTTTCAATTGTCCACCTTCTTTTGTGCAACTCTTCTGCCATTTTTTGCTGAAACTTCCCAAAATCTTCTGCTAGTTTTTTTCACTTTATCTTGGAATGACACATTATAATAGCAGGAAAATAGAATCAGGTGAGAATTAGAACCTACTTCTGGAAATTCCTGCTTATATAAAGATGAGTTTGGGTCTTATGATGAGGCATCCCTGTCTGAGGGCTCAAGCCAATAGCTACAGCTTTGTGTCTCTGGGCTCGCAGGTATTAGTAGTGCAAAAGAAATTATCAAATTATTCAGGCTTCATTTTGCAAGTTTCCCTTCAATCCTCTACTAGTTCCTGGCACTGTTTTTGTTTACTTTTTGATAAAAAGATGCTGAAACAGTACCGTTTTTTTTTTTTCAGTGATGGTGTATAAAAGTCCATTCTAGCATCTCATTAGCAAAATTTGTGAATTTGCTTTACATCCTACTAATTAGTATTGAAGCTGAGTCCAAGAAAATGTGCTTCCATAGATTTGCAATTTGATGGTTTCTTGAAAACAAGCTTCATTTGCCTTAGTTGGGTTTTATATATTTCTATAATGTAACTTTGGTAATCTCTTAGTTAAACAAATAATGAAAAGGGAATATGTGATTAAAGATTCAAATTTTTAGTAAATTCCCAAGAACTACCTTTGCATTTGGAAAATACATGTTCCTTTCATATGACCAGTGAAGTCTGTATATTACGTTTTTGGTGAGGGTGATAGAGTAGGGGAGAGCAAGGCTTTTTTGTGGGGGGTACAGTAGACTTTGTATTTGATTTAGAACAACATGAAAATGCCTACAATCTGGGGGAAAGTACAATTCTGATAACATGTTTTCTGTTTCTTCTATAGTGCTGACCAAGCTCTCGACAGATTTGCAATGAAGAAATTTTTTGATGATAAAGTTTCAGCTTTAATGCAGCCCTCCCAGAAAAGGTATATGGTTTTTAGTTATTAGTAAAATTATCAATGCAAATGGTTTTTCTTAATTTTAAAGTATTTCTATTATGTGTATTATATATAACACATATAACATACACATGTGTATAGATATACATACTATGCATATTTTAAAAATTTATCCAAACCACACCTACACATATATATTACATAATGATTTTCCCTCCACAAGATGTAAAAGGTTCCTTTCTCCAAGTTTTCAAATGATATTCCTATTCTTTTAATCCCTTATTTGATCTATTCCAAAATTTTCCAAATCTGTAGTGTAAATATTTGGATAATTGTAGAGCCATAAAAGAAAGGAGATGGATTTTCTCCCTCTCAGGAATAATTTTTTGAAATTTAGTGTTAGGAATAGGGATTGGACCAGTGATTTAATTATTATAGGGAATTCCCAGGTGAGGAAACTCCTTCCACTAGCACAACTGGTCACACTCTCTGAAAATTATACTTTTAGAGAATTGCTGAGCATATGGAATGTCTCTATTTTGCACAGGAACACAGAGTTAGAATATGTCAGATAGAACTTGAACCCTGGTCTTTTGGGCATTTTGAAGCCCATTGGACATTTATTCTGGTATTGATGAAGTCATGTGGCACATAAAGGAATCTACAGGTAATCCTTATGTGCCATGATGATCATATGGGAATAAGACACTTTATTTCTCTGGGCGTTTTGTAATTTGTGCTACATAACTTTTTAGCACTATGTGTCCCACCTCTATGATGATAAAAAGGGAAGATAGAATTTAACCTGCATGATAATAGAATATGCTCCAAAAAAATTTTTTTTTGGGGGGGGGGAACAGTTTGGACCATTGAACTGAATGTAAAGAATTAATGTTTTGTAGGGACTTATGTTTTTTAAGAAAAAAAATCAAAGACTACTAGTATAGAATCAATCAATCAATAAACATTTATTTAAAAATCTGTTTTGTTCCAGACACATTGTTAGGTATAAGGAATACAAAGAAAAAAAATGACTTCAAGAAACTTTAGGGGTGGCATCTATGTATATGTGGTAATAAACAGCTGTAACTATTCTTGCCTCTGATTTAAGTGGTATCACCTACTTGGAATTTTGAATGAACCATAGGATTCTAAGAGGGTAGAGTTGAAAAGAGTATACTAGGTATGGACAAGGGATGATGAGAGATATGGGTATTTGAAAGTTTATGGAGAAAGTTTTAGTAAGTAGTAAGCTTAAGAATGAATCAGTGCTGTTATGTAGCAATGAAAACTGTCATCATCAATCTTCATGTATATTAAAGGCTTACTTGTTGGGAATATTATAGATGTCTTCAAGCATTTGAAAGGCTGCCATGTAGGAGAGAGAAAACCTGTTCTACTTTAGAAGCTGTAAAGATACACATTTAACTTAATGTAAGGAAAATCTATTTAGCATCTAAGAGTTACCTAAAGATGAAATTAGCTGCCTCATGAGGTATCAGGCTCCCCATCATTGGTGAGGGAAATCACAGAAAGTATTCAGTCTTCATGCAACCATGTTCTTTCTTGCCTTTGGCTATCAAACTTTTCTTCATTTTCCTACATGCTAATAATTTTTATCTCTTTTCTTTTTGCTATGCTCATCAAATCTGTCCTACATTACTTCTTCTAATTTATTTGACCAGTTTGGCTTCACTTTTCTATGTTAGCCCCGTTAGTTAGGAAGATGGAACCTTTTGGAGGGTAGAGACTATTTTGTTATTATATTTGTTCTGTCTTTGTATTTGTGGTAACTTACATAGTATAGCTATTGAATTAGAGTTAGAGCTAAAGGTATACTTGCCTTTCTAGCAACTTTTAAGTGGAGAGGATAATTCTGAAAGGAGTTTGCTAGAAAGCAGGAAATTGATTGGTTGATCTATTCATTCTTTCAATAATTATTAGTATCCCAGTATAATGCCATACCTGTTGTTTAATGTTTGAGATATCCTCCAATAAAGATTTAATTCCTTTTTATGTAATTTACTGTCTAGAACAATAGAGCACAAACACAATTATGCTTGCTTTGCTGTTTACTATCCAGAGTGGAGAAAATAAAAACAAATATATGTGGTTGTCTTATGTATTCTATGCTGAGTAAACAATTTATAATCATAAAATAAAAAGCAAAGCTATTTTTCCATATTTGAGATTAATTCTTTAGAGTATCATAAGTGACCTATCTAAACTGTTGAATGTAAAAATACATCTGTTGCTTTCTATTGTACAAAGAACTCTGTTCACTCAAATGGAGTCAATATATTAATGAGAGAATGAAAGAGAAGAAATTCAATAAATAATTTCTGTTAGGGAAAGTGCATAGAATCCCTGACCTGTTATCCGGAAAATCTTGGTGCAAATTTCATCTCAGGCGGTTACTATCTGAACAAAATGAATTAACCTCTGTAATCTGTAAAATGTTTCTATGGGGATCAAATGAGATATTTGTGAAATACTTTTCAAATCTTAAATCACTATATTAGTTCTAGCTACTATTATTATTCAAGTAGTTTATTTGCATTTTCTTTTTCCATATTCATTGCAAAACAAGAAAAGGGAAATATAAACAAAACTGCCAATCATAAATTTCTCAGTCCCTTTTTTCCCCTCTGTTTCTCTCTCATCTGCTATATAAAATTGCTTAAAACAAATATGTGTACTTAAGTAAAACAAACTCTTGCATGTCTGTATGCTAAGGAATGTCTTCTTTTGTATCTTAAACTTTCATATGCCTTATTTCTTATCTTGTTTTATAGATTTCTATTGATGAGTCTTGATCTCAGGATTTATTGTCTAAAATTTCCCAACAAAATTTGTACTATAGGCATCCATTTACTATTAAAACAAAACAAAACAAAACAAAACAAAAACCCAAAAAACCCTTGACTTTGCTCTAGTGAGGCATATGTGGTTCTATAGGAAGTAGAGGTATTTTGTTTACAAGAATCCCCAAAGTTACAGTTATTTCTCTTGATGCACTCACTGATATATTATAAAGCATTGTTCTTTGCATATTTCAAATGAGGAATCTCATGCTACAAGGTAAACTTCCTTCAGTGAAAGGCTGTCATTATTTGCTATCGGATAAAATTATAACAATATAGAAGATTGTCCTTAATATAGTTTCTTCTGTGCTTTGTCCCTCTTAGAATGTGAACTAACCGAAGGCAGGACTCTCACTTTTTGTGTAATCTGTTGCTTAGCACAGGTTCTAACACCTACAAGAGTAAAATAAATGTTAATTGATCTACTAGGAGCTAATTAACTTTGCCTTGAGGTCTTTTTCTAAGGACTTTTCAGCATAAGACATTGGAGCAGACTGGTGGATATGGAACTGCATCTGATGCTTAGCTTGACTTTCCTGCCTTAACCATTGTAATGAACGATTTCAACATGTTAATATTAAGGACCAAAAGTTGATCCCTATATACTATATGGGCAGGTTATGAAGTCTATAGAACAGCAAAGTAGTTTTGTAATTCTACTTTTGTTTTCTTGAGAGAAAATTTATCAATCACTTTTAAAATTTGGGGTTATCCAAATAATGGCAATCCTTCCATTGAATGGACTTTTAATTTGAATGAAAATTAGACTAACTTTCAAGAGAATAATCTTTTTAAATTCATCATTGTAGAGATAGCATAATAGAAATGCAGTGCCTTAGAGTCAGCTCGTGGTGCTTTTAGTTTTAGTTTTGACAGTAGCTATCAAATTGTGGGTAAGGATATTTCTAAGTCTCAGTTTTCTCATCTGTGAAATGGAGAGGACATTATTTACTTTATCTACCTCATTAGGTTCTTTTGAAATCAAAATAAAGTAATGTAAAATACTTTCTAAGCATTAAAATAGTACAGAATGGCAGATACTGTGATAGAATAAAGATGATTGAGATAATAAATATGTTATAATGTGAAGTATTATATGGATGTGAGCCTTAATTAGGAACCAGTGGTATCCGGGCAGTTGCTAAAATACTGATCTTGAAGTAAATAAAATCCTGCTTCAGACATTTACTGTCTGGGTCACTATGATAAATGATTTAAGCTCAAGAAACCTCAATTTTCTTATTTGTCAAATTGAATGGCAATGAAAGAACATATCTTACAAAGTTGTTGTAAGGACACTTTATTATATGTATATTATATATAATAACTTTGTATTCAGTTATTTTCCAGTCATGTCCAACTCTTCATGACTCCATTTGGGGTTTTCTTGTCAGAGATACTGGAATGGTTTGCCATTTCTTTCTCTATCTTCTTTTACAGATGAGGAAATTGAGACAAAGAGTGTTAAGTGACTTATGACTGAAACCAGATTTGAACTCAGGAAGAGATTTCATGACTCCAGACCTTGTATTCGATCCTCTGTATTACTTAGCTGCCCTTTATAATAACTTCATTACATATGAACTATATCATACATTATATATGTGTTGCTTTGGAAATCTTAAAAGTACTATATAGATGTTAACTATTATCATTACCTTTGTGTGACCCATAGCATAGCATTTTGCACATTGTTCACAGTTAGTTCTTGATTATCAAATAAGTAAATGAATAAAGAAAAAAAAAACAAACTAGAGAAATCAATCAAATTGAGAGTTAGATTACTTGGCATTTCATTTCCCCCAAAAAAGTGTCTTTTAGTAATTGAATTCCTGGAAATAGACTCTTAGCAAATAGACGGCATCAGCTAGTGGATTATCTGTGCCAATATTTAGGGATTTTGAAAACTTATTTTAAGTCTTAGACTAAGTAATCATTTATGAGTCAATCTTAAAATAGGCAGAGTACATTAATTAGCTTTGAGATTCTGGCCGAGGACCTTGATGTACTTATCCTGTAGCTTACACAGCTGTTGTTCATATTAAAAATAACAAGAGAGTCCTTGGAGACCTTAAATATTAATAAATATTTAGTCTTGCCAGTTCATTATTCATTAAGCACATTGATTGGAAACAATCCTTTATTACTTAAATTTCACATACTTGTAAAGGACACCTATCATATGCAGAGTCAGGCACCATGGGAGCCAAGTCAATAATAACCCTATTTGAATGACGTGTTTCCAACAAAGGTTCTTTTGCAATGTATGTGTTTTTCTCTCTCTTTCTTCCCCTCTCTTTCTCTCTCTTTTTTAAGCACCCTCTATTTTCCATAAACAGTATATCTCCATGTGAACCAGCTTGTTCAAACACCATGTCTGTGACCCATACCACCTGGTGGTACTTGCTGTTATTTTGACCAACAGCTATTTTCATAGCTGATGTACTTTGATTACAGACATGACCCTCAAGTTTTCTCTCCTTTGATAAGAAAAATAAATTAGTTTTCTCGTTTAATCATAATTTGTCTGTAGCAGACAGGAAAAAAATTAGGTAAATTTTGTGTTCATCTTATTATAAAGCTCAATATTAGGAGACAACATAGTGTAGTGAAAAGGGGACCACACTGAGAATCTGGACACCTGATTTCTGTCTCTAACACTTTAAACTGGAGCACCTAGGGAAATCCATTTAACATCTAGGCCTTTCTATTGTCTCATCGACAAATTGATTTCTTTGTATGCAAAGAGAAGTAAAAGAGTATTAAACTGGACTTATTTCTTGATATAAAGACTTCCAAGATGAGGATACTTTTTGCAGGCACTAGCTGTTATATAACTTACTGTCTTAGAGATTGGCCAAAACATTGAAAAGTAAAGCAACTTTTCCAGGGACATATTGCTATTTATATATCCGAGCTGGGACTTGAACCTTTCTCATTTTGACTTCAAGGCCAGTTCTAATCACTCTGCCATCCTGACTTCCCTCTGTTAACATCTTTTGTCACTTTTCTATGAAGAGACAGGAGAGGTCGGGTTCATTAACAAATATCTATTAAGTATTTACTATTTTCTAGGCATTTGTGCTAATCATCAAGACTATCCTTGCACTACAGTTATTAGAGTACTATATAAAATTGATGTGACAGCTTCCAATGACAGAATATCTGGAAGACTTCTCTGACCCATTTTTTTCCTTATTTGAGGAAATTGAAAATAGAAAGCTTCTTACTTAATTGTACTTTACAGTTTCATTCTCCTCAGTAAAAAACTAGCAAACAAAAAGACCCCCCCCTCCTCCCACATGTATGTATTTATACACACATGTAATTTTAGGAATTATGCTAATTTTCACTATACTTCCTATATATTCTTCTTTTTGGTCTTTCTTATGATTGGGGCAATGATAAGATAATTATATTAATGAGCCATATCATTGTAATCTATAATTCTATATAGATATATATGTTAATAATGTTAATAATGAGATATATAGTTAGATTCCCCCTTTTTTTTTTATTTAATAGCCTTTTATTTACAGGATATATACATGGGTAACTTTACAGCATTAACAATTGCCAAACCTCTTGTTCCAATTTTTCACCTCTTACCCCCCCCCACACCCTCCCCTAAATGGCAGGATGGCCAGTAGATGTTAAATATATTAAAATATAACTTAGATACACAATAAGTATACATGTAGATCCCCTTTTATAGTTATTTAGCTAGATACATCTTTTTTTGATTTTCCTTATGACTAAGGCAAATAACTACAAGATATATAGTTAGATAGGAAGATGGCTAGAGATAGTTGAATAGATAGGGGGATGATCATAGATGAAGGATGATAAAAGATGGAAAAGTCATAGTAATATAAATAGATAAGATATATAGATATAATCTATATATAATAATATAATAGCTGTCTAAATATATCTCCCTATATCTTCTTATCATTAAAATCAGGATAAGGGAGACCAAAAGTAGAATCTATAGCACAAAAAAACCAAAGAGTAAAACTTAGCATACCTTTAAAATCTTATGTCCTATTATTTCTTTTGATAGTTGACCTTACCTTTCTCATGAATACTCAACCTCTATCTAAAATGATTTGCCAGTTGGTGTTGATTTTGCCTCCATAGATTTTTCCTCCCTTGTGTTCACTCAAATGACTATTACTAATTAGGGATCTCTAGGCCTTCTTTATGGTATTCTTATAAAAATCTGTAATACCCACTTTGTCTCCTTCTTCTCAAGATCTTATTCCATCTAATACAAAGGACTTACTCATTTTACTACTCTATTCAAAATTTTTTTTTATTTCTCATTTCTGCTCAGACAAAATTAGTGTATTCATATCCCTTCAGAATATATCTAACTTCTCTTTCCTGACATATAATATTGTTATCTATAAAGTCCTTCACATAAACAATCAGCCTACTTAGTGTTTTTCAAATTCTGTCTTCCTCACTTCATAGAATTCTTCTTTCTCTCTCAGCTTAGATAGCATTATTTCCATGAAGGCTTTCCTGATCTTTTGTCATATTTTTTCTCTTCATATTATCTTGTATTTATATATTTGTAAAATCATATCTTCCCAGTAGAAAAAAGCACCTTGATAGAAGGATCTTGTTCTTAGTCCTTTCACAATGCCCATTTCCTTGTAAGTAGGTAATAATGCATTGAATTGCATTAAATTCTTATTGTTAAAAAACAGACCTAATGGGGCAGCTAGATAGTGCAGTAGATAGAGCCAGGACAACCTGAATTCAGATCTGGTCTCAGACACTTAACACTTACTAGCTATGTGAACCTAGGCAAATCACTTAACCCCAATTGCCTCAGCAAAAAACAAAAACAAAAAACTCAAGTGGACTGAATTACCAACAGTCTAAGAGATATGAAAAAAATAGCAATCTTTTAGAGATCACAGAAAGAATAATTAGCCCTGTTTCTATTATGTAAAATTACAATATTGAAAACTCTCTTCAAAGTGAATAACATATCACCAAAAGGTTTACTAAAGCTCTTTGAAGGCAAGGAATGCTTTTTTTTTTCCATTGTGCCTAACAATATTGCTAGCATAAAGAGTTTTTAATGCTTGCTGAACTGAATTATTAAAAATAAAAGTCCAAACCTGCCTCCAACAAAGGATTGTTCCTAATTTCATTTGTATTTCAATTTCTTTTAACATTTTGAAAAAAAATGTGTTTTAAATAAATAATAGCAATAACAATAATAACAATAACAGCAATAATAAGTTTTATTTTCTTAGGTTAGCAACATATTATACCTATATTTTTATTTTGATTTTCACAATAAGCCTGCGTGATTGGTGCTTTTATTATTCCCATTTTACTAATGGGAAAACTGAGACTGAAGGCATTTAAGTGACTTGCCCAGAGTCATATAATTAGCAAGTATCTGAGGCAGGGTTTGAACTTCTTGACTTCAAGTCCAATTTTATATATTACATTATCTTGTTAAATTTGTGAGTTGGCCCAGGAAAATAAATTCTATGAGACAATGAATTTGAATTTTTTTCTTACTAAAAAGTCTAAAAATTAGAAACCTTACCTCTTTTTCATTTCCTATTACTTCTACCTTCTTACCCAAGGCAACCTGAATAGTAGAAGAAGCTACTTGTGTTCCCTTCATAAAACTCTGTTGTCAGAAAACAAACTAAAAACCCCCAAAAAACAAAAACCCTCACACATTCTACTTCATACTGTCCCTCAAAGCAAAGCAGATTTTCCTATGTCCTTATGGTGAAATGAAGACTTCTTTTTATACTGTGGGTTTGAGGGATATCGTTTTCTAGCTGTCATAGCAGGGATTTCTGATCCTTAAGAACTTTTCCCTGTTGAAGGTAATATGGCTAGCTATTTCTAGGTCAGCTGATGCTTTTAGAATGATTGATTTGGAGAGGTAAAATTACCTTAAAAATCATGTAGATAAACTCACTTAATTCAAAGATGAAGAACTAGACCCAGAGAAATTATCTGATCTGCTCAGAGGTATTACAGCTCTTTTAGAGCTTCTTAAGAAAACATACTCCTCACTCATCCCTTGTTCTTCAGGGAAAACAGAGCTCAATAGTACTATTATAAGCTTACATTATTTTTCTAAATGCAAAACTCATTCTTTATTCCCACTGGTCTGAGTCTTGCCTGCAGAAGTAGGTCTGCGTACAATTTTAGATTATGAAAATGAACTCTTTCACATGTACATGGTGCTAGAAAGTTACTGTAAAATGAGAAAGAAGCAAATTGACTGTAACTGACACAATAAAAATGTAACTGGATATAATATCAGGAAGTTAATAAAATAAAGGCACTTTCCTGAAAGAAATTTAGTTAGAACTATCCAAGAATGGATGAATGACCCATAATCTAGTTCACTTGAGATATTCAAAAAAAATCTTGCTTGACCACTTGTCCAGGATACTGTAAGGAGGAGGGTCTTCTTAGAGGGTGAGGCATTAGATAAGATCATTCTTATGGTCCCTCTGAACTCTAGAATTCTCTGACTTTGACTTAAACAAAGAATCACTTGGATCACTATGTACTTTACATGTACAAACAACCATGTTGACAGGTCTTAAAATGAAAAAAAAATGTTACCCACCTCCAGACCAAGAAGAGATGGACTAAATATCAAAATGAGACATACATTCTTGGACAAAGCTAATGTGGACATTTGTTTTTCTTAAAATGCATACTTGTTAGTAGGGTTTTGCTTTTAATGGAAAAAAAAGGAAATTAAGTAGTAAATAAATTCTTTATAAAATATTATAATTTAGGTGTTTTCTTATATTTTTATTCAGATGTCTGATAATTGTTCTTAACTTTCAATCAAAATTCAATATGATAGAAAGGCAGGAATACCTCTGGTTACTAGAATTGGCACAATATCATAGAAATCTATCTGCTGACATATCTAGCTAGTGCTTATATAAATAAGCACAAACTTTTTGAAACCCTAACACTTAACGTTATATAATATATTAACATATGATTAATATATCATTACATATAATAGAATTAATATAATAGTAGAACTATATTACTTCCATTGCTAGCTGTTCAATTGTGGACTTTCCTTTTACTTCTGAGTCTCATATGATTTCCTAAATCTATTAAGAATTGGGTCATGATTTGTGTTTCTGTAAGTTGCCTTCCCATCCCCACAAAACTTAATCCTTGACATAGGTTGATTATTTTAAATTTACTAACAATGTACCAGTCCAAAGATGAGACTAAATAATAATAAAATAGAAGTTATTTGATTATAACAACATGTAACATTTATATATATATATATATATATATATACACACACACACACACATATGTATATATATTATAGAGAGACATAATTATGTCTTTAAGTTTTGCAGAGTATTATACAAATCTTATGTTATCCTTGACAATAAGGATATTAACCTTATCCTTCAATAATAACCTTCAATTAAAAAGTGCTATTACTAGCTTCATTTTACAAATAAAGAAACAGTTAAGTAATTTATCAAGGGTCATACTGCTTGAAAAATTTTAAATCTTCATTCTAGTCTTCCTGAATTCAAATCCATCACTCTCTCCACTGCATCTCCAAACTGCTTCCAGTGTAGGAGCACTAGAATATACAAATGCCCTATATACATATCTAAGAACATCTCAACAATAATTATTAAAGTTAATTCAAATGAGACTGAGTCTTCATGAAAAGGTTAATTCTCAGCATATTTGGATTAATAAAACTAGGAGTATGATTTATATTAGAAATATTTCTGTCCTAAACAATGTATGTTTGTTTGTATGTATATACACATACACACACATATATACATATAATACATATTTAAATTTGCTGCTTAAGTAAGTAAAGATCAGATACTTTAAAATTTCTTTTATGTATATAATCATTAATGCTGATAGCAGATCAGTGAAGTATTCTCATGGCATTTATACTATGGAGAAGTTGGGAAAATATATTTTTTAGGCAAAAGTTGAATTCCATTTGAATGTACCTATGAATCTACTTACATTTACTCTTAGAAATGCAAGAAGAATGAGACAGTATGACATTTCTGTTACTATACTTTTCTCTGTTATGTCAGGAGTCTATATTTTTTCTCAAATCCTCTTTTCCAGTTTTACTCTGGCTTTTGGAACTCAATGCGTTCTCTAACTAGTTTGAACATTGCATTCTTTTCAGATATGTTCACTTCCTCAGTGGTCTTCTCTCGGGATCTGTGAAAATGAATACCACACCCCTCTTTCTGCATTTTGTAATTCTCCATGGCATCCCCAACTTTGATACTGGTGGAGGTAAGTGGGAGGGTGGGTACCTTATCTAGATGCATGCTTTTATTACTCATTTTTTATCTGTAATAAATATGGTGGCAAAGATAGCATTGGAGTCAGGCCTATCCTTTGACATAACGGATTATGTTGAATAACCCTATATATTTCATGACAATACTCTAAAGACTTGGTAAGTTATAGAGAATTTTCTGAGTTGCACTGTTGAAGGTAGTTCCTTACACTTACGAAATCATAAATATAGACAAAAAAGATGATTTTCCTCCAATAAAACCCTATTTGAGTCTTCATTATTGTGTGGAAGTAAATTTGGGCTCTTGAAAGCTGTTTTAAAATGTACCCTCAGTGAGTTCCTGCATCTGACAATTAATTTTTATTACAATAACTTGTCCAACAAAGATTTAAGAAGTTTATTCCCAGGAGGTTGGCTGCCAGATAATGATTTTATTATTGGCAAGAAAATCCTAAGAATCTGCAGTCTGCATTGGTGGGATGGGCAAATCCCACTAGTAAAACCACAGCTTTTTTGAAATGTATAATGATGGAATTTTTTTGCTTAAATTAAAAAGAATCCTCACTTTTCTGCTTCTTGAGGTTCAAGTGGTTAATGTCCAAAATCCAATCCTCAGAAATTCTGCATATTTTCTTGATATCAACTGTGTGAGAACAAAACTCTTTTCCTTTTATGACTTTTTTGATTTGGTCCGCTTGCTTATCTAAAAAATTAGGCCAGTGACCTATTCTGAACTCTGGGATTGCAGGGTTAATTAAGAAGCTGTGTTTGTGGTCATTTAGTTCAGTAACATGAAGTCCAAATTAAGTCTTTTTGAAGCCAATTTCCTTCTCCTTAGTGGTCATATATTGACCTCCTCTCCCCAGATAGCTGTCTAACAATCTTATGGTGTTTTTTAGTCAACAAAGGACATCTGGCAAAAGGTGGGTATAGATGAGCCCAAATCCATCATACTAGTGCTCCTATATTTGTATGGAAATTATGACTTTTTCACTATTCTTAAGAGTATAATTTGAATAGTAAAGAATCTTATTTTTACCAAGCTATAGTATTTTCACCCCTCTTGGCTGATAATTAAGACATTCTTTCACTTTTTTCTTTTCTTTTTTTTTTTTTTTTTTTTTTTTTTTTTACCATTGGTCTTATCTGAAAATAACCTTGGAAACCTTCCTTCCCCTGCCCTTCTACTTGGTGTTCCAGGATATGGTGCTACCTTTAACTACCTCATCCCACCTCCCATAATCCATAATCTGTTGTTGTAGAATTGGGAAAGTACTTTGTGCATATATACAGAAGGCTTGTGAAATCTCTCTAAATGGGAAAATTCTTTGCTGTTCAATCTTTCTGTTAGATCCTATGACTTCCTGGTTTATAAGTTTCTTTCTAAATAAGTTTGATTTTTTTTTTTTTTTTACCCACAAACATTTTGGTTCTTTCAGTTTGCCGACCTTTTCTGAAGCTCTACCAAGCAATGCAGCCAGTTTATACATCAGGAATCTAGTAAGTCTTTATGATCTTTTATCTATGAATATTTTTAGCTCTTGAAGGAATTTTTGGGAAGCCATACAAAATTTTTATTTTACCTATATGGTTTTTTTTCTTAAGGAAGAGATTATGAAAGGGGAAAGCCAAAGTAAATGACCCTCAACAAGATCCTCTGTGATCTAGCCATAGATACTTTTTTGTGCTCCTTCTTCCCAGCCTGCTTTCTTTCTCTGAAGCCTTATTTTGGTTTATAAGTAATTTGCATGCTAAATACTTGTTAGAAAGTATTGGAGGAAAGACTGAAGGCACACTATTATAATTAACTAGGAATAAGCAAAATTGAAGAATATAAAAATACAGAAAACATTTAGATGATTGGGATCCATTTATTAAGAATAACATTATTTATTTCAGCTTTCCCTTACCCACAATGCTCTGAATTACCACTGCAACCAAAGTACCTGAAAAAGAAGGTTTTCACAACCTCAAAATCCACAAGATCTCTTTAATATTTATGCTCTTTCTTTATTTAGCAATGTTGGTCCAGAAAACCAAAGCAGAGTCTGCATTGCCATTGAACCAGCCCAGCTCTTGAAGGGAGACATAATGGTAGGTGTTCTAATTGAGACATTAATATATGTTTCCAAATCCCTTTTGTATTTGACCATGAGGTGGTAAAGCAGTAAGCATTATGGAAGAGTTTTAAACTGACATGGCAAAGGAAATAGACATGACTTCTAACCAGGGGGATGGAAGGAAGGGGATCAAATCATAGGAAGTTTAGAAATATGTTGTTTTGTGTGAACCTCGAAAATGGAAAGTAATTTGAAAGATGGGGAAAGAACCTTGGGAGCAATGGCACAGAATCAGCAAACCATATTACCCATGATAAGTACTTAAAAAGTGCTCTGACCCTGAGCTCTGCATGTTCTGGATAATTCCTTAGGTTTATAAATTACAGATAATTTTCCAGCCTTCATTCATAATTATAATTTCTTTACCTATGAAATCATTTTTTCTGACCAATTAAAATCGCATGCAAATAAATTCCTATATGTACATAATATAATTATGTTAAGACATATAGTTAATTTTATTGCCATCCATCATATATTCAGTATACATATATATTTTTTTCTTCTAGTTATCTCAATTTTTTAAAACAAATTTTGTCAATTCAAATGAGGTCTTCATTATTTTAACATGAAGTATTTTTTGGCTTTCAGCTAGGGCATATTGGTGTGGACTATTGAAAGGAAATTTCAGTCTGAAATAGTGAAAAATTGATTATTAGAAAATTTACATATATTGATACAGTTTTATATATGTATAGTTTTCTGTTATTTTTATGTAAGTATAGCAGGTTGAATGAATGTGGTTAACAAAGAATAAGTAAGTTCTCTCTTCTATCTGTATACCCAGAATTTAGCACAATTCTTTTGGACATAATAACCATATAAATAGCTTTCTCAAAATTAATTAATTAGTTGATTTTGCCATTCATTCTTTCATTAATTCATTCAGTGTCAGTCAGGAAATGCCTCTTAAAGAATTTGCTGTAATGAATAAGAAAAATCTGAAATTTAATTTTTCATATATAAACTATGTACCTAATGTGCTTGCAAATAATCTTATTCTCTTAAAGAATATATTCATTTTCTTCTGTAAACTTGTATTATGTATAACTTCTTATTGATAATATCAAAGTAAATTTTAGCTTAATTATTATCTGAAAGATTATAAATGCTACATTTTCATGTGTAAATAAATGAAAACTTACTGTATAAATTTTGGTTAGTGGCTCATCACTCTTGGACTACATCTGGGAGTGAGAATGTAGAATTTGGCACAACAAAGAGAGAAGCATTCATTACTTTTATTTTTTACCCTTTATGACCTTGCCCCAAACCATGTGGCCCCATCTATAGCCAAGCCCATCTATTTATGAGACAGAAGTTTTCTTTTGGAATTTAATACCATCAAATTTATAACTGGCAAACTTCTAAGAGTTCAATAAAGTTTATTGTGGAAATGGCATCAGTTAAGTGAATTATCCAAACTAGAAATTTAATGAATGCTATTTTTATTACTCTTGTGTTTAAATTCAAGGCACCAAGAATAGCAACTGTTATGATGGTGGTGGTAGTATTAAGTAGTATTATTTAAGCAGTTTTACATAAGTTTTATTTAGTATTTGTTTTTAGTATTCTAAATTTTAAATATAAATTCACATTTTTAAGATTAGGTAAATACAGAATGAAAATATCACTAGAGTGATAGTTAGCTCATTATATAGAAGAGTACTCTCCTTTAAGCAGTCATATTTTATTTTATACTCTTTTTTTTTTCCCTGTTGGTTTATGCCACAGTATTGGTACTCCTCAATGGTATTTATATGTTAATCATCCTATAAGAGAGTTCCTTTCTCAGCCATTTAGTACTCTGTTCTGGGCATTGAGAAGGATCATATTTCACAAAGGAGGCATTCAATCTAGTTATGAGTGTTTGGCACCAGAGTTAATCATACATTTGACTGGTGACAAATATTCAGTGGTTTCTGAAAATTAAGTCCCTAGGACTCAGAAACCCTAAGAAAGTACAGAAAAAGGATTTTGAAAATGAACTGTGAAGTAGCCTTAGTGCCCGTTTGCCTTTCACAACAGAATAACTATTATATATTTTAAAATGTTATATAAGAGGAAAATTAAATGAATACTTTTCCTATTGTGTTGTCTATGCCATATGTGCAGATTGCGATATGTACCTAAGATTTTGTTTTTTAAGAGACGTTATGAATAATTCATGGAAACATTTGGGGCAGGCCAGGAAATGCCAATAGATTCTTAATAATAGCTGGGAAGCTGCATTTTTATCAGTGACTCCAGGGAGCCTTCATTTTGGCTCATCTTGTTTTATTCTTAGTTATACCAAAAGTACTATTAGACTTGTGGCTATCAGCAGATAATAAATATATATTCCAAATCAGTGACCATTGCACAACAAATAAGTTTATTTTTTTGAACAACATTCTAAATCTTGTCTCAAGTCAAATAATTGTTGTTTTGCAAGACTAACTGGTCAGTAAGGTCTTTTGAGCATGTACTGGCAGCTTTTTCATATTCTAAGCATTCAATCACTATTTCTGTTACTGAACTGATAGTAGAATTTTCCATTTAGCTTTATTATCCAACATTATTATCCATGAAGATGGGTGATCCTTTATCATATCTATAAGAAGAGAAATTCTTGAAATAATGAGAATTTTTCAATGAAAAATATCAGCCTTTAATTCTGGGAAGAAATGAAAAATCTCACATTTAGGGGACAAGTAGTTTGATGAATTTGGGGGTTTTCGTTTTAAGAAAAATCTTTCCAAACCATCCCTTTGCTTTTTATTTTCTCCCTTCCACTTAGATATGTTTCCTCTTTAGGATCCTTGACTCATCATCTGTGCAGTTTCCTTTCATGATAAGGGATTACGCTCTACTCTTCCCCAGGAAAGTACCTTTCTTTCCTAGTGAAGTTGATCTTTTTAAGCAACTTTTCCCCCTTCTATTTTGCTGTTCCTCTAGTAAATATTAGCATGGTTTTCCTTCTTTCTGAAAACCTTGAAAGTCTTATCACTAAACTGGCTGGAAAGTCAGCTTTCTAGATAAACCTACATATCTTACTTTGTCTTTAAGGAAGATTCCTTCATTAAATCAGATACTCCATCCTAACACTTTTGTGTTCTCCCCTTTCATTTGAGGCCTAGAGACCAGATCTCTGCCTATGTTTAATCTCTTATTCCAGAGTGTTCACCCCTTTCCTTTTACCATGAAGATATTTTGAAATAGAATAGGTAGTAACAATTAATATCATTTCCATAATAATTCATTCGTTTTGCAGGCTTTTCAATTTCTTTCTGTTCTTGGGGCAGGGATAAACAGCTAAAATGAGAGACCACTAATTCATGATTATTAAAAAAAATAATCTTGAGAGAAACATTCAGGCTGCTCTTGTATTGAACTCAAAATTTCTGTTCAAGGACTTGTGTGCAATTAACAAGAGAAGGGAAAATAGAAAATGAATTGGTATATAATTAATTAGAGAAAAGTAAGATAACCTCCAAAAGGGAGAGTGAAATTTGCACTTGCCAAGATCTTGAAACAAAAATTCAGTCTTTCTTCCCATAGTGGTAAGCAACCATCCTTTCATGCTTCTTCCTAGCCGGATTCAGGATGTGGTTCAGTAACCTCATGAACTTGCAGTGATTACATTTGGAGATCTTGAACATCTCAGGGTTCAGAAAACTGTGGTCATTATATCTAAGGCAATGATCCATACTTTTAAACACACTTCTTTTGTTTTTCAACAACAAAAAGGAGTTTTATTGAGTAGTAATATGGTCGAACTATGCTTTTGGAATACTTTGCCAACTGAGTGGAGGATAGTCTGGAGTGGGGCAATACTTAGGTCAAAGAGACCAACCAGAAGACTTAAACACACTTCTAATAAAAAGGAATAGTTAGATGCTGAGTGAAATGAGCAGGACCAGGAGATCATTATATACTTCAACAACAATACTATATGATGATCAATTCTGATGGACATGGCCCTCTTCAACAACAAGATGAACCAAATCAGTTCAATAGGTAGAACTGATTTGTTCTACCTCGGTAGAGGTTCAATAATTTGTTCAATTGATTCAATTTGTTCAATAATTTGTTCAATAATTAATAGAATCAGCTACACCCAGCGAAATAACTCTGAGAAGTGAGTATGAACCACTACTTAGCTTTTCCAATCCCTCTGTTTTTGTCTGCCTAAATTTTTGATGTCCTTCACAGGTTAATTGTATATTATTTCAAAGTCCAATTCTTCTTGTGCAGCAAAATAACTGTATGAATATATATTATATCCATATATATTGTAATTAACATATAGTTGAATATATTTAACATGTATTGGTCTACCTGCCATCTGGGAGAGGGGGTGGAGGGAAGGAGGGGAAAAATTGGAACAAAAGGTTTTGCAATTGTCAGTGCTAAAAAATTACCCATGTATATATCTTGTAAATAACAAGCTATAATAATAAAAAAAGAAATAGTTAGTAGGAGATATGGAAGATGGGACCATGAGACCCAAATTTTAAGGCCTCAATCATCCCTGTATGATAATCATTAACTGATGTGATTTTTCTATAGCCTTTATTCAGTAAATAATAAGTCTAAGAAACTGGCTAGGCTTCAAGTACAAGTCCAGTAAAAGATGGCAACCTTTTCAAGTAAGTCCGGAGACTGTTTATCATCTGCTTGGTGATCAGCCACTTGGTTGCATCTTGATGAACATGGTGAATTTTTTGAAAATCTTTTAGATTTTAAGAGTTTAGTAGATATAAGTAGTTGATGATTTATTTATTATTTATTTAAAATTTGGGGTAAAATCATGTTTTGGTCACATATTTTACAGTGAGTTGGGGGAAATTAAGGAAAAGGAGGTAGAGATTATCTGAAATGGAAGAACACCAGATTTTTTCATTGTAAAGAAAAAAAGCCAAAGATGTTAGAATTGTCATTCTTCTCAAGAAGAGCTAGTTGTCTACCTGTGGTATAATTAGTAGCCTCCAAGTTCTCTAGAGTTTGGTCTTAATATGGGGGGAAAAAAGAACATCTTCCTCTCCATGTCTTCTTTTTTCAAACTCCCATGTTATCAATAATTGACTTTGCTCCCTACTATTACAATAAAATAAAATAGAAGTGTAATATTTCATTTTGGAGCTTCCTCTTTTTTCTGTCATCTTTTTAAAAAAATCTATCCTCTACTTACATAAACTGATGCTAAGTGAAACGAGTGTAACCAGGAGATCATTGTACACAGCAACAACAAGACTATATGATGATCAATTATGATGGATGTGGCTCTTCTCAACAATGAGATGATTCAGATCAGTTCCAATGATCTTGTGATGATGAGAGCCATCTACACCCAGAAAGACTGTGGGGAACTGACTGTGGATCACAACGTAGCATTTTCATTCTTTTGTTGTTGTTTTAGTTTTTGCCCGTACGTAATCTTAAACCAAAAAGAGAAAGCAGGAAAGAAAAAAAAAAATGATCCAGGATGAAGTGAAGGCTGTATTATGATTAAGTGATTTCTAGCATGTCTTGCATTGTCCTTCTATGTGTCTCCTCTTTTTTACTCTCAGAAACAGTCTATAACACTAATAATTCCTCTTCTTCCTTACCACATACTCATTGCTCTAGAAATCCCTAGAAATTAGATTTCTGACCATAACATTCTAGAAACTGACTTTTTGTTGGTTGCAAAATCATCTGAATATTTCCTCAGACCTTGTCTTCTCTAACTCCTTTCTCCTGCTTGTTCAGCCTGACTGATTGCTTCTTTTTAGAATTCTTTGCTGGATATCTCTTCATAAAGAGTTTTCATATCACTATTATGATAGAGCCTTCTCTTTATGCTTTATTTTTTTTTTTCTTTTCTGTTTTCTTTCCAGGTTTGTCTTTGAACTGGTTCCTAAATCTCTATGTTAAATTATTCTGTTTCTAAAGTTACTGGCTAGACATTTCTGCTTAGGTTTGTTTCACTCTGCTTATGCCAGATCATTCCTATTTTTTTGTAATTTATTTTTTTCAACAAATTAAGAATTTATTTTATTTATATATAATTAATAAATATTGTATATTTAATAATATATTAAACAATAATAAATATTTAAGTACTTTCTATGTTAAGTCTTAGGAGAGATAAGATATGGTAATTTAACTCATTGGAACTTAGGATATTAATGAAGGTCTGCCACACAAAAACTCTGATAGATCTGTGATCTCTTGATAATAATTGATAATACCAACAATAACTAGCATTCATAAGCTTTGCAAAGTACCTTTTAAGTATATTGTTTTATTTTCAGAGCAAAACTGAGTGGTAGGTGCTATTATTGCCCCCATTTTACAGATGAAAAAAACTGAGGTAGATAGAAATTGAATGACCTGCTCCAAGTCATATTAACTATATGACTCATTTTATGTGATGTAACTATGTGAGAGTCTAAGACAAGATTTGATGTCTTTTTGATTCAGGATCTAGCACTCTTATCAATTGTACTACTTGTTTGTTTGTTTGTTTTATGTGAATAGTCCCTCCAGAAAACTAAGTAAGTAAGCAATCTGTACCTGCCCGTCCTGGGCATTCATTTTGACACAAGGTATCTATCCTAACTGCTAATGTTGAAATTTAACTGAGCCACCGAGGTAGAAAAGTCTAGCCAGCAGCTTTGGAAACAGACTAAACACGGAGATGTAAGTTTCATTGCCTTATAATCATGTACATGGAGCTAATGGACCATCCCTCATTCATCCTACCTCTGCTTGTTGATAATGTTTAATCACACATCTCTTTGCTACTATCCTTCATACCCCTTCTCCATTGTAATTTTTTTTTATATTCCGTTGGACTTCTGTTAATTTGAATTAAGTTGGAAGGCTTCAATCTTTATTCAAAAAGGAATTCTTTTGTTTTTCACGTATTCCTATTGGTTGGCAAGGTATTTCATATGAGAAAATAGTCTTAGGGGAGAAATTAAGATCAAAAAGAGAGATTATTCCATTTTCCCCCTCCAATGTAGGGAAATTTCCCTTAAAAGCAGAAACATACTTGGAGAATGATATGAAAAATTGTGTCCGTGTCATTCCTTATGTAACCTCCTCTGGTGGAGGAATCAAGAATTGTACAAACTTAGAGTAACCACAAAGATCACCCAGTGATGTATAATGAAAAACATAAGTTATAAAAAAACATACTGCCTATTTGTCCCCTGCCATGCTTAAAATTATACTTCTATAATCTTTTGTTTTCTGCTATGTTATTGGAAATCTAGTGAATATATGTCTGTATGTGGGTGCATACACATAAACAATATATATTGTATACATATATATTTCAGACTGAGTTGAAACTATTATGGTGGAGTGGAGGTGATAAATACATTAATAAGTGAGCTAGAAAAAAAGGCATAATCCAGTAAAACAGTGTTTCTCTGTATAACAGTTCAAATATGTAAGCACTCCCATAGCTCATAAAATATTTGGCAAAGACTATAATTTGGAAAGCATTCTAAGAAATGAAAATTTTTTTTATAGATTTACCACCCAAATCCTACAGTGAGTCTTCTTTGTTGAGCTATATTTCTTGAGCTTACTGCACTGGCCGGAAAAGAGAAAGGTAGATCCAAAATGAAAATTTGTGCTTTTTTCTTCCTTTGGAGAAATCTGGAATAACATTTTTCTTTTATGCCTGAATTTTTTTTCATCCGTTTTTAGCAAAATTTCATCAAACTCTCCAGTTGCAGATTGTTTCATTTATATGTAAACAAGGAAAAACTTTCTCTATATGTAGTCTGCATAAAAGTTACCATAAATATATTAACATATATTAGTTTTAACTTAGTCATAAGAATAGTCAGAACCAAGGTTAGGTAAAACATAAGATTTGTTAAATTGAAAGGCATAGAGTACAATAAGGACCAAAGAAGAGGTACTTTAGAGGTTATTTACTCCAATTACTTTCATTTTATAGATCACCAAACCAAGGCCCAGAGATATTAAATTATTTGTCCAAGTAATAATTGGGGTCTTCTGGATAAGAATATACCAGTTTGTAAAATCTAATTGATAATTTTTTATTGTGAATATTTCCACCTCAGAAAGGAGCAAATGTTATAAATCAGGTCTTGATTTATTGTTTGGTTAATTGATTTCCTAGATTTAAGAAAGTGATAGAGAAAATAATAATTGTACAGATTAAACTTTAGCATGTATTGTATGCACTTAAAAAAAAAAGTCAGTTGTGAAATATTTACCAGTATTCCCCTAAATAATAAGCAGTACAATCAGTATCTGAATCCAGATCACTCCTATTTATATTATCTGTAGAAGTATTAGGAAAGGAGAAACTAGCTGACAATATGATTGAATAATGGGATTAAGTCAGATCTAGTGTATTTAGATATAAGTGTAGTTTTATTTGGTTATCCACCAGTATAAACCTAAAAAAAGATAGTTCCTCAGTTGCCCTCCATGTCATGAATTGTTATCATTATTATTATTTTGTAGCAAACTAGTGTCTTCTGGTTAAATGCTTTCATGGCTTATTTTTAATGGGTTCAAATGAGGACACCCTATACCAATACAAATTGTTATCTTGACAATTTAAAATATTTGCAATTTGATTGAAACAATGAGAAGTTAACTGACTTGTTTAGAGTTAGAAAGCCAGAGTTGAAATTTGAATTTGGGCCTTCCTGACATCAAAGCCAGATCTCGGTCCCTTACACTTTAATGTCTCTCATGGGAAAGAAGAAATATATTAATTATTTCTATTTCATATGAATAACAATTTATATGAATATGGATTACAGATGAATATAAATATTGAATGAATAATATAATTTATAGGGTCAATAAAGAGGCCACTGTGGTGGTGTGAAGGATGAACATTGGCAAGAAACTTGGAGTGAGTTTTTTTGCCATCAAATAACCATGTGAAATTTGGGATGCCACTTTTCTCTCTGGAGAGCTCAGTTTGCTCATTTGTAAAATGAATAAGTGAACTGGGTTATTCATATTAACTTTTCCTGATTGTAATTTTTTTCTTTGAAATGTTTGAGTCTCTATCAAGAAGAAATAATTTTGGAATTATCTATATAATACAGTGAGGTTAGGGCAGCATTTAAAGAACAAAGGAAGATGATAAATATTGATACATCCAAGAACAAATGAAATAACAGCAAAAGTATGAGTTCACATTCATAGAGAACCTTCTAGTTTATAAAACATTTTTCCCACCAAAATACTGGGCGGAAACCTGTTTACAAGCTTTGATGACAGACACCAAGATGAGAAGCAACAAGTTAGATCTGGTCTCTGGATCTTTTCCAGATTTCTGAACTAAAAGTTACATGTGAATTTTTTATGCATCTTATATAACTACTGGTGGCTTTATGTTATGTCTTTTCTGATGAATCTGGGACTTTGTTTTATTTCCCAATTTCCAACTATTTTAGGAATGACTACACTGGGCTTTGAGCAACATGGTGCACACATGAGAGCTAAATTATCAGAGCATTTTATTATAAGGTCCTGGATTTCTTTAGCAATCTCTTTATTCTAATGGTATAGACTCAACCCATTGGTGGAATATCATTTTGTGTGAGGCTTGTCTATATTTTTCTGTAAATCCTTAATAGATAACATTGCCTTTGTTTTGAAATCATTCTGTCTGGATTTCCCACAGTTTTGTGGAAACCAATGTGACACGTTGGCTATTTCTTTATCATCCTGAATTCTCCCTACATAACTTGAGCCATCTTTTTTGCAATCTACATTTTCTAGATAATGCACCTTATGCCACTTCTTCTGTAAACATTATCATTAATACACCCCACCCTACATATTTCTTCTTGTGCACTGGATTACTCACAATTTTGATTGTTTATGCATTATTCTATTCCATCATTTATAGTCAAATAGCATCACCAGGACAATTTTGATCTTAAAAAATAGGAGTATCCATGTGAAGAAACAGCTTAGAATCATTGAAAGTTTATAGTTATTTTAAAACTCAGTTTAGCCTACTTTGTTTTTCTTTTTTGGAGGCATTTGAGATTAAATGACTTGTTCAAGCTCAAAAATATAGGAAGTATCTGAATTCAAGTCCTTCTGATTCCAAGGCCAATGCTCTATCTACTTTGCTTCTTAGCTGCCCATATCCTATTGAATTTTGATCAAGCTCCCTGTTCATCTTTTGTGCTTGGGCTATACATATGTACTGATAGCCTAACTTATTGGAGTACGTACCCAACTGCATATTACATAAAGAACATCAATGTCATGGATTTAGAACTAGAAGAGATCTTAGAGGTTGACAGTTTCAATAACTTATTTTAGAGATCACTAAACAAAAGCTCTGAAAGATGAAATGATTTATTTAAGTTTGTACAGGTGGTGGAACCCAGGATTCAAATGTCAGTTCTCTGAATACCAATTCAAGACTAGGTATTCTACATTCTTTCTCCCCTCTGCCCCCATTCTTTGTTTCTCTTCATTTTGAATTTTTGGACTACTTCCTTATGGTCACAGATCCTATTTCAGAAGTTCTGTCCTATTCTGATATTGGAAAATGTAGCTAGTATTGTACTTCACTTCCCTTGGAAAAAAAAATAATAATCCTGATCCCTCAAATCTTTCATATGCAATTCTTGATAAAAATGTGAATACCAAAATGTGTTTTATTTTATTTTTGCAAAGAAAATCATTTTGATACAACTTTCCCTAGCTACCACTTGTCACTGTCCTTTGATCAAGTTTTTTGGCTTTTTAAAGCCAAAAAGAAATTTTTAAAAATTATTATTCAAAGGCTTCTATGCTTTGATGGGTGTTACAGGTAACGGGAATTTAGAGAAGTGAGGATTCCACATAAAATCAATTTATGCTAATTTCTTTCTACAAGTTTATTGGCAGAATTCTTGGTGGAAGTTTTTGTTTTCAACATCAGATAACAAAACCTTTAAAATATTGCTTTATAAGGTATTTGGAAAGCTCAAAGAATCAAAAAAAATTTGTCATTCTTCTAGGCAGCTTGTGGAAAAAACCTAAACAAAATACCATAGCCAAATGAATAACAAGGCAAGAATGTATAGTTCCCCCACAGTCATCCTCAGGGATCATTATCATTGTTTATCATCTTTAAAGAAAGTCCCAGAAATTAAGCAAAAGGTTAGTTGCCGTTTCTAAATTATTCCTTTTTTTGGCTGCTGCCTATACAACTTTTAAATGGTAGTTGAATACTTGGAATATTGTTCCAAGGCAGGTCACTTTAACATTTATTTCATTCTTTTATTTTTCATGAAATGTAATTAAAGCTTTATTGTGTGGTGCATACTATATGCAAATTTCCCCCAAAAAGAAATATGAGACCCAGTCCTCTATAAGGCTGTAATCAAGCTGGAAAGATTATGTTCATGAAACAGTTTTAGTGATATTTTACAAAAAAATACAGAATACAAAGCAGAAATGAATGGTATTAAAAATAAAGATCATCATCATTGAGAATTAGAGAATTATTATTGTATGAGAGAAACTGCAGAAGACCATAAATGGAAAGTAGAATTTGATAGAAAAGGGGTGAAAGAGGATAGTATTTGGAGATGTAGAGGGCAAAGGCATTGTCATGAATGAAGGCTGGGACACATGGGTATAGGACCATGAAATGCTATCTTGTCTACAAAAAAACTTGATGTGAGAGTAGGCATACAAGAATATAGATTGGGAACTACTTGATTAAGTAGCAGGGAAAGCAATTAGGATGCAGCCATATTGAAATAATGATGGCCTAGACTAAAAGTTAGGTACAAGAGTCATTTCACATGTGGCAAATGATTGACTAAGGAATATAAATAATAAAGGAAAAGTTATAGCTGTCTTTATTTGAAAGTTTAAGTAACTCGGAGAATGGTTGTGCTATCAGTAGAAATAAAAATATTGGGACAGTGTTTATTCTCTTTTAGTTACCTCAAAGGTAAGTTCCAATCTAAGTATTTGTCACAGATTCCTAAGTAGAATATTGAATTAATAGGATTTTCTGTGTAATTGTAGTTTTAACTGTACTTACATGGAGTTCTTCTTTGTTGATCTTTTTTCCCCCTGACTGTTAATGACTTGCATTTGCCAAGTTTTAATATTTTTACCCGTTCTTTAAATAATTTTATAAAAGTCTCTTGTCTGATGGGGATGTTGTCTGAAAGTAAGTGCCCCACCCTTAGAATTGGCATGGGACAACCTTATCCATGGAATTGAAGCCAATCACCCAGGGCCATGTCTGCTTTGTTACTGTCATGTGGAATTTTATATACACCCCTAGTTAGATGTGAGTGTTTTGTCGATATGAATCACAATATCTTACTGTTAGTAGGCTTGTATCTTTTAATTTCAAATATTTTTAAAAGAATGAATGGAAACTGAATTCTTTAAAAAAAAAAATAAAGCCACATCTTTATGGGGATTTTTTTTCCTCCTGAACTTGTACACCAAATAAAACGAACATTTCCATAAATAAGAACAGGAAGAAAACAAAAGGATCACACCTGAAATTATGAATATGTTATTAGGCATTCCCTTGCTTATTCAATATATTGCTTACACAATATATTCATTCACATATATACACACATATATATCCCTTTTGAATATATATATATGTATATAAATACATATATCTTTCAACATATAACTCTACTTGTCTGTCTTTCCTTTTGTTTGTATAGTTTCATCTTTGAATTAACCCATGACATGCTAATAAATTAAGCCCTAGTGTGTGCCAAATGTTTCTTCATTTTTTCAAATAATGTTATATGATTTGCTTATTAATATCAATCACCCCCTAAAAAGGAAAGAAAGGAAGGAAGGAAGGAAAAGGGGAAGAAAAAGAAAGAGAGGGAGAAAAAGAGAAAGAGAGAGAGAGAGGGAAGGAGAGAGGGAGAGAAAAAAGAAAGGAGGAGGGAAGAAAGAAAGTAAGAAGGAAGGAATTGAATGAATGAATTGGGGTAATTGAATTATAGTTTCTATTTATGTCACTATTTCGCATATTTGCCTGAAGTGTTCACAAGCATGACTTCTTTTCAGCAAAGTCCTCCTGAAAATTTTATGCCAGAATGAGTAACTCTATCTCCTTGATGACGTGGCAGAGATGCTATTTTATTGAAGGCTATTTCAGTGAAATAAAAAGCATTTCTAAGTTCAATCAAACTAGAAGTGGCACAGTGTTTGAGGGATAGACCTAGAATTAGGAAGATTTAAATTCCTATCTGGCTCTAAACACTAGTTCTGTAATCATGGACTGTTCACTTATTCTCTGTCTGCTGCAATTTTTTTCATCTAAAATGTGCATAATAAACTACCTACTTTTCAGAATTGTTGGAGGCTTAAGTAAATTAATAGTTGTAAAGCATTTTTAACCTTGAAAGTGTTATTATAGTGCTAGGTATTATTATTAGCTATTATTAGTGAAACGTATATCTCTTGCCTGAGGAATAAATAGTCTGGCTATAAATGTAACAAATCTTATTAATTAGAAGGCTTAAATCTAATAAATTTTTATTTGTCAAGAATGACTTAGGTGAAGATTTAAATGTGAAACTTAAATATGAAGACTTAAAAGTGAAATCATGGTCTCTGTGGTATTTCAGATGGATGATTTTATGAACCTGTCACTAGGGGAAAAGCATTAAAAGTTCTTATGGAAGATGTGATTAAATTATGGCATGACAGTAACTATCAGAAGGCCTTTTAAAAATAGCTGAGACTGCTAAGTGATCTTTCTTATCTAGAGTATCAAAAGCAACATTTTATTTTGAACTGTCAAGTATCTACATGAAATCATTCTTTAAATGCCTGGGAACTTCTCATCTTGAACAGTTGTACAATTTGCTAATAATGAAATGAACCCCCAATAGAAACCTGCTGATGGAGATTTTCTGGGTTTGTTTTTTTTTTCTCTCCTTAAAACAGTTGAAATGTTACCACAAAAAATATCGATCTGCTACTCGTGATGTCATTTTCCGCCTGCAGTTTCACACAGGAGCCATTCAAGGCTATGGACTGATGTTTAGGAAGGAAGATCTGGACAATGCTAACAAAGGTAGAATTCTGAGGGTTCTAAGTTCTCTGGGGTACACACTGAGTGTCTGACAGTAAGTGCATACAAATATGAATTACTAGCACTTTTGTTCCCTTGGTTCGTTTTTCATGCTCCTAATACTTTTCAATGTTTGGATGCTATTGATACATGCTGATTTTGAATCTGGTCAGATGTTGCCAGCAAAAGAAAGAAATCACCAAACATGTTACAAGAGAAATGATTCATATTCTTTACTTTTAAAATAATAACATCTTTGTTTGAGAAAGGCAGTGTGTATAGTGGATAGAAGGCTGGTCTAGTTTTCAGGAACACCTGAATTCAAACCACATTTTTGATAAATACTGGCTATGTAACCCTCAGCATACTTAACTTTTCAGTGCCACAGACATCTCCCTAAAATCCCAAGTTAAAAAACAATGGATTATTTATTTTGGGAGAATTGATTGAAATTGGAAGGTAGAGAATGGAGAGAAGACATTTTTCTGTAACAAAAAATATTTCCTTTCTGAAAAATAAGTATAACACAGAACAGATAAAAATGTAGATTTCTTCTGTCTGATTCCACTTCTCAATTTCTCAATGTATTTATATTGTTCTTTGATTTCAGATGACCGTTTTCCTGATTATGGGAAGATTGAGTTAGTCTTTTCTGCTACGCCTGAGAAAATACAAGGTAAGCATTTACCATAAGAAACATTTATTTATTTATATATTTAAGCTTATTATAAAGTGAAAACTAAAAATAATCTTCCTTTCCCAGAAGGAATTTTATACCCCCAAAATCAGAGTATACTTAAATATGAATGCAAGTTTTATTAAATAGAAACTATTCTTGCTAGCATTAATTCTTTTCTATAACTTCCCTCCCCTCTTTTTTTTTTAATATGATAAAATCTGAATTGGAAAAGCCTTTGGAGATCATTTAGGCTAACACTCTGAATCATGTAATAAAAATTTCATTGGCATTTAAAAGTAATTCTAAGAAGGTAGAGTGATTTGAATTTAGAAGATTTGGTTAAAACCGTAATTCTGTTACTTAGGATATTTGAAAAGTCACAATCTTGGTGGGCCTCAGTTGAAAGATGAGGAGGTTGATACCAGAATTTCCTTCTGACTCTAAGTGTGTGATCTATGAAAGAAAAAAGAAATGAATAAGATGTGAACCAAAAACAACAACAAATTTGAAAAATCTGTCACAGCACTAACCTTTAGGACTTGTCATGTTTTTCCCTTGACTGTCTCCAAAAAATCTGCCCTACCCTTTCTTGGAACATTGGTGAGGAGTCTCTTGGTTCTGACTCATCAGTTCACTTCTACCATTTCTAGCCACTGGAAATAACTGACAATAAAATACAAAATCTCTTGCTTCACTTCTGACAACTTGATTTTGTCTTTGTCCTCTATCCAAGGATCTGAACATTTACAGAATGACCATGGAGTAGTTGTGGATTACAATACTGCCGACCCACTGATCCGGTGGGATTCTTATGAAAATATGAGTCCTGATGGGGAAGGTGAGTTTAACTGGCTTTTATATAAAATCTTCAAATGAGATTGCTTCTCACTGGGGTGAAATATATGAGGTAGGTCAAAAGAATCTGAGAAGAAAAAATTCATTGCCTTTACCAAAACAGATTCCCCTCTCAACAAACTTAGAAGATGTAATCTCATTGTATTTACAGAATGCAGAAACCACAGACACGTGTGGCACAGTCATAGGTTTCTGAGAGTTCATGAACCACATATTGCTTGGATTTTGGTCAGAGTTTTGCAAAGCTGTAAATAGTTGGTTGCCAGTCAATGAAGTATATATATGGATATATGTGTGTGTATGTATATAAGTGCATATTCATATATACATACACACAAGTATATGTAGAGAGAGGAACTTCTCTTTATATATATACACATATATATATACACATATATAATATATATATATATATATATATATATGTAAACTTCTCCTAATATTTCATGTTTGTAAGTTGTTAGGAATCTTTATTCCTTAAATTACTCTCCCTTCCTGTTTTGTAAAGAGAATGATCTATTATATCTTAAGCAATGGATTATGATTTCTTTTGTAACCCAATGAATCAAATATATAGGGTCTTCCAAAAAGTCTTACAGATATGTTAAGCATTAATAGGTTAAATCTACACTAAGACTTTTTTGGGACCTCCCATATTTAGTTCTTATTTTCAGAACCTTAATCATTTAATATCAGCCATTTGGAGGTATGACCTTCTCTCCTCTACCCCTCCCTTCTCCCCCTGCCAGTTCACTTTCTGTACTCAAACACAATAAAATGTTGCATCACAAGTAAAAACACAGAAAAGAATCGAAGGAATGAGGTGATATTGTACAGTTCTCTATAGAAACAAGTAAGCAGAGTGTAGATTTCAATAGATGAAATCACAGTGATTCTGATCCAGTTCAGGATATCTTTCATCTCCTGTGAATCATTGGTTGAGAATCAGGTTAGGTTGGGGAGAGTAAAGAAAAAACACTTGTCAAATTGCTGTTCCCAGGAGCGAGGTAAACAAAAGGAAGACATTTTGTGATTGAACAAGATAACATGATGTTGTTGCTCTATAAGTGGGCAGGGAGGTTACTGTGTCCTTAGGCGACAGCATTAGCCACTAACTGCTTTCTCCTAATGGTTCACACCAGGACTCCTTCAGGAGATGGGAGCTTTTATTGATTCAGGGCTCCTTTGGAAACTTGGGGTATAAACATGTCTGTAGGGAGCAGGCATAACTTCTTTCAGGTTTCTGCTATTTTGTTTATATGAAGCAGGGCTGGACTAGGAATTTCTGATCATCTTCATCATTGTTATTGCTGCTCTGTTAGGCCCTGGGAGGGAGACAGTATTTGAAGTGTTTCATGTTAGTAAACACTGATTTCCTCAAGCTAATTAAAGTGATTTTATTGCATTTAATATCACCATCACAACCATCATCATCATCATCACCATCATCACTACTAACATTTAGTACTTTAAAGTTGGCAAAGTGCTTTGCATCTGTTGTTGTTTCATGTTATCCTCACTACAACCATGGGAGGTAGGTGCTTTTATTATCTCTGTTTTATTGAAACTAATTATGAAAAATTAAATGACTTACCCAGAAACACAAGGCTTTGTCTCAGGTCTTCATCTCCATATTTCTCTTGCCTTATTTCCTTTGCTATTGTTATGTACAGTAAACCAAGTACTAGGCTTGGGGTCAGGAAGGCTTGGGTTCAAATGCTACTTCTGATAAATATAATATGACCTTTATGAAATGGTCTTGGGCATGTCACTTAAATTCAGTCTGACTCAAGCTATTCTCTATATAATGTCATAGAAGGATGATGATCTATTCTGGTAGAGTTCCTCGTGCTCTGAAATCCATATTTATTGTTACTGTTGCATTTCTTTGTTTCTTGTGTTTGGAGAATTTAACATCTCCCTTACATGGTCTATAAAGTTAAGCAAAAATGCTTTCCTCAGTTATTTGAATAGAAAATGAGTAAGATCCCTGCTCCACCCTTTCCAGAATTCTAGTGGCCATTTAGACCCTGGGTGGGAGACAGTGTCTAGTATTGATGAAAGGAGTGCATTCATGGTGTGCTGGGCAGAGACTCTTACCAATTTATTTAGGCTGGTTAAAGGGATATCATTACTGGCATAACACCGCTACAGCCAAGTCATGAATCATGCTTATTTAAAAGGAGGGAGTTCTCTGCTTTGGACCCAGAACAAGATTTTTTTTTCTTATTATTTTGTATACTTAGAGTGATCCCTTCAGTTAAACCTGCTTCCTTGAAAAATGATATTTAATTATTTTCTTTTCATTTTACCTAGACATAACTCATATGTTATAGGAGCAAAGATCATAGTACTTTGAACTAGAGATATTGAAACTAGGAAATTAGAGATCATCCAGTCTGATCCCTCAGTTATTAGAGGCCTTTGAGAAGTGTTTGGAGTGCTGTACTCAAAGTTAAGAGTTCTGGGCCCACATCCTACCTTAGGCATTCCCAAGACAGAAAGACTTGCAGGGTCTTGAGATTACAGTGCCTAGTTCTGAGTCAGTGTTTAAGAAATATTTATTATACTCTAAGTGTTGGCTTGGCTGTGAACTGTGTGACTGCTGTCAGGGACCTGAAATAGCATTTCCCCCCATACAAAGGTAATGTGCAAAATTCTAAAGGGATTATAATCTGTCATGTTGGTGATAATATCCCACCATGGCATTCAGGAATCTTTAAATTATTAAAAAATAAAATAAAACTCAGTTTTATCCATAGCTCTTCAGAGAAATTGGAAATTTGTATTTTTTCTCATCAAGATCAGAAATGGGGAGGGATGCATCTATATGCAACGAGAGAGATAAATCAATTACACCATAATAAGCACTTAATAAATGAATGAATGAATAATGATATTTATCTCTCTATCATGTATTTCTCTCATCTATATTGCTATTATCTTTCCATCTCATCATCTAATTCTCTATTGCTATTTCTATCTTTTCTATCTCAATTATCTATCATCTATCTTTGAAAAAGTTCAGGAAAATCTGGTTCTTCTTTTGAGTTCTGATTTGCTTCTTTCTTTCCTTTTTTTTTCCTGTAAGTGCTCCTGCTGTATGAATGTTCACTTTTTCAAAATTTAAATTTAAAGAAGTTCCCTTAGCAGTGAGGTTTTCCTTTTTTCCACAAATGCCATGCCTTTTTCCAGCCTTCTCCATTTCCTTGGCAGCTTAGTGGTACAGCAAATAAAGCCCTAGACTTTGAGTCACCAATATCTCTCTCAAACCCATCTCATACATGATTAATTGTGAGTCCCTGAACAAGTCATTTAACTTGTCTGTTTCAGTTTCTTCATCTGTAAAATGGGAATAAAAGTAGAACCTGTCCCTGAGGGTTGTTGTAGGGATAAAATGAGATAATGATTGGAAAGAACTATATTGTTATATTATGCTTTCTCTCTCATTATGTATGCTGCATACAATACAGTGTATTGCTGCTCTACCATTTTATTACATATCACTTCTTCTCAACTACATGGAAAGCCCCTGCATTTTGCATTGTTGCATTGCTGCAGGGGAATAGATATTTACCAGTGATACTGCTCTACTTACTGCAGAAAGCATGTGCACATAGTGAGATTCTCTTCCCTATGAATTGGAATGAGAATTTTAAAATTTTATTTCAGGAGAAAAAAGCTTCTTTTAAATGTGTCTTATTTTTAAATTTGGAATGAGAAGAGGAAGTATCACATAATGGATAGAGTGCTTATCTTAAAATTAGAAAATCTGGATTTAAATTCAATACATGATACTATTCTTTGTGACTATGGACAAGTCCCTTTGTTCTATTATGTGCCTCACTTCCCTAGTACTTATCTCCTGGGAGCATAGAGAGCTGAGTGGAGGATAGAAGCTATACTTGGAGTTACTTATAAGAAGAAAATTACAGATCCTTTCTCCAGATGCATGTTAAAATGTGTTGTAGCTAACTCAGTGATTCAAGGTCTGTAAATTTGAGCTTTCAGGGATCATTTGGTCCATGTGTTTTACAAAATTTGACATTTTGCCTTGCTGAGATAATGAGGGATTTCTATCTGATAGACAATTGGACTTTATAGTAAAGCTCTAATAAAGATGTATTTAACTGCCAATGCTATTGTATTGATCATCCTCAGTATCATGTACCTTCTACTCTTTGACCATGAGTAGATCTGGGGAAGTAAATTGTGAACTGGTCCTCTTTAGGAGAACTTTTTGTCTTTCTCATTATAAGGGAGAGAAGTCTATCTACATTGGTTCTGGGCTGTCTTTGTCATAAATACCTTTTCTCCTCAGTGAAAAGTACTCACTGACGTTCAGGAATGTAACCATGCTTTATGATTTCATTTGACTTTTGTCTTATTTTCCTTCATTTTCACCCTCTCTTCATTGTCAAGTTAATAGCTATTGAACAGGGAGTTGCCTTGTTGGGAAGTGAAATGCTTGGTCTCCCAGTGGGTCTCTTCATGGAGGATTGCTTGGTGGGAATGCTTGGACTGAGTACTTTTCAAAGGAATGCCAATATCTCTCAGTTAGACCAGGATAGAAGCCATTTCTGAGGAGCTCTTTTTAAACCACATTTTTGGTGATGAAAAACAGCTCCTGCTTTGGGCCTTGAATGTTGTGAAATTTTGAAAAATAAAGGTATAACAGGCCAAAAGAAGTTTGTTTTCCATTGAAAGGTAGTGAATTACAGTTTCCCATTCCCTGAATGGTATAGGTAATGAAAACAGAAATACTGAATTACCGGATTTCTGCTGTAGAAATTATTGCCAGTTTGGAATCATGCCTTTTTCCTTCATCTGCCATCAGTTGTTCCCCCTTCCACAAAGAGCTCCCTTTTTTATCTCTTAATGCTATAATTTGCTTTTGTTATGAAGATACTGATGTAAAGAGGGGAGCTAACGTGGGCAAAACTTACAAAAGTCTCATTGTTTCAGTGGGAATAAGTATATTTTATTTTGGTTTTTTAATTTATAAGAGTAATCTGCTGATGTGTTACTTTGGGGGTCTTTTGTATAATTATGTGCTCTTGTGATGTTCACACTCTGTTACTGTATTAGAATGAGGCTACAGAATCAGAGAATCCTTTAAATTGGTTGGAAAAGGCTTCATTGGCTTCTCAGCTAATAGTGTCAAACTCAAATAGAAGTGGATTCCAGCTAGCCACATGTCTCAATTATTTTTTTAATTTATTTTGATTGTACTTAATATTTTGGGCCTGGAGTTGACATCTCTTATCTAGTCCCATCCATACCCCCAAAACTTTTACCACTACATTATAAATGAAAAGTCAAACTTGCCCCCCTACTTGAATAGCTCCAATATGGAGGAATCTCTATCAATTGAAGCAGCCTGTTCTCCTTTTGGATAACTGTCATTGTTAGTAAATCTTTCCTGACATGGTTGCCTCTTTGTAACTTCTGTCCCCTTGTCCCTACTAATGTACTCTGAAGCCAATTCTGTGACAGTCCTTCAAATATTTGAAGACAGCTATCATCCGCTTTCCCCCCCTTCCCCATCAACAATCATTCTTTCTCTGTAGAATCTACCTGGGGATTTCACATTAATGAAGGGCAGCCCCTAACATTATTCACAAAGCTATTATTCCGAAGGGTCCCCAGAGAATGACTTGTTCACTTCACTTTTGTCCTACATATGAATAAGTAGAGCTCACGTACTCAAATGCCAAGAATAGTCTTAGCTACATCAGCAGTTTCTCCCTGGAGACCAAGATGATCTTGTGATTACAAGGGCCATCAAAAGCCTTCTCTTGTCCTTTTGGAAACTCGCGAAGTATTCAGGGCTCCATTGGTGTACCACTCTATTTTAAATATGACAATAGCCGTATGACCATTATAAGAAAGAAAAAGGGTCTCATTAACATCAAGAAGACCTGACTCAGTGCTTTTTCCCCCCTTCCTCTTTAATACTTTTCTATCCCACTACTATTTTGTGGTACTAAAAGAAAGGAAATGAACCACATTCATCCTTCAGGTTGAATCTAGTTTTGTTTTCAAATTTTGTAAATACTCTTTGTTTTTATGCCATATACATTTTAATTATATTTGCCACTCCACTTAATCCTCCCTTGAGAAAAAATAAAACAGTTAATTAAACCCAGTTGGCATAGATCTGTGTCTTCCAGTGTATGCAACTTTCTACACCCATATTTCTCTAATTTTCTACTCAGAAAGGAAGAGTATTACATCTTCTGTTTTCTTTGCTCAAGATTGGTCATTATTATTCATGAGAATCTGGCTATTCCTTTCCCTTTCCATATTTGTAAAAATTATATTTATTATTTTTTTCTTTCTGCATGTTGAATTTTGTGTTCATTTCTACAAGTCTTCCAATATATTTTATTCTTTTTTTAAATGGGGTTTAATACAATACCTTGCATCATTCCCTTAATGAATGCTTGTTGACTGAATGATTGGTGCAACAATATTCCAATATGTTTATATAGTATAGATAAGTCATTTTTAATCATTGGGCAGCCAATTTGCTTTCAGTTTTCTATTACAGAAATCTATAGTATTTATGGGATCTTTCTTTCAAGTCAAACAGTGAATATCTCCTTATAAACTGTTTATCTTTCATAGGCATCCCTAAATCTAGGAAAATGTAATTTTTTTTTTGCCTTCCATGGCAGCTTAAAGGACTTTTGTTTTTCTCATGAGCTTAAGAGGTGAAAGGATTGGCATTCTTTAGTTCACTAGTGCTTTTTGCTTGGCCTTCAAAAGGAAAGATAGGATCCTTTCCCTGTTGGAACTCTGAAAGAACAATAACTTTTCTTATCTTTGAAGAGCTTTATAAGATAAACTGCCTGATTTTGCTAAATTCTGGGTAAACAGGCCTAAACAAAGGAATTAATAGGTACCAAAGGAAATATTTTACAACTTGCAGAGGAGGTACTGATGTGAGGAAGTTTCCTCATCCAAGAATTCCTAATAGCAGTAATATTACATGTCCAGTTCCAATTCCAATCCCAAAGAAATTCACAAATCAAAGTGACATGGAAATAAAAAGTTGTAAAGAGGAGACACAATGCCAGATATTCCAAGTAATTTTGAAATAATCTATGGTAGGATTTAGGGAATTAGCCAAAAGCTTGAATTGCAAAATTTTAAAAAAGAAATATATTTGCTATTGACTAATTTTGGGTTTACACCTTTTTCCCTTGAAACTTTTTCCCTCTGAAGTAATTTTTTTGTAAATATTGTGAACTGCCTCTATGATGGTGTGTTCTCCTATCTTCATAGGTGAGCTTTGGCTAAAATAAATACAAATACACATTTGATTAAAAATCTGAAGGAAGAAAAGGGATATTTTGTACTCTTACTCTAAAAAAATACAAATCCTTTTTTCATCAGTATTTTCTAAATGTTAAAAATAGATGATTCTCCTCTCTGCATTTTAAAGAAGTAGAGTATGATGGGAAAAACAAAGCTACTTTTGTTTCTTTAACTAGCTTCTTGGCTAGCTGAAATTTCATTTAAATCCAAAATTTCTTAATACTAAATCTATAGTTCAGCTTCTGGTCGCTGTTTCTGAAGTGTTTTAGAAACTTTTAAAAATATCTCTCTTTCCTCCATTTTCTTTTGAAGCACATGTATATTATTAGGTCAATACAGCTTTAGATTAGTTTCTTGAAACTATCAAACCATCTTTTTGATACCCTTAATTTATTTCATCATTTTTTTCATACTGCTGAAATAAGTTTCAATTTGATCAATGAGCCTGTAAGGCCAGAGTGTAAATCTATTGTTACCCACTTACTAGATGATTCTAGATAAGATATTTAACCTGTATGCCTCAGTTTCTTCTTCTGTAAAATTAGGATAATAAAAGCAACTACCTTGCAGAGTGGTTGTAAAGATAAAATGAGATAATATTTGTAAAAAGCATTTAGCACATGCTGTCATATAGTAGCCACTTTATAAATGCTTCCTCCTCTTTTTCCTCCCCACCCATTTTCTGTTTCCTTTTCTTTCCTTTTCCCCCATGGTGGTTGTATTTGTAATGCATTTAGCATAATGAATGATACCTAATAAGTTTAATAAATGCTTATTTTCATCCTTTCTGTTTAAATTAATAGAATTTCCAAAATCACAGGGACTTAAATAATGGATTTTTTATTTATTAGAATATAAGATGGAGTGTCAGAGAATAATTTTACATTAAAACGGGTCACAAGATAAAAACAGTTCTCATATTTTGACTGAGAAGTATATAGGTGATTGTCTACAACATATGATTCTACTTATAAAAATCTTTTGACTTTCAGAAAGCTGCCCTAAATATGGATTCACTTATCTTCATGCCTTGAATGCAGGAATTCCCCTGCTCTTTCTGGGGCTATTGTGGATTTTCCATTCCCCTTGAATTTGGCATATGCTTTTCCTTACCACTCACACTTTATTATGCAATTGCCAATTCTAATCTGTTGACTGACTACCATCACACTTTCCCCCACCCACCATGGTCAATTCTATTCTATCATACTTTTCATTTTACATTTTTTCCATATTGGAACTGGAACAGACCCATGTCTCACTCCTATTATCACCAATCCCCTCTCCTTTTTTTTTTTTTTTTTTAAATTCTTATTCTCTATTCCTTCTACCACAACCAAAGGACTTAGCATAGTAGTTGATGCGTAGGAGGCACTAAATAAATGCTTTTTCCCTTCCCCTGTTATTTTAGAACTCTAAATACATTTTAGCAGAGAGGTATTTTAAAATAATTAATATAGTATAAATTAACTAGAAATAAGTGGATTGACTCAGAAAGATAGTCACCATTTATCATATTTTTTCATATTTGTGTTCCAAACCATCAAATTCTTACTATAATCACTGAGGGAAATAATAATGGTGTGTCAATAGATCAGTTTTATGTATGTCATTAGTACTTTTCTGAAACCTTTGATATTTTTGAGGGGTTGCCTGTGTAAGAGATCAAGAGGATCTCAAAATTGGAGATCAGTGTACCCTAATAAACTTAAAAGCTGCAATTAAAACTTTTATATTCTCCTGATTAAAGATGGTGGTACTAAAGGAGAGGAAAAATAAAAATGGTATTAGTGAGGGACAATCCAACTACCACCTTTTCTCCCTGCACAGAAGACAAAGCTGATACAACATAGTATAAATGGTTGAATAGATTCTACAGAAAGAGTAGAATTAACTAGGAAAATGACTCCTGTCTCCATATAGTTTTTGGGGGGACTCTGGAAATTAGCTCAGAAAGACCTTTACCATCCCTTTAGACCTTGAAGGCATATCCCTGTTGCCTTTATTCTGTTTGTGTCTGCCTTCCTCTTCTGAGATAACTACTCAGAAAGCATTTTTATTCATTCCTTGTCACTGAGAGGCAGCATGGTAAATAAAGATCTGGTCTTAAAAAATGGAAGATCTGAGTTCTAGAGTAGATTTCTGGCACAGATGACAAATCACTTGCAAATCACTTCTCAGCCTCTCAGGAAATTCTCCAAGAGTTTAAATTGCAAAATAGATATTGATCGGAATTATTAGAAGCTTCTTCACTGGTAGTTTTGCATACCACTGAAATCATAACCTTCATCTGGGACACACACACATATATTTTTATACATATATATATGTATGTATGCATATACACACATATGTCATGAAGAGATAATATTGGGCTCATGTGGTATTTGTTGCATCCTGTAAGTGATCATCAAATTCAGTTTGAAGAAAAACAACTAATTAAAAGAATATGTCCTTTAAATGTGAAAATGGCTTTTATAAAGATGTAACCTTAGAACACCATTTTTGTATTGTTTTCCTTGAAAAAAAGAAATAAAATAGATAGTCCTAGATAAATGGAGTTGTGAGGGATGGGGAAACACTTTTTAATTAGGCTTTTAAAATATTTACATTTTCCCTAACTGATGCTATGTTAAATTTTGATATCTTTGGCTCATAGAAGTTGTCCCTTGTGTTTAATGTGAAGGCTTTAAGTCTCTGGTGTGCTAAACAACTCTTGAACACTGAATGCTTATTCTCACTTCCATTCCCCTGAAATGGCCTGTAGCAAGAGTATGATGAAACACAACCATGTTAGATGAGCAAGATGAACAAAATCAGTTGATTGCCTAGAGAACTCACATTCCTTACATCCAAGAAATGTAAATTCTCATCATCTATGGGCATAGCTTATTAGAACTTTTTATTTTACTCTAAAAGTTTAGGTGTTTGTTGTTATTGTACATATTCTATATTGTTAATACCAGTGAGTAAAAAAAAAATGTTCTATTTTTAATTTTAAAGGTGCCTCCTCAAGCCTAATAACTCATTCATACGTCTTTGTATATATTTGTGTGCATTGTGAACTCCTTTAAAGAATGAACTGTATTTTGACTTTCTTTGTATTCTTGTTTCTTAGCACTTGCTGGAATATAGTAGCTGCTTAATAAATGATTATTGGCTGACATAGTAAGAACCTGAGACTTAAGTAGAATTGCATGAAATAATCCAATTAGTGCTATCAAGTAGTCTTGATATGTTGCTAGTTCTGAAATCTATAGATTTTCTGCGATGGACTTAAGGCTATCATTTTAATTTTTCAAAAAACAACAAAAATGGGATTCATATGCTTTCCTCTGGTGGAAAACAATTTATACCTGGTCTGCCTGCCTAATTTCTCACAGTTGTGCCAAGAAGTATTGCATAGAAAAAAACTAAAACAAAACAAAGTTGTGTAATTAGAATATAAGGATACATTGCTACTTTTTTTTTTAAATAAGGAGACGTTCAAGGAGCTAAATATGTATTAAAGTTAGTTTGAAATATTATCAGCAATGTAGGAAAAGCCTACTTCTCTTCCATCTTCTTTTTGGTGCTCAAACATTTATTATATATCTACATTGTGTGGTCTGCTGTGCAGTTATGCTAATCTGACCAAAAATTATAGTCATATAGGTCAAAATTCTATAGTCATTCATCATTAGTTCAGTTGATGTTTTTATCTGTTCTGTGTTTGGTTCCCATTTCTAATACTAATTGTTTTTAGATTTGAATGAAATTATGTTCTCTCTGCTGAGTAAAATGAGCAGGACCAGGATATCATTATATATTTCAACAACAGTATTATATGATGATCAGTTTTGATGGACCTGGCCATCTTCAACAATGAGATGAACCAAAGCAGCTCCAACAGAGCAGTAATGAATTGAACCAGCTACACCCAGTGAAAGAACTCTGGGAGATGACTATGAACCATTACATAGACTTCCCAATCCATCTGTTTTTGTCTGCCTGCATTTTTGATTTCCTTCACAGACTAATTGTACACTATTTCAAAGTCTGACTCTTTTTGTACAGCAAAATAACTGTTAGGACATGTATGCTTATATTGTATTTAATTTATACTTTAACATACTTAACATGTATTGGTCAATCTGCCATCGGGGGGAGGGGATGGGGGGAAGGAGAGGAAAAATTGGAACAAAAGGTTTAGCAGTTGTCAGTGCTATAAAATTACCCATGCATATAACTTGTAAATAAAAAGCTGTAATAATAATAATAATAATAATAAAAATAAATCACATTTTCTCTCAGTGATAGCATTTCTCACAATTTGCAAAATTGTACTTACCTGTGAAAGGCTATGTAAATGTATATCCAGTAGCCTTTTCAGGTCCTGCCTCTCCTTTATGAAAGAGTTATACTTGATGACATCTATGGTCCCTATTAGTTCTAAAACCATGCTATTCTATAGTAGTTATACTTGTAGTTTTATTAGTTTAGTACTAGTTTTGATGAATGATAACTTGCATTTTGTTTTCCCACAAAAATTGATGACAATGAAAGGACTCATGGATTTCTAGAACTAATAAAACATACAAGAACCTTTATCACTCATATGATCCAACTTTCTAATTTTATATAGGAGAAAACAAATCAGAAAATGTAAAGTTACTGAAGTCTTTGCTTTTCTTTCACAACAGTAGAGATTTTCTTGAGATGAAGTATCCAGGAGGAAGAAATATTTTAACCTCTTAGATGTAGTTACAGCATACCATTACTACTCCCAGAATATGTTGAAATTAATATATGAAATTCATAGAATTTATGTTTGGTGGGATAGTATGATAAATAGAAAGTCACAAATAATCAAAAACTTTCATGTCTAACCATTAGAGTAAACTATAGTAGTTATTAAACATTTTGCTAGGGTTTCTAAACAAATAGCAAAATGATAAGTATTCTTTATCCCAAATTCTATCAATCCAATAGTAAGAGCCCTAAGGTAAAAGCAGAAAGGGGAAAAAAAGACTGATGATTATTAACTCTTACTTGTGTTTAACTTTTTAGAGAAATTGATTTATGAGGGTATGTCTTTTAGTGTTTTCTTAGAAAATGTCTTCTGAATTCAAACAGACTATATGAACACAAAATTTTAAAAAGCAAAACATGATTTTTAAAATAACAATGAATATAAAACATTGTTCTTATATAACCATTTTCTTGAAAGCTGTAGGGTATGATGTGGAAAGCATAGACTTGAAAAACAGGATGCCAGGATTCAAATTCTCATTCTACCTCTTATTTATAAGCTGTTTGGCTTCCTTTGGCAACACAGTGAACCTCTTAATTCTTAGTTTTTTCCCACCTATCAAATAAGAATATTAGATTACATAATAATGAAACATGTTTAAGCCCTAATATTCTCATGATTCTTAAAATTACCTGAATTTGGTTTTTCTCATTTGTTCAGTGAAGCAGCTGGATTGAATGCTCTCCATGTGCTTTTCCTGTTCTATTGTCATATGACTTCATTGTGTCACTTTTTCTATAAGTGATGAAACTAACTCTGTAAATGATGAGTTCACTGGGTAATCTGTTCCAGAACAATTGTGAATTGATTATAGGTAATGATAGCTCCCCAAGTTCATTCTTATATATAATGCAAAACCAATTTAGATTTTCCAAGAAAGTATTTCTTAAAAGAACAACTTTGCCATATGGTGTAATCACTATCTATAATCCCAGTTACCTAGCAGACTGAAGCTGGTGGATCTTTGAAGATCCTGAGCTTTGGGCTAAGACATCTGAGCACATATCCTTCTGGACATGAGGGCCACCATATTGCCAAAGCAGAAGCAACCTGCCTAAACAGGTTGGGAATGGAGCGGGTCAAAGCTCTTTATTAATCAGAATGGTATTGGACCTCAGAGTAAACCCTATCCTACCTGTCTTAGTGAAATAGGGACACCCAGTCTTTTGTTTTCACATGAACTTTTTTTCATATTATTTTCTTCCCTTACCAATAAGTTGTCCTCAGAACAAGAAATAAAAAATCAAAACTTATTAATACATTAAAGGATTCTGACAGTATTTGCAATTTTCCATATCCCTTAGTGAGAGCTCTTCCTCTAAAGGAGGTATATTATCTCATCTTTTTTGGGGGGGGGGTGGGAAAGTGTTGCCTTGGTCATTATAGTTGCACAGAATTCCATTTTATTGCAATTGCTTTTAATGGGAGTTATAAAGAGTTCAAATTCCATATGACCTTGTCTTACCTTTCCTCCCCCCTTCCTCTTTCTTTAAAGTTGATTTTAGGGGTCAGCCCCTCTCATGCTTGTATTTTAAAATACACAGATGAAAATCCTATACTGTACTCCCTCCTTTTCCTCCTCAGCCAATCCCAGTCCACCTTCTTCCATCCTCAGCCCTACTTTTCACAATCTATTTGCCACAGCTACACAGCTTTACAGGTCTGAGGAATGAAGTTCAAGCCACAGTCAGGCTTAGGGTCTATTGACAGGAGTTGATCATAATCTCACACACATTCCAAGAACTGGCATTTGGCTCTCTCAGCAACTACAATTGTTTCCAGAGCCCACAATGTTAGACTGACTCTTCTGTTGGAACAGACAAACTAAAGGGGATTCAAGTGTCTGAGCGGAATGAACAATAGGATGCAGTCTTAAATGGGTTGTTCTCATCGCATTAGGGGGCCTGTGCCAAACATTGGTAATTGTATTGCTGATGACTACAAGTTGGGTCAAGAAGAGTCTATCCATTTATGTGTCTGTGTGCGCCAAGAGCATGCGAAATATTGGCTCAGGATGAGGAATTGAGGCTCAGGGAGTTTGGGGGAAAGGGTATCAAGTTTCTTAGATTCAGATGTTGCTGTTTTGAAGATCACTTTGAAGACTTTTTTAAATTGGCCTATCAAATTATATCTTAGTTATTAAAACTATTTTATAGAATTTGCTTATTTTTACTATTTATTATATCATTAATATTTTACTATTTTAATCCCCAGAAAGTTTTCTTTTGAATAACTTTCTTAAATATTTTTCATGAGAAGCACATCATAATTATAATAAAAGAGTCAAATTCCTGATTTTGGAGTGCCAAAAAACCTGGTTTCAAATCTCTGCTCTATCTATGTGAACATGAGTAAATCACACATCTCTGTGATAGTTAGCTCCTCTGTGCCCCAATTCTGCTAGAAAATAAGTGTTGGACTATGACTAAATGATTTCTAAAATTCTTTCTATCTGTATTTGTATTTATACTGTGATCCTAGGATTTCTAAGTTCACTCAGTGGTTGTATGCTTTTAAATAGGAACATCACAGACTCTTTAAGTTAGAAGAGAACATAAAGATTAGCCTTAAGATTCCTTCTGTTAAAATCTAGGCCAATTCCCTGGTTGATGTGTGAACCCTGTATACAATCTACCAGGCAAACAGCCTTAGTTCTTATTTTTTCAGTAATGAGAAGCTAGTTATCTCAGAAGGAGTTAACCCAGATTTTATTCTTGACCCTGCCAGTAACTAGCTTTGTAATCTTGGATTAGGCATTTAACCTCCTTAGTCCTCAGTAACAATTAGACAATTAGATAATTTTGCATTATTCTCTAATGTTTGCAATCTTTCTCCCATAATCAACCTGTAAGATTCCAATCCAAGTATAATTATAGCCATTGCTGTTGGCTAATTAGTCACATATAGTAAACTCTTCCCACAAATGACTTTAGTGACAAATAGGAAAAAGTAGAGAGGTAATTTTGCTTTATTGAATCTTAATAGGAACATGGCTATTGAGCTGCAGTCAATCAATCAGCTAGCATTTCTCATATACTTACAATGTGCCCAGTAGAACTGTACTAAGTGCTTCCTAGAGTGTCGAAGAAAGGCAAGAAGGCAAGAATGTTCTTTGCCCTGAAAGAGCTTATACTCAAATGACAAAGATAGAGTATAAATAGGAACCTGAAGGATTCCAGCACTATACATCTCTCTAGGAAATTGGGGGAGGGCAGTGAGGGACACACAGAAAAAAGTCATCCGCAGATAGTAGCCTCTAAAGGGTACATGAAATTCTTAGAAACAAAAGGATGAAGGAAGATCATTTTAGACATAAAGGCCAGGCACTGCAATGGCATGGGAACAGGAGATAAAGTATTACAAAAGCAACTCTAGTTTCATTTGAATTGTTATTACTAATTTCAAGTCTAATTCAATTATTACTTTCCTTGTTAGACCCCACATAGCACCTTTCTTGTAGCTCTCAGTTGCCCTTATCTAAATGTCTGTTGTATTATAAGTTTGATTTAACTCCTTGTTCTGTAGAGAGCTAAGATTGAACATTAGAGGCAACTAATTCCATAATGACAAAACCTTGAATTTACCCATATCACCTCATGAATGATTTGATTTATGAAGAATCAGCTTTTGTATTATGATGGACTTCACTATAAAGGGATTCCAGTCTTTAAGATACCATTGTACAGTATTTTTCTTTTAAGAAGTAGAAGTTAAGTGATTTGTCAAAAACCCATTCCAATCCACTTCAGATTGGCTCTTTCCAACATTACCATTGGTTAGTCCTAAGAGAGACATACACTAACTGAATTTGTCACCGTTCTTTTCATTTCCTTTGTCTTGATTGTGTTTATTTTTAATTTAAAATATGCAAAATGTTTACCATTTTCATGATAATTTGCAGCTCTGTACAGATAGTTGTCAGATGGTTGTATATTAATGAGTCTGAGTAGAAACTTAATAAATGTTTGTTGAATTAAATCCTATCACCACACTTTCACTTTCTGCCCTTATTGCATTAATTCTTTCAGTATAGTAAGTCCAATCAATCAGTTATATTTTAACATCATGCAACACCCTTAGATAGCACAAATTAGTGTTGATGATATAATTTTATGAGTACATTGAATCACCGTGGGAGGCATCTAAGAGTTAATGTCAAGGGGATTTTGAGACAAGACTTGACACATATTAGACATGTACTCATGGAAGCCAAATCATTAATTTCTCATCATCTGCTGCCTCATAGTATCTATCTCATAGACTTGTTGCAAGTATCAGAAAAGATAAACTATATAAAATCTTTTGCAAACCTGAAGTACTATAAATATTCTTGTTATTATGATTCATTCAATTGGGATCACCCATACATCAGACTTTTAAACTTTTATTTGAAAATTTCTTCCTAGTTTATTTTTATTTTTACCATAAGAGCAGGGCTTTCTTTTGCTTTTTTCATTCAAGAAATAAGATACTTTTTGTCTAGGATCCCAGAATGTTCTGCTCCTTGATCTTAATTAAAATTGTTTTGTCAAAGCCACTCAGTCTGTTTTTTTTTGTTTTTGTTCTTGTTTTTTTCAGCCTTATATCCTGTATTCAGAATTTCCCTGAGCTACACTCCTCTTTGCAAGAATTATATGACTGTTGGGCAGCTCCCACAAAGTTTTATTTATACTCTAGCTTTTCTTATTTTTTAAGCTTGCTTGTTTCCATAAAATATCCCTAATTCCTTCATAATAATTTTTTTCTCTAATTCAAAAATCACATTTTTGAGGTCCTCATCTCCCGCCCCATTATTTCTTCTTAATAATAGTTTATCTTCATCATACCAGTTTGTAAACATCAGTAGATCTACCATCAAGTTACATTTTGATCATATTAACCTTTGTTAACATGATTTGCAAAGCATTTCAATTCCCCTTCTCTCCTACCTCTAATCCTCAACCCCGGAACATTAGCTAAATTAATTATATCATTTTGTAAAAGCATTTCTTAGGTTTCCTCAGAACACTAGTAGCTAATTATAAAGAAGAAATGTTGAAAAATGAAAATTAGAATTTTCATTTGAAATTAATTTAATGAAGTAATAGTAATAATTTTCTCTATTTAAAAATTTCTTTTTTTCTAATTTTTTTTGGCTTTTTTCCGCATCACTGTATCCCTTCCCTCCTCAGAGAGCCTAAAAAAGGCTGAAAGACAAAGAAGAAAAAAAAATCACCATATTTGATCAGTATATAGAAAATCTGAAAATATGTATACTATGTAACCCTTGTGGGATTCCCACCTCTACAAAGGGTAGAATATAGATGTCTTCTTATACCTCTTGTTTTAAGCCATATTTATTCTTTAAGATTTTGCAACATTTACTTTTGATTTGTGTGTGTGTTTCTTGTTACCTTTTTCTAATCATTGTGCGGATTGTTTTCTTAACTTTGCTTATTTCAATCTTCATCAGAATATGGAGCTCTTGTATCTTCTCTTTATCAGTTCATCAAATTCTTGGATAATATTTTGTTTAGTCATTCCCTAATGGAGCTAGGTGGCACACTGGATAGAGTCCTCTGCTTGGAGTCAAATCTGGATCTAGACATTTACTAGCTGTGTGACCTGTTCAAATCATTTAGCTCTGCTCAGTTTCCTTATCTATAAAATGAACTGGAGAAAGAAATGGCAAACTGTTGCAGTATCTTTAGCAAGGAAACCCCAAATGGGGTCATGGAAAGTCAGATCAGCAACAACAAAAATGGATGGGCATTTTTTTTTTTGTTTGCAATTCCCTCCTATCTTTTCTAAGGTGCCTCTAGAAATATATTTATGTATAAAGGATAGAATAATGTTTATATATAGGATTTCAAAGCTAGCACAGTCTCTTTTGCTAGCTTTATAACAACCTTATGAATTAGACATCATAGATGTCAATGTTCTCATTTTCTAGGTGTTTGACGTGGAATTTAATTAAATTTTATCTTTGTCAAGCATTTTGCAAAAATTTTATTGTTGTTTAGTCAATTCCATTTATGTCTGATTCTGGATAACCCCATTTGGGATTTTCTTAGCAAAGACATTGTAGTGGTTTTCCATTTCCTTTTTGTATAACATTTTGTAGATGAGGAAACTGAGGTGTAAATGATGTTAAGTGATTTGTGCAGAGTCACACAGCTAATACGACCAGATTTGAACTCAGGAAGAGGAGCTTCCTTTCTCCAGGTCTGGCACTTTACCCTTAGTACCATCTGGCTTTACAGGAGATGAAAGAAAGGTAAAAACAGTCCTCATCCTCATAGAGGGCACATTTGAATGGTGGAGACAATTTGTAAATAACTAGCTGATGTTTGTCCTATGATACAAATACAGCAGTGAGATGGTCTTTTCCCTCAAGGATCTTGTCCTCTCCTAGAATTGCATCCTTCCTTATTATTTCTGCCCTTTAGCATTAATAACACAGCTAGACATGTCACAGACTTTTAATTATTTGAAGTCAGTTACCCTATTCCTGAGAAATTAGGTGGCTCAGGGAATAGAGTACCAACTAGCAGCCATAAAACAAATATACAAGTCATCGAAGGTAAACCCAGGAAATAAAGAAAGCACTAGAACTTGATGGAGGTTGGTAGGGCAGTGAGAAGAACAAAGTTGTGATTCAGGGACCTAGAACTCCTGCAGAAAAAAGATTATGAGCTGAGTCTTTAAGAAAACCAAAAAAGCAAATCATTTAGGAACCTATTATTTTAGAAATTCTTCATATTGTTTCTTGTATTTTCCTAAGCTTCTCTTTAAGTGTTAGTTTGAGATCTATATACTACATTAAAAAAATGCCTGCCATTCTAAGTCTTATCTCTTATCACCATTTTTTATAATAGGCTATGGTTTGATGCTTTGGGTCATTGGGACAATGATAACCTGTAACAAAAATTGGAACTGTTTATTTTTAATATGAATGTAGGAACTCTGTAATATATCGGAATTTTATCAGGAGTCTGGAGACTTGGGTTCTAAATCAGCAGAAGCAAAATTAACAAAATTTAGTTCTCTTGTCAGCCATTGCCCTACTATATTTTCTTGGACAAGTCTTTTGGGACACCATTTTTTTTTTCTTTGTAATTGAGTGGATTTGGTTAGATGGTCTCAGAAGTCCCTTCTAAATCCTGAAATTCAGTGACTATATGCTAGTATAGTAACTATATCTTCTTGATTTATAGAAGGCTAGAGTTAACAATCAAGTATTTACTAAGCTTTTATTATATGCCAGGAAACCAGTCTGTATACATAAGGAGCATAACAAAAACAATAATGATTTAAGGTTTGCAAAATGTTGTATGTGTTTTCTCATTGGATCCTCAAAGCTGCATTGTAAGGTAGGTGCTGTTATTATACTGATTTTACAGATAAAGAAACTGAAGAATATGTTTTTTAAATTAATGGAAAATCCTTAAAAATCATCTAGTCCAAAGATAAGCTCTTAATATTTTTTATATATCCAGGATCCCTTGGACCATATATAAAGCCTGTAGTTCCTTTTTCAAAATCATGTTTTAAATGCATAAAATAAAATATATCATAAGGAAAACAATTTTGTTGAAATAGCTGTCAAAAACATTTAATAAAATCAAATTAATGGACTCCAAATTAAGAATCCCCAATTTAATTAAAATCCATTATTTTGTTTAAAAAAAAAAGACATTTGGACTTGTAGCATTTAATTCTTTAGTAGCAGGAGTGGGTCTGGAACCCAAGTTTCCTGATTCCTCTTTCAATGCTCTTTCTACATAATTCATTGCCTATGATAGACTTTTGTTGTTGTTGAGGAAGTTGGGGGAAGATGGGGGAGAAAAAGTTGGAGTCAAGTGACTTGTCCAGGGTCATATAATATAGTAATTGGGGTCAAATTTGAACCTGACTCCAGGGCCAGTGTTCTGTCACCTAGTTTTCCTCCCCTTTCCCTTGTCTTCTCCTCCCACTTCTTTTCTGATAGACTTCTGGGATTTTATTATTTTTTTTTCTTCATTCTTTCTAGTCTTCAGTTTACTTTCTGTATTATGCTGGATTTTTGGACTAGAAAATCTCTTAAGATCCCTTCTAGACATAAGCCCATTAAGCTATGATCCTCCCAATGTCCCTGCTTCAGATTACTTTTCTGTGTGTAATGTTCTGGTGAGTTTTTTGGAGGTCTCAGGATCAGCCTTGGTTTCAGCAGAATAATCACCACTAGAATAGTCAAGGATAAAGTCCAAAGTTTTTATTGTGTCTTTCAGTCTCCCAGTTTTTGTCAGCCGTCTCAACCAATCAGTCAGTCAGCAGTCTGCACATCTAAATGTAATGTCCTGCTTTTCTAGAGCCCCCAAGTTGGAGTGACAAAATGTACCTAGAGCCACCACACCGGTGTGGATTAAAATATAGTGTCCAGACTAGCTCTCTGGAGGATCTCAGAACCAGCCCAAGTCCTTGGTCTTAGTGGAGAAGTGATGAAGGCAGGAGAGACACCATGAGGCTGGTCAGGTCTTTTTCTGTGGCTGAGTTGTCCCCAGATTAAATACTCTATTACAATTACATCATTACAATATACTGAGTATAAGCCAATCATTATATCACTAGGGAACCATTATTTGTTGTAAGATAAAATCAATCATACTGAACTAGAAAACTATTAATCACCATGCTAAACTAGATAACCATTGTTTTATAAATTCCAATGAGTTAACACTGTGTAAGAATCCTTGCTTCAAGTATATTTCTCCAGAGTTCTGGCCCATTGCATCTTGGCGCCCAAACACCTGTGTACCTCTCTTTCTTTACTTTTCAGTCCCTCCATCTCTCCCTTAAATTTCTCTGGGGTTCTTGGTTTAATGATATTTTCATTTCTATACTTCTCTTTATACATTCCATAACCCATCAGCTAGAGAATATATGTCTGCCTGTTCCTTTTTTTTTTTTTTTTTTTTTTAAATGGTATCCCACCAGGGGGCCCTCCTTTCTGCTTTGCAGCTTCTTATAGGAAATAATCTAGGTTTCCTGTATTTTTTTAAACTTTGTTTTAATGGATGTATAAAACACTGATCTTTATCCATGCTTTGATATAGACAGTGAAATTCCATTCACAAAATCACAACTGTTTAGGGTTAAAGGTTTTGAGACTTTACAAATACTTAGAACCACATAGTTCCCTACTGGAGAAACTTCTGAGGATGCTCAAATAGCAGGCTATTTTTGTATATCAATACTAGTAGGATAAACAGCTTACATTGTCCCTAAATCCACTTGGGAAAAATAACATATGGTTAATAACAGCAATGTGATAAGTTCTTTTCAGTATCGATCATATAAAAAATTAAGATTGGGAGACGAGCATATAACCAGTTGTCAGTTTTTAACCACTCTATATAACATACACAAATTCACATGCTCATGGACACACTTAAGTTTATGTCAGCTCTTTTATGTAAGTTATTGATAAAATGAAGTAAAATAATTTTAGATCATAAAGAAAATATTATAAGATCAAAAGAATATTTTTGTTCTTAAACTCAATAGCCCATTAAATTTGTTTTTAATGTCTCATTTCCTCTAAACTAAAAAGAGAGCATAAAAGACAAAATGATTTAAAATATTTGTTTTTCTATGTATTATTGTGGACTCTTTACTTTTTTAATGTGAAAATTTAAATATTCTCAGTCATAATTCTCAATCGTGGTGACAAATCTAAAAACTTAAGTCAATCTATGGTTGACACATAGGCCTCCATTCAACTTTACACACTATTATTAACGCACATTGTAGGCCCAGTTCTGTGATAAGTTGTAGAAATAGATAAAGAAAACCCTCTCTTCCCTCCAGAAGTTTGCAGTGTATAATGGGCTTAGTTACATATATAAATTATAAATACAAAGTACTTTGGATGGGCACCAATAATTGGATCAGTCAAAAAAAAATCAAGAAAGCTAGGTATTCTAAAGAGATAAAAATATGAAGAGAATTTTCCTGATAATTAGGGATGTAGGGTTTTTTTGGGACAATTTGGCTAGAATCAGCTTTTTTGAGAGATTTCTCTCTCTTGTCTGTCTCTCTTGCATCTTAAATTTGTCTTTGATTTTCTTTTTCTTTTGAATTCTCCTGAGAGAAAAATGTCAAAAGTCATTCTAATTTTTATTCTATCAACCTTGTGACCTTCAGAAGGAAAATAATTAATATTTGACTCATTTGCCAGGGAATGATTTGGTTAATACATTAATATTAATAGCAATTCTGAAGCACTAAACATTTCAGAAACTTGGACAAAAAGGGATCATAGAGTTACAAAGCTGCAAGAGAGCTCTGTGGCCATCTAGTCTACTATGGTCTACAATAAAATATGCATACATTTTACCAATACATCAATTCCCAGTTAGGGAATGGTTGTTTGCTATTTTTATTCTGCAATTAACTTGTGGGTAACTTGCCTTTTAAAGTTGATTTTTTTTTTTTAAGTTTAGCATAAGTATTGCTCACTCTAGGAATGGAAAAGATCATGCATGTTCTCCCTGGGAGAAGGGATGAAGTGGTGACAGATTTTGAAACAATAGAAGTCCTTGGTGAAATAGTCAGGTCATTTTGGGCGGGACTTGTTGGTATTATAATGTACTTTGATTGTTTGTCATGCAGTTGGGTTCATTTGAAGAGTAAAGGGAAGTCTGAGCTCTGGCAGAGGCAAAATGCTGCTGGAATCTGCAGTAAAGATTCCCAGTAGTCAAAGGTGATTCTTTGTAGGCTGATTCCACTTAATTTCAATATATTCAGGTTAGGAATGAAAGGCGTTATAAGACGGAACTTGGGGTGAAAGGGCAGGTTAGTGGTCTAGATATTATAACTCCCCTCCCCCAAAGCATTACATACAATTATTACTGAAAACCTATAGCCCTGGGAGAATAATAGATGACTGAGATTGGGTTTGGATTTGAGGTTAAGACACTTAAAATTGAAGCCGGACGGGACCTCCTTATTCGCAAATATGGTGCGGGATACATTGCAAATGGCAGAGTTGAGACTGTTAACACTAGGTGCTTTTTTTCTCCAGGCTCCAATGTGGATACTGAGCTGTTGATTTGTTTGGAGAGTGGTATGGGGACATGTAGATATCTCAGACTAAGCTAGAAAGTGGTCTCCCCCAGGTATAATTAGATGGCTTTTTTTTTTTTTAAGGGGACACAGGAAAAGAGGTGGAGATAAAGGAAAAGCTTTGCTTGAGCTACCTTTTCAAACTGCACATTTCTCCTCCTCCTTAGTTTCAGGAGTTCAAATTTCACTAAACCTGATTGCTCCGTGACTCCACCCCCGTGTTTACATTTCATCCCCCTTTTTTGGCTGAATCAAAGTCTCATGCTTATCCAATAAGATCAGTTACCTTCAGCAATAGTAAGAGGAGGAAAACCCAGCCTTCTGTGTGCCCTCTGAGCTGGGGAAACTCTCCCCATGTCTGTGCCTCCTCTTGGGGTTTCAAACTGTCCTTAAGGAATAGTTGTCGGACTGGTTGGAGCCGGAAAAAGCCGGGGGTTACCCGAAAGGAGGTAAGCGGGGGTGCTGGGTGGATGCTCAGTCCTTCTTTGTGGCTCCGAGCTTGAAACGGAGCCAAGCAGTGTCTCTGAGCCTTGCCTGGAAGCCAGGCTGGAGAAGTGCAGATGTTTGTGCTCAGCCGTGTGGGAAGAAGGTGAGAGGAGTCACCGGGGAAAGAAGTCTAACCTGGCCAAAAGTAATGTGGCTCTGGACTAATCCAAGTTGGCCTGAGGGAAGGAATATTTGTTTTATAAGGCAGAAAACGGATTCGGCTCTACCTGCTTGAGAGGGATGTGTGAGAGAGAGAGAGAGACAGAGAGACAGACAGAGAGAGACAGACAGACACAGAGACAGAGACAGAGAGAGAGAGACGCTGCCATCTGTCTGAATTAGGTCCATTTTCTGGATCAACTGGGGCAAAACATTTCTTATTGGGGTGTCAGTACCCTGTATTTACCTAGCAGACTTGAGTCTGAATGTGTTTTCACATGTTGTGAGTAACTGGATAGGGATAACTTTAGACAAGACAGAAAAACAACACGTGAGGAGAAATGGCAGCCTTCAAATATTTAGGGTTCAATTTAGGAAAGTGCTATAAGTTAAGTCCTGGAAGACAGATGAACCACAGTATATTAACTATTGAGCTTTAACTCTTTTTAGAGTAATATCTACAAAAACATACAGACATACCCACCCTGTGAATTGTCTTTCATCCCAACTGCCCTCCTATTGCTTATACTTTAGACTGTTGGTAGCATTTGGACTCATGGCCCCAATCATAAAGATATAACCGTGTCTCTGAATTTGGGGGAGGGTGGTAGAGAGGGATGGTAGTTATTAAGTGAACTCTTTTCTTTATCAGGGAAGTTTAGGGGTGGTGATGGTGGTGATAGTTAAATGAACTGTTTCCTTCATCCAGAGAAGGTGATTTCCAACTCAGGTGAGGATTCTGAAGATTGAATCTCACTCTTACTTGGCTGCATTTTTTTTTTTTTGGGGGGGGATAGCTAGTATGTGTTTCTCCAAAAGTTTTACAGCCTGCTGCTTCCTTGGAAAAAATGAGCACAGAGCTGAGTTTTGCACAGAAGTGAGATATTTTTCTTAGGCCAACTTGGCACTGTGCTTTTAGCAAGGTGTAACAGATCTAAATGGTGCTGGCCAGGACACCCCTTGTTAGCTTTTTTTGGGACCTGCCTCTTCCATTTTGGTAAAGTATGAATATATTGTTGCTTGTTTTGAATTCTTCAAGAAATAGAACTTCATAAAGTGTTAAGACTAAACTATTAAGAAAGATCTATCTTCAAGCTGAGTTATTTCAGGAACATCTCTTAACAAAACTAACAGTTCAAGTGGTTAAGTTATATAGAGGCAAAATGCCAAAGTTTTCAAGCCCATGGGATTCTTAGCAGTTTATCATCATCTTCTGGTTTTAGTAAAAAGAAAGAGAAAGAAGTTCATTTGATCTGAGTCTGTAATATATTAAAGTCACAGTGTCTCCGATTTTTTTTTGTAGATTAAAGGTAACATTTTTCTAAGGTTAGTCTGACATAATTCTACAGCTTTGATTTTCTATGGAATGAAAAATAATCCTGCAACAATTAAGAAACTTTAATTATTCAGAAGCAGGGCAGTACATTTTTCACAAATCTGCTTACCCTATTAGCTAGGGGTTTCATTTGCTCCATAAACATTTCTTTTATCCAAAAGCTAGGTTTTGTAGAGAGATTGCTGTTTAGTAGTAATAATGCTAGGAGAGTAGAGAGAGATTTAGGGACTTATGATTTAGTCTGAAAGTTCATAGTCTGTTGGAACATGAGGAAGGCATTGTGGTTGAGGAAAATCTTTTTTCTGATGTCATGGGCTAAGTTTCAGCACTGGAATTTGGTGCTTGGATAGTATATCAACTTTTAAAAGTCCATGAGGGGAACCAGTCTCTTAGGAAACTTTGGGCCAGTTCTTAGCTCCAAAAGGTTAGGCTCTGAATTTTCATCTGATGAATAAACATTCTCTAAAATAGGAGGCTTTATTCCATCCAGTTCAAGAAATATTTTCTTGCATTGCACTGGTTATGCAGCTTAGAGATGTAGGTTTAATTCTGCCCCTAGCTCTTAATAGTTGTGTGACTATGGACAGATATCCAAAAATGCTCTGAGTCCATCATCTTTAAAATGAGGATAATGAACTTTACAAGGCTGTTTGAGGAATGACTGAAATACAATGTGTGAAAAATGTAGATATACTGGCTCTTATTGCACCATAGTAGCACTTAGTAACTGTTTTGTTAAATTCTATTATCAGTCATAGTGAATATGTGACCTTTTCTATGGCTTAAATTTGCCAATACCAGAGATATATCAATGCTTCTTTCTAGGTTGGAGCAAAATCTCATGAATGCTTTTGAATGTATAATTCCTTATTTTCTGTAACGTTAAATCTTTCAAGGATGAATGTAAGATAGCCTAATTTTTCATCGTTATGGTTACTCTTGCTAACAGAACAGGCTTTCTGTGAACTTCCTGTTCATGGGATGTTAGATCTGCCCCCAAATCTAGGATATGATGTAACAGATCATAGGAAAGGCTAGGAAAACTCTTTTGACTGGTCTCATACACTAGCTTAAGATCAGAGTTGTTCATGGCCTTTGATGCCACAGCCTTTTCTTGATTGCCTCTTTGTGGTATTGAAGACAGAGGTTCTCAGTTTGGATGAGGCAGAAACTCAGTGAAAGGAGAGAAAAAAAATTAGGGGGCCCAGGAAAATTTACCTTCCTTCCCTATTTCCAAGGAGGGAGCTAAACCACAGGCCTTTGATCCCCATAAAATTAGAATGGATGAATTAGGTCAATGAGGATAATAGATATATCAGAAAGAATGAGTGGGTCACAAATAAATACTTTGGAAAGGCCCTTGGAACTTGAGAGTTTATTTGGGGATTCCATTCAGACAGTATAGTTTCCTGAATATTACTGACCAAACATGATACCTCTGAATCAGGGAAATAAATATGAAATTCACATCCTTGTCCATGAGGGAGAAAGGGGAACTAATTGTGTAAACATATAACTCATCCAAACAGCAGTTCACATTTGTATTGACCATCATGATTTACATTAACATTGGACTATATTCATCTCATCTGTTTGAGACAGGTAGAAGTATTGAGCTCTCCATATTACAGGTGAAAAAAAATGTTCAATGAACAGAAGTTAAGTGACTTACCTGAGATTACACAAAAGTATATGTCTGAGACAGAACTTGAGCTTGTGTCTTTTAAATTTAAGCCCCATGTTCCTTCTATTATCTCACATTTCTTCTCATCAGCCTGACATGCAGAGATGTTATAATATAGCTACTGCAGTCACAGTTACATTGTTTCTATTTATAATATAAGCACCAATCCATATACTGATAATTTTTGTTTTTATATCATATGCATTTCCTTTCTCAAAAGCCATTTCTCATAACAAAGACTAAAAATGAGAACAGATCAGCTTGTTAACTGCAGTATTGGAAAAAAGTTCAACATTATACATAGAGTTCCATGCCCTTTGTCTCCAAGCTTTGCAAAAAATTGGGTGACATCCATCCATCCATCCATCCATCTAAATACATGTATCTGTATATACAAAACTTAAAATAGAAGCCAAGTAACCTTAGTGGAAAGGCTGGATGCAGAAGATAGCCTAAGCTGAATCTTTAAGGAAGAATTATGACCCAAACACCTGATATCATCCCAATTAATAAAGGGGATTCCCAGAGGTGATATTGGGGAGGAAGAATGCATTCTAGGTATGAGTGACAGTGAGAGAAGGGGAAGTTGAGTGTCAATTATAAGGAGCAGAAAGGAAGCCACTGACAGAACAGAAGAGTATCTTGAGGGGATTATTTATAATAAAGTTACAAAAGTTGGTAGGAGCTAAGTTAGGGATAACTTGAAACTCCAAACCAGATGACTTTACATATGATTCTGGAGGTAATAGGAGTCTTTGAGTATATTGGTGGCAAAGGCAAATTGAAGAATTGATATAATCCAATCTATTCTTTAGGAAAATCATTTTGGTGCCTTTGTAGAGGATAGATTGCTTAGTTTAAAAAGGCAAAACTCTCTCATCGCCATCTAGGGCCATCTCCAGTTGTCCTGATCTATATCTGGCCACTGGACCCAAATGGCTCTGGAGGAGAAACTGAGGCAGGTAACCTTGCATAGACCTTCCTCACTTAAATCCTTTTCACTTGAATGTCATGGCATCACCTTCTTGATGTCTTTTTCAAGAACAAATTGGAGGAATTTCAGGCAGGGAGACAAATTAGGAAAAATGTCTACCGTACTTCCCTTTAAATGATAATCAAAGATTATTAAAATTTATTTTCATATTGTGATCAGTTTAAACATAATTCTAATCTTTTCTTTTTTTAGATTTTGAATATAAGCTAACTTATAAACCACAATTTAAGTGTTATTTAAAGTGATCAATGGTTTCCAGAAATTTTTATTTTAAAAGGAAAGCATTTAAAATACATACATACACACACATACACACGTACACACGCACACACCATGACCTCATATTTTAGTTCATGTTGCCAAATATTATCTCATTTTATTATAATTTCATGTACCTTATACACTGTGCTAGAATAAATATTTCTGCTATTTCCATAATGGATATTGTAATATTTCTTTCTTTTTATACCTGTTTGTTTTCAAGTGTATGATGGTACGTAATGTGCTCCTTCTTCTCCTACCTCAACATAGCCCTGTTTCTGGAAAGTTATAGTTGTAAAAAATGTGAGCTTTTGAGTTAAAGCACATTGGAAACATATAATGCTGTCCACCTCATGTAAACTGTTTTACTGGTGAATTCTGTTTACTGGGTGGTACAGAATGACTCATTCATGGAGAGGTGAGTAGGATAGTGTTCACTCTATGTGGTGTTTTTGAAGTAAGGCACTAATTTGGGTTTGGCGCTTATAAAAGAACATGTGTTTAGAGAAATATTGCCCTATTCCTCAGCTGTAATTCAGAGTATATTGCAAAGATCAATGACCTTTGTAATTCTCAAGTGTCAGTGAACCTTCCTTTCTTTTCCATCCCCACTCCACCAAAAAAAAAAAAAAAAAAATACAGTAATAATATACTCCAATAGAAAAATGCAATGTATAACTAGTTCATATTCTTTTAGGAAAGTGTGAAACATTGATTATCTGTTACATAAAACTTTATTCAACAAATACAAAGAATTTTGTATAAAAGGAGAAAGATATGGTCTGGAAGGTGAAGGTATGGGGTTGAATAAGATGGAAAGAAGGCAGAAAAGAGAGGGGAAGAGAGTGTTTCCTTCATTAAATTGTAAGGTAATTTTGTGGAACTAAACTTCCCATATTCTGTGCGGTTTAGTCCTGTCACACATGCTTTGAAATGCTAATTAGCACAGCTTTCAAAGCCCTACATAAATGTTTATTGAATGAATTAACTGATTAATCTTTGTTCTCTTTATTCTTAAACAGTTCTAATATTTAAGCCTGGAGAGGTATTTTTCTGAATGAAACTGAGCAAAACTGCCCACTTAAAAGGGAAAATGATTCTTGGGCTTAATGGTTGTGTAGCCAGAGAGCTCTCTGCCTTGTTCTATAAAATCACACTATACTCCTTTAAAATGTGTTGACATATTTTAGTAAAACAACCAACACTAAGTCCTCCTGCCAACTTATTTTTTTTTTCTTAAAGACGTTTTCCAACTGAAGGGCAACTACTTTTCTTTGCTATACTACAAAATAACTATTGTTCTAAATATTTTGTATCCTCTGTATTTTTTTTTTTTTTTTGTCTTTGACGTCCTTGTAGTACATGAAGTTTCTATACTCCAGATATCTGTTATAGAATTCCTTCCCTCTTGGCACAGATGTTATAGGAACCACCCTATTTGTTATACTGTGACCTTAAGATCACTGGTTGAAGGTAGAAGTTTAAAGCCTAGAGTTGATACATGCACAACTGTGGGCAAATCACTTAATGTCTCATCCTTAAGATCATAAGATTGAGTGCTGGGAGGAACCTTAGAGGTCATTTAGTCCAAGAGTTCCCAATCTTGGAATATGTTTACCAATAGGGAGTAGGACAAGCTTGTTAAAGGGGAAAGGGGAGGAATTTGGTTAAACTTTTTACATTTTTTCTAATGGGCAATAGGCATGACAAAGTCTAGCATTATTTCCTTTCTTATTGAAAAAAAAAGTATGGGAGATTTTATTAAAAAACAAGTATTTGGGGACTAAAAAAATGTTGGGAACCTCTGACCTAATCCTACTACCTCATTTTACCCATAAGGGAATTGAGGTTTAGAAAGCCCAATAAGCTTGTTTAAAGTTCCCCTTTCTCGTAAAATGGAACTATTAATGCTTGCACTACCTACCACATAGGGCAAGGTTTTTGTAAACTACAAAATGTTGTAAGAGCTCTGATTTGTCATGTGAATTAATCCTCTAATAAAGTCCTGCTTAGAAATCTGGAGACCATGAATTCCCAACTTATGCCAACAGAGAACAAGCTCTGGTTGGCCTGATCAACTCATATTTGGTGATACTTTGAGTTGATTAACATTCCAAGCTCTTCTTAACCTATGCTCTGGACTGCAGAGGGGCTGAAAATATGTATTATTTGGGCTCTAAAATAATCTCTGTAGTCCAACTAATTTCACTTAGCAAAAAATGGCCCATTATCTAGAAAATGATGAATGCTAGTTCTCTGCTATATGACAGTTCCCAGGAGGGAATCTTTAAACGTTTAATTACTAATATCCTTCTTGAAAATATGTTCTAGCTGCCATGTAGAGTAACACTGACTAATCCCAAGAACATGCTGAGGTCAACCAATTTTTCCTTAATCAAGGACCTTAATCAAAGACCAAGATTTCTCATTGTTCCCTAAGGCATTGAATTCCCTCCTTTAGTATTTTTGGTGATTATTCCATAATACTTATACTTTCAGATAGCTTCTTTTTCTAGAATTACTTTATCTTTCAATTTTGACATAAATACTGGTGAGAGAATGCCAAGTTTAGAATCAGTAAAACTTTGTTCCTATTCATACACTGTCCCATCTATACCAGTTGTATGGCCCGTATAAAGCCACTTAATCTTTCAAAGCTTAGACAATTCCATGAGACTATAAAGGGCCATTTGAATTCAGTAGAGGGTGTCCCTTCTCTATGAATTATTCCCATTTTGATGAAAAGATTTATTTGGACTCCCCAATGGGAGCCCGAACTTTAATATTCTGTAGTAGGTTAAAATGGGAAAAGAGTTGGAGTGTAGAACAAACTTCAAGATTTTCATAACTCCACTCTTTCTTTCACTTATACCCATAGCCAATCAATTGCCAAGTCTTGTCAGTTTTTTGCTTCTATGATATCTTTCTCATTCATCATTTCCATTCACACAATCATCACCATTATCTCCTCTCATTTGCCCTGTTATAGACGTATTGGTCTCTCTGTCTCAGATCTCTTCCCCACTCTCTAATCTGTCCTCCACACAGCTGCCAAGGGAATATTTCTAAAGGGCAGGTCTAACTAAGTATGTCAATATGTTCAATAACACACCCTGTTGCCTTTATGATAAAATTCAAACCTGTTTGGCATTTAAAGCCCTTCCCAAACTAGATCTAACCTACTTTTCCAGGCTTATTACACTTTTTCATGCTCTGTCATCCAGCCAAACTGGACTTCTTTCTGTTCCTCACAACAGACATTCTATTCCCTCTTTGTCCATTTACACAGACCAGACCTTTTCTTACCTATATCCCGCCTTCATGGAATGCATTCCCCTCCCCACCTCTATAGCTTAAGACTGTTTTATTACCTTTCAAGTCCAGATCAGGCTTCCCCTTCTGTGTGTCTTACCTTGATCCCCAGCTGCTAGTACCTTTATTCCAAATTACCTTGATACAAGCATGTTCTTCCTCCCAATAGAATATAAGGTTCTTTAGGATTGAAGCTGCGACAATTTTATCTTTATACCTCTACTACCTAGTGTTTTATCTCACACAGGTGACTCCTAGGTGCTTGTTCATATATTGTTTATTTGAGTGAATCTTAGTAATTTTTTATTTTTAAGTACTATGTATATATATATTATATATGTATAAATATAAAATATGTATATATACATAAAATATAAAAAATTTATAAGATTTTCTTCCATGTATATTACATAGGCATTTTATATATTACATATAAATATATGTATTTCTATAGATATTCGCATATCATCTTCTCCATTAGAATTTGAACTACCAAGGGTAGGGACCATTTTTTGCCCTTAGCTCTAAGTATAATCAGTGCTTAGTACAATACCTAAATATGGTAGGTATTTAATAAACTCATAGTGACTGTGGGACTTTTAGGTACTATATAATTTTCTCCTTTGTATTACCAGCCTTAGCAAAATGCTTGTTGGCAGTTTGTAAATGCTTATGAATTGTATTAAATATTATTTTTCCTGTGGCAAAACAACAAACAAACAAAAAAAGTATTTCCAGACCCAATTCAGAAATATAGGAATAATAAGCCTATCCTGATAATAGAGTCCTCTTGGACTTACTTCTTTAGTGGCTACCATTTCTGCTGCTGAAGACCCTGATATCACCCTATCTAAGCACTGGTAGTCAGGCTTCTCAATTGCATAGACCTCCAATGAAGCCCCCTTAGTTTCTATTGTTAGAGCTCCTACTTTTGAGACCTTTCAAGCTCTAACTGTTTCATATCACTGATCCTAGGAATAACTTCCCTCTCCGTGGTCAAAAAAAAAAAAAAAAAAAAAAAAAAAGGAATGCTAGAACTCAAAAGATAGTCACTTCTGAACAGAGACTCTACAAGCTTCCCCAGTGACATCTCAAGGTGACATTGGCCTATTCAGTTGTGACCAATCAAACACTGCTCATACTTAGTTAATATTTCCAGTATCCTGGACTGTTGTTTGTAGACAGAAATTATTGATGTGCTATGTAAAAAGTATTTCAGGTATATCTTAGAGAACCTATTTTCCACGTATTCTTGGCTTTATTTTTATAGTAGTGAAACACTAATCCATTTCGTCAATCTTGTTGTTTATGGCAACTTATTTTTCTTTTACTAATTTCTTGTTCTTACTAATTCAGTCCCCCTTGAGTGATTAAAAAATAACACACTGAAAAATGAAGACCTCGGTACACAGTTCTTACAAAATAAATTCATGGCAAATTATAAATTTGACAATGTAATTATTTTCAAATATATAATCATTTCTGATCATGTGTAGTATGACAGTCAGGATATGTCCTCTCAATTAATATGCTCTGTTCTGGTATTGATCAGTGCTCAACTTACCCATTAATGTCAGTAACCATCTGAAGAATCTTCATTTTCACATGAAACTCCACAAATAGATGATAGATTGGTGATTATGGAGGGCAGATATCATGAATTTTTAAAAATCAAGTTTAAATATATGAGAAAGTAAGACAGTTGCTTCTTTTAGATGATTTGAAGAATCATTTTGTGTTGGCTCAGAGATTTAAGAGTTTGCAACTCAATAAATTTATGTATATACTTGCAAGTGACTTTTTACAGAAACCTGATGTGGGCATAGACCTTATAGTAGGCACTTTAATCTTGCCATCCAAATCCAGCCCTATAGATTTGTAGCCCTATTTGCAAGTTCCTTCTGAATGCTAAATTTTCTCAATTGTAGTGAAGATTTTCTTTTGTAGAATTGAATTATTTTCAAGGTCTTTGGTATACAATATTACTTTCCCCAACTCTCTGTCATACACACATATTTGCACGTGCGCACACACACATACACACACTCCCCATTCCTTATAATCCATCTTCCTATATTTACATAAAGCTGTTACATGATTGCTCACCTTGAGCCAGCTACTCACCTGCTTTTATTACATCTGCTATGTAATACGATAGGATTTCTCTGTCATTATTAAAGCCAAAATAAAAAAGAAGCACTATTCACATTGATTTGGTTATTTCTTTGTACACCTTAGCCAGACAGGTATGTGCTCTGACATGCTGCTTAGAAACACATGCTTTTGATGTAGTGCTTTACATTTTTTTCAGGCTTTGGAAAGAAGGGTAGGGGAGAAACCCCAATAGTCATTGACCCACAATAATGCATTCAGCATAAACTGACAGACCAAGAGCCCTGAGACACATGCTTAAAACATGTCTCTCCTGAACGATTCAGAAGCCATGTTCAGTCTGTTGTGGAATGTGTGTTCGTCATGTCTCACAAATTCCAGGTGCCCAGAGAGTGTGGTTTTTCAAATCTTGTTATTGTATGACTACAATTTCAGCGCAAAGTAAAATAAAGCAGAGATGGAGAAAACATAGTTGATGGCAAGCTCTTTGAGCTGATGTTTTTGTTTGCCTTCCTCAACTTGTTCTGAAAAGAGGAGGGAGGGGGGAGGAAGGAGGAGGGGAGGAAGAGAAAGATAGTGGAGAGGGAGGGAGAGAAAGATGGTGGAGGAGGAGGGAGAGAAAGATGGTGGAGAGGGAGAGAGGGTGGGAGGGGAAGAGAGAGAAAGGAGAGATAAAGGGGGGGGAGGGGACACAGAACGATAGACAAAGACAGAGAGAGAGAGAGAGAGAGACTGTGTGTGTGTGTGTGTGTGTATTTACTTTATAATACCTTTGTTATGAAGTAAAAAGTATAGCTTAGGGTGGTACAAGAGTGCCAGACCGTGGTTCTTAAAGCATGGTACTCTTCCAAGCTGATGGAATTATTGCATGCATTAGTCTCTGGTGTAATACAAAAATGTTTACCTCTTCACCTCTAGAGGTGTTTTGGATTTTTCTCTAACCATTTCTTTTTTTCTTCTCTCTACCAACCCAGTATTACACACCCAAGGTCCCATTGATGGCAGCCTTTATGCCAAAGTGAGGAAGAAGAGCCTGTCGGACAACAACATCCCCGGTGGGAGCCAGGTCGTTCCCGTGACCAGAAGCCCTGATCACAGTGACCATACCCTGTCTGTCAGCAGTGATTCAGGCCATTCCACTGCCTCCGTCAGGACGGACAAGACAGAAGAGCGCTTAGCTCCAGGTGCCAAGCGAGGCTTGAGCCCACAGGAGAAGGCAGAACTGGACCAGCTTCTCAGTGGGTTTGGCCTGGAGGACTCCGTAAGCTCCCCAAAGGATATGACCGATGCCCGAAATAAGTACAGCGGGACTCGTCACATAGTGCCGGCCCAGGTTCATGTGAACGGAGACTCCAAGCTGAAAGACAGGGAGACAGACATCCTTGATGATGAGATGCCCAATCATGACTTACACAGCGTGGACAGCATCGGGACTTTGTCCTCTTCGGAAGGGCAGCACTCCAGTCACCTGGGAAACTTTACTTGCCATAAAAGTAGCCAAAATTCTCTCTTATCAGATGGCTTTGGGAGCAACACTGGGGAAGATCACCATATTGCCCTTGCTCCTGACCTGGGCATTGGGGTAGATCCCCTTTATGAACGATCATTTGGAAATGGTGAGCCCAAGCAGGGTCAGCAGCTCCTGAGGAACCCTGCAGCTCAGGCACCGGCCTATGGACAGGGAACCTATTCCACCCAGACCTGGGTGCGCCAACAGCAACTGGTGGCAGCCCATCAGTACAGCTACGCCACGGAGAGCGAGGGGAGATTTGCCATTCACAGCTCTTCAGAGAATTCAAACTATGTCCCTGCCCAGTCCAGGGTCCCCCTAACTCCCACCAGAGGCTCTAGCAGCAGGGATGCTGTGCAGAGGGGCTTAGGGGGCATATCAAATCCTAGTGAGGTACCTCAGCACTCTTATCCAGAAGGTTTCAAGCCTAGGTTAACACCAGAAAAGGAGATAAATGGGGTGGATGTGGGATTGAATGCGGGAATTTTACCAGGATCTCCAACTCTGGATATCGACCAATCCATTGAACAGCTCAATAGGCTGATCTTGGAACTAGATCCAACATTTGAGCCCATCCCAACTCACATGAATACCATGACAAGTCAAACAAATGGATCTGCATGTCCCGACAGCAAAGCGGGAGGAGCTCTGCGGGCAAACCACAGATTTCTTGAGAAGGGAGATAATAACATTATCAGGAATTCCAGCCAACATGGTAGGTTGCTTTTGTCACATATTACTGGAATGCCTTAATCATGTACTTCTTTCAGTTTTTACAAGAGAAATTTAGGTTGTTCCTTGTTAAAGTTATGTGAATATCAACAGTAAAGAGATTTCTCTCAAAATGTTATTTGATTATAATTTATTGACACAAGAGTATGAAGTGTGGCAATCAATTCCCTAATTCTGGTCCCATCTCTGACAACTTCTCAGTGATAGGCCTTCTTTAGACCATATTTTCTTCATTTGTAAACTAGAGTTAATCATATCAGCTTATCACATTTTTAGGTGCAAGATTAATACAAGTATAAGGTCTTATTTTTATTAGAAAGTTGAGCAATAATCATTTTTACAACATTATTATAATTGATTCTAATTCACTTATTCCAAGATTTAAAAAAGACAAATCCCAGGAAGTTGCCTGGTTAAGTAACTTTCCCAGGATAATATCACTCAATTATCAGAGGCAAGATTGAAACTTGGTCCTTTTCTTTCTCTCCACTTTTACCATATGTTAAAATTTTCTCCCCTTCATCTCATACATTTAAAAGTTTGGAGGGAACATGATCACTTAACAGACTTTTCCCCCCCCTTTGAGTAAAGTGGTTCTCATGTTTAAAAGGAAGAATAGAGCCAAAAGAATCATCTACAAGAGAGCATATTCCAGCAGGAATGTATTGTATGGAAAATGAGACTCTGAAATGAACAGGATGTGCCAAAAGTGTATGATAGCTTCATCCCTTTTGCATTTTCCAGCGTGCATAGCATGAAGCTCGGTGTTTCTTACGTTAGAAAAAGTCAAAATAAATTGTTACCAAGTCTCTTCAAGCCATCCAAACATAAGCTTTGTTTTACTTTTAAATCATTCTGAATTTTTCAAGATGTTAAGAATTGACAATTGTGATTTTTTATGGGTATTTCAAGATGAACATTGAATGAGAAGAAGGAAATATAAAGAGCAATATGGTAGTAAAAGAATATAAGGGTGGAAGTAAGAAATTTTATTTTCAAAGGTTTCAAATATTGATGATAAGGATATACAGAGTTTTCAATGTTATTAACATAGACTTAGCCAAAATATTTATCTGAGTTAAACTCATAATAAAAAAAAGTTATTAAAATTCTTAAAATATTTATCATATTTTCGTTACTTATTTGGGAAATCATTTAGAACTAGAGAGATAGCATGAAAACATGTTTTGCATAGTCTAAAGTACTATGTAAATATCAATAATTATTATAATTCTTGTTTAATAATATCTGAACAGAAGGCTTAACTTCACAGAAGCTATCAAGAGTTAGACTGTCCTGGGAAGTGGTCAAGCTAAAAATTTTCCTGGGACTTTATTATTGATTATAATCTTTTTTAGAAGGAAATGACTTGCTTAAGAAATAAGCCTTCCATGCATGATGGGAATGGAATGTGTAGTAGAGGACCAAGAATCATACTGGGTAATATTACAAGGTTCAAAATTGGCCAAGTATCACAGACAGTGTTATAGTACTCCTTTCTATCACACTCTTTCTGGGTAGAAACAAAATCATTAAAACATTTTCATTTTTATCTATAAAACATAAAGTTGGCCAGTCACTACTACTAGATTAAAACCCCTGTATAATATGGGACTATGCCCTATCTAAACTTTGTGTATTCTCTTGCCATCCACCTTCAGCACATTATGTATCTAGTAGGTGCTTAATAAACATTTGCTAATAGAAATTAGTAAAATATGTTTAACATATATTAGATTACTTGCAGTCTAGGGGAAGGGGTGGAGGGAAGGAAAGGAAAAGAAATTGGAGCACAAGGTTTTGCAAGGGTGAATATTGAAAATTATCTATGCATATATTTTGAAAATCAAAAGCTTTAATAATTTTTAAAAAGAAATTATTGCAAGAATTGAATGCATAGGACAAGATGCACAGGTGCTTAGCATGATATCTGTTACCTAGCTGACAATAAATGCTAATTGACTGACATTGATTATTTCAAAATCCAGGATCTTTTGATCATAAATAGATACTTTGACCACTGATGCAGATTATTACCCTTCCATGACTATACTCTCTTCCTTTACATGTTTAGCTAGTAAAAAAGAAATGCTTTCTTTGCTTAATAGGACACAGGATAGCCTTTAAGAACCTAGCATCAACCCCAAGGCATAATGAAGCATCTGAATTAGGTGGGAGGATCAGATAGTCAAACTTAATTTGCATAATTTTTAACATAACAAGGCAAAAATTGCACGAACAGAACAAAGGATTAGATATCATGAAAAGGAGGTAGCTACACATCTGATTACAGGTGTCTGGAACATGTTCAGAGACTGGAAATGATAAGAAAGCCAGTGCTTTGAAGGGGATCCAAATACTTTTGAAATGTATCAAATTTAGTATGGTGCCCAGGTGAGCTTTTTTTGTTTAGTTGTTTTTTAAGGATGGTATGTTGAACTCTTCCAAGTGGTACGCACTTTCAGTTCTATTATGTTGAGTGAAAGGTTTTACTCATCCAAAAGGCTTTGCAAAAAAATGGCAGAGAAATACCATTCCCTGTCTAGCTGAGACCATAGCCCTTATCTCATATGTACAGAGGAGTACCTGTGGACATCTTCTGCAAAGGCATAATATTCTGAGAATTACAGGATCACAAATGTAGAGGAGCTAAGATCATCTAATCACATACTCTCATTCTATAGATAAAGAAGTGAAGGTAATGTTATTTTGCCCAAGAACACTAGATAATATTCATGAGGGGTAAAATTTGAAGCCAGATCCTCTAACTTCTCCAATGAACGAATTTGTCTCCATTTTGATGAATAATTCAGGCTGGCTATTCTTCATACCCTCGGGGTGGATACCATCCCACTCTCTACCCTCTCAGCTCTCTTTCTTTTAGTTGTAAACTCTATGGATTCAGGGATTATTCTTTTTGTTTCTATTTTGGGTCCCCAAAGTTTAGTACAGTGCCTAGTGCCTAGTAAATGCTTATTAAATGCTTGGCTTGCTTCTTATTCAAGAATTAGTTTTTACTGTTCCATGCTGCTTCCCATAAATAATACCTAACAATAGTGAGTTTCCTATTTTCCTAAAAACATATCCTATTTCTTAAAGACATATCATCTTAGTGTCTACAAAACTCCATTCTTAATAGCATTTGTGTTATTTATAAATCATTGAAATTCTTCATATTTATTGAAGCCAGCTGTAAATTATATGGATTAAGTTTAAATCTCTTATGATAGTACCTCAAGGACCAGTGATTTTTTAAAAAATTGTATTATCTCCAACCAAACAGATCCAGCTATTTTATACCTTCATTATAATTTTTTTGAATTGCTCTGGCCAAAAATATTTATTAGATGGTGGCCTACCCTCTGGGGAAGAGCTTCTTTGACTTTGAATTGGTCCTAGAATAAGTAGATGGACCCATATTTAAACCTTTTACAGCTTAGGTGCCAGAACTTCCCACTCTGTTGTAAAATTCTTCTAGAAGCTTAAGTTACTTCCACACTGAGATATCTGAGGTGGACATTTTTGCGTCAAAGGCCAAGATAGTACAGGAGTTCAGAAAAAATACAATATTTTTTAAAATGTACTTTACTCTTGAGTGGAAGTTTAGTTAATACATGTTTGTGTATTTATTAGCATCTTTTGGCTCTGGATTACCACTCTTCCTGCAACTTGGAAATGGTTTTGAATCTTAGTTTTATTCTGACTATAGATATTTAAGGGAGCATGATAGATGATGGTAGAGTGGAAAGATTGTTGAATTTGGAGGCAGAAAAAAATAAAATGTCACCTTGAAAGGAAAGAGTAATACTTTTAATAACAATAATAATATTTTAGTCATTTAGAGTTATGTCCAATTCTTTGTGATCCCATTTTGAGATTTTCTTGACAAAGATATTGGAATGATTTGCCTTCTCCAGCTCATTTTAGAAAAGAGAAAACTGAGGCAAATTCCTCAGTATATTAAAATGTTTGTGGTATTTCACAATTACATAGTGCTTTACAATTTTTGTAAAATACTAGGAGGTAAGTAGGAAGAATTTTTCCAATTTTTAATCATAGTGTATAATGTTCAATATTTGTAGAAGACAGAACATGGGATATGAGATCAGGAAAATTTGATTTCAAATCATGTGTCAGATATTTATCCTGTGATCCTCAGAAATTAACTTGATCTTTCTCAGCCTCAGGTTACTTAAAATAATAGCATCTACCTTCGAGGGTGGTTGTGTGGATAAAATAAGATAACATGGAAAAAGCATTTTATAACCCTTAAAGCAAATCTACAAAGGTTAGGTAATATTATTATTACTAGCAGTTGTAGTAGTAGTAGTAGTAGTAGTAGTAGTAGTAGTAGTAGTAGTAGTAGTAGTAGTAGTAGTAGTAGTAGTTGCTGCTGCTGCTGCTGCTGTTGTTGTTGTTGTTGTTGTTGTTGTTGTTGTTGCTGTTGCTGCTGCTGCTGCTGCTCAGCAGTAGCAGCAGTAGTAGTCGTCGTTGTCATAATTGTTAGTATATTTATTTTAACATTATAAAGTATGGAATATTATAACATTTCCCTAGGTCAGTTCTTTCCAAATAAAGGAAAATAAGGCTAAGTTTTTAAAATATCTGTTAATACATTTTGTTCATGATTTCTAATTGCTAAGAAGTAGCAAGATTTAATAGATGGAACAATTGGACTTTGAGGCAAGAATTCCTGGCTTCTAGTCCTCTCTCTTATTAGCTATGTGAGGGTAGGCAGGTCATTTTATGTCTTTGTATTGATTTAGTTTTGTCTTATGTAAAAGGAATGCATTCTGTTGGATAATCTTTTTAAAGTCCCCCTACCTCTAATCCTGTAAATTGTTGGCTATTTTTCTAAATTTTAGACCTTTTTATATCTAAAAATCCATAAATATCTAAAAATGACTGAGTTTCATTTATGGCTAAGAGCTATAATCTGACATATGAATAAGGTAAGATGAGAAAGTTTGATGTTATGTAAAGAACACTAGACTTGGAGTCAGGAGAGGGCTGTTTGATTTCTGTCTCTGGCAAATCACTTCAAATCACCTAGCTTCTTAGCTTTTCTCTGTTTGTCACATGGGATTAATAATCCATAGAACTTTATGGCATTGCTTTGTGTATTAAATGAGACAAGGCATATAAATGCTTTGCAAAATTTAGCATCCTACACAAATATCAACTCTTATTTTTATGACCCTAGGAGGGTTGATTTTGTTCTTTCATTCATAATTTCTTTTGAAAAAGACATTTTACTTTTTAATCCATGTCTTTTATTTTTATAACACATTCATGTCCTTGGAAGCCTTGAGAAAATTATTTATAGTATCAAGTAAGAGAGGCCATTTATCCAATAGAAATGGTTTAGTGAAGTTAGTTATCATATGTTGAATCACAAAACAGATGGCTTGCTTCATCTAGCAGAGAAGTCTCTGTCCCTCGAGATACTAAACTGCCTCATGTTTAGAATATTGTATGAAAGAAGTATTCCCCACATTGTTGTTGGCATTCTGGGGTGCTTTCCAATTCTGAGATTCAATAGCTTGTTAATTACCTAGTTAAAAAACAAACGCTCATGGGGTTATAGCAAAATTTTTAATTATGGAATGTTGTTTGAGATCCCCCCCCCCAAAAAAAGCCCAAGAAGAGCTTTTTGTCTTATGATCTTTTTATTAACTTGTGTCCAGAGAACACAAAGCATTGACAAGAAAGCCTTTAAAAGAACATACTTTGCTAAAAATTTTTGAGTGATTAAAGGTGAATTGGAGTGAATTTAGCTTCTATTCACATTATACTATAATGTCTTTGCTCACTAATAGCAATATTTTATCCTTCTCTGACATAAAAATTCAATTAAAGTTACATAATTCTTAATATTTTTCTTTTATTTGTACTTGATATCATCCTGGGAGGTAGCCAGTCATCATCTTATACAATGATGGTTAATTTGCAGCATTTTTACATGAAAAACAATTGGGTGTTTTTTATGCTGTTGCAATAAGCAGCATTCACTGACCTTTCCAACTGTCCTCAAGCATGTATAGTCCTTTGTTCTAATGGAGTTTCTTGGATCACTTCCTTTTAGTGAGCAGAAGGTAAGATTGCTAAAGATAATACACATGTAACAAAAGAATTGACTGAACTTGTGAAATTTAAGGTTTAGCTGATGGCATAAGGATGACTCTATAGGGTTTTTTTTTTTTTTCCAGACTTAGAGGGCTTGACACACTTATTGTTATCAAAACATTTATTCATGTTATATCAACACTCAAGCTATGGTTCTGCAGAGTTGGTAGGCATTTTGATTTATTTACAAATAGCGCTGTTATTCAACTTGTTATTTTTCGCTCCTCCCTTCCTTCCTCCCTCCCTCCCTTCCTTCCTCCCTCCCTTCCTTCCTCCCCCTCCCTCCCTCTCTCCTTCCCCTTCCTCCCTCCCTCCCTCCCTTCCTCCCTCCCTCCCTCCTTCCCTCCCTCCCTTCCTTCCTTCCTCTTTCCCTCCCTCCCTTCTTTCTTTCCTCCCTCCCTCCCTTCTCTCTTTCCTCCCTCCCTCCCTTCTCTTTCTTATCTCTTTCTTTCTTTCTCTCTCTCTCTCTCTCTCTCTCTCTCTCTCTCTCTCTCTCTCTCTTTCCCCCCCCCACACACATACGCTCTCCATGTTGAATAGTAAAAAAATATTTAATGAATAATGTGCATTGAAGAGAATATGAGAAAATAAAAAGAGCTATAATAGCCAATTTTTACATCACATTTTGAAAGGAACTGGGGCTTTGGAGATGAATAAACCTGAGGTTACACAGTAAGTGACTGATAGTAAGTGACTAAGCTTGTACATAATGCCAAAAGTCTACCCTTCAACTATCTAAATAGAATAATAGGATCTGGAAAGTCCCATCTTTGTAGTGTTTGGTTTAACCTCTTAATGGTACAAATAAGGAAATCGAGGAGCAGTAAATTGACTGACTCAGAAGCAGTAAGTTGCAGAGTCTAGTATGATAATTGTTCCTTCCAATCCCACTGCAATGATCTTTATTCTGTCCTTATTGTCAACCCACACTTCTTTTCAATATATAAGAGGCCTTGGAAACACAAGTTTTAATATACTTTGTTTAGTTTCCACCTAACAGGGTAATATAAATTCTAGCAATAAGGTTATAGATTTCAATTATCAGATAAGGTAATACATAAAATGCTTTGCAAACAAACGTTAAAGTGCTGTATACATATAAGCTATTATTTATAATTATACAAGTTTCCATTGAGCATTTGCTCAGGAAAGCTGCAGGCTGAACCTCATTCTGTATTTTGGATCCCCAGTGCTTGTCACATCATAGCCATTTAATAAATGCTCTTTGGTTGATTACTATACAAGTTTCTGAATCAGTGCAGAGAACTTCTGATCTCATTGATAGAAGGATCCTTCCTAAACTCTCAACACATGTATACCTTCTATTTCTGTCAAAGTCTTGCACTTAGGTTGCTTACAGAAATGAATGTATCCTTAGGATATCCACTTACTATGCAGGAGAAATTCTTCTAGGTCCCTTAGAATCATATTGGTACTTACTTGCTTGAGCAGTCCATCTGCTATCACTGTCCTACTTCTTTTCCCTTTATATATCTCTAATTTTACAAATCACAGCCTTTTATTTCCCATCACATCTTTTGGATGTCTCACAATATTGATTCTTTGAAGATTATTATATTCTATGATTCATAGCCATATAGCACCTGGAGGAAACTGTTGGTTGTAAAAAGATGGGATTTTGTTTGTTTGAGGAAAAATAAATATCTAGAACCCTTGAAAATGCTACATACTTTCCCTATTTCATTTCATCACATTCTTTTCCTTCTGTCCAATTTTTTGGCTCATCTTATTGTTTACTTGCTCCATTTGTCCCAAGATATATGTGCTGCTGAACCGTTATTTCCAGAACCCCATGTTTGATATTGCCAAGGATGTTTGGCAGCTAGAATGCACTAATTAACACATTAACATATGATCAGATAGACTTGGAAATCTAAAATAAATTTGTTTTGGAATTTTGAAAATAATTTGAGCCTTAGTAGAAAACAAATTGAATATACAAAGAAGTCTCTGATATGATTTTCTGACATAGTAGACAACTGAGAATAAAGACTTAGAATATATGGAAGAAGTGACCCAAAAATCAGTTTGCAGTTATAGAGCCAATGGGAGATATATATATATATATATATATATATATATATATATATATATATATAATTCGTGCGATTGTAGATTTAGAAGTTGAAAGGACTTTAGTGGTCATTTAGTCCATCGACTCCATTTTTTTTTGACAAAGGAACCTCAAGTCCAGAATGATTAGGTCTTTCTCAAGATCACATAGGGGATAGATAGCAGTACTGAGATTTGTTTTTAGGTTTTTCACTTCCAAATCACACATTTTCTTATTCTTTCTCAGAAATCTTTTCTCCGTTATCCTAGTATTTTCTTCTATATCTTCTATTCATATAAGGTTTCACCCAAATCTTATTCTGACTGATGTGGCACTTGCAGCAGAGTTTTTTTATATTTTTGTCTTAATGATATTTTGCTATATGTCTTATGGCCCCTAGTAGGTAGTAAGGTACTTTAGATCAGGGCTTATTTTTTCCACTTGTTATTCTTATGTAATCCAAGTATATAAGTAAATGAAATAAGTATGCAAATCAGACATTTACTGATATAAATCAAAATTTTGCAATCTCCACATTCAGTTATGAGACCCCATCTGAAGTTGTGACCCACACAGTTTAAGAAGCTAGGCTTTAGACTACAGAATTCCTAACGTATTTTTGTTTTTTCTTCTGTATGTAGTACAGTACCTTGCATCTTTTAGGTAATAAAAAAAATTTAGGTGGTATAATAAACTAATATTTATATAATATTTAACAATTACAAAATGCTTTTCAGGTGGATATTGTCTCATTTTATCCCCATAACAACTCTATCAAGTAGTTGTCATTTTACATTTTACAGATGCAGAGACATACTGAGAAAATTTTTAAGTATCTTGTTCAGAGTTGCACAGCTAGTAAGTAAATGAGGAAGTATACATATCCAGGTCTTCCTGAAATCCAATAAACTCCTTTCATAGAAATTCTGAGAGTTACTGGATTTTTCTCTAACTTTGCTGGGTATTCCAAATTTGATTCAATTTCCTTGAGGGTAGGGTCTATGTTGCTTCCCCCCATCCCCCAACATTTTATCTTACTCTCTAGCTTAAAGCACTGCTTTTTGTAGGAGTTTAACTATTTCTCATTGAATTGAATTACCATTTGTTGTGTATATTTCTAGGGATTTCTTTCTGAATATGGATAGGAATGAATGTCCTTTGGGGTGCCTTAAGACTCTTAATTTTGTGATTCTGTTGGGCAACACACTCTGTTGTTAGGAACTTCTTTGGATGACCTTTCCCTCTTTGATAAACGGATAAGAACTTTCTCTTAAGCAGAGTTTAGATACTGGAAAGTGTAGCTTTTGACTCCTCCACTCCAATTTATCTGTGGGTTGTTGTTATTATTATTTTGGTGCAGAGGAGGAAGTGAGGGTACTAATTAGTGCCTTAAGTCTTTAAAGAATTATCAGCTGCTGATAGGCCCATTCACACCTAGTTAGCATTCCAGAGTAGCTGCTACTTTGGGACTTGGATTCTATAGCCTCTGGACTACTCCGAGATTCTGTTATCTTTTTTAACAGAGAATCCTTTCAAAGTAGAATGGAAGCCCTTTCCTTGAGGACCACTTACCATTTCCCTCAGATTCCTGTTTCTACCTCCATAAAGCATTATATAGAGCCTCGTATTTCAAGGTTAAAAAAAATCAAACAAACCAAAACCCAAACCAAAAACTCTTCTCATTGCTCTCAATATGTTTGAATTCATTCCCTGTATCCATGGTTTCCTCATAGCAATGGAATTAAATATAATGCATACTTCCCAATTTTCCTGAGATTTTCTATGTGTATAGTGTGTGTATTTACAAGTATATCGATTAGTATATCTCTATAGAGACTTCCTGACATGTGTATAAACATTATATATGTGCATGATATAAATAGATATATAGATATCTTTTGGTCTATAGCATTAATGATATATGACTTCTGATTCTCAAAAAATCTAGTCAACTCTTTAAGATGACACACACACACACACACACACACACACACATATATATATATATATATATATATAAAATAAAAGTAGTCGTGGCTAGAATTTTATATATACACATACATATATATTTATACATGCACAAATGTTTATACATATACATATTTAGATATACACATATAGTATACATATACCAGTGTGTGTTTTCTGCCTAAGACACTTATTAGCTATGTGATCTTAGGTAAGCCACTTGACATTTTTCAGCCTCTGTTTCCTCCTGTTTAGAATAGGGATAATACAAGCAACAAGCACTTACCGCACGAGGTTGTGAGGACAGAATGAGATAACCCACATATAATACTGTGTGAATCTTAAAATGCTATAAATAAATCTTAGTGGCTATTGTTATTATTCATATGTCATTTTAAATAGCAGATTAGAATTTTTGAGAAACTAGAAGTCACCTACTAGTTGGTGCTGTAGGCTAAGATACATAAATCAGCAAATAGATCCTCAACATAGAACTCAGTTGATACTTACCAGAAGTCCTTTGGAAAGAAGAAAGCCTGGTCATCCAATGTAGTTCTAAGACCACTCTGGAAATCACCAGGAACCTGGGTCTGTCACATAAAGGAATTCAGAAACCTTCCTCAGCCAGAGTTGGAATAAATAGCAGCTGCTACTCATTTGTACAATCCATTTAAGTCTGCAAAGCACATTCCTTTCAACAGCTCTGCCTTTGAGCTTCATTATCTTGTGTCGTGCTTACAAAGATAGTAGATTGTTGATTGTGCTAGTCCAAGGGCTCTCCTCCCCATCTTTCCCTTGTTACCACTTAGGAAAAGGCATGTTGGGAAAAGGAAGGAATATTTTTATTGGGGAACACCTTTTCCTTATTTTCTATATTAAATTAAAAAATTCTCTGGATACCATTGTAGTCTGTCTCATTTCCATATAGTAACACCAATAGAATGTTGGTATTAAAAAGACAAACCTTTGTCTCATGTTAAGAACCTTAGCTTTATTAAAAATAACTTATTCTCATGAAAACAGCTCAAATCGGTTCTTCCCCTCCTGTTCAATTCTAGCCCCAATTGGTAGTCCACATGCATTATTTATATCTGATATGAGTATTGATGGATGACAGACTATATGTCCTACCTATAAATGCTTAGGTATCTAGGTGGTACAATGAACAGAGAACTGAGCCTGGGGTAAGAAAGACTCATCTTTTTTCATTCAAATCAGGCTTCAAAAGTACTGTAAAATAATGTACTCCAGCAGGAGTTGGTTAACCTCCAAGTGAGGTGTCAAAGAGTCTCTTTCATAAACTCATGTTGTTTAGAACCATATTTCCCAGACTGCAAATGTAAAAAATTAACAGAATTAAACAATTTGGAATTTGGAAAAGCATTACTATTCTTTCCTCTTTTCCATTGTTTTTCAAGATGGATGGATTTATTACCAAATCCAATAGGCTTCAAGCCAACTATGAAACAGTTGTAAATGATTATATATTTGTTGTTTCAGTTGGGAAGAAATGTGATGAGGAAGTTTTCTGAACCACTTAACTAGAACATTAATTATAATTTTAAAGTGTAAGGAAAAATAAAGATTATTTTAAATAATTTTTACAACATTTAAAACTAGAATGAATCTTAGAAATTAATAATTGGACTTATTTTGCAGGAGGAAACTTCTGAGGCCCATAGTGGTTAAGATAAATAATTTATCCAAGATCAAAAAGATAGAATGTGGACTCTTTCAGGAGGTTTGAACTTGAGCTTGACTTGGGTGTTTAGTATTCTTTCAAATGCATAACTAGCATAATATCTAGCATTTATAAAGCGTTTTAAGATTTGCAAAACACTTTACAAATATTAATTCATTTTGTCCTCACAACAAAGCTATATTATCCCCATTTTATAAATTAGGAGACTGAGGTGGACAGGTTAAGTGACACAGTTATACTTGTGTCAGGCTGGATTTGAATTCTGGTCATTTATACTAGTTCTGATGCTATCCATTGCACCACCAAGAAACCTTCATTACTCATTCATCCTTGTACATGGAAGTTTCACTGCAAGTGAAGCTGGTATTTTTAATATTGATAGTGCAATTTGTTGTATTACTTTAGATGTGGTCTTACTGACAAAAGGAGTACCATAGTTACTCATTATCTCTTTTCCAATGTTCTTAATGTGGAAATTACCTGTATATAATAGCCCAATAAGTTTTCATCTATATCTTCCAATCATCCAGCACATTCTTAGTCCTCTTCTCACCCTTAGCCACAAATGAGTTTGTCCTCTGAGAATGTAACATGCTACTTTAAATAAAATGTAATTTTGAATGTAAATTGCTTTCCAAACCTTTGAACTGCAATTCAAAGCCAGATGAAATCATTGTGGAATTAACTGGCATCCTGAATGATTAGCAAATATACTTGGTAAGTGGTATATTTAATAAAAGTTGCTAAGATGTTACTCACAGTAGGTTTTTGATACAATTGAAACTAAGAAATTGAAAGTTGGTTGGTTGGTTTGTTTTTTACTTTCCTCACACTCATGAATTAGAATTTGCCTTAGATTTAGGGAACCTGAGCATTGCTAATGGGCTAATTTATTTTATTGTTTGTCTACTTGGAGCCACCTACAGGTACTTTTAGGAGACTACAAAGAATTAACTTTGTTACTTACCTCTCAGGGTCCAAGTCTTTTATAGCTTTTCCACTATTTTCATAGCAATCTGAGCAGCCTTTTCCAAACATTTTTTCGCACTGTATGAAACTGTGACATTTTCTCATTTGTTCCATTTTTAAGAGTTTGGTAATTTAATCAAGAAATTAAAATGAATTGTCACAGATTTTTTCTTTTTTAATTTTTAGAATTTAGAGGAGTTTAATTTAATTTCCTGAAGCTTACTGTGTGATTTAATAAAAAAAAAAAAAACAATTGTTTTATTATTATTATTATAAAGCCCTGGACCTATCTTTCTATATGGGCTTCCTTTCCATTCCATTTTGCCAGTGGTCAGGTTTTCATGTACATAGAACTTTTAAGAGATAAAACAAAATAAAATAACATCCATAGATATATATCCACAAAATGTTATATCCAAGAGGGAAGTCTTATTTATCATTAATTCTAACCCCTTATCATTTTATAGATGAGAAAACTTGAGTCACAAAGAAGTGACTTGTCAAATAGTACATAGGTGTCAGAGAATGTTCAGAGTGAGTTTGAACTTGAACCAAGTCATATAAATTGAGTCCACTTTTCATTATAATATATAATGTAATATAGTATAACATAATTATTTTATGCTTTAAAATAATGTCATCTTATCTTTAGGAAATATGTTTTCCTTCCTTCCCCCTCAGCCTCCCCCTTCTTTCCCTCTCTTCCTCCCCCCTCTCTTCTCCTTCCTTCCTCCCACCTCCCCTTTTCTTCTCCTTCCTTCCTCTCCCCTCCCTTCCTTCTTTCTTTCCTTCCTTCCTTCCTTCCTTCCTTCCTTCCTGCCTGCCTTCCTTCATGCCTTTCCTGCAAGTGATTCTGAGTCCTGAGACCTTTTAATCCTAACTACTTGAATGTGACAGGTATTTATTATTACAAAGTCCTTGTTTAGTATTCCCTTAAGCCATGTGTCAATCTATTCACTTCAAGGGTCAGGTCCCTCAGAGGTCAACCTCTTGCTATCATATAGAAGAAGCCTCACATGATAAAGTTTGTGGTATTACAAAACAGAGCTCTAATGTTCTTTGGGCTTAGTCTTTCACCAACAAAATGAAGAATTTTAACTGTGATGGTCAGACTATTTCAGATAGGTATATAACAAGCATTCATCCAGTGTTGACCTTATCCAAGGATCTGGAAGATAGAAGAAGAAAAAAGTCAGACTCCTTGCACATTCCTCCCCATTCCCAAGAATTTCTGGCCTAGTAATGGAAACTAAAATTATATATTATACACATTATATATGTATTCAATATACATTATATTTTATACATGTATACCTATATTATACAATATTCATTATATATAATGAAACATTACTACTGTATAAAGTAACCACAAATGCTTAAGAAAAGCATAGGGTAATATGGAATTTATGAAGAAGGAAAAAAATTCTAGTCTATATAGGCGATGGAGATGCCTAATGTTTAATGTGTATTTGTGACTTTTCTCAGTCAATATATGGCCCATAGACTTTTGGTTCTATTTTGTATCTATTTGATATTGACACCATTTGAGTCCTAAATTTCCCCTCACTGAAGACTTTAAAACAGAGGGTGGATAACCAAATCAAATATATCATAAAAATTGGATCCTGGATCACGTATGGACATCAAGATGTTCCTCCTAGCTTGGTGACTTTGAACAAGGAATTGAATCTCCTTGAGAATCACTTTCCTTATCTCTATAATGAATGGATTAGATTAGGTAGTTGCCAAGGTCCCTCTTAGTCCAAAATCTTGTATGCTGTGACCCTCTGAATCTACTACAGTATCATTAAAGGAATAAATTGTGTATGTGTGTAACAGACGTGTAGATATGTACTGAGGAATGAAGAGAATGCAATGTATTATATAACCTTAGTAGTATCTTATAATATGTATGTGAGAGACAGATAGGAAGACAGAAACTGATGGAAAAGATGTGTGTAGATTGAAATGTAGGAGACCTTATATAATCTAATAAAAATATGTTTCTCATATATAATATATATGTGCATTTATTTATCTGTCTAGGGAAAAAAGAGAAAGCTATAAATGTGAGCATGTATTATTTCTAATCACAATTTTTCTATCTGGAACATAACCAGATATGTGGGTGGGAGATAACCACTCACAACTGGGTTTGGCATTAAAAGTAGAATGTTCTCATGTTTATTCTAGAGGAAGAAAACTAACAATAGGAATTGTGAGGAGAAATAGAGATAATATCCCAGTAGTTTGCAAAATATTTCTTTGAAAGGTAAACATGTAAATAGGAGGCCATTAGGATCTGTGGAGAATAGACAGCAGTTGAAATGAATATAAGGAAGGAAAATGCTTGAGAACTGCTCATTCATAGTAATTCACAATATGTTCATTTCAGATTTCTAGTTCTTAGGAAATCCAATCATTCTTATTCTTTCTTTATCAGTGCGTTCCCTCCTCCCATCCCTAGATTCAAACAAACAAACAAACATATATCATATACTAAATATATTCAATATCTTCTGTATTGTCCAGATGTCAAACTGTCCAGATGACAAGTTGACAATGTTCTTGAGTCAGAATTCCTTACTAGTTTTCATCAATGACTATGAAGATCAAATAAGGTTAGAATTGGGAATTAATAAAAACAAACCCACTAGTCAAAGAATTTATGTATTGATCAACTGAATGAATCCTGAAGTAAATAGTTACCAGTGAAAGCATGTACTACTCTAAGGGTAATATACTCTCTATATATATTATTTAGGGGAAAATGCTACATCCTTTGAAAATGAATTCTTGACTATATTTCAACATCATTTCCCAATATATTTTCCTATTAAAAATAGTTAATAAAATAGCTCCATCTAACAATGTATTGAACATTCTGACGTTTTATCAATCACTTGTCAATCTCAAGGAGCAAAATAATATTTCATCATCTGTTCTTTGGGGCCAAAATTTTTACAGTCAATTCAAAACTATCTGACTTGAGTGTTGCTTTCATTTGCTTATTGTAAATTTGTCTGATTTTGCTTGAGTTGATGCATCAATTCATACAAATTTCCCTAAATTTCTATAAATTCTTCATATTTCTCATTTTTTATTGCACAGTAATTGGCCATTACATTGATATAGTACACTTTGGTAAGCTTTTTTTATTTGATGATCACCCACTTTGTTTCCAGGTATTTGTTAGTGCAAAAATACTGTTGTAATCATTTTGAAATTAAGGTGTCCTTCTCAGAGAACACTTTGGGCATTAGAGGAAGTGGGATGAATGAATGAATGAATGATTGAACAAATGAAAGCCCATTTATTATGCACGTAATATGTACTAAATACTATAATAAACTGAGAAAGAAAACAAAATGCAAGCAAATAACAACAGAAAGAGTAAAAATATTAAGCATTCTTTTTAAGGATGCTAAGAATTTTTTTTAAATGCACATAGTAAATATTAGATGGTAGCAACAATACTGCTCTTGTTTATCCAGACTTTCTTTTGCTTTTTCCTGTGTATTTTTTGAAATTTTACAGGCAATCTTTCTTTTTGGCATCACTCCCGATTTGCTCCTAACTCCTTCTCCTCTTTCTCCCCCCCAAAAAAGACTTCCCTCCTAAAGTATAATCTCATCATACCTGAAAATTCATGTTTCACTTTTATACCATGAAATGAGAAGCATCATTCACAATTCATCTTCTGGAGTCATGTGATTGGTTAATCATTGTACTAATCAAAGTTCTTAAATTTTTCAAAGATATTGCACTTTTCAGTGGTATAATCATTATATTAATGGTTCATTTACTCCATGATATATCAATTCATACAGATTGTAATAAGTTTCTTTGTGGCATGATAATATATAACATTCATATGTTATAATTTGTTTTCCCACAATCTATAGGGACCCATTTGTTTCCATATTACTTTATTGCCACAACAACAACAACAACAACAAAAGTGTTGCTACAATTATTTTTGTAATATATAGGTCCTTTTTCTTTCTAGGCTTTTTCCCACCTTGACTAATATCTTCAACGACATATAGATTTTTGGATTTGTTTGTTGTCTGATTAACCTGTATACATTTTCTTCAATAATTTCATGCAGTTCTTGCTCTTGTTTCTTTCTTTCTCTGCCTTATTTCCTCTCAGATCTCCTTTCTAGTCCCTCACTTCCAGAAGGACCCAAAGATGCAGTGCTATGCATTTTTCCAACAAATAAACAGAAAAACAACACAGGAAAACCTTTGGGAAGAATTTTATTGTTCCTCCCCACCCTCATTCCCACCCCTTTCTATTTAAAGAAATCTCTTTCTGCTTTATTTGTGTTCATGTTATCTTAACTTTAGAATGTAAACTTCTGCCTTCCACCCTGTGTTCTGAGATGATCATCTTCCACTTAGTTAGTATTTCTCCTATTGCCCAGATATTTAGCCATTTTGTAGGTTTTACCTTATTGAAGACACCCTAAGTTTTGATGAAATTATAAAATAGGAGATAAAAGCTAGTTTTTGTGCATTAGACTCCATTTTATTTGAATTATTTCCAAGTATGATCTTACTTTAAACTTCAACAGTTGTGATACCATTTAAAATATTTAGACAAAATGTAATTTTTAAAAAATTATTTCAGTAAATAAACTTAAACAGATATTATTTTAATAGAATATAACAACTGTAGTAAGTCATAAGCCTGAAAAAAAAGACAATCATGAGATACAATAAGCTTTAATCAAAGGAGAACTGGCTTTTAGTCAGAGGAACCCTCAATTCAACTGCCCACCTCTGTAGTTTCTTACTAGGTAACTGTAATCAAGTCATTGATTACCCCCTAAGTCTCAGTTTCCTTATTTGTAAATTAGACATTCTAGTAAATACTAGTGTGCTCCAATGGCAATCCAGAGTAATGGATCTGGGTTTGAATCTTAGTTGTGCTCTTTCTACTTGTGTGATATGTTACAGCCTCATTTAGCATCATCTTCTTTATAAAAAGAAAGGTTTTTTGTTTGTTTATTTTTAATATGATAACGACTTTCCTTCCAGTGGGGAGTCTCTGAGCCTGTTACTTAGCTTTCCACATCTGTCATGGAGAACATTGTCTTTATAAGCCACAAGTACTTTACAAATGAGTCATTTTCTTTATTAGTTTATTATTACATAGCTAATAGTTAGTATTTTTATAGCCTTTTAGGGTTTACAAAACACTTTACAAATATTATCTCATTGTATCCTCACAACTCTTTAAGGTAAGTACAATTATCATTCGCCTTTTGTAAATGAGGAAACCAAAACAGTTAATGACTCACTCAACAGACAGATGGTTCACCTAAAGTGATACAGTTAGATTTGAATTCAGGTCTTCTTGATTCTGGGTTCAGTGCTTAATCTATTGTGCCAACTCTGTTTACCGTCTTTTCCTCTAAAAATAATCTTTATGATATCTAAGAATTCTAGTCCTGAGTGTGGGGCATAGCAGGATGCTATATGTAGAGCATTTCCTCAGTAAACTTTTTGACAGATGCATGATAATTTTATATGAGAATTCTAGCAAGATGAAATATGCAAATAAAATGTTCAGTAAATATTCCAATTGATACTTGCTTATTTTCCTGCCACAAAACAAACAGACCTACTTGTACGCAAATACCTATACTCATTCATTTCTTTTCTTAAAAAACTAAAATTTTTATTTGTTTTATGGAATAAAATAAGCACTTCCATTACACAGTATAATAAAAAGGATTGCACATGAAACTGCAAATCTGTTATGTACAAATTGTTATTTTGTTTAAATATATAATAAAGTTATAATGTAAATTACTTACCCCCTTTTTTGCTTCCTTTCTCTTCATCTGTACCCTAGAGATGGTTTCTATGAGACACAAATAAGTGTGTTTGTGCACACACACACCTATGAATTATTCTACATGTAAATTATTATGATTTAAATATATTGTTTATTTTCAATAATAAATTCTTATAAAATTATTCTTTACATACGTATATTTGCCAGTTCTTTCTCTGGATGCAGATAGCATCTTTCTTTATATGTTCTTTATAGCTAATTTGGGTATTTATACTGATCATTTCCAAAAATGATGGAGCTATGATCCCAGGGAAGCCATTAGACTAAAGTACTTTATAAAATTCATTCAGTATGTATGCTATATTTTTGTATAACTAATTTTTCAAAGAAATGAAATAGTCAATTTCAGAAAATTATTTTTTTAAGTAGGGGATTTTAGGGGGAAATACTCAAGTAAAAATTTTACTAAAATGACACATTTATTTTGTACTCATGTTCTCTCCCATGTTCTGTAGGAGATGATCCATCTGGAGGGAGAATCAGGAAATTAAGTCTTGGCCAGTATGACAATGACAGTCCTGGGCAGTCATCATTTGGTGGATGTGGATGGGTAAAAGCAACTAATATGGATCCAGTTTCAACTCTGGGATCCTTCATTACTTCAGGGGAAACCAAAGAGGTAGATATAACTTGGCCTTTTTATTACACCTTCCCTCAAAAGATTTCAAAGTATTTTACAAACACCAATCCAGTTCAGTTTCATTCTCATGCATACCTAGATTTCTAGAGTTAAAACAATTTCATTCCCACCCTATGTATATGTCCCTTTTGAAAGTACAAATTGACTTTTGACTACATAGGGAATAATAATTTCTAGTCTTCCTTCCTTCCCTCCTTCCTTTCTTCCCTCCCTCCCTGCCTCCCTCCCTGCCTTTCTGCTTTCCTTCATTCTTTCTTTCTGTTGGATTTAAGTGCCTTGCCTAGGGTCATAGTATTAGGAAATGTTAAAGTGTTTGAGGTTAAAATTGAACTCAGGAACTCCTGGCTTCAGGGCCAGTATTTATCATCTAGTTGTCCCTACATCTTCAGTTTCAAACTCTAAAATGTGCTTGTTTCTGTTTCTGAGAAATTACCATTTTATAGAAATTCTCTATTTTTTTAAACTTATTCTTTCTATACCATTTTCAGTTATTTTGAAAGAAGTAATTTATGGCATCATTTCTTGATTTGTTCACTGAAGGTTTTTTGTTTTATTGATCTTCTAATACTTACTGGAGCTGATTGTGGTTGTTCCATTATAATTTTTTTCAGATATTTTATTGTTACTCTTATGTGTATTTTTTTATGTATTTTTTTTTATTGCCTTCTTTTGTTCCATAGTATTTGTTTATTATATTGGCAAATCTTTCTGTTGTTCAGAAGTAAAGACTCCTTATTGACTTTTCTGTGAGGATTATCTTGTGATAAATTATTTTTATCTCTTTTTGTTGTTACTAAATTTATTTGGCACATTTCTTACTATTTATTGAGATGATAGAGAATTTGCATTTAGATATGACTTCTCATTCAGCCAGCTTACCTCATAGCTCTCTCACAGTCTCTAACTTGGGGAATGGGAGAGGATTTTATATATTGGCAAGGAAAGAGAAGAGGAATAAGCATTTATATAGCACCTACTACAAGTCAGGTACTTTGCTAAACATTTTTCCATAATTCTTATTTGATCCTCACAACAACCCTGGGAAGTGCTATTGTTATCGCCACTTTATAGATAAGTAAATTTAAAGTTAAGTAATTTGCTCAGAGTCATGAAACTAGTAATTTCTGAGAAAGAATTTAAACTCAATTTTTCTTGACTACAGGCCAGGTGCTCTAATCGCTGCACTCTTATATCTGTAGTTAATGGGACACAGTCATGACATTTTGTGTCTCCTATATATAACACCTTAAGCAGTTTACAAATCAGTCCAATATACGGCACTTTCTTTAGTGAAATGCAAAACTCACATGCTACCACCATACCTGTTACCCAGGTCATGAGACTGAAAAGTTATTTTACTATGCTGGGAAGTCATATTTATCCAAATCTCTTACTATACTTCCTTCAGAAACAGTTCACCTGCTATTATCATAAAGAATTGGGCTTATACTCTTCTAATTATGATAATTTCTTTATACTAAACTAATATGTTTCTTCCTCTTTCTCTCAATCACTATTTCCTGTTTCTAATACTCAGACTGGGTCTGAGCCATAACCCAGCAGCCAGGAAAGAGAAGACTGTTGTAGAAAATGAGAGTTCATCAAATTAATTTTCTGTTCTCAGGAGATCTGTTCCATACTCATCCAACTTTGTTTCTTTGTTTCTCCTTCTTCCCCCCTTCACTTCTAGAATCAGGACTCATGATCAAATCAACTTTGCTATCTTTCCCATAGAGGCTATGTCACTCTATTCTCCCTAAGGCCTCACTCTACATTCTTCTTGTCCTCCTGCACAAAATACTCCTCCTCCCTGGCTATCACTCCCTTTGTTTATTGCTTCCTTCTTTACTTAGAATGGAAGTTAAAAATGGGGGCAGAAACTATCTTTGCTTTTGTATTTTTTTTCCTTAGCTCTTAGCACAATGCTAGGTAACTTTAAGAACTTAATGAATGGTTTTTCATTCATTTATTAATCATTCATAATATTTTCTAGAAAGCTCAAAACTAAGATGTCTCTTCCTTTCCCTAGCTCTCTAGATGTTTTCTATCCCTATTGAATGCAAGTTTTATGGGCAATAGAGACTGAACTGTTTGCTTGTATTTCTCTCCATGGCAGTTTGTATATTTCCCTGTACATAGTAAGTACTTAATAATTGCATTTTTATCTATTCTTTCCATTTACAATGTGGAAAGAAAATTATGTTTCTCATTTCAATTCTAGCTGTTCCTCTGAGAAAATAGCTATAACTGAAATGAGAAGCATAATTAATCTTCCCATCTTCTTAAGGGAATGAATATATATGCATGTGTATATATACACATACTTCATATATACATATATATGTAGAGAGAGAGTTCTGATTTTCAGCTAGTGAAAAAATAATATGAAATACAATTAAGTTAACTTCTAGCGTCATGAATCTAGAATATAGTCCTTGTGGTCTATATTGAAGTAAAGAAGCTAATGTCCTCTGTCCCTTAAACCCATTTTATTTTTTCTGCTATGTAAATGCTTTTGCAGACAATGATAACCAGTTATCCTCAAGAACTTGATGTGATTGATGGTGGAATATTTTCACCAACCAAAAATGGAAATGAATCTGTCGTTCCTACTCCAGCTTTTCCCTTATCATCAGAAACATCCTATGGTAAGAAAATCTCTATCACTAATCACTTTATATTCATTGCTTTTTCCATTTTTGATAAGCAGAGTTGTAAAAGTAATTTGTTATTTTTTTCTCTTTCAGTAAAAACTCCCCATTATCCTCAGATCAGTCCATCAGAGCAACTCATGAGCAGCCCAGCCAATTTGTACAAAACAGGACATGGTAAGAATGTTAGCTATTCTTTAAAATGTATTGGCATTGTCTTAGTCAGAAGGTCATTCATTTTGTGGGCATGGTAGTAAAGGCTTATGATCTTTGCTATTGAGTAACCTGAGACTGTTGAATTGTTTGAGCTCAGGATTCTGAGCTTGCAGTATAGCTAAATAAAGCCTATCAGGTATTTGTGCTAAATCCTTATCTAATGATGAGCTCTTGGATAAAAACCCCACACCTTACCTCTACTCCTTTTCCTCTCCTCCCTCTGAGAAGATCAATGGACCTAGCTTAGAAATGGATCAGGTCCTAGCTTCCATGCAAATGAACAGCTCAGTCTACTCTAGAAATGACTGCAGCACTTCTAGCCTGGATGAAATAGGAAGAAGTAGGAAGCAAATAGAAAGCCTATTCTTTATTGGTCTTGGGTATTTTGTTTATAATGATATTTTGATTTAGGTTTGAATTAGCATTTCTTTCTACTATGTAGAAATGATTTGTTTTACTTTGGGATCAAATTTCCTTTTAGCTTTTGCATAGTTATAGAACTTATAATTATTTAAAAATCCTGGCATCTCAAACCAGGGGATGATTTGATCATTAGGTTTAAATTTCAATATGGAACAGCAGTAATAATAAAGGTATTAATAAGGAAGGAGGGGAGGAATAGAAGATAAGGGCATAAATGCTTAATAAGATGCACTAAGATTTACATTTTCATCTAACCTTTTTGAATTTTTAGGAGTTTCCCTTGGATCTATGACTGATAATTTTCTAAAAAATTTTTTCTCTATCGATTCTGATTTTTTCTTCTGTATCAAAACTTTTTATTTGCTATACTATATAAATCATTTCCCATATATCTCATGAAATATTAAATCTAATAAATAAGTGTAGCTTATCTATAGCAAACTGTTTAATTTTGTGTGGATAATGCTGCTGCATAAGTGTGAATAATACTCCTCACCAAAGCACTATGAATGTTAGATAGCAAAGTATTTAATTCTCTCCTTTTTAGGCAATCTAAGTTTGGGAGGCTATTAAGCTTTGATTTAGTCAGAAATATGTTTCTCTGAATCCCAAACTGAGAAACATGAACTTTTATAACCTTTATGTCAAATCTTCACAATGAATCTTCACAGTTTCATTATTCATTGTGATGTTTAGAAAGTCCAAAAAGTCAGGAAAAATAAAAACAAACAAAAAACCAAATATCACTTTATACCAAATACAAATGATTTTTCTGATTTACCTATTATATTATTTGAAAATAGTAGTTAAAAATTCTTTTATTCCCTTTAATAGTGGTTAGAATAATCATGGATATCTGTTTAGTTGTTTTTCTCCTGAAAAAGAAGATAGAAAACCTGACATAGAAGGTTGAATCATAAAATTCTTTGATTCGGTGTTGCTTCTAAGGAGAATATCCTTAGTTCTGAGAAATTTTTATTTTCCTGAGGGAAATTTCAGTTTTGAAAATTTCTCTAAAGTTATTTAGAGCTATTCCTATTGAAAAATATGAGTATTCGAGTTGAGTAGTAGCATTTTTAAGTAAAGATCCAAATATATTATATTATAGTGAGACCACTTTTATCAGTTTGCTAAGAAATAAATCAGAAACATTTAATAAGTGCTTATTCCTTTCCCTTCTGCCCTTCTCCTATCCTTATTGCAATGGAAATAAAATACTCATTTGTAGTATTAAGCTCTGCTCTGCTTATTAAATATTCTTAAAACTTCTACATTGGTACCATTTTAAAAGTTATGTCCTACACTCCAGTCCTGGAACAAGAGGTGTAGTGATCATATCCCAAAAGGAATATGGGGTGGGAAAGGAGAAAGGGATCATTTAATATGAGTGATAAGATCTGATTTGCTTTGCCCAACTATGTACTTAGTTGTTTTTATGGATATTTCAAATGTAGTGATGGAGAGAGGAGAATAGTGAGGCAGAGAGTGTTGTGGATTCAGGCAAGCTGAAGTCTGATCACTTCTCAATGGCAGGAGAAAAGAGATATGAGTTTCCTAGATCTCATCATTCCATGTCTTAAGAAAAAGTAGCATGCAATCTAGGCCTTTTGTTATCAAGTAGCTGTTGAAGTGAATGAAGAAGGAAAGAAAGCCTTTGTTGAAGAGAGTTACCATTTGAGGAAAAGTGCTTCTGACCTATCCATAAAACACATTTATTTGAGCCATCTGACAATATATATACCTATAGCCTTGATATACATAAAATCCTTTGTTATCATAATCATTATAATGGAACTTTAATTTTAAAAGAAAATAAAAAAGAAAGAAGCTCTTATCATGCCAGCCTTCCAAAAGTGAATCTAACATATTGCTAATAAATAAATAAATAAATTTGCATTTCACTGGAAAAGACTTAAATCATAGTTATGAATTGTTTTGTTTCTCTTTTGATGAAGAAAGTTAATGTCCCTTAGTAGATATTGACAATCTGAATCAGAAAGTTCTGATTCTGTTCTTACCTTCTCAGTACTCTTCACTAACTAAGAAGCATATAACCTTTCAGCGGACAATTCTTCAAAACTAACTTGAAAAACAACTACCATTCTGAATTGATAGAGGGAATTTCTTCATAGGAGTTGCCCACATCAATGAAGTCTTTAGTCCAGAATACAAAAAATACAGGAGAAAAGAAAAAGTATTTTGGATCTCCTGTGAAAATATTCTTTACCTCTTAATGTAATGAAGTTTTATTTGCCCTTTCCTATTGTTGACCAACAGTAAATTGTTTTTAGATTTATTTTTTTTTAATTTGAAAAATTCAGCTCCCCTTCCTGAGATATATTAATAGTATTTTAATTGTTTTATTTTTTTGCTTAGAAACACTAGAGCATCATATTATAAGAAATGAAGATAAGAAAATAGGTTCCAAAGTTCCCAGTAGCGAAAGATTCAGGCAACTTCCTGTTGGATAAGAAATGGGAGTTATTTTTGGTTTTTAGATTAAGTATAAGTGATATCTGTTTGGACTGTACAATTTGTGAAATATGCCTGAGTCCCACGGCCTGCACAAAATAGTGTTTTATTCAGTCCTATTGTACAGTGAGGGAGGGTGGAGATTTTATTCTGGAGGAGGTGTAGGAAAGGGGAGAGACATAGTTCTATAGTATTTTAAAGTTTACAAAGCACTTTCTTCACAACAACCTCATGAAGTAGGCATTGTAGGCATTATTGTTCCCATTTTACAAATGAAGTTAATGGCTGAGATTCAGTCAGTTCATGGATAGAACTAGAACTCAGCTTTGCAGATGTCAGATGTAATGCTCTTTTCCTTAGTCTTCACAGCTTTACAGTGCAGCTGTATTGTATGAATTACGTGCTCTTGATTCTATAAATTCTTAAATAGTTATAGGGGACATAAACATACTCGTCATACTTCAAGCTGTTGCCTTAATTAATTTAGGCTTTGCTTTTCTTTTGGGGGAAAAATATATTTCTTTCTACTGAATTATGGTTCTAGTAATACAAACATACTTTGCCACCACCATTTATAATGTAATTTTTATGGTTTTTGCAGTTCAGAGTTTATTATATTCCTAGACTGTCTTCAGTAATAGAATTTCTGATAGATAGTGTGACAGATTACAATATAGGATTCATAATTTAAAATGGAGATCAGGGGTTTAGGCCCAAAGACTCCTTGACAGGATTTGAAACCTTTTGCCTTAATCAGTCACAAAAAGTCATATAGATTCTTGTGACTAGGTAGCCAGCTACTTCTATCTATTTGCTTACTTTTCACATCCTCTCCCCTTGTTATCCTGCATCAGTTTGAATTCCTTTGTACCTCTGGAATTCATCTTACGTTTCCTCTCACCGGTGTCCCTTTCTGTATTAGATCTTATGATGTTTTCTTGATGGTCCTGAGTATTTCATTTAACCCCTTTTTGTAGAATGGTTCTTACTCATTTATATTTCAAGACTAAATAGTCATTGAATCAATCAGTTTTGAAGTTCCTTCTAACTGATATTCTGATACTTGCAGAGCTTCTAGCTGAACTTATTCTAGCCCATTCACTAGAGGAGGGAACATGCCCAACTGGTAGTTTACAGTCCTTGGCCATGGTCTTCTGGAGCTCAAAGTCATCTGCATTCCATAGAGGCATCAGTAGTAAGACAACAGTGAAGACTCTTGACATCTCTAGTAGCTTGGATACTTGCAGGGCAGACTTTTGATTCATTTTAGTTCCTTTCTACATGGGATAAAAATAGTTTTTGCTATTGAGATTGTTCAATAGATCACTGACTAACATAGCTACAACCAATCCTAGTAAATATTGTGAAGTAGATGGTTTGCCTTTTTATCCATCTAAATTTCTACCCAAACCTTTTTCCATCACTTGTCTTTTATTCCTGATTTTCTTTTTCAGATATGCCAGTGAATTTATTCTACCTTTTAGTCAAAGTTTCTAGTTTTCTGGTATTAACCAGCTCTTCCCAGTGTTTGCCAGTGGAGCCAAAGAGCTGACATTTGTTAAGGGATCTACTATATTCATTGAACATGAGATCCCAGGCACTGACTTCAAAGAGCTTACAGTCTAATAGGATAATAGCCATGATGTAATCTAGATTCTGAGTTCAAGAGTTATACAGACATAGTTTCATGAGAGTCTTGAGGGAAGAAAGTACATTGCTTTGTGGATAGAACAGGAAATAAAGTGGGCAGCATTTGAATTGCAGATTCAAAGGTAGTATTGGATGGATAAATTTGGGGTGGAGAGGGTAGGGCATTCCAAGCAAGGAAGTAGGAAAACACAAGATTTATTTGGTTCCCAGTCATAGTTTTGCCAGACCATAGAGTAGATGTTGAGGAATTAGTATGTGATGAGTATGGAAAAGTCTTGTGACATTGTAAAGAGTGCCTTGAATTTTATGGAGTATTCCTCAATCTCCACTTCAAACCGATACTTCTGTTTCCCTGATTGTTCAGCAACTTTCAGCTATGTATTGATTAGATTAATAGCATTTAAGTTCAACAGTCCAACAAATTTGAAGAACTTGTTAGAATGTATAAGAAAAATATTTATGAGTAGAGATCCTTTAGGTTCTGCTTATCTAACCTAATGGTACTCTTGGAATGGTATGCATGGAATTAACATTGCTTTCTCATACCATCTCCACCCCACACACATTTTTTGGCTACAGCCCTGCTCTCATCAAAACAGTTATTGCTTAGGGAGGGTGCCTTTGTTGGCATAGATCCCTTTTTCAAAAGCAGTGATAACAAATTAAGGAATGTTCATTCATTTATTCAACCTGAGCAGTTATTGGCCCAGGTCAATTTTTTTTTCTTTAGGTTTCTGCTTGTTAGGCGATCTGCTTAATTCAGTAAAACCTGCCTATAGACAAACTCTGGAATTGAATTGTCAAAATTCAAAGAAGATCCAATTGCAAAATAAAACAGATTAACCTATTAACATCCTAGTCTTTCAAAGAATACTATTTTAACAGTGGTCTAGCCTTTATACTCTGTTATTTACAGAAAGCCATAATCTTTTCAGAGATACTAGTCAAATCATTATGTAGTTTAACAAGTAAGATTATTTCCTGTTCTCTTTTATTTTGATTTTTATTCCTACTTATAGTCCATCCAATCAAGTTTTCTTTCAGGGATTCATTATACTATACAGTCAATCCCAGTCTCTTAAAAAGTAGATCAGCACACAAGCTCTAACCTTTCTTAACCAAGCTAGAAAAACTGAATAGTGACTAGCTGTGGCTTGGTCAGAGAAAATCAACTCACCTCTGTGGTCTTGGAGAAAGAAGTCCATCACCAGAAGGTGAGACATAAGATGATGATTGATGAGGGTAAAGAGGGAAGAAAGAAGACAACTCCTAGAGACTTTCTTCCCACATGTGAAAGAAAAACACACTTCTGTGAGGGCTATGATGAAGCTACAGATTAGTAAATTGGTCAGTAAATATTTATTAAGCACTGACTTCCTGAGTACTTCATTTAACAACTTTTTATAGAACAGGTTCTTGTTCAGTTTTGTTTTGAAACTAGATAGTCATTGAATCAGTCAATTTTGAGGTCCCTTCAAACTAATACTCTGTTGCTTGCAGATTTTCTAGCTGAACTTATTCTAGCCTTTTAGCCATAGAGTGGAACATACCCCACAGCACTGAAGGACTGAAAAGCAGAGCTAATTGCAAAATTTGGTGGAGAAAGGAAGAACAATAGATAATCTGAAGTCCTGGACTGATGTTTTTGTTTGTTTCTTTGTTTTATATTTTTGTTGATGCAATTGAATTTTCTAGTTCAGTGTTTGTTTACAATTACAATACAATACAAAGTATTTACCATGTATCCAAAGTTATTCTCTTTTTTGTCAGTCAATAAAATATAATTATTTCATACATGCTGGAAATGTGCATGATGCCAGCCATAAATATAGATGTGCTATACATTATATGCTTAGTCCATATTCATTTAATGAGAGTTTCACTGATCTTATAAATGGAAAGTAACAGAGAACAATAGAAAGGATGCTGTGGTAGGTGAGTGCAGATGAGAGGTTTTAGTTCCTCTCTAAACCTGTCACTTGTTAGTAGTGTGTCCCTGAGCTACACTGTGGCTACTCTGATTCCTCATATGTACCAAAAGGAGATTGAATTAGTTGATCTCTAAGATTATGTAACATTAATGCTTTGAAGCATGACCACCCATAAAACTGAACAAACTAGTAACCCCTCTTACTCTGAGCCATATCCTTTTGGCATACTTAAACTTTTTGTTCACTGAGAAACATTCTTACTGCTTGAGCTAAGTACCTCCAGGATCCGGTCAGGCAAGAAGAGGAGAGGCAACATTGTGAAATCTTCCAAGAGAAGCCCAGTGTTGCATTAGGTTTTCTGTGTTAAGGTACGGTTTCAAAAAGCAAGCCAGGTATGAAATCAACTAATTCCTCTATCTCTTCACTGCTTAGCAAAAGCAATGTCTCCTCCCTGGGTTGGTTTTAACCTTGGCGAGTACTCTCTGTAACCATTGCAGGCAATTTGTAAACACTCCAAGAAATGGAATAGTAACTGAAGAAATGGAATAGTAGTTGATTCTGTTGAGTTGTTTTATTTAAAAATTTAAAAGGATCATAAGGAATACTGTGTTGGCTCTCAATTCAGGATTATAAAATTCTTACTCCTTTTGTATTGTTACTCTGGCTTTACAGGGCTTTTTCTTTTGTTACTGTATACATGTTTTGCTTTGGAGCTAGAGATACATGCTAATTAATCATGTATTAAATTAGAAATTTAATGAAAATAGGATCCCATATATGCCTAGAGGTAGCAGCAAAGTAGCTTAGTGGAGAGAACGATGTAGTCAGAAAGACCAGAATTCAAATCATGATTAAGACACTAACTGTGTGACTCTGAGTAAATCAATTTGTTCAACTATAAAATTAGGATAATTATAACACCTACCTCCTAGGGTTGTTGTGAAGCTCAAATAAAATAATATTTGCAAGCATAATACCTTGCACATAGTAAACATTTTATCTATCTTCCTTCCTTCCTTCCTCCCTCCCTCCCTCCCTCCCTCCCTCCCTTCCTGCCTGCCTTTTTTCCTACTTCCTGTCTTCCTTCCTAACTTCCTTCCTTTTTTCTTTGTTCCCTTCCCCTTTTCCCTTCTCTTTCTCCCTCATTCCTTGCTTCCTTTCCTCTCTCCCTTTTCCCCTTAATTCCCCCTTTCCCCCCTCCATTCCTTCACGCTTCCTGCCTTCCTTTGTTTCCTTTCACTTCCTCCATGCCTCTTTCCCAATTTCCCTCTTGGTCTATTTCCCTTTCCTCCCTTCCTTTCCATCTGCCTGTCTTTATTTAAAATCCTAACTAATTTAGGAGAATTGAAAACAAATTTAAAAAATTACTAGTGTACAATACAATGATTTTATTTATTTATTTACTTTTATCAACATCTCTTTCTCACTTTTTCACATATGAATTGAATAAGGTTGATATTTTTATTTATTTCATATAATTTCTTATCCAAGACTAGTTTAAAGAGCCATCATGATCTGGAATATATAGAATATTATGCTGGAATTCTCTTAATCTGGATTCTGCTTTGATTTCTTCCTCATATACTGGAAGGTGGAGAATTGATCTGGCACAAGTTGATATTGAAAAAGTCTGTGTTTCAGGTGAATGGAAAGCACCCCCAATGTGACTTACTTAGCACAGGCTTATTCTGAACAGTATGATGTACAAAAGCTATAATGGATTTGGTGTATGTATGTTGAATATGTCTAATATTGTAGTCACAGTGCTCTGGCAATGTCTGGAATGTTGAGTTTAGCCCTAGGCACTGTGTTTTAATAGGGACATTGACAGAGTTAAATGTCAACAGGTTGTCAAGAGATCTAAAAATTCAAAAGTGGAATTGTTGGAGGGGGAGAACTGTCACTCAGTTATTTGGTAATCAAATGAACTAGAAGCATTTTTTTCCTAAGGAAAAAAAAAGGAGTCAAGAGTTACACTGAAGTCCACCTCTAAAGTCCCATTATGCTATGTAGTTAAAACTGAACTTTTCAAGACAATGCTAGGAGACTACAAATACTGGTAGATCCTACCATATTAGAAAGCGTTCCAAATAGATTTGATGACTGACAACATGTCACCCAGGAGAACTAAGTTAATTTCAGAGATGCAACAACCTAGTTGGTTGCAGAATAGTGATCTTTATTTTTGGTCCAACATTTCACAGGGATCATTTTCCCTGTTATAAATGTTAAGGGATGAAGGATGGGAGGAGTTGGGAGGATTAATCTGCATTGTTGGTAAACAGTCTAGCACTGATGAGATCACAGGGCCTTAAAGCAGTGAGGTATTTAAATAAGGGCCAGTGCTAGGCATTGAAGACAGACAAATTCCTTCCTTTTCTTTCTTTGCTATTTAATATGAAGGGGAAAGGTTCTAATGTCAGGTTTTCCTATTACATACTTAGAGAACTTTTGAAGAACAGACCCACACATAGGAAGTCAACCTTTAGATCAATTGCTTAAGAAGTAAAATAAAAATGTTATGTAAAATGAGGATTAGCAGTAATTTTTTAAAAATTACAAGAGGAACCATTGGGTATAAGTAGTTGATTCATTTTCTCACAATTCCATATTTTTTAAAGTTTAAATATAGGGCAATGTGCAAGAATAATAGCTCTCTACCCTTGTTAGTTGCAAGATAATATTTAGAAAGCCCAGTTCTCAAAGCCTTTTTGATATTTGTATGAGTACATAAACAAAAACATATAAATGTACTATAAAGACACTCAGATGAATCTGTGATCTCATCAATGTGGATATATTCTCAAACACTACAGATTTAAACCCATCTACACTTGCCCTTCATGTATAACTCATGGCCATAACCTTTCCTCACCTTGTCACAGTAGATCATGCCAGGGAGCTTCCTCAAGTTTTCCCAGTAGTCCCAGTATACCAGCAGAGCCCCCAGGCTGTCTCTTGCTTAGCCCTCAATCTTGCCATATGAAAATGTAAAGCCCTCCATGAACCCAAGCAAAATGAAATGTACTACATAAAAAGTAATAGCAATGTTCAGGAATGACCAATTTTAAATGACTTTGCTATTCTCAGTTGTATAATCATCCATAACTACTCTGAAGTTCTTAGGATGAAAAATCCTATCAATACCTAGAGAAGAAGCTGATTGTGTCAGAATACATATTGAAGCATTCTCTCTTTCTTTCTGTAGTTCCTTCTCTCTTTTTAACATTAGGGTTTTTATTTTTATTAGAATGGGGGATCTGTGTTTTCTTTCATAATTTGATTTTTATGGAAATGTTTTGTATAACTTCACATGTGGTTTCTTAGTTGTGGGTGGGAATAAGGGAAAACTCAAAAATTTTAAAAACAAATATAAAAATTTTGCATTGAATGTAACTGAGGAATATAGTAAATAGATTAAATACAAAAAAAAATCCAAAAGGAAACGGCAAAAAAATAAAAATATAATTTCTTTTAAAAATAAATTACATAATATTTTTTGAGGAGAAAAAAGTGCTTAGTTTATGTCTGGCATTTCATAGGTACTTAATTCCTTCTCTTCCTTTTTGAAAAGTATCAGAGATAAAATCATTATGGATTAGAGAGATGCAAATTAAAACAACTTTGAGAGATTTTATAACTATCAGATTATTTAAAATGGTTGTAGAGAAAGCAGCAGACATCATTGGAGGAGATGCAGAAAAAAACTGGGGCACATTCATTGTTGGTGGAATTATGAACAGATTCAACCATTTTGAACAGAAATGTGGAATTATGCCCACAAAGTTATTTAACTACCCATATACCCTTTGATCCAGAAATACCACCAGTTGGTCTATTTCTGAAAGTAATTAGGAAAAAGGGAAAGAACTGATATGTCCTAAAAATATTTATAGCAGCTCTTTCGGTTGTGGCAAGAACTGGAAATTGCAAGAATGTGAGTGGCTGAATAAATTGTGGTATATGATGGTCATGGAATATTACTATGTTATAAGAAATAATGAACAGAGTTCATAGAAAACATGGATGGGCTTACATGAAGCAATGAAGAGAAAATGAGCAAGACCAAGAAAACATTATATATATTAATAGTAGTATTGTTTTAAGAGCATCCATATTAATTACAAAGAACATGAAGGAAGATGTTATTTGCATCTAGAGAATGAATTGATTAATAGAAGTATGTATAGAATGATTTTACACAAAAAAAACCCTACTGCTCTGTGTGCTGTGTGTGTGTGTGTGTGTGTGTGTGTGTGTGTGAACTTCATGGGAAAGGGGAGGCAGAAGGGACGACAAAAAGAAATTAACACTGTAGATTTACACTTTTATGTGCAATCTTTATTATACTATCATTTTATTTCATAAATTAAAAATAAAACAAGTAAAGTTTTTTTTAAAAAAAGTGTCAGCATACAAATCTATGCTATTTATTACTGTTATACTACTTTATGACTTAGAAGAGTTGAACCATACAAACAAATGTTAACATTTTCAAATTATGGGTGTTGCTCTCTACAAATTATCTACATATTTGTTCCAGAAGCAATCTGGTAATCTTTCCAGACTAGACTTTTTATAGGCTTTATATGAAATTTACATGAAATCTCTCTTCTGGCCAGACCAGAAATTTATTGGAGAAGAGTTTTCATAATTTATTATAGTTCTACCTCTAATTTTCACTTCAATATCAAAGCTATGGGGGAAAAGTTGGAAAAAAGATCTGAAAGTTAATTTAATAGAACTTCAAATTGTTCTTTTTCCTTCAAATTACCTCCTCCTGATCCACATAAAGAGATCAGAGAATATGTGTTGTTCTAATAGAGCAGAGAGCAGTTCCAATTCACTTTGAGGTAATGATACTTCTATGACCCCAAATTAGCCACTTATTTCCTATATGACCTTAACAAAGAAGTCATTTCACCTCATTTGTAAAATGGGGAGGGTGAATGATTCTAGAGATGACTTCTAATTTCTCTTCTGTCTCTAAAGTCCTTTAATATTGTAACTCTATAAATGAATTCACACACATAAATATAGCTAGGAAAATAGAGATATACACAAACATATATATGTACACATTCTGCTAAGCAGGTTACAACATGTTCAATAATAAATTAACAAAAAATAATCAGAAACAGTAGTATCTAGGTAAAAAATCGGTAGTTTTTTAAACACCTCTTTTCTTCTGATCTCCCTTTCCAATCCCAATTTAATGCCAGAAAATAACATGACTTCATTAATCAGTAAGACTTTAACTTAAGATAGTTGGGAGATACTATGGTGTAGTAGAAAGACTTAGGGTCCAGACATTTGAATTTTAATAATGATTCTGAAACTCATTTCTTGGGTAACCTCAGGCAAGTCATTTATCTTTCTAAGCCTCACTTTTCTTGTCTGTAAAATATTCACTAGCTTACTTGCTTTTCAGAGTTGTGAGGAAAGTGATTTTCTAAACTTTCAAGTTCTATTAAAAGTGAAATGCTATTACTGGAGTTGGCCCAGCCCTAAATATTTAAAAAACCATAGTCACTTCTCTTTTCTGCATTTCACTTTTCTTTTTAAAAAAAAAATAAGCATGATAAGATGATTTCAGAAAGACTCAGAGAGCCTTACATGAACTGATGCTAAGTGAAGTAAGTAGAACCAAGAGAACATTGTACATAGCAACAAGATTATGCGATGATCAAGTCTGATGAACTTTGGCTCTTTTCAACAAAGAGAGATGATTTAGGTCTACTTCAGTAGACTTGTGATAGAGGAGAGCCATCTGTACCCAGAGAGGGGCCTGTGGGAACTGAGTATGGATCACAATATAGTATTTTCACCTTTTGTTGTTGTTTTTTCTCATTTTTTCCTTTTTAATCTGATTTTCTCACGCAGCATGATAAATGTGGAAATATGTTTAGAAAAATTGCACATGTTTAACATATATTGGATTTTTCCTGTCTAGGGGAGGTGGATGGGGGGAAGGGAAGGAGAAAAATTTGAAACACAAAGTTTTGCAAGAGTCATTGTTGAAAATTTTGTATTTTTGAAAAATAAAAAGCTGTTATTAAAAAAAATTAAAATGAGTGTGATTAGAGTAAATAATCTCTGAGGTCTTTCTAGCTCAGGCATTTTGTGATGTTCTTTCATTCTTACTTGTCAACTTTATCTTTATCTTATTTCCAACACTAATTTTGTGACCTAGAACAAATCATTTTTGTCTTTCTCAGCTTGTTTCCTTGTTTATAAAATGGGGATCACAATAAACACCTACCTTACAGGGTTGTGGTGAGAATCTGCTGAAATAACTTGCACAAACTGCTTCATCAGCTTTAATAGGCTATATAAATTGAACTACTTATGCTATTTAGTTCTTAAAGACTAGGCTAGCAGCATTTAGAATTAGCCATGCTAACCAGAAGGGTTTCTGTTGGAATCCTTACAAATTGTTAACTCATTAGAGTTGATAGAGACAATAATTATCTAATTTAGCATGGTTCAGTATGATTGATCTGATCCTACAAGGAGATGTTATGGGCCAGAACTTGAAACAAGGTACTAAGTGGAATTGATGGAAGCAATGCTTGTGTGCTTGGGTTTGCACCTTTAAGAGTTTACACATTAGAGGTCACACATTAGAGCTCACACATTGGAGTTCACAAGTACGGGAGATACACAGAGTTGACTTTGTAACTTTGTGAATTCACACCTCCCATAATCCCACTCTCGGAGGAGGAGTCAACCTTTTACACCAAGCACAAAAAGAGTTTCAGTGAGTCAGTCACAGTCAGTTCAGAAGAAGATATGAGTCAGAGTTGAGCTAGAGCCAGAAGTCACTTCGGAAGATTGACAGAGTGAAAGTTCAGTTTGGGAGATTGAGAAGCTAATCTGCAGTTGGGCAGAATCAAGATTCAGAGAGAGGCTGAAGCTAGCAACAAGAGCTCTCGCAACCAAAGGAAAGCTAAAACAATAAAGAACTACTTTAACACCTGGCTGCATTCGGAGTGATTATTACTTTGAACTGAAACTAAGGCTGCCTCCAGAAAACCTCCCCAAGAAACCTGCCCAGAAAGAACCATCATATATTATAAAAAAGAAGAGAACACTATGTTTTGGCGTCTGAACATGGGACTGATAGATCCTGATTTAGTGAAAAAGTCTCCTCAACCCAGAAATTGGGGTGAGTACAACAAAGAAATTTTGTTTAAAAAGTTGAAGTAGAATTTCAGCTAAGATGGGGCAGATGTTTAGAAAACAGCCTTCTGTTTCTGTTCAAGGAAAATGTTTAGAGAGTATTGTCAAGGTTATGAAAAGTCAAGGTTTGATTATAATTTTGGAGTAGATCACTGAACTTTTAGAAACTGTCCTTGTTTCTCTTTGGAAAAAGAATTGAATCTAGAGAAGTGGAAATTAGTAGAAGAAGATCTTTGTCAATTCTACAATAAAAATGGACCTGACTCAATTTCCAAAGACACACTTAATACATATAATTTAATACAACTGGCCTGGCTTTAGGAAATTTTATTAGTGTTAGAATAAGGAAAAAGAAGAAAGAGCAGGAAGGTGCTAACTTCCTAGGTGAACTAAACTAGGTGAAAAGGAGGAAGAATCAGATAAAAATGGAGTTAAGTACAATTTTGAGTGTGATACTTCACAGCAGAAGAAATTAGATGATTCCACATCTCCTCCCCCCTCAATTAACCCTTCATGGGTGGAGGAAGAAGGAGGAGGGGGAGAGGCAGAAACACAATTATCTCTTGTGAAGCAGAATATGACAAGATTAGAAGAGGCGTTAATTAAGGCAAAAAATGAAGGAGAAGATATATCTGATTTTATAAATGCATATCCTGTAATCGAAAAGCTTGACTCTTCAGGCCAAAAAGGGAGAAGATACACTCCTTTTAATTTGGAAAAAATTAAAGATTTGAAAAAGGGTTGCACTCTTTATGGGGCTACATCCTCTTATGTTAAAATGTTACTAGATAATTTGTCTTATGAAATCTTAACCCCGAATGATTGAAAATCCATAGCTAGAACATGTTTAGAACCGGGACAAAATTTGTTATGGCTTTTGGATTATCATGAATTATGTAGGATTCAAGCCCAACGCAATAGGTAAACAGGAACTATTGTACAAATCGCTTTTGACCAACTAGGTGGTGAAGGTCAGTATGCAGAGAATTCAGAACAGATTTATTATCCCATAACAGTGTATGAGCAAATTTCTAAGGCTGCAAATAAAAGCTTGGAGTTCTCTCCCTGGACAGAAAGATAGATGTAAAGCCTTCACAAAAATAGAGCAAGGTCCCAATGAACCTTTTGCTGATTTTGTGGGACATTTACAAACAGCTGTAATGAGAACTATTGGAGATAATGCATCTATAGAACTAATGACCAGACATCTGGCTAAGGAAAATGCCAATGAGGTTTGCAAAAGGATTGTATGGGGACTAGACAAAGATGCTCCTTTAGAAGAGATCATAAGACGCTGTGCCACAGTGGGGACAAATGCTTATTATACTCAGACTGTGATGAACATGGGAAGACAGGGTTCCTCTTGGCAAGGGACTTCTTGCCACCCCTAACTGTGGGGGTTCTCTTTTTTATAATATATGATCCATTAGGATCTCTGGGAGCTGGTTTCTTGAAGGTTTCTGGAGGCAGCCTTAGTTTCAGTTCAGAGTAATAATCACTTCAAATACAGCCAGCTGATAAAATGCAAATGTTTATTTTCTCCTTCCAAGTCTTTCTCTTTCCTTGGACCCAGTTAGCTTTCTTAGAGACTTATCTCTCTCCTTGGTTCTAAGAGCTCCCTCTGAATGTTTCCAAATCCAAAGGTTTGTCCTTCAGCACAAAGGTGGAAAATGGAATGAATCTGACTCCGCCTCTGAGAGTAGGCTTCTGTATCTCCGAGAGTGTTCTTTGGCCCTGAGACCTTCTTGCTTATATGCTGTACACTGAGTACACACCAATCATTATATCACTGGGAAACCATTATTTGTGGTAGGATTAAATCAATTCTAAACTAGATTTAAACATTGTCTCCTCAATTCCACTTAGTACCTTGTTTCAAGTTCTGGCCCATAACATCTCCTCGTAGGATCAGATCAATCATACTGAACCATGCTAAATTAGATAATTATCGTCTCTATCAACTCTAATGACTTAACACTTTGTAAGGATTCCAACAGGTTTGAAATATAGAATCAGAGAGTTGGACAGGGTGAATCATCTCAGAGCCACCTAGATAAATCGAGAGAATTTCATTTCATAATAGTCTAGTGTGTGTGTGTGAGAGAGAGAGAGAGAGAGAGAGAGATTTCATATATAGTGTTATATATTATATATAATAGTATGTATATAGTATATATATATAGTAGTTATATAGTCATAGTTACATATAGCATATATTGTTAAATTTTTGTATGTATTTATATAGTGATTTTTGTTCTTTTTTTATGAGCATAACATGCATGCACATGTGCAACAGATTTGTCTACAATGCATTCTATAAGATTTAATTTAGTGCTTCAAATTATTTTATTGTTGTGGAAATTCTCTTTCAGCAAACAGAACACCTTTATATCTTATGTGAAGATCTGCATCTTCAAAAATCTTTTTTTAAAAAAAATCATTATCCATTGTAACCAAGTAGAGTATAGTATATATTATAGTAATGACTTTTCCAAAATCACTCTATGTCTAAAGCCAGATCCCAAGACTACAGACATGCAACTCTATCCCAGGGCCAATATTGGAACAAGTTTCTGTAAACAACTGCCAGGAATACACTGATATATCCTCAAAGGAAGTAAGGAAAGAAAGCATTTTTAATTGATTACAGTGTTCCTACATTATGTCCTGATACTACAATTAGGCATCAGTATAGAATGGATAATATAGATATATATTCTGCTCTCCATCTAGATACAAATATATACATTCTATTCAACTTGGAAACTTGAAGACTTAGGGGGAACAGTTAACTAGCTGCAAATATTTACAAAATTATCATGAATAAAGGAAATCTTATTTTATAAATAATATTTTCTTATTGTTAGGGTTTTTGTTTGTTTTGTTGTTGAATCCCAGTTGAGATTAAGTATCTTGTCCAGGGTCACACAGCTAATAAGTGTCTGAAGCCAAATTTCAACTCAGGTCCTCCTGACTCCAGGCTAGACTTATATCCAGTATATCACATAGCTGCCCCTGCATATTTTTTTTTTATTTAAATGTTATTATTTTAGAGGCAGGTAGTGGATAAAGAACTGGTCTTGGAGTCAAGAAGAATTGAGTTCAAATCCTGTCTTTGCCATTTATTATCTGTTTAATCCCTAGTTAAGTCACTCAAACTTTATTATCTTCAGTTTTCTCATCTGTAATATGAGAATAATAATAATAGCACCTCATTTATAGGCTTGTTTTGAAGATTCAGTGAGTTGAGAATGCAAACCTTGAAGGACTATTTAAATGCTAGCTGTTATAGTTATTATAAACACAGATAAATTTTTAAAGTTTATGTATATATGTAAAACATCCTTCTTTATACAAATAAGTAGATAAGCTTTGAAAAATATAATGTGCACAATATATAAATTTCCAGGAAACCATGGCAGTAGACTTCCCTTGTGGTTTAAGAAAAGAAAACACAAATTTTCCAAGGCAGGGCATGATGCTCAGATATAGTACTTTCAGTCATCTCTGCCTCCCCAGCATGATGAAAGGGAAATGGTATATTCTACAACATGTTGGAAACATACTCCAATTCGTGTCCCTGAGAGTTTCCTCTCTGGAGAAAGCTAAGAACTGATTTGGACCATTGGTGAAAAAAGCAAATAGAAACAATTGCCGTCTATGATGTATCTATTGGCTTAGAAAACTACAAATTAACATTGTATTGGCTTACATTTTTATTTATTTTGTTAAACATTTTCCAATTATGTTTTAATCTGGTATGATCCCATTCTGAAATTTTATAGGCTGGAAGTTTGAAACCTCTGATTGGACTATCGGCATAGGAAAGGCAGAGAGAGGTTTCTATCTGTGGGGTTATTGCTGGAGTTTTTAGGTTATATTGTTTTTCACATTTCTTTCTTTTCTTAAAGGGTTCATAAAGTTCCTGTTAATGCCTTCCTTATCTCCAAATTTTATACTGTTTGCATAGAAATATTTTTCAAGTATTCTGTCATGCCCTGGCTTAAATAGGTGTTTGACTGACTGACCTGGAGGAAGATTCATCAATTTTAGCCATATCTATTCATTGGAAGAATCTCCTTCCTATAATCTGTTTTGAACATTCCCAGAGAAGAAGAATTTGTTGTATCTTAGTGGAACCATGCCAGACCTGGAGTCAGGAAGATCTCACTTTAGAACTGGGCTTCACACCCTTACAAACTGTTTAGGTTCTACAAATTACTTATCCTCTATCTGTCATAATAGTATCATCTTTTTTCCCTGGGCATTTTGAGAATTAAGTAAGATAATATTAGTAAAGTACTTAGCACTGTGCTTGACATATTAAAGACATATAATAAATGTTTCCTTCCTCATTTCATTATAAAAACTAGTCTTTTATTTTTTTAATGGCTCTGATTATTTGAAAAAAAAAACACAAAATCTTCTATTGAGTTAAAATCTGACTCCATACAAGTTCTGTCCATTGTACCTACTTCTTTCCTGTGGAACTAGCAATAATAAATGTGATCTTTCTTTCTCATGGTTTCAGATATTTAAAGGTAGTTATTATCTGGCCCAAGTCTTCTCTTTTCTAAACTGGATATCCTCATTTCTTTCAGTTCTTCTCTTTTTGTGTGACTTTCAGATCTTTTAGCCATTCTTGTCACCCATCTTTGGATATAGTCCACTTTGTTGAAGTCCCTCTCAAAATGTTGTGTCCAGAATTGAACATAATACAATAAGTGTGGTCCTAACAGTGCAAAGTATAGTAGAGCAATCACATCTCTTTTTCTGCATTTTTTATTAATACTTTTACATCAACTTTTTTGGTAGTCATATCAAGCATTGTTAATTGACCTTAAACATTCAATTAGGTAAAAGCTCTAGACCTTTTCTGAATTAAAGACAGATAAATTGTGTCTCCCTAACACTTTACTCTAATACATCTTAATTTTTTTTAATCGTAAATTATGATTTTACATTCGTCCCTGTTAAATTTTATTTGTTTTTGTTTTGTTCCATTATTCCTGCTAGATAATTTTTTGAATTTTAATCTATTTAATGTGTAGGCTAGCCTTCCTAGGTTTCTGTTAAACATAAATTTGAATTTTTTTCATTTTGTGCCTTAAAAAAGGGATTCTTAACCCAGAATCTATAAACTTGTTTTTTTTAAAATATTTTATAATTATATTTTTAAATAATTTGATTCTTTTGTAATCTTATGCATTTTGTTTTATGCATTTAAAATTTTTTTTCTAAGAAAACTCCATTCATATTTTTCATTAGACTGCCAGTGATGAGCAGTAAGGGAAGAATGTGGGGTAGAGGAAGGTAACTATGAAATAAGTAAGATTGAGAACCATGGTCTTAAATCAAAAAGCTGAAAATAGTCTCAAGAAGAGAACTAAGCACATAGCCCTGAGACATTATGCTAGCAACCTGTCTCTGTTTTGACATTGATATATATTACAATATTTTGGGAATATAGCTGTTCACTCAGCTATGAGCCCACTTAATTGTAATATATCAATTAGCCAACTTTCCCTCATCTTGCCTACAAAAGAAGGAGACTTCTTTCAATTGCTTTACTTAAGTTGGCAGGCCAAATGTTATTAGTGGCTTGAGTGGTGGATTTGGAGTCAAGAAAATTGGAGTTCAAATCCTGCTTCAACCTTTTATATGGTAGGCAGGCCACTTTTCTAGTCTTCAGTTTGTGTTACTATAAATGAGGGATTTGTTCTTGATGTCTCCTAAGATTTTATTTTTAATTTTTGACCCTATGAGCCATAAACAGAGAGCTATATCATTAACCTGATTCACTAGTCTACTAAATTCATCTTTAGAACAGTGATAAAAATTGGTATAGTAGCTATCATACCAAAGTGTGATTCATCCCTAGCAGAGTCATGGCAATTCTAAGTGATTACTGTTTCCTTTTCTATATATTAACTATCTATTTCATTACAGAATTTTATTAAGGTTTTGTTATATCATGGGAGCTTACTGACCTTTAGTTTTAATGACTACATTTTCTACCATTTTTCCAACACAGAATGTTTTCCAATCTGAAATCTGTAAATGTCTTTCAATTTCCTGCCATTCATCAAAGAACTACAAGGGTTAGTTACTTCTGCAACCTAGGACATAGTTCTTAAGTATCAGAAATTAGCACAAATACAAGATTCTTTCTCTTGTTTACTTACCTGTGTTGATCTTCATTTTCCTCTAAAACATTTTTTTCTACACATTCTAAGTTGAAAACTAATTTTTTAAAATAGAAAGGGCAGAAGCAATACACAATAAGAGTTGATAATTTCTGTTTTCCTTCAATTCTGTTCTACCCAGCCTGGATCTGGGCATTGCCTATAGGTCAGGGATTGTTTTCTATATTCCATAGTAAATTCTAAGCCTTAGGGGAATGAGGTAAGATGACCAGTGGAATAACAATTTTAAAAGACTATAAGGTAAAATATTTGTCATTATAGGGAGTGCTTGTTCAAAACTGCTATGGGTCAACTTCAATCAGTATCCTAAGGGGCACTGTATGGGAGAGAATTATCTGTAAAACTTCAAACCTTAACTTAAAATGACAGTTTCTGAGATGGGATCTGGCTATCAGGGTTCAGGTAGGAAATAAAAGGATTGTTAACTAAGATAAATGGAGAAAAAGGATCAGGGATGACTGTAATCTATCATTTGTATCCTTTTTTTTGGGGGGGCAGGGGGGAGCGGTGACCAGAAGTAGCTGAAGTTGTGGCTCTTTAGGATTCTTGGCCATGACCATCCCTCAGGATTAGTTTTAGTTGCCATTGGAGACATCTTCAGTGTTTCTGAACATTATGGAATAGTTCCTTCCATATCACAATTCCTTTGGAACAAAGTCTTTGTCTTTTTCCAGTCCTTATTAGTGCCTTGTTATGAATAGTAGGTAGATTTCATCTATTATGTGTCAGTCTTCCTTTATCTGTCAGGATGTCCATGTATTATTGCCTGTTGAGTTGAACCTACTCACATATGTCCTCTGCTTCAGAAGACCTATTGAGTTTCTAGGTTTTTGGTGATCTTTTATATTAGCAGCCACATTGTAGAATCTTAGTTCTGATTACATGGAAATGACAGAAAGACAGCCTTCAAGAGTTCTGAAGGCAGTAGGGAGCTATAACAATATAATGCTACAAAAATCATTGCTGAAGATAAATTAGATAGTTAAGGTGCACTCCATCCCCATTTCAGTGTAGCTCCAACTCACCTTTCTAGCATTCTTTACTATTATTCTTCCCAAAGAATAGTTACTCTATGAATGTGTTTTGTTTTATTTTGTTTTACAATTTAAGATATAAAATATTACCAGAGTACTTGTTCTATGCCCTTCCATATCGTTAGAAAGCTCTTGCCATCTCATTTTTATGGGTCAAATTGCTACAACTCTTTGAGTGTTCAATTCAGATGGACTTGACTCTTTGAAGTCCATAGCTTATCAACTGAAATATTTGTATAACACTTTGCACAGTGCCTGTCACTTAGTAGACATAAAATAAAATGCTGATTCTTCTTTACTTACATTGTAGTCTTTCAATTACAGTTTGCTTCTGCCTCTTAAAACTAAATTTAAAATGTTTTAAAATAATAATACTGGCTAACATTTATAGAATGCTTTGAGATTTGCAAAGTCATATCTATCTATATATTATAGGTATAATATATGTTAGTAGGTACTCTATAATATAGTTTTTATATGCCTATAATATGGATATCCATACTATTTATATGTAGAGAACTTCTATAGCTGTACATAATAGATATATTGTCTATAATATAGGTGTAGATATGTAAATAGTTGATAGAGATGGATGCTTGTGTTTCACCTGAACTTGGTAGCTGTTATTGTTTTCATTTTGAAAATAAACTGAAGCTTGAAGACATTAAAGTTCATGCCCAGGGTAATATCACTGGTTAGGTGTCTGAAGTGGAATTCAAACCTCAGTCTTTCTCATTCTAAGTTTTTTATTTTTTTTTAATCTCTCCTAACAATTTAAACTTTTAGAGATTGAATCATTACCTATTATCTTTCCAGAGTATTTTATGTTAACAAGTGCTTGAAAAAAACACACCCATCATTGTTGAGCTCTTAGTAAGATTTAGTTCCTAGCCACAAGCCTGATGTCTAATAGTATTTATGGGATTAAATTATCCCCATTTCTGTTCTATATAATTTACAGGAGCAGAAAAGATTATAAAATTTTAAAAGTCTTTCAAGTTATTTAACCTGAAATGAGAAGCTCTGATGCTCTTAGATATGTTTAAATATTGCATAGGAATAATAATGTGACCACTGAGAGTTTAACTAAGCCTTTCTTCTTTATTCAAGACTTCTTTTCTGAGAGCTAAGAACCTCCCATGACCTTATACTAACGCCACCCTGAGAGCTGTCTCTTCTCAGGAATCTTGCAGGTCAAGAGGGGAAACCAGGATATAGCTTGCACAAATTCAAGCTTCTCTCTCAGTAGTGTTGACTGCAGATGTCTTATAACATTCATGTAGAAGAAGACTATATTATAATATTGTGAAACTCCACTATTTGACCTCTGTCTTTTTACAGATAAAAGGATTGGCCATAGCCAAGACTTGTTGCTTCATATCTGTTTGTTTCTTTGTCTAGGCATTTCCTTGAGGCATCCTTTCTGAGAGCCTGGTGCCCTCCCAAACATATAAACAATTCTGGGAGGAAATGTGCTGGCCAGTTCTTTGGTGTACAACTTCCCAGTAATCTTCCTGGTCTGTAATTTTTTTTTAAAAGAAAAAATACAAACATATAAACTAGAGGGGACCCTTATAATATTCATTTAATAGTCACATATTCACCTTTTGTACTAAGTGAAGAGGACGTGATTCAAGGAGCTGGATGATGCTCCATTTACCCAAGATATCAGCATCAAATGGCTCTTACTCAGTACTTGGATTTGGATTTGTTCTTTTAACCCCCTAATTGGAGCTGTAAACTCTGTTCTGAAAATATCCCTACTACCTCTTTATTGCAGAAAATAAGGCTGATTCTGTGTGATTCACTAACAGTAAGTAGTCAGGGTCAACTTAGTAGAGGAGTGCACATGATAAGTATTTGCAGTGGGACAGTCGGGAAGTTTTTTGGGGTCCGGGAGGGAGCTACAAGTAGTAATCCTTAAAGAACCATCTTGCCCTTTTGACCAGTAATTCCGCTTATGGATTGGATGAAGGAACTGGAAGGCTGAGAGACAAAGCTATGTGTCAGCTGGCCAGGGTGGGGGACATTAAAAAAAAAGTCCAGTTCAAACAGGGCGGAGTTATTAGGGCATGAATGCACTGAATGGGTAGTCTGTGACAGAACAGCACCGTTTCAAGGAACAATCACTGAATTATTTTCCATTTGGATAGAGTAGACTCTATCTTGGACTGAATGGCGCTATTTGGAGAAGCAGCCCCGTTTGTGTTCTCTCCCTCTTCCGACTCCTTGGGATGTAAAACTCTTCTTCAGTAAGGAGTAGGTTGGGGGAGGAGAGTAAGCAGAGGTTAAAAAGAGAGAAAAGCCAGCAAATCGGGCCGGTAGAAGTCTGTGTGTGTGAGAGGCTGCCTCTGCCGGCTGAGCAGCTTGGAACAAAGACCAGCTATTGGCTCTGCCTGGAGTGAGGGCTTTCTCTCCCCGCACTGAAACTCTCCGTCTGAGCTCCATGGGGGAACTTGTGCCATGTCAGCTTCCATAGGTAAGTTTGTCACTTCCCTCTCACTCGTGTTTTCTTCTTGTCCCAGGGGAATGTGTTTTATGTGGCTTCTGCTGTTCATTGGCTGGCTTCCTAGAATCCCGTAGCCAGCCATGAAACATGATCTCTGCGGGGCTGGGGGTGGCTGGATGAGTGGGTGTGAGAGCGAGAAGGAGCAAAAAAGAATTAAGGAGCAGAAGAAGAGAGGAGGGGAGTGAAAAGTAATATTGCGCTGGCTAAAAGGACGCCCGGATTTCGGTTTGTGATGGGACTTGAGCTGCTTCTGAGGCTGTCTGCTTTGGAATAATGCAGATGAGTTAGCTCTCTGTCTAAAGCCAGTGTCTTCTGACGAGCAGAAAGGAATGTGAATGTCTTTGGTGCGAGTATTTTTTTTTTTTTTTTTTAATGAAACCCTAATCTGCAGAGGATTGTGCGGTTTGGGAGCAGATAAAAATTTCCCTTTTGTTCATTGTGGAAAGCTCATTCTTTTTCTAAACTGGAGAAAGAACACTTTGTTGGAGTGTAAATCCCAAGAGTTGAAAACTATTTAGAAATCATTGGCTGAAAGCTAAGTCAATTACCAGATTATTTTCTGAGTGAAAGGCTCCTATCGTTTTGCCACACTATGAAGTGTGTAGCTAATAGTCCTTTCCTATTAAGTACCATAGATAAGTATTTAAAGTTAAAATGGCATTGGGTTCTGTTTTGCTTTTTAAAAGATTCTTCCCCCCACCCCCTTCCATTGTACTTCTCACACCACAGAGAATCTTACTTCCAAAATCACTTTAAAACACAATAGCCATAGCTGACAACTTTTTTTTTAATTTAATTAAAAAAAGAATAATTTTTTTTTTGGCAGGGGGAAGGAAGTATGAACTTTTATTTCATAAATATAGGAAAGTCCCACTGTAGTAGTTCATCCCTAAATTATAGTTTTGAGAGTAGCCTGGGGCAATGAGGGATTTCTTGACTTGCCCTAATGGTATATACTTTAGAAGTAGACTTGAACCTACGTCATAGAATTAAGGTATCTTAAATGTCATCCAGTCCACTACCATCATTTTATGTTTGAGCAAATCTGAAACTAAGGAGATGAATCATGCAGGATCCAGCAGTATCCACTCTTTCAGTTTTCTCTTCTGTCCATTACCATAAGCATCATATTTTGGTGTGAAAATTCTCTACTTCAGGAGATCCTTTAAACCTTCTCACTGTTCCTTTTGTGTGATTAATAAATTCCAATTGCTTGATGGCTATTTTTAGTTGCTGTCTTTTCTGGATGATTGGCTTTCTCTTCTGGTACTTTTCATCCCACATTGTACTTATCCTTGTCTATGGTACTGGCTTGGTTGATATATGTGGAGAATTTTTTTCTTACACTTTTGGTGGGTGAAAATCTTTTGATAGAACTGTAAGAATCCAGAAGATGCAAATTTTTTCTGGCCCTTATATGATATACTCCATTCCTGTGCTAGAGCCCATCATACTTCTAGTATAAACTATGGTTCAGGTCTTCCTGACTCCAAAGCCAGTCCTTCTAATCAGTATGCTATGCTGCCACTAATGTTCCCAAATGTTCCCATTTGTTATTTTTAAATGATTGACAAACAATCCAAATTTATGAATGTTTAAGGAGGCAGAATGGTGCAATGGCAAAGATGGTTAGAAATATAATTCCACCACCTCCTATTTATGACCTGTGAAATCTTGACCAAATCACAAACTTTCTGAGTCTCAGTTTCCTGCTTTGTAAAAATGAAGAGGATTTGGATTAGATGAATTCCAGAGTTCTTTCCAGATCCAGTTATGTAACTCCACATTAGATAAGCCTTTAATTATGCTATATAAGGTAATATACTTACTTTTTTGTTGACCCCAAATTCTAATAACTTTCCTTTAATAGGAAATCATGCTGCTCTAAAGCCATGGTTTTTTTGTTTGTTTGTTTGTTTGTTTGTTTTGTTTTATTTAATAGCCTTTTATTTACAGGATATATACATGGGTAACTTTACAGCATTAACAAATGCCAAACCTCTTGTTCCAATTTTTCACCTCTTACCCCCCACCCCCTCCCCCAGATGGCAGGATGACCAGTAGATGTTAAATATATTAAAATATAAATTAGATACACAATAAGTATACATGACCAAAACGTTATTTTGTTGTACAAAAAGAATCAGACTCTGAAATATTGTACAATTAGCTTGTGAAGGAAATCAAAAATGCAGGTGAGCATAAATATAGGGATTGGGAATTCAATGTAATGGTTTTTAGTCATCACCCAGAGTTCTTTGGGCGTAGCTGGTTTAGAACCATGTTTTAAGTAAAGTACGTGAGCAGAATTGGGACAAAGAAAGAACGAATGCATATTTAATGGATTGTATCCCCATCTCTTCTGATTGAATGAGACTTAGTGTGGCACAATATTAAAGGCTCTAAATTTGAAGTCAGAGGACCAATCCCATCTTCAACATTACTAGGTGTGTAACTCTGGATAAGTCCTACAGTTTCCCTGAAGTTCACTTTCCTCTGTTGCACTATGAGGGGGTTGCACCTTCCAGCTTCTAAGGTTCTTTGCTCCTTTGAGTCAGTGTTTTTATACTTAAGTAAATCCTTCCTGTGGAGATCACAGTGAGTGCAAAAGCAAAAGTATTAAGAAAAAAAAATTCTATACCTTTCACCTAATTACTTCCTGAACCATGAATTCTTTATTGTTTTAGAATGATCCAAGATTGAGAATCATGATAACCAAGTACTACTATTATCTAATTATGTAGCTTCTCTTGTCACTAAGCCTCAGTTTCCTCATTTAGAAAATAAGGTGGACCTGAGTTCAAATGTGACTTCAGACACTTTCCACTTCCTAGCTGTGTGATCCTAGACAAGTCACTTAACCCTAATTGCCTCAGGGAATAAAGAAAAGAAAAGAAAAGAAGTGATTGTACTGGATGTGTCTTAAGGTCTCTTATAACTGTAAACTTTTATGTATAGTACTGGAAAGGACTATGATTTTGTCAATATTGGGAACTCAGTCCACCAATGAAAAGGAGAATAATCCTAGGGAGTTGTTTGAGACATAGAAATTATTCATCTAGAATCACAAAGCTAATAATTGTTGGGCAGGATCTAAAATTACAAGATAGTAAAGTGTTAATCATAAGTAATTGTGTCACATGATATAAAATATTTCAACTACTATATGGTTCTCCTTCAAACCTCATGGATTAAATGAAAAGATTCTCATGATCATATAGAACAAAAAAAGTTCTCAAGTCATGAAAAATCACTTCTGGAGCCATTTAGTCAATCCCAAACACCAAAGGAATTCTCACTATGAGATACACAGCAAGTGGCTCTTTAGTTTCTGCTTGAAAAGCAATCCATTGCATGTCAGTCAGTAAACAAACATTAAGATCTTAGTATATGCCTGGCACTGGGCTAATACAAGCAGCAAAAACATATTCCTATCCTCCAGGGGCTTACATTTTATTGGGAAAAGGCATATAAACAAGTATAAATGTAATCTAAATAGTAGGTAATCTCATATGGAAAACACTAATATTGCACAGTGGGGTAAGAGGGAAGAAATGGAACTTTTGAAAAGTCTCTTGTAAATTCTAGCTGAATCTTTCAAGAAGCTGTAAGGCAGAAATGGAGAAGGAGAAGACTAGAAACATATGGGAGTCTAGTCAATAAAAAGGCATAGAATCAGATGATGGAGTACTTTTTGTGAGGACACAGCAAAAAGGCCAATGATTGTAGAATTTTGTTGAGAGAAGACAAGCATAAAAAGACTAAAAAGGTAGAAAGGATCCAGATTGTACTGGTATGCTCTAAAGTTCAAACAAAGGATTTGGTTTCAGGAGATAATAGGAAGCTGCAGAACTATATTGAGCAAGGGATGATGTGATTAGACCTGCTCTTTAGGAAGATCACTTTGGCAGCTGAATAGAGAGAGGGTGCTTTGGAGCATGAAAAAAACTTGAGAAGATTGGGAAACTAACCAAAATTCTTTTATGATAATTCTAATTTAAGAATTTTTTCTGACTAAAAACCTAAATTTGCCCATTTGCAACATACATCCAAATTACCTGTTCCTATTAGAGGAGAAATTGGTTGCTTACATTCTTCATTAGTTTTGATTTAGATTAGCATTGCCCTCTTTTGAATGTGGTGATGGCTTGGGGTAGCCCACTTCATCACAGTATTTTACCATAATCTGTCTCTCTTGACACCTCACCATAAACTGAACATATCCATTTAATTCCTCAGTAGCCAACTGTACCTCAAAGAACTTGTAAGTTTGAACTTAAGCCAATAAAAAATGACTCTAATAATATAGACAGAGAGCACATGTGCAAGACCTTATGTGTCTCTTGGGAGAGGACTTTTTATAGTGTGCTTGGGAAAAATCAAATGAAAAGAATTTACATCTGTGATGGGAGGAAACTGCTCAAGCTAGGATGGCCTCTGACATATCTTCTAGCTCTAAATTTATGGTTCTATGAAATTAGTGTAAAAGTTAACTTGAGATGTGTAGCTGATGGTAGAATATAATTTGAAGCCTACTGTTTCACATCTCATTTCTATGTAATTTAATTTGTTAATGTAATAACAATAACATTAAAAATGTATCTTATTTCAAGGACCCAGGATGGCATTTGTGTGGAAACTGTCTTTTCCTGAACTGATTGCATCTTCTCTGCGCCTTAGTAGATGATTTAATTAGTTATGCTGATCAAAAATTAAATCTTCCCTTGGCAGTCAGTTCTTTCTAAAACCTTGCTGAACTTCACTAGACTGATTCTTAAACAATAGAGACCACAATTGTCTAAAATATAAAACCAGAATTTCCCACTTGGTTGGATCTAAGAAAAGTTTTCTGATTCAGTCTTCAATAATCTAGAGTTAGCTCCACATTTCAACCAAAGCAAGTATCCTTAACACATTCTCGTGGGTTGCACAATTTAATCTGAATTGAATCTGGCAGTGGAATTTTATTTTCTACCAATTTCTAGCTAGTTTAAACTTCAGGGTTGAAGATCAGTTTTAAGGATATTCTACCAGCAGTCTTCTTTTTCTTTTTTTCATCTAGGCCTATGATTTCATTGATATAGAGAGCTCATAGGGAAGAAACCTCTTCTGTTCATCCAGATCTGCAATTAGGGTGTGTTCTGAGGAGGCAAAAGGTTTTATACCTTGCCCAAACTCCCATAGTTTATAGTTAGCTAGCCTTAAACTCAAGCTAGCCTTAAATTAGTCTTGAACCCAGCTTGTTCTGACTATGAGACTGGTTCTCTCTCCACTCTTCCAGAGAGTACCCCTCTTAACTGGTGTCTCCTTTGGTCCTTTCTCTTTTGTTTTGCCCTGATCTTTCCCTTTCCCATCTCTAAACAAGAACACAAGTAACATAAAATTGTCCAGAGCAGATGAAGAAGAACCTCAGAATATGTTGGATATTGTTATGTAAAAACTTCTCCCTTTGCAGTTTTTTCATAACATCTTTATAGACTTGGATAAAGTAAAAAATATTTTTGTCTGTCTGGAATCCAAATCAGAGAGAACCCCCTCCCCCACCTCCAGTTTTTATGAGGAGAAAAAAAAGTTGATAAATTTGGATACTAGATTCTTAGCAGGTATCTGTCTTTTATGGGAAAGCTCAGGATAATTCACAATTCCCCTTTCCAGTTTGCATATGAACTGGTCTCCATGCTTTCCCCTTCATTTATTGACTCCTTTTTACCTTTTTGGATTGCCTGAGTGAAAATTCAAGTCTTTATGTGAATATACACACACTCACAGTCTCTCTCTCTCTCTCTCTCTCTCTCTCTCTCTCTATATATATATATATATATATATATATATATAGTCTGGATACAAAGGATGACTGAATTTTATATAATAGTCTGGATACAAAGGATGACTGAATTTTAAGAAGTTTTCCGGTGCATTTAACTTGTCTGTACTTTATTTGCTTTGAAAGATTAAGTGAGCTAATAGATGTGAGTGATTTGCAAACTTTAAATCACTAGGTAAATGCTAACCGTTATTTTCCCCCTTTATTTCTCATGTAATTTTGCATCAGATGAAGTAGTGTGATAAGAGAGACGCATTCAGAATCAGAAAACTTGGATTAATTTCATATTGCCACTTACTACATATGCTATATTAAGGAAACCAGTATGTGAACTAGAAGATATCCTTCAAACCTCATCTCCACCCCTTTGTAGCCTTATGTCATGATCTGAAAACCCAGTATTTGAATTAAAGGTAGAGGAAAAGTGACTTTCTCATCAAGCACTTTTTTTTAATTATAACTTTTTATTTACAAGATATATGCATTGGTAATTTTTCAGCATTGACAATTACAAAACCTTTTGTCCCAATTTTTCCCTTCCTTCCCCCCACCCTCTCCCCCAGATGGCAGGTTGACAATACATGTTAAATATGTTAAAGTATATGTTAAATACAATATATGTATACATAACCATACAGTTATTTTGCTATACAAAAAGAATCGGACTTTGAAATAGTGTACAATTAACCTGTGAAGGAAATAAAAAATTCAGGCAGACAAAAATAGAGGGATTGGGAAGTCTATGTAGCGGTTCATACATTTCCCAGAATTCTTTCGCTGGGTGTAGCTGGTTCAGTTCATTACCGCTCTATTGGAACTGATTTGGTTTATCTCATTGCTGGAGATGGCCACGTCCATCAGAATTGATTATCATATAGTATTGTTGTTGAAGTATATAATAATCTTCTGGTCCTGCTCATTTCACTCAGCATCAGTTCATGTAAGTCTCTCTAAGCCACTCTGTATTCATCCTGTTGGTCATTTTCTTACAGAACAATAATATTCCATAACATTCATATACCACAATTTATTCAGCCATTCTTCAATTGATGGGCTTCCACTCAGTTTCCAGTTTCTGACCACTACAAAGAAGGCTGCCACAAACATTCTTGCACATACAGGTCCCTTTTCCTTCTTATTAAGCATTTAAAACCGGAAACATAGATCCTATCTTTTTTCTCCCCACCTAGAACCCCCAAATATTTTTTTCTGTGATACCCTGTCACCTTTTTTTCCATAGCTTACATTATTTAATTTTTTTAAGCTTTTCATTTACATATTTTATTTGAACTCTCACCAGTGTGGTTAATAGGAAAAGACAAGACTGGAATTATTAAAATCATTGTCATCAAATCCTAAATAATACAAAAGAATTGAGTAAATGTCAGTGTCTAGTTGGCAACAAGTAGGAAAGATTTGCAAGTAAAAAGACAGGAATTAATTAGGAGGAAAATAGAGAATTAAGGAATTGGCTAGAGTACTTTTTGGCCTGAGTTGAGAAGGGGCTTTAAGGAATACAAGGAGAGATATCATGGATAACCAAGGAATGACAGAAAGCCTAAATAAAACAAGGAATAGAAATAAGATGGAAAAAGAAAAAGGAAAAAGACTTCTTAGGTGGTCAGGCTGAGAAATTCCTGTTTGGAAATTACTTGATTCTGATGACTGGACAGCAGCAACAGCTAAGAATGAAGGCTGAGACTGACCCCTGTTTGACAGTGCTTACATGAAATAATGGCTTTTTTATTAAAACATTTTATTTTCAAAACATATGGATGGATAATTTTTCAGCATCGACCCTTGCGTAGCCTTGTGTTCCAAATTTTCCCCTCCTCCTCCCCTAGCAATACAATACATGTTATACATATTAAAATATATTTTAAATCCAATATATGTAAACATTTATGCAATTATCTTTCTGCATAAGAAAAATAAGATCAAAAAGGAAAAGAAATGAGTAAGAAAACAAAAAACAAACGAACAACAACAAAGTGAAAATATTATGTTGTGATCCATACTCAATTCCCATCATCCTCTCTCTGGGTGTAGATAGCTCTCTTCATCACAAGATCATTGGAACTGGCCTCAGTCATCTCATTGTTGAAAAGAGTCACATCCATCAGAATTGATCGTCTTATAATATTGTGTTGCTGTGTACAATGATCTTCTGGTTCTGCTCATTTCACTTAGCATCAGTTCATGTAAGTCTCTTTAGGCCTCTATAAAATCATTCTGCTGATTGTGTCTTATAGAACAATAATATTCCATAACATTCATATGCCATAACTTATTCAGCCATTCTCCAACTGATGGGCATCCACTCAGTTTCTAGTTTCTTATATGGCTTTTTTTTTTAAACAAAAAAAATTGAATATCCTTATCCACAAAAAAATGAATTTTATTCACTTTAAAGTAGTCATCTTACAAGTCTATGGTTGTTTAAGTAATAGGTGCACTTGCTTAAAAACCAATCGAAAACCCCAAACATTTCTAGTTCCCTTTGAAACTGCTTTCAGACCTGGAGGCATATTTCTTTAGAAAAAGCTTAAGAGTGAATTTTAAGAATGGATCTGAGTTTTGGAAACAGTCAAAAGAAATATAAAACCCAACTTGATAGATTAAATAATATTGTTTTTAATTCCTCAGTTCTCTATTATATAATACTTTAAAATAATGATTTGGCTTTTGTCATAGACATCAGACTTTTCAAATTTGCAAGAAATAATTGATGTATTTAATGATAGAATTAGAATCCCCCCAAAAAAAAAAATCTGGAAAAGTTGCTGCGATAGGACAAATGAATAAATTTAAAGTTCTGTTCTCATGTTTAAAAAAAAAAAAACTCACAGGATGGGGGTGAGGCATGGTCTTAGCAGCCATTCATATGAAAAAAGGTTTAGGGCTTCTCAGGAACTATAAGCCAATATGACTCAGCAGTATGACATTACTGACCAAAAATAAAGTTAATGGATGCTTAGGCTGCCTTAATAAAAAGTGGAATAGCCAGATGAAAGGAAGTGATAGTCCTTTTATGACTGACTGTATGGCTGACTGATTAACCCACACCTGGAGTGTTATATTGAAATCTTGGTACTATATTTTTGGAATGAAATTTTTTTAAAATTATAATATTAGATGTCACAAGAATTTGAAAAGACTTGAAAAGAATTGTTAGAGAAATTGAAGGTATTTAACTTTTAGAAAAGAAGACTAGGGACAAAGGGCATGATAACAAAGAAGGAGCATATCTGAAGGTTTTTTTTGTCTTTTTTGGTTTTTTGTTTAATGTGAAAAAGGTATTAGCCAATCACTCTTTGTAACTATAGAGAACAAAACAAGTACCAGTGCATAGAAATTACAGAGTAGCAAAATTTGGCTCAGGATAAGGAAAAACTTTTCAGTAATTACTGCCATTCAAAAATAGAATTGACTGCCTTACAGAGTAATGAGCACCATGTCATTTTATATGTTAAGTGAGAGTTGGATGACCATCTGTCAGGGATGATGCTGTAAAGGGGATTCCTTCTTGGTTTTAGACGTTGATTTCTTTTAGCTCAATTTTGTATTTGTAATGCCTTGTAAACTCTAAACATTTAAATGCTTGTTGTTAGGGGATAATGCATTTTGGAGATGAGTAACGTGTGTTTTTTTAGTAACTGTCTTATTATTTGCACCATTTTCTAGAGTTTAACATGCCAATAGAATCTCAGATTTTGTACTCAAACTAATCCCTCCAGGTCTACTCATCATCTTCCCCATCAATTTGTAACAATAGATGGCATGTTAAGGTTTGCTCCTCCAAGGGGAAGGAGGATGGGCTGACTTGCTTTTGGGAAACTGTATCATTTAGGGATTGTAGCAAGCTTTTCCTTAAAACAAAGTTTTTCAAAAGTTACAGGGTTCTGGTTTTGAGTAGAACTTAAAGGAATTGAAGTTGATGATAATCCACATAGCAAGGGAAAGGCATATGGTAAGCATGAGTAGGCAATATAACCCATTACAAGTAGGTACTTAGTAAGGAGGAGAGATATAAATTATGTCAAGGAAATGACTGAGTGAAAAAGATAGGCTAATCATGTGGTGAGAGCATGGGATAACCAATGTCTAGCCCACTTGTTCCATTATTATCATCAGAATATTAAAAAAGAAAAAAGGTGAACAAGATTTTGCAGGTTAGGTGGATCTGCCGAAAACTTCTGAGAGGACATAGACAGGAGTCACACAGATGGGCAGACATGTTTAGATTGTAATCTATATCACTGGAAAAGCTATTCTTTCTGAGACCTGAGTTGCCCTTTACATATATTATTTTTTCAAATCTCTTTACATATATTATTATTTCACTTGCTTGTCACACACTAACTCTGTGAGATGAGTACTACAGGTATAACTGGTATTATTTCCACCTTACTGATTAGATTCTGACTATATGACCCTGGGTGAGTCTTAACTTCTGGACACTCCAGACATCTGCCCAAGACTTAAAGTGGCAGAGAATGCGCTGACCTGAATTGGGAGAAGGCTGTTTTCACCTGGTTATCACTAGACCAGTGGGATTGCAGGTATTCCATAATTGACAGCCACATAAATCAATGGGAGATTTGTTATTAAAAAGATAGCCTTTTGAAACAGAGTAGTTTGGAATCACTTAAAAGAGTGAAGTTTCCCAATGCTACAGCCCTATACTCACACCGAGGAAAGCAGTTTTGGTCACATTCATGATCATTATTAATCCTTTATTAATAAGAGAGGAGTACAGAAAGACATATCCTTGATTTAACAGCTCTGCCTAATAACTTAACCTCTAAGTACCTTCAAACAGTATTTTTTAAATGTACAACTTGCAGAGTTATTGTTGAACTATATCTGTAGAGAGAATTTCCACATTGGGAGTTCTGTTCCCCAGTGAAATCACAGATCTAAAATCCTCCTACCATCCCCCAAAGAAGGAATAATTATAGATGTGTCAGTCTTTTATTAAAGCTTAGGTTCTACCTGTATTTAGGAATATCATCTATGAATCAGGGTCCTTTCCTTCTGTTCTCTTAGCACTAATTTCATGGTTTCTGCTAAGTATAAAGCATGGATATGAAGAGGCACAAGAGTTAATATGACTAAGAAAAAATGTAACAAAATAATTTGACCTTAAAAAATAGTATCTAAAGAGAAAGTTCTTACTCTTTTATATATACACACATACAATCTCTCTGTCTCTCTCTTTCTCTCTCTCTCTCTCTCTCAACATTATTAAAATGGGAATAATTATAATGGTCACAAGAAGTTTATTAATGTCATATTTTGAATTTTCCATGAAAGACAGCCTTGTGTCACAGTTACAGCCATACAACTAATCCCTACCCTCACCCCACCAACATAATTTGGTGTCATGGTTGCAACAGTAGCTGTAGTAGCTGTAGTAGCTGTAGTAGCTGTAGTAGCTGTAGTAGCTGTAGTAGCTGTAGCAGCTGTAGTAGTAGTAGTAGTAGTAGTAGTAGTAGTAGTAGTAGTAGTAGTAGTAGTAGTAGTAGTAGTAGTAGTAGCAGCAATAGTAGTAGTAGTAGTAAGAATAGTAAGTAGCAGCAGTAGAGTAGTAGTAGGAATAATGATGATGATGGTTAGCATTTATATAGTGCTTTAAGATTTGCAAAGGACTTTCTCTTATGCTATCTCATTTGAGATGGGAAGTAATCCTCATAACAACAGGTAGAAGCTATCTTTATCCCTTTCTGATAGAGAGGTAAACTGAGGCCAGAGAAGTTAAGTGACTTCCCTAGGCTCATAAAGTGAGGAGGTATCTGCAAGCGAGTTGGGTTTTCCTGACTCCCAAGTCTAGCACTCTTTCTACTGGGTCACCCAGCTACCTCATAGCTATCCATAAATTGAGGTAGGGGGGACAAAATGGATGGTATTCCTTTTTTTCCCCTTTAATGTTATTTCTTTTCTCTAAAATAGGATTAAAAAAACAAAATACAATATCTAGATTATTCTCCAAAGCCCTTCCAGTTTTCTTTACCTTTTCTCACGTTCCTTCTTTCTCTTCTCTATGAGGAATGAGCAGAAAAGAGGAAAAAGGAAGACATCAGACCAGTATTTTTCTTCCCTCCAAAAACTGTCTGTCCACTGACACATTTTTCTTTGTTTAGCAGAGTTCTTTACCCACTGCATATATGTAATGAATACTCATGCCATTATAGAAGAATAAGTTGGGATGCTTTCCATACTGAATTTACTAGCTGTAGAATAAAAAGCAAGTCTTTTGAGCTCTTAGGGCACCAGATTGCTCATTTGTCAAATGAGGATAACAAATATTCTATCTACCTCACAGGGCTGTTTGAGGTGTAAGGGCTCTATAATTGAGAGTCTTTGCCCAGAACTGAAAGATTTCAAGCAGAAACTGGATGTCCATTTGACAAGCGTGTTCTAGAAGGGATTTCTGTCTAAATGCAGATTCAATTAGATGAACTCTAGATTCAGTGATTACTTTACTGCAGAAGGAAAGTAAAATTATATGCCCAAGTCCTGTAAAGCAAATCGTTTTGACATACTTTGCAGGAACCCCAAATTCCAGGCTTCAAATTCTTTGGTTCTTTTCACACAACAGTCATTCTATAAATGCTTCTTAAGTAACTAGACCCTCCTTGTGGCTGTAACTACTCATCATAATTATCATGTGACCAAACTATTGGAAAATCAATGCTTTCACTTTAGTCACTGACATTTAGTCATTTCCTTTCATCTTACATTGTCACACCCAGATGTTTAAATTATTTTAAAGGTTTTTTAGTAAGATTTTCCATTTTCTTGTATTTTATTTCCCCCCACTGTTTTTCCCATTAAGTCTACTCCATCATCACCCACACTCCCCACTCCCCCATGCATTTCAGCTCTGTTGATGTGTTTTCCATTCTATCCTATTGGATTTGACATTTCCCTCTCTTCCCTTTTAACTTTTAGAACCTTGTTGGGAACGAACAAAAAGAATGCAGAGGGTTGGGTCCTGCAATTTAAAATATGAAAAAAAAAAAAGATTGATTCTTAACCCTGAAAAGTAACCCTGAGCAGTCAACTCTTTCTTTGGTTTTGGTGTATTTTATCAGGGTTTGCTTTGATCTGGTGTTGTATGTATATTTTGTATAAATGCATACATATGAATATGTGTATGTATATATATATATATGTATATATATCACTGTGTAAAAAATGTATTTCATATATCTTAAAACCTCATTTTTTCAAATTACTTGCTAAGAAGAATGTGAATAAACATAATTGTACATTATCTGCAAGTTTGAATCTTCATTAATTGTAATAACTAAGGTAAGGAATCATCTAGTAACAATCCTTAGGGAATTAAACAAGATACATTTTCACCCTAACAGTGCTACTGAGATGAGTCTGTGGCATTAGTCTTTTTACCCATGAAATCTAAGTGAATCTATTAAGACAATCTAAACATTCTTTTCCCATTTTAAAAATCTTATTCCAAGAATTATAATTCAGGGGTCCTCGAACCAGATGCGGCAGCTGAGGACGTTTATCCCCCTCATACAGGGCTATGAAGTTTCCTTATTGAAAGGCCCACAAAACAAAGTTTTTGTTTTTACTATAGTCCGGCCCCCCAACAGTCTGAGGGACAGTGAACTGGCCCCCTGTTTAAAAAATTTGAGGATCCCTGAATTATATCATCAAGTTATCACATGGCAATAAGTAGTTACAAAAAGCTTGAAAACATTTCCTTTGGAATTTTGTGCCAAATTTACTAAACATTTCAAAGAGGGTGGAATGATAAGTCTTAGCCCAACCCATAGTTCAAATCTTTGGAACTTCTGAGCTTGGAGGAATTTAAGTTAATGAAAGTGAGCTGAGCCCACTTATCTAATTTTAAAAGTGAACAGAAATTGCTGAAGAGCCCTTCCTTAACCCTGAGTAAACCGCCCAAGCCATTAGGAGTTCTATACAGAAAGTATTGGCCCTGAGGAAGTGTCCCTTAGTTCTGGACTAGTTGACTTTGTTCAGTGAAAAAATAAAAGCAGGTATTGAAAATCAGGGCAAAGAAAAATCCATCAGTCCCAAAACCAAAATATGCTCTTCTAAATATTATTAATATTAAGTGAGATTTGAGCTTCAGAAATGTTTGTGAATGTGGGTTTCTTGTTACTTAATTGTATTTAACTCTTTATGGTGCAATTTGGGATTTTCTTGGCAAATGTACTAGATTAGTGGGCCATTTCCTTCTCCCCCTCATTTTAAAGAGGAGAAAACAGGCAATTAGTGACTTGCCAGGGGTTATGTGTATCTAGTAAGTGGAGATTTGAACTCGGGAATTTGAGTCTTTGTGACTTCAAGCCCTTCCAATGTGTCACCCAGATACCCATTTAAATATGGATATGAAATTGCTTCAATGGAAATGACCGAAAGACCTCCCAGCTAAAACAGTTTATGAATGCTTTTAAGAAGTATATTAAGACATTTATAAAGTGAATTACAGTTTGCTTAAGAACTACCTCCACCACCATCAAGTTACAGACGGAAAAGTAAGGTTTAAAAAGGTCAAATGCTTGTCTGGGGTCACATGACAAGTAGGTGTCAGAACTAAGATTAGGAGGTGTTTTCTTCTGACCAGTAGGAGGACTTTTTGTACTTCCTCAAAGAATGTAACACGTTAGTTATTGCCACCAGGATCTACCTTCCCTAAAATAGACTTCACTACATGTCCTTTCAAACAAACTAAGGTTGACATAATATTAGCTTAGTTAATAGTCAGTAAACATTTATCAAACCCCTGCTGTATATCAAGCACTGTGCTAAGCAGTGGGAATGCAAAGAAAGGCAAAAAGTTGGCTGACCAATCAGGGTACAGTTGACCCTATATTCAAACACTAAAGTTCTGAGAACTCCATTATTTGAGGGAGCATCCCTTAAAATACTTAGACGTTGTAATTTCCATCATAAATCAAGCCTTTGTCACTCAGAATTTTAAACACATTTCATTGATTATTACTTTAAAAATGTATAGAATGATAGTAAACTAATCTTTACCTCTTATGCTCTAAATTTGAGGCTATACAGGTAATATTGATATACAACACAATGAAATATGCCTTTTCATTAACTAAGATTAACCTTAATAGGTTCAGCTGAGGTTTTAAATGAGGTTGGCCTGGGATTGGTGAATACTACTAAATAATTAGGCAGTTTTAGGGCCTGGAGTTGGGGTATAGATATGATCTCTTAATTAGAAGATAACAGTCAACATCTGACTGACAATTAATTTAGAAACCTCTCAGTATCCTTGTGTCAAAAAAATTAATAGAACAGCACAAAATTAAGGTAGGTCTTGTGACTTCACCTATGGTAGCAGTGTTCATGAAAATGCTTTAAGTTTCCAGGGAGGTGGGATTTTGGCTTGAATTTATGCCCAGTTAAACCTTCCCAGGAGTCAAGAGTTTGTAGTTATCTGCAGAATTGACAGCAAATGGTTTTTGTCCAGACTTTTTGTCTGGACATGTTTTAGGTGAAAATTTGATTGTTATATCTTGTGATGACCACCCAGGACACCCCAGAATCAGCTGGAGTCAGAGTAAGCAAAAGTCCTTAATCTTTATTCTTGGTCCCCAGATGCAGGATTGAACAGGATGGAAGCAGATTCTCCGCCACCGCCTTCTCCCTCATCTACCGCCAAGGAGTGTGTCCCTGTTCCTCGCTCGTCTTACTCCACCCCCTAGTCCCTCCTACAATCCTCTGTATATTAGTCATTGAGCCAGTATGGATAGTGGAAAGGACCATTTTCCAAGCATATTCCTAGAGACTATTGTCCAATAAGTAGTTAGCCTCAAGCGCTCAGCAGTCCCAACCTCAGTGCATTCCAATAGTTTCAGTCCTCTACAATATCTAAAAGAGAATATGATATTGATTGAAAGTTTCTTAATAAATTGGAAGTGATTATTTTGAGTGGAAATGGTCTTAAAATATGATGATAGTGCTCCATTTTTCTCATATTCTGAATATAAATCAAGAACTGGAGATGCTGGGAAATAAGACCAATTGAATATAACTGAAATTTCTGCTTCAGTTTATTGAATTAATATTGATATTGAATTGATATTGGAGTTATTAATCAAATGAAACATAATAAACATGAACTTTATTAAATTGTTTTTCTGCTTTTCTCACTATGGATTTAGTATCACTAGTCTCCAACATAGGTATAAAAGAGGATACTTGAAAAGTGTAAGAAAGACCTAGATCCTACCTTTGGAGGATCTTGCTGTCTATTGAGTGGGTGACACATGCTCATAAGCTATTTAAAAAGGAATATATTGTTGTGGCAGAGTTTGTTTGTTTGTTTATTTATTTATTTGATCCAGAGCTGTGATTTTATAGGTTTTGGGAATACCCAGTGAGAAAAATTGCTCTTGCTTGCCATTTCCATATATTTTCCAACTTGTAATCTTAGAGCAACAGTTTTGGAAGTGTGTTGTGTGTTCACAACATGACTAATGTTGAAATATGTTCAGTATGATTGTTCATACATAACATGATTCTGTCTTGGGGAGGGGGAAAGGAAGTAAGGAAGGGAGAAAAAATGGAAAAAAATCTAAAGTAAATGTCAAAAATTAATAAATTGAAAAAAAAAATGTGTTCTGGGACTCCTCTTAAGTCCCCAAGATCCATTCACAGGATCAACAAGGTTGAAACTGTATTCATTAAAATATTAAAACATTTAAATTTCTAATGTAATACATATTATGTACTACATTATGGGTTATATAGACATAACCCACATAAACAAAAAATATCTGGGTCTTCATTGAGTATAAAGAGTTCCTGAAAACAAACATTTTGACAATAATAGCACACCCACATTGTTAGTTGGTTTTTGCTTAAAGCCTTTCTAATGAGGGGGAACTCGCCACTTCCTGTGAAGCATGTTTCACATCTGTGTAGCCTAATTTTAGAAAAATACATGTTTGTTATAGATGGAGAAATCAATAATAGATATTTATATCTAGAGATATCTAAGAGTGAGTGTGTGTGTGTGTGTCTATCTTTCTCTTTCATCTTTCTATTTATCTCAAGCTTAAATTATCTTCTTTCGAATGTTGCTTCTATTTCCATATTCTGGGTTCAAGGGGTGTAAATGTAACCCTTCATCCCTGAAGTAACCTATCATATACATCACATACATATAACCCAGCTAACACATTCTCCGTAAGTCTTGCCTCACTTAGGCTATATTCCCAGTTTCTTCAATTCGTCCTCATAGGGAATGGACTTGAGACTCTTAGCCATCCTGATTGTCCCTTTATTTATCTTCATATGTTTATTAGAACAAAAGCAATAATTCAGCAAATATTTATTAAGCGCCTTCTATGTGAAACTTTTTTTATTGCATCTCATAGATCTTGAGTACTTAACTATTGCAAGACATTATAATAATTGATCTTTATAAATAATTTCCCTGAGTCATGAAGAAAAGATTCAATTATTTTTGCTTTTCTCTGTTTTGGAAGACAAGAGAAATATGTAATATATGTAATATTTTTTTATTCTAGAAAGACTCATTATTTAAAAAATTACCATTGAAAGGGTTAATCTATTAACTTATGAGAAAGGACTTATTTATAAATGCTAGATAAAAAGCATTATTGTAACTCTCTAAAGTGTTGCTAAGGAATCTTTTGACTACTCAGAGAATCAGGCTTTATTTACTGCATTTCAAGCCTAGAAACTGCTTGGGAAACACTCTTTATCAAGAGAATTAGTATTTTCAGTAGCTCCCTGTTGTAGAATTTAGAATTTCCTGTGTAGTACCAGCTAGATGAGACATTCATTTTGTTGCCAATCTGTTTAAAGTTCCCTAAATGAAAATAGAACACTTTAAATAGAAGGAAGCAGGGATCAAAATGAAATTTATGTGTGTATTAGAGAGAGAGAAAAAGAGTCTCTCTCTCTCTCTCTCTCTCTCTCTCTCTCTCTCTCTCTCTCACACACACACACACACATATACATACATACACATACACACACACAGATAGAAATTGAGATAGAGACAGAGAAATATATCCGGAGCTCAAAGGGATATTTGATGATAGCCAATCCAAATCACTTCTTTTACAACTGAGGAACTTGTGGCTCAGAGTTTTTTAGGGATATTCCCAATTATTTGAATCCAAGACCTTTGAAGGTAGAATCCTGGTACACTTTTTCCCATTATCTTTCTCTCTTCTTAAAGCTAATTCTAGTAGAATGGGAGGTCCTACTAAGCTATAAAGATTTCATTTACTAGCCTGGTGATAGACTGCCATCTGAGGACCAGATTACTTTATCAACAGATTGACCACAAGAATTCTTGGATACTGTTGACCAAATCCATCATGTTGATGGAAGGAATGTCCACCTTACTGAAATAGGGGATTGAAATTTAGTGTCTCTAATAGATTAAAGTAGTATAAATCACAACTAGCACAGACTTTTTCTGTGTTAACTCAGTTAATTCAGTTAAATCTAGCATGCATTTAATAAGTCCTTACTATGGGGCCAAAACGATACTAAGTCATCCTTTCCCTTAAGGAATTGAACAGAAACAAAATGTTTGCAGATAAGTAAGCCGCTAAAAAGTACAAAGTAATTTTTGCCTGGAGAGGATGGCAACAACAATTGGGAGAGTCAAAAAAGGCCACACATAGTAATTGGATTAAAAAAAAAAAGGCTCATGTAGTAATCGGAGTGGGGGGGGGGGGGCTAGCATTTACTGAAGCTTCAAGGTAGCATTACCCTTGGAGTTTAGATTACCTTATAATTGATATGGAGATTGTGTAGTATAGTGAAGTTAGAAGCAAAAGACATAAGTTTAAATTCTCTCTCTGACATGTGACATTGGACAAATGACTTAAATACTCTGGGTTTCATTCCCCACCCCCCTTTTTTTTTAATTAAAGGAAGGCATTCTTATGTGATCTTTGTAGATCTTTCTAACTCTAAATCTCGCTGCTCCTTGTATATGGAGTTCTGAGAAATGGTGTTAAAGAAAGACCTAGAATCACTCCTGCCTCCATGTAACCATGAACTAGCAAAACTATATATGCTTTAAGACTCTAAAAAGGCTATCTAATATGAAAAAGGATGGTAACCTGTATTGGTAGAGTTATCACACTTGGGAGTTCCCAATATTCATGAAAGGACAAGTCTATTCTCTACATTTATATAGGGTAGCTAGGTGGTGCAATGGATAGCATGTTGGTCCTGGAATCAGGAGAACTCATCTTTCTGAGTTCAAATGTGATATAAGACCCTTCCTAGATGTGTGACCCTGGGCAAGTCACTTAATTCTGTTTGCCTCAGGTTCTTCATCTGTAGAATGAGCAGAAGAAGGAAATGGCAAACCCCAAAAGGGATCAGCATCTTATATATCCTTTTCCCCCATATACATGGAGTAGACTCAGCCATCCTGATTGTCCCCTTGTTTATATCTTCATTCACTTATTAGAACAAAAGCAATAATTCTCTAGTAGACTGTTTCTTTTGGATCGGGACTGATTGTTTCTGTCTGTTTTTCTCTTCTTTTTTCTCTAACAACTGGTCCAATGTCTTTTCCATAATAAGCTCTCAACAAAGGCTGGTGAAATGTTTGCTGAATTGAATTAAAGGCACTACATATTCCATAGTGGCCCCCAACTTAAGTTAATTTCTGGGTGCCCGGTAAACAGCAGTATGGCAAAGTTCCAGCTTCTTTCTTTCTTTTAAAAATAATCTTGAATTCTGGCTCCCTTTAATTAAGATCCAGTTAAAAATTTACTTCAACAAGAAGCCTTGAGTGATCCACTTTATTGTCAGTGTCTTCTTTGTCGATGCAGAATGATTGCATATCCAATTTGTCCTGCACATACTTTGTACAGTTGTTTGCCTATAGTGTCCTCCATTAGACTGTGAACTTTTTGAGGGCAGGGACTATTTTTTTTTTTAACCTTTCTTTGTATCCTCAACAGTTAGCACAGTGCCTGACACATAATAGTTGCTTAGTGTATATTTATTGACTGGATCCTCAGGTTTGAGGTACCTCTTTAAGAAAAAAAGCAGATAGAAAACAATTTAAATTCTTTCCACAAAATTTCACACAGTAAATTGGATGAAAAAAAAAATAGATCTTTTGGAAAAGCTTTTTTAGCCTTGGCCTGAATAAAGATACCAAGAGGAGCAGGAGCAGAGAAATGGCTGTAATAGAAATTCCTGAGATTCCCAGGTGTGGGAGGGAGAGATGAAACCCCTCTTGATTATCTCCACATGGCAATTACTGGGCTGGGGGCAGAGCCATACACGGGAGGGGAAAAAGTGAAGCTAAAGAAATTCAGGATTGCTTGGTGAATACTGAGGAACTTGTGCTTTCCTCAGACAGAGCTGGAGAAAACTATGAATACCACTCCTGTAGCAGCAGAGAAAGGAAAATAACCGCTTGTGTGTAATGTGGCTTTGTAGTGAGGGGAAAAAACCCAACCCAACTAACTATCTGTTAAAGGGCCCAAGATCTTATCCAATCAACCCAGCCTGAACAGAGTACAAATTATTCTGAGTGAAGCATCTCGTTAAGGTCTTTAATCCTTCCTATGGAATGGAAACTAGCCCAAAATAATGGATTCTGTAGACCCAAGGGACTGTTTAAGAAAAGTAAGAGAAAACCAGAACCACAGGATAAATTAGGGCGTGCACAGAAAGCAATCTATTTATTTATTTATTTATTTTTCAGAATTTCAATAGTATTTTTTTTTCAATTACATATAAAAATAATTTTCAGCATTCATTTTTGTTTCAGAAAGCAATTTAAATGTATTGACTTAGAATATTTTCCCCACTCTCTTTAATTATCCAGAGACCCCCAAAAAAGATAAATGGTGGGAAGAACTTTAATATGGAAAAATTATTTTCTTCTATCTTTCTTCTTTCTTTCATTTGAAGCTTACAGATTATTTCTCCAGATATATCAATTCTGGCATATCAGATAGATTTTACCTCGCCTGTTAAATTTTACCATCAAAGACTCAGATATCTTGTGACCTTTTTAACTCATAAAATTACATTATCACTCTTTGAGCTGCATATGTATCTTCCATTACTATAGCCACTGTGAATTAGGGAAATTTTTATTTTCCCTAAAACAATAGTGAACTAAAAAAAGTTGTCAGTAAACATTTCTTGAATGTTGTTGTTTTGTTTGTCATTTATATTTGTTAAATAGAAAAAAAAATTAGAAGGAAGAAAATTTTTGATGATGTAGTGGAAAAAATAGGAGACCTTATTTATATATTGCCTGGGTATATAGAAAATTATGTTTAATCCTCTCCCTAGTGTTTCAGCTATCTGTTGTCATGACCCATTTAGTCTCATTATTTTCCATTATTTTGAATCACTGTTTTCCAAACTCTGAGCCAAAGCTGTTGTTGAAGCATTCCAAGAATTCTTAATCCCTGGAGCAAAGGCCCCCAGGAAGTCTGCGTTGAAAATACCGAATGTGACAGTTACCATGTTGTTCTAAATTATATAATATGAAAAGAACCACTTTTTCATTTCCGCATCTGAAAAAAATATACTTTACTAGTTATGTATTCTGTATCATAAAGCCAAGACTAAATTTACAAATCAGAGTGCTATATATGTTACCTTCTAGCCACTTTCTATTTTGGTCCCATAAAGGGCCAGAAACCCAGCAACTCATAAGACCACAGTTTGAGAGCTGGAAAAACACTAAGGTATTCCTTCTTCCTTTTGGACTTATCAGTTAAAATCCTATATCGACATCAACTTGCTACTTACTTTCAATAAATTATAATTTCTGTTTCTTTCTTTGCTACTTAAGGAATCTGTGTAACTATCTAAACCTCTGATTGAGACATAAGACTTTGCAACACAGTCAACCCTTTTCATCTACCTTTTGCTAGGATGCTCTCTGATCCAGTGGCCTTGTCTCAATGTCCTTCTTTGTAATTATTCTCCTAGCCCCTTTTACCTTTAGAGAAATTCTAGGTGATATTGTATAATCTGCTGCTGCCATAGTAGTGTTGTTGTTTTGTAGCATGTATTTGGTCATTCTTTGTTCCAGCCTGATTTTACATGCCTAAACTGTGAAGCTTTTTGTAATGTCTTAGCTCAATCACTGTTCACTAAGTTGTTAACATTATGGAAAAAAAAAAAAACTCTCTGAAGTACTCTACAAGTGTCTGTAACTTCATAGGTAAGGATATAACTTTCATTAATATATATGCCTACCCAATGTAGGTCTTTTTTATACAGACCCAAAATTTTGCAAGCGTATTACTGAAAGGACTAGCACACTTTCTCATGTTCAGTTAGCATTGCATGGATTCAGTTGGAGAGCAAAAGCTGTCCATCAGTTCTCAGTTTTACTCTTAAAAGCCATTTTTTCCCATTCCCACAATTCTTTGATGTTATCTTATAAACTATTTTCTTTTGTAATTTCTTGAATCTAATGTGCTATGGCCCACTTATATTCACAATGAACCTATCTAGTCATCTTGATCTGTGTCTGGCCACTGGACTCAGATGGCTCTGGAGGGAAAAGTGTGGCAGGTGACCTTGCACAGCTTCCCTCCCTTAAATCCAACTCACTTGCAAGTTATGGCATCATGTCCCTAATGTCATGGTCCTCTTCGAGAACAAAGGACAAACAGCAATAGCCTATATTCACAATGAATATCCATTGCTCTCAATTTAAGTACTTCCAAGATTTAGTGTTTCCACAAAAAAAAAAAAAAAAAGACTTGATCAATACACAGAAAAAATTAGGATGTTTATTAAAATACTCACTGACATCAGGAAACATAATTACTCTCTCTTTATAATGACCTTTATAATCTCAGAAAATATTTTTTCTGATTACATTATATTTATTGTATGCTTTATATTAAACTGTTTTTTATATCAAAAAAGAAGACAGCCATTTTAATTCTAGATTTTGAAGTTCAGATGATAATGGTGGCCATGTGCAAAAAGCTATTCATGTTTGAAAGTGTATCATTTCTTAACCTCTTTGATAGTTTGATAGTTCTGTGATTTGCTTCAACAGTCTGGTTTCATCTTCTCTTGATGGTTGAGCAACTTTGAGGGATGAGTGCATAATGATGTACATTCCATTCAAATTGTACAAAACTGGATAGTTTTAGAAACTACTTGTTTTAATGATTATGTCATTAAAACTTCCTTTAGCTATAATTGCTATTTTATAAACTTAGAAAATATATTGCTCTTTATATTTGGAGGATTCAGTAATAATTGGATGTTGTTTTCTTTTGTTTTAATTTGACATCTGTACACTTTAATCCTAAACTCATCTGTGGAGGGAGAATAATGTAGTTGAAAATACGTGAAATGTGCAGCCAGAGGATGCTTGTTTTATTTCCTACATTCCTATAACCTTTGCTAGTTTGAGAAGGTGATTCAATTTCTCTGGGCTTCATTTTCCCCACCTGTAAAATAAAACTGATAAATTAGAGGTCTTGCAAGATCCCTTTGAGGTTCACCTGAAAGGTTACTGAAATTTGAGGGTCTTGTATTCAGGGAAGGATCAGCATTTACAAGATTTATTAAATTTATGAGACTGTGTTTCATTTAGGCAAATAACATTCAGATGAAATGGTAGTATTTTTCAACTAGTAAAGTATGACTGTGTTTATTATAGCACCCATTTTCTGTGGTACAGAGTTTAACCTGTTTCTAAAACCCCAGAAAAGAAATTGTTCTTTAAGAGGAATAAAATGGTTAAGAATAGAAATGGGACAAAAATCAGATTAGTCAGTTTTGACCAATTCTTTATAACTCCATTTGGGGTTTTCTCCTCAAAGATACTAGAGTGATTTGCTGTTTCCTTTTCCAGCTCCTTGTATAGATAAGGAATTGAGATAAATAGGGTTAAATGACTTTCCCAATGTCACACCGCTAATAAATATCTGAAGCCAGATTTGAACTCAAAAAAATATGTGTTCTTGACTTCAGGGCCAGCACTCCATTCCACTGTGCCGCCTAGCTGCCCATAAAAATAAGATTAGAAATTACAGAAAACTGTGTAAAATGTACTTGTAGATCTCTTTCAGAAAGAAGCCTTTTGTTGGTCATCATTAATCTGGCTTGAGTAAAATGAAATTTGAATCTTTTCACTGTAATTTTGCATAGAATTAGATTTTTCAGAGTTTATATTTAGAAATAAATTGCTGCCAATGTTCCTGACACTTCATTTTGTAAATTGAGAAATCTCCTTAAGCTACCCAAATAATAGAAATCAAATTTAATTTCCATCCAAGAAGCAGCTTGAAAAGAAGCCAAATGAATCAATGACACGATGTGCTCATATTTTTCTCTTGTCTACAGAGTTGGGGGATGGAGGAATAGGAGAAAGATAGGAGGAAAAGATATTTTTGTAGAACAAAGAATCCTAAGTTTAGATTTTTGGCTTCAAGATTTACAAGTATATGACACTGGGAAATTTCCCATTGAATCATAGAGTTGCAAGGGATCTCTAGGCCTATTAAGGCCACACATTACCAAGAATCCTCTCTACAATATCTTCCCAAAGTGGTCATTGGGTCTCTGGCTATAAAAACCTCCTGTGTCTTGCCTAAGGTTGCTCATTGTACATTTCCACCTCTTTCTTAGTGAGGAACTAGGTTTTTGTTGTTTTTTCTATCAGGTGATCTGGACAACTTCTACTAATTACTCTTAGTTTCTAGGCTAAGCTAATAAGATTTATTTCAGTCATTTTTCCGCTAATCTTCACTTTGCTCATCAAAACAGTGAGAGTAATATACTTTGTCGCCTCTAAAGTACAATACAAATGTGAGTTACCTTCTGGAATCTTAGGAGACAAAAGTAAATAAAGCATATACCTGGAAATAGGATTGCCGTTCAACATAAATGATTTTCTCTCTATTTTGAAATTGGGCAAGTCTGTTAACTGAGCATATATTTTTTTCACTTAACTTTGTGTAAATATAAAGTGACCAGTTGAACAAGAAGCACCTCTTTCTATGTACCATGTTTTATTTGGCTAATACATCTGTGGGCTTCATAAAGTTGCTAGAATGTCAAGTATAATTTAAAAGGAATTATTCTAAAAGTATAGTCCACTTATTAAGGAAATTTTCCTAACAACTTTGACTAAAGTTTTTTTGTATTTGTATTTTTTTTTTCTTTTATTTTGTAGAACCTCGGAGTTACACTGAAGGCCTTAATCACTCAGTGGTGATGTCAGACAGCCCAATTGGAACAAACCCTGCTCTGTTTCGGTCTGAGAGGCCAACAACTCCCTGTCAACGGACTTTTCCATCTGCCTGTACAGCTTCAAGCAATAGTCCTCTCCAGAGAGGCGAGAGGTAGGCAGAATTTGTTGGCAACTATCACTTTTTCCTGTTAAAGAAATGGACTTTTGAGTGAGTTAGGAAATAGAGGAATTGCATTACAAATGCCTTTTTTTTTCTGAATGTATTCATGAGCTAAATAATAAACTAATTTAAGCTAAGAACTTTTATCTCCTCAGAAGACTTTTGTTATCAATTACATTATATAATAGTTCATTACTAAAATCTGTCACTGAAATATTAAAAGTGAATTTGGGGAAATTAGTGGCAGCACACTACTTTGAACATGACTCAGAGGACTTAATTAAAATTTTATTCTATGGGGGCTGTGAGCATGTGGCTAATTCCTACACGTACCATTTATCTTTATTATCTTTCATGACCAAAGACTTCAATGGAAACAGAATAGGACTTCTTTTGGAGCTTGGCCAAATTAGAACAATTAGCCATTTTAGCAGAGAGATCAGACCTCTTGCCTTGGCAAAGGTGAATAGAGTAAAAAGATTGCTAGGGTAGAGATCAGGAAATTTGGAAATTATCCTGGCTACCACTAAGCCCAGGCAAGACACACATGAAATAGAAAATTGTGCAACAGTTTTTAAAAGATGTAAAATGAGGTAGTTTACTTCTCAGCCTACCTTACAGAATCATATGAGATTATATTCATTCACTAAATGAATCAGCAAATGCACAGTAATAACCTGCATAATTATCACCTAAAAATTAATTAATTAATTAATTAATAATGGGGTATCTCTCCCCATCATCTCAGCCTCCAAGAATTTACAATCTGAAAATAGTAACAAGAAATTGCACAAAAATTAGCATGGCACATCATATTTTACTGGGGTTTATTAAAACTACAGGGGATTATGGGAATTTAAAAAAGAAAGGTTACCTTCTAGATATGAGGATCAAGGAATATATTTTAGAGAAAGTACATACCAAGGTAAAGCTTAAAGGAGTTGTGGGATTTTAGCAATAGAAGTGACCAAGGCAGAAGGAATGTCTGAGCCAAATTTTTGGAACTAGGAAAGTTTGGTTATGTCTTAGAAGCCATAAGTTTCTCTAGAGCACAGCGTACACTAATAGACAAATATGGGAAGGTAAGCACTGGTCATATTATAGACAGAATTAAATGCCAGACTAAGGCATTTGGACTTTATTCCATGATGATGGAGTCTTTGGAGGATTTAATTGAGGGGAATAATATTAGAGCTACATTTAAGGAAGATTATGACCAAAAACTTCTTGACACTTATATTTGTCCAAAAATAGAATAGGCTGCCTCAAGAGGTAGTAGTCATTTTCCTTAGAGTTTGGTTGTTTGAGTATATTACTATGATGAGGATTCCTTTAGGTCACTGAGATCCCTTCCAACATTCAAATTCTGTCAGTTCATTTTTCCACTGTATGTGTGCTACCACATTTTCTTCATTTAACCACTTCTTTTGTTTTCTTTTCAAATAGTTCATCCACAGCAGAGCACCAATGGCTAGAGAGCAGTCCCAAATCTACTCTTTCACCACAACTGTCAATGATGGGGAGTAGCCGACCCACAGGCTTTCTTTTGGGTTCAGAGTTTTCCAGTCCAGTGCCAGATTCTTCACTCTTGTCTCATTTCCCACCTTCGGAGCTGCAGGTTTCTAATCTAAACCATCATGAAAACTCACCAGCAGAACAGTCCCAAGAAATTCTGGCCAACCCAAGTGGCCGGACCTTCCTAAACTTTAGCATACAGCCTGACGAGAAGCCAGGAACCTTACTGACTAATTCCAACGGAGCATCTAAACCACCCATTGCCCCACTGGCAGGAGTTGTCGACAATGGCTTCTTGCCCCATACTTTTCTCACTGTGGCCCCTGGACACAGCAGTCAGCACAGTCCAGTGCTGCAACATGCAAGCTTATCCCTGCATTCACAGCCTCCCCTTCCTGAGAAGAAGAGGACATCTGAAGGAGACCGCTCTTTTGGCTCCATCTCTCCATCTTCCAGTGGCTTCTCCAGCCCCCATAGTGGGAGTACAATCAGCATCCCTTTCCCAAATGTCCTTCCAGACTTTTCTAAAGTTTTAAGTACCTCCCCCTTGCCAGGTAGGTGATATTATTTTGTATCAAATAATCAGTAATCTCTGCACACTGGGTATGACTTACAGCTGAGTTTAATTAGGTTTTTGTAAAGACAACTTGAATGTTTATTAAAAACAAAAATGACATTTTTGGCTTTTGTGTAAATTGGTCTTAAAAACCCTACAGACCAGATTACTTGGAAACTTTGGGACAGTGTCCTATGGATAATTCTTGTTCTGGTGCCAAACCACCAGCAAAGTGTGATGAAAAATACCTTCTATTAACATATTCTGACTTCTGCATGTCAACAACTTTTATTCATAGCAGGCATAAGAAACACAGATTTTGCTAGACATTCCATTTGCCTTTCAGGCAAAATCACCCTCCTGCTGAGTTCCATATTTAAAAGGAGAATATAAGTGCATATTTTCAAGTTTTATAGCTTCAAAAAAGCTTTTTAATGGTCTTTGCAAACTCCTAATTAAAGTATCCTGGTTTGTTTATTTTATGTTCTTAAAATATTTCATACATCCCCCAAGGTTCTCATTTGAATTGTGGTTTTCTTTCCTCCCCCTTCCCCCTACTGCCTCCACCACTCCAGTGGTTGAACTCCAAATTCCTAGTTAATCAGAACCTTACTGACCCAGGCGAGAAGTTACAGCAGGAAATGACCTTTGCAATTACTACTTTCTAATTTTGTTTTGCAGAAAATCCAACTGATAAACATGTGACTGTGAAATTTGTTCAAGACACATCCAAGTTCTGGTACAAGGCAGATATTTCAAGAGAACAAGGTATGGCATTAAAAACAAGAAATACCAAATACATTTGAAATATCTGGTATCTAGAGCCTAGCTTGATTTGTAGCTACAGGAAAAGGAAAGAAAAGTTTTAGCCTATGAGCATCTGAAAAGCAAGTTAGCATTTCTTGATGTGGATTTAATTAGACTTAGTTTAATTAGAATGCGGACTACTTTTTATTATGCTACCTTAGGGGAAAATGTTATTATCTTTAAATTTTTATGAGAAAGCTTAGCACTAATGAGAAAGAGAAAATGTGGCATGAGCAGTAGGCAAATATGCACATGATGTGCAGGTCTTTACCCCATGAACCAGTCTATGAATTCCCCAGGAGACCCTGAGACCTTCTAACTTTTGAGGCTAAAATAGCTAATTACTATGGATCTGTGGATTCATTTCTATCCCTTTTCAGGTATATCTCTACCAAATTCTTCATTTATATCTTGACCAGTTTTTCATTAACTCTTTTTTTTTTTTTTTAAGAGAAAGAAGAGATGCAGAAAAGAATATTATCACTTTTTAATTTATCATATGCATTTGTTTTATTATTGGCACATGAGCTAATTGGAAATATGGGGATATATCCCCAGCAGATCCATACATGCTTGAAGTTCAAAAGGTTTATGTATAAGTATTTTTAATAAAGGTGTGGATTTGTTATCTTGACACCTTGCATTTGTGCATTCATGTGGCAGGGAATGCTGGGGAGTAAAAAGAGTCCTGCTTTAGACATCAGAACACTCGGGATTATAGAATCATGGGATCATAGACTAAAAACTATAAGGAGTGTCAGAGGCCATCCAATTCAACCACCCCATTTCACAGATTAGGAGGGAAGCCCATCACACAAATATTAAGCATCAGAGGTAGATTTGAACTCAGACCATTGCTCTTTCCATTGAATCATCTCCTAGCTTTGATATTTAAATGGCAAGGTTCATGCTCTTAATTTTCATTTTCTTAATTTGTAAAAAAGAGAAAATGCTTCTAATAGTCATATGTAATTCACAGAATTATTTTCTGTATGAACTTGAGTGTGTGTAAGTCATTTTTCAATTGTGGAATACCATATAGATGTATTTTTTTTTTAATCTAGTAGATTATTTGTAGTTTTAGCTCAGCTTACTTTTTAAAATTTAAAAATGTTAGTATTAATAAGATTTTCAACAAAAGAAGGAAATCCTATTTTTACTCAGACTTTTGTTTGCTTCCCATGTGCTTTGGATCATCTTATATGGAGAACCATTAAAAAGATAGTGACTGTATTGAGACAAAATGTTTTCTTGAGTAAAGGTGATTTAAGAAATTCATTTAAAATTTTTATTTTATGGTTTTACTCTTCAAAGTATTTCTGATGAAAGAAAATCATTCTAAAATCATACCATAATCTTTCTAGTAGCTCGTACAATAAACCTCTCTTCCCTTTTCTTCATTTTCATGCAATTCCAGATTAAATAAATAAAAAAAGAAAAATTTAATACTATTTATTTTATAAAGAATAATATACATAAATGTTATTATTTATATATTATAAATTTTCTTTATTTCAGTAAAAAATATATATTATTCTGATATTGATTTTTTATTATCTATCAACTATCATGGACTATACAGTATGATTAGCATGAGGTTTAGCTACAACTTCCCACTTTTTATGTGTTATCTCTTAGTTTACTTTAGGCAAATCGGTGGATAAGAAAGAGAAAGTTTCCATTCTAAATCTCTTTCCTTCTGACTTTTCAAGGACTAAAGTTTGTGGGTAAAGAAGGCGATTTTGAATATCTTTCAAAATCTGGCCTGAATCAAGGCGTTTGCAGACTGTAAACCTCATTATTGGCTCTCTGTTCAGCATGCTGTGATGAGAAACTTGAGTTAAATCATCCTCCCCCCTCTATCCATCGTAGACAGTCCTTGTGAGTTTTAAATATTTGAGTTAAAGGTCCAACATATGTTTGGTAGAATTTTTTATTTCTGAATAATACTTAATGTTGGTTAAATGGCTTATAAACTTGTCTAAGGAATAGGGCCAAAGTATCATATGCTCCATGCTTTATTGTACAATTTGGAATAGGTATTTTTATGTGTCTATATATTTTAAACAATTCCCCCCTTCTAAGATGAGAAACATATCTTCTCCTTTCATCACTCCTGTTGCTTTTTCACCTGAAAGCATTGCACATACTTCAATATTTTTGATCACATCTTCTCATTAAAAGGCAGTGTATTTTGGTGTAATGTGACTGAAGTAGGAATCCACTCTACTCTTGTTTCATGGCACAAGAGAGAAGAAAATTATAGTTACTACAGAACAGCTGAAATATGGTGAACTGAAATTGCTCTAAAAAGGAGTAAGTGAAATTACACTAAGAAAAACAATGGTGGGAAAATAAATAGAAAAATTATAAACAGAACCATCCAGTCAAAAATGCCACATTTTTGAAGTTAATAATGGACTGATTTTCAATCTATATGAAAGAAGATGGAGGATATAAATCTTGAAAAAAAATCCTGATCATTATTATTAAGCAAAATTGAATAGAAAATATATTAAAAATGATTGACATATGCCCATTTTCCTTTTCTATAAAATGTTTGAGGCTTTATGCACACACATAAAAAGGGGTTCTTTGGTGAAAGCATGAGAAGGACATTGGCAACTTATCGCAAAGGACATTTTTCAACCTACTATATCTTTTCAATCACACAACTATCTGGAATGTGTGAAGCACTAGTTCTCAAACTTTTGGATCTCAAGACTTGTTTATGATCTTAAAAATTATTGAGGATGTTGTTTATGATCTTAAAAATTATTGAGGATGAGAACAAATGGCTTTTGTTTATGCAGATTATTATATTGATATAGACATTTATGCTATAAATAGAAATTCAGTTTAATAATACAGTAGTGCTATGTTGACATAACATCTTAATAAAAACAATTATTTTCCAAAATAAAAAAAATAAATAAATAAATAAAAAGGAGTAAGTGAAAGGATCATTGCTCATGGTGTAATGGTGTCATAAAGAAAAGACTTTTTATCTGTGACCGCCAACATGTGTTTCTTTATTCCTTCCTGTGGTCCCTGCAGCTATTGCCATGCTGAAGGATAAAGAACCGGGTTCGTTCATTGTTCGGGACAGCCATTCTTTCCGGGGAGCCTATGGCCTGGCCATGAAAGTTGCTACGCCTCCTCCTTCAGTTCTGCAACTTAATAAGAAAGGTATTGTGTACTCTTTTACAAAGGAAAAAGTTATGTAGGGTAACTTGGGTGGTGGGGTCTAAGGCTCTGACTCATGTGGAAATAATTACACCATCTAAAATCTTTGTCTAGCTCAGAGCCAGTCAGATCTCATGATTAAATCCAGTGTCCTTTTCATTATCTGTTGGTTTCTTTTCTCTAAGGTAGAGGATTTAGTATTTTACTTTTAACATTTCTAGAGGATTTATTTAGATTTGTATTTATTTTATTGAAATAGCTTTAGATTTATTCTTTATCTGCACTGATAATATGTTTTCATAAATCTAAACTTTTTTCCCCTATATAGTCTCAGTTTATCCATATCTATCTCACTTCTAAGCAGCAAGAATGAGATTTTCTCCAAAGATCTATCTTCTAATATATAATTGGAGATATAATTCTAGGAGATAATCATGGAGCCTAAGTTCTCCATGTTTCCAAATAGTGCTCAAATATATTTCTATTATTCAAATAGTATATACCTATAAACCTCCAACATTTAAGGACCGAGTTTTACCAAGCACTACAGACAATGATTTTAATTCCAAAAAAGAACCTTTACTTGGCTGGAATGAGTGAATAAATGAAAAGCATTTACTGTTACTACATTAACCTGTGGGGACACCAGTACAGAAATAGAGACAAATCCACCAGATTACATTCTAATAGGGAGAGACAACACATAATAGAGAGTTTTGACCAAGAAGAGGTGTTGTAATTAAGAAATTTAGAGGTTAGATAGTAGAATTACAGGAATTTTCAGTAACTAAATAGAGTATAAAAACAGCAGCAGGGCAAAGTTTTAAAATGTGGGCTTTGGAAAGGCTCTTATAATTGACTGGACATTGGAAAGCATAAAAGCATAATCTGGAAATGCATGCAACTATATAGGTAAGTTTTTACTCATCCTTCCTGATACAATAACAAACCAAAGATACTCTTTTGACCAACACTCTTATTGGTAGGGGATCAAGAAATGCTTCATTAGGTGAAAGGAGGTTGGAACTCTTGAAAAATGTCTAATATTTTGATAGCTAATAATAGAGGTACTACACTTGGGAGCTTCCTAGGTTGAGGAAATAGAATGAAGAAAAGGTACAGAGACAGAAAAATTAGGCAGACTTTGAATAGAGGTATTATGGGAGATGACATGTGAAAGGGCATTTAAGCCCTTAAATATTATTAACTCCTCACATTTCTTAATACATTATGGCTTATAAACTACTTTCCTAAAAAAAACAACCCTAAGAAGAAGGTGGTATAAGTATGTAAGTATTATCTGGGCATCTAGAACATTACGTTCTTAGTGCCGAATAAATATTAGTTAGATTGAATTGATTTGACTTGAAATGTGCTGGATAATGATTTTTATATTGAGCAAGAATAAGGATTAAGTTGTGGAAGGATGATGATTATTTTTTTATCCCAACCAATGTAAAGAAATACAATTTATTTATTTACTTTCCTGAAAAGAAAACATTTTTATACAAGTGAAGTCATTAATTGTTTTTTAATTTTAAAGCAAATTTGAGATATAAAGTATGCGTGTAAACATACATATATATATATATATATATATATATATATGGAAATGTTAAAAATTTATAAATTTAATTCAGTCATCAGTGAATACATTTTCAAAGAATATTGACAGCCTTTTTTCAAATTCTGTATTTATATATGTTGTCTCCCCATTAGAATATAAGCTTCTTGAGGACACAAATAATTTTTGTTTTTTCTTACGTGCCTACAGCTTAGCACAGTACCTTGTACAGAGTAAGCCTTTAAGAAATGCTCATTGATCGATGATGGAGGGGAGAGAGGGAGAGAGAGTGGAAACACATTATAAATAATCATTTGAAAAATGTACAACCTCTTTAATGACAAGTTAAAGTCATTTTGGTTCTACAATTTTGTACCCATCACACTGGCAAAAAAAAATGGAAAACAGCCTAACTCATTGCTGGTAGGAGTGTAAAAAAAACCAGATACTGTACTTGCAAACTTGTAGAAACTTTAAAGAGCAACCTAGGTGTATAAAATACAGATTTTTAAAAAATAATCCGATTCTTTGACCTAAAAATGCATAGTAAAGAAGCTATCCTGAAAGTTTTGAAACTCTTCCTGTCTCCCATAAAAAATTTTTTTCTAAATTTTTGTTAGCATTATTTTAATTATAAAAAAAAAAACTGGAAACAACAAATGTACAATCATGAAAGAATGGTTAAGTAAAAAGGCAACATATTAATATAATAGAATATTAAAATCCAGTTAAGGCAAATCAGTGGACAAGATTGGTTGTGCTATTTATTTCAAGTGCTGCAATCAATAAATTTAACAGTAAATAGCAAGTAAGTATAATTGGATATGTTGAGTTTCAGTATTAAATTTTTAATCAAACATCTTAAAAAAAATAATAACAATGAATATAGAAGACAGACATTTTCTGTTGGCTCTTCAGTCCCTAGCATAGAATACACATGTATAAATAACATATGGTTTTGCCTGCTTTTCCTCTCTAGATACTTTTGGCCTCATTGTTAACTTGAAGGTAACAAAATACAGGATGTTTATAGCAAGAGAAAATCATAGTGGATGCAAAGCAGTGGCTGCTTTGACTTTGTTGGCTGAAATGATGTCTTAGCTACTGAATCCTCAGCTATATTCTTGGTCTGGAATAGGATTTTAAGATCCAAGAAGAGGGTTGGAAGGCTCACTGAAACTAGCTAATATGCACAATGAGTCATCATAACAACATTAAATACCATGGAAATAGGCTGGAGGAAGACACCACTCCACTCCCAATCAAGTCCTTCTCTATATCCGATCCCCAGTGACTTTGTTTGAAATTGTACTTCTTACCACTGGCATCCCAACCAGAATTGTAACTCTCTTGGTTTTTGCAATATTGGGTTATTTTGTCCCCTACAATTTAGTGGAGCTGACATTTTCTTCCTATTTTTATGATTTCATTCATTTGTTTATTTTTATTGCTTCTCTCTAAACTAGTCAATTTATATCTCCAGACTTTACCACCACATCTTAAAATTGCCATTTTTTAGTTTTTGTTGGATGTATTGGGACAGAGGACATTAATTCTTTTTCCTTCTGTTTTTATTTTTATTTTTTGTATTTTTCTTTTAGTAGAATGATTTATCATTCAGTAGTATATTATGTTTTATTGTGTGGTTTTAATTCTATTTTTAGTTTGCAAAAAATTGTTAAAATTGTTAATTACTTTGTCATCTGTTATGATGGAAATATCATTGGATTTAGAGGCAGAAAACATACGTTAGTTTGCTTTAATTTCATTTCACATCTCTGTTTCTTATTATCTATATGACCTTACCCAAGTTACTTTAACTTCTGGGCTTCAGCTTAATTTTTGTAAAATGAGGGACTTAATAAGACAGATCAATTTCTTTTGGTCTTTTTCACCTCTAAATATATGGTCTTACTTAAATTTGTTTATTAAGAATGAGAATATTTAAATTCCTGTGTTAAGAATTTTAGGAGCTCTGAAATATGTATGTGTAAGTGCATCCATATATGTATGTAGATATTGATGTGTGTGCTTGCTCAGACACACATTTGTTTTATGATCTTCTTCCCTATTTAGAAACTTTTATCTAACTTCCATTACTTCTGCTCCTCCAACCCTTCCCCCGCTTCTACATTTTCTGATGGATGACTGTTATTGTTTGTTTCTACCAGCAGATATCCAGTGCCTCTCACACCAACATGATAGCTGTAGATTGTGATAACTGAATGTATTTCTTTTCCCATCTAGCATCTGCATTGCCAGGACCATAGTCACTAAATGCATTGATTATTTGGCAGCTTGTTTACTTTTGCCACCGGTGCATTGTCAGGAGAAATCCATGTTCACATCTTTGTTCATTCCTTCCTAAATGTCTCATTTAATGATTTCTTTTTTCCCCCAATCTTTATCAGCTGGAGATTTGGCCAATGAACTCGTCAGGCACTTTTTGATTGAGTGTACTTCTAAGGGAGTACGATTGAAAGGATGTCCAAATGAACCATATTTTGGTAAGTTCCTTGGGAAATTGTTCTCAAAGTTTAAAAACATAGGGAGAGCCATTATGGTTTCTAAATGGAAATCCACAAATAATACTATGGTGGTATTTTTCTTCCTGGGTCAATTTGTATTGTCCAGATCTTGGAATGTCCCTGCTATGAATGGTCATTTTAAAAACTTTTTTCCCTTCATTCCAACAGCCTCAAAACATACTTAATATACAAATAAGTTGCCTGTGCTGAAAAATGCAGAATTCCCCCATTTTTAGTTCAGTTTTCTGTTAATATAACAAATACCCAGGATTATATAGTTTACATGTTATTATATTTCACAGTCTATTTGTACAGCAAAATAACGGTTTGGTCATGTATACTTATTGTGTATCTAATTTATATTTTAATATATTTAACATCTAGTGGTCATCCTGCCATCTGGGGGAGGGGGGTGGGGGGTAAGAGGGGAAAAATTGGAACAAGAGGTTTGGCAATTGTCAATGCTGTAAAGTTACCCATACATATAACCTGTAAATAAAAGGCTATTAAATTAAAAAAAAAAAAGTTTACATGTTATTCATGTCATTTAGCTTTAGCCTTATTTGTAACTGATAGAAGTTGATTTTTTTTTAGTCTAATTCCTAATTATTCTTAATAAGCGATTGAAAAAGTGAGATAAACCCTTTGCAGAGTGCCTGACACAAAATCTTGTTCCCTTTCCCTCTGCTTACCAAAGTATAAAGCACTATATATAGAAACAAACTGGCAGGGCAATCTTTGCCAGAGAATGTTTGTTAGTGTTTATTTCATTGCTGGTATTAAAAGCATATTATTTATTGACTTGACTTCTTTGGGTTGAATTATTTTAAAATGCTAGTTTATTGAATTTCTACTTTTTTCTGTGCTCAGGATTAGCACTGCCATTGTTCCATGTTATTAAATTTATTTTTATTCACCTCAGAGGACAGAACTTAGACCACTAGAGAGAAAAGAGAAAAAAAGTTTTTTTTAGACAATCCTTTAGATTCCTAACAATGAGTCAAATGTCCAAAGATGAAAATATCTTAGTTGACAAATAATATGGGGCAGGTAGTATCAGATGTTTTTTATTCACTGTTTCAAGCAGGATCTGTCTATTTTGATGATGGTGATGACATTTGAAATCATGTTTTTAATATTGCTGTCTATCTCTTATACTCTCATTACACCTAACTAAATTTCTGCATATGTTCAAAAGGTTGGGAGTAATTGAGATGTTCAAAAAGCACAGTGAGAATACTCTTAGTCTCTCCTGGTTAAAGCATCTAGCTCCTGACAAACCCTTGTATCTCAACTCAAAATGTGCCAACTTCTAATTGCCTCAAAATCTCAAATAAAACCTAACAAAGTTCATCTTTCTTTGCTAGAAAAAATGAGCTAACATGGGTATTATATTCTTGGAGGTATAGGAACTTCTGACATTTTAGATTAGGGTTTTCTGATTGTGTGGTTGTAGCAGATTTTTACTGATAATACTTCCCCCCGCCCTTCTATCACAGAATCTTAAATTTTTATTTAAAACAAAACTGATTTATTCTTCTTGCCGCCTATTCTTTCTGTCCCCAACTTCTTCCTTCCTAGCTTCCCGTCTCCACCTATTAAAGTCCCAAAGCTAAGTCAGTTCTAGAAGGTGAGAAAGTCCATAGCAGACAATTTGGATGTCTTCTTAGTCTCCATTATATCTTAGATTCAGAAACTCATTTAGATGGGGAAAAAAATCTTTACTAACTTACTCTTATTTCACAAATAGATACTAAAATTGAGAATTTATACCAGTTATGTAGATATTTTAAAATGCTTATTTTCTTTTGAGAAAGGTGGTAATTTTTTGGTTTGTTTGCATATCAGATACAAATTGAAATATTTTTCTCCCCTTCCTTCTCCTTCTCCTTTCCATCTCCCTCTCCCTTTCCCTCTCTTTGTTTCTATCTCTCTGTGTGTCTCTCTCTATGTCTCTCTGTCTCTCTCTGTTTCTCTGTCTCTTTCTTCCTCTCTGTTTTTTTGTCTTTCTCTCTCCTCCCCTCTCTGTTACCCTCTTTTTCTTTTTCTCTCTGTGTGTCTCTTTCCTTCCCTCCTTCCCTTCTTTTCTCCCTGCTTAACTTTATCTTTTTCAGGGAGCTTGACAGCTTTGGTATATCAGCATTCCATTACTCCTCTGGCATTGCCATGCAAACTCCTCATCCCAGACAGAGGTATGTTTGTCCAAAAATGTAATGTTCTCTTCAGTATGCTGACCTTCACTTAGCTTATTTTGATTCCAAAATACAACTACTTTAGCAGCAGCAAGCATATTTTAGAAAAATAAAATTTGTGGCTTTCCTCCAAAATGTAGTTAAATTCTGAGCTGAAAATAAGAAAGTGAAATCTAATAGAGATAACATTTATATCCTGCATTTAGATTCAGAATAGCAATTGTACAAATATAAAATGGGGTACACAGTTGAACGCTTCATATGAAAACAAAATCTGGAAAATTGATTATCACAAGCTCCACCTCACTATGTCATTTCCATTGTATAGGATTATAGATGTAAAGCTGGAATGGCCCCCCAAAACCATCTAGTCTAACCTCATTTTATAAATGAAGAAAGAGATGTCCACAAGGGTGAGGAAACTACTGAAAAAATTAACATAATTTGAAATTGCAAGGATACATTTCAGATGAGAAATAATGTTTACGCTGAACTGCAGTCCTTTTATTATTTTAATTTCAGTATACATTTTATGAGGTCATTGATAAAAATGGAGGGGTCTAGAGCAGGGATGTTAACCATGTATGTTGGGGCCATGTTGTCACCCACAATACTTTCAAGTACAACCTAACAGATTCATATATAATTGGGTTTTTTTCCCCCTGAGGCAAAAGTGACTTGCCTAGGGTCACACAGCTAGGAAGTGTTAAGTGTTTGAGACCAGATTTAACCTCAGGTCCTCCTAACTTCAGGGATGGTGCTCTATCCACCGTGCCACTTAGCTGCCCCAAATGGGAAATATTTTAACAAATTAAACTATCTTAGAGTACAGGTGATGTTAATATAGTTTCCTAAACCAATATGCCATAAACAGGGACTTATGATTAATTTATGATTAATGACCTTTGCTTCTCTTTGAGTTTTTGCCATCTAGGGGAAGACAAAAATAATGAGGTTCATAAAAGGAATGATTGAAGAGTTAGAATTTTAGCCTAAAAAGAAGATTGATGTGATACAGAACAAATGTCTTCAAAAACTGGAAGGTCTAGCGTGTGTAGGAGAGAATAAAATTATTCTGCATAGCAACAAGAGGCAACAACATTAGGAACAACAGGTAGAAATTAAAAGGCATATAAAATGAAGTTTTCTAACAAGCACTACTTGTTGAATGAATTAATTAGGTGAGTGGTTTGTTAAACCTTTTCAAGCCTAAATGGTAGGACAATGAGTAGTTTTGTTATTCTTATTTAAAAGAGCCTCAGTTTCCTCAATATTCCCATTGAGAATATTGTACAATGATCATCCTTATGGTTCCTTTTGGCCTAATTTTATGATTCCCAAAGCCTTTAATATCCATAGTAAATGGTTTATATTTTCCCCAAGACAAAATCTCAGACATGAGACCTATGCTAGGACAGTTGTACTGTCCCAGGGTGTTTCTCCTTGAATTTTTAAAAACTGTGTCACCATAAATCTTGTTCATCTGTGTAGTTATTCACTTTTTCTTGCTTCTTATAGATCCATTGGAAGAAATGGCAGAAAATTCTCCACAAACAGCTGCGAATTCTGCGGCTGAGCTTCTAAAACAGGGAGCAGGTGGGTAATTACTTCTATTTAATTGATAATAAAGGTAGTAGGAAATCCAAAGAAGGAAAGAGATATAGCTTTCTATATTACAGGTACTTCCCATGACCCTCCCACCAATTTTTTGTAAATTCAGAACTTTTCAAAATATTTACAAGTTTTTGTTCTTTTCTTTCTCTCCTTTAGAAGTTTGGGAAGCTATAGGATCCCACATGTGTATTATCTTCTGTCTCTGTCTTGAACAGTCTTTATGAAGAGAAATAAATAGCAAGTGTGCAGTGATTGATGAAATAGAAAAAAAAAAACACCCATAAATGTGAAGTTTGAATTTATGACCTCCATGCCAGCATATTCAGATTCAATTTTAACATGCATACTTTTGTTGTCAGGATTCTTTTAAAGCAGGCATTCTTCACCTGAGTTCCATGAACTGTGTACTCTTAAAAAAAATGTTAATTATATGCCAATATAATTGGTTTCCTTTATAATCCTGTGTCATTTTATTTTACCCATTTAAAAGCATTATTCTGAGGAATATGCCTTTTCCCTGTACTTCTTCAGATTACCAAAGGCACCAAATAATATAGTATATAGTACATATATTAATATAGTATATATATTATATATATATATAATATATATATATATATATATATATATATATAGAGAGAGAGAGAGAGAGAGAGAGAGAGAGAGAGAGATTTATATTAGTACAGAAACCATATTTATTCTGCTTCTCCCTGTTTCACAGGATCTTTTCTGGCCTTTACTTGCTTCAAAATCCCTATATTTACTTAACCTGTTCAACTTGAGATTATCTTCCACCTTTGAATTTCTTGCCCCAGTTTCCTACAACTGCTGATCCCTTTCTAGATCCCAACCTTGGATTATTGTCACTCTCTTCTTTCTGTACTTCTGGGTTATATGTTGCTAATCAAAGATGGAGGAAGTCAGACAATGGTACTGATTGGATACATTACCAATTTGTTATCTGGCTCTTTCATTGCTGCACATTTATTCATTTATTCTTCTCTATTCAGCTTTCCTTAGAATGTCCTAAAATAATTATTATAAACCCTTTCTTACTTTTTAGTACCATCTATGCCATTGTTTCCCTGTTTTAAATTAAAAGAACACCTTGCCTAATAATTCACTAAGAAAAATTGAGAACATTAGTCATAGATTCTTCATACTTCCATCTACCATAGTAGTATTCTTGATTCTTTCCTTCTGCTCCAGAGTTAGAGTAAGAGGTATCCTTTCTATGCCATTGCCAGTCCCAGTCCTCATGGTCTTGATCCAATCCTGTCCATGCTTATATCTTTCATCAGATTGTTTTCTTAATCTTTTCCCCTCTAATTTTCAGGCTTTCCTAGTTAACTGATTCCTTCTTTGCTGTCTTCAAACTTGTGGGACATCTGTCTTTAAAAACAATTTTGTATCATATCCCTTTCCTTTCCCTACCAGACATAAAGAGAAAAGTTGCTTGTATTCTTTGCTTCAACTTTCTCACCTCCTCACTTCCTTGTAGTCTGACTTCTGTTCCTACCATCTGGCTGAAACCAATCTTTTCAAGGTCACCAGTGATCTCATTATTTCTAAATTCCCATGGCCTTAGTCCTTATCCTTATTGAACTCAGCAGAGTTTGTGTGTACCACATTCTCCTTCTTGATGATCTTTCATCCTTTGATTTCCTGACATTGTTCTGTCAAGATTTTTTTTCTTTGTATTTGTTAGACTTGTTCCCCTTCTCCTTTTTGAATTCATTGACCATGTCCCTTTTGTGGATCCTGAATGTAGTCTCTGTCTCATTTTTCTAGCCACACTCATCAGTTGCATAAAGCCCCATGGATTCAGCTAATAGTGTTTGTCTGGATAATTCTCAAATATTCAGATCCAATCTTCCTTTTACAACTGCCTATTTGATGTGGCTATTCTATATAAACCTCAAATAAAACATGTCTGAGATAGACTTAATTATATTTCCCCTTAAATCCAACCTTTCCTCTAGAATCCTTATTTCTGTCAAAGGGAAGACAATTCTTTCATTTACCATAGTTCACAAATTCTGAGTCATCCTCAGTTCATCTTGATTTATCCTTTCATTATCTAGTTAGATACTAAGTGTTATAGATTGAACTTCAGTCTTTTCCCAATTGTTTTTTTTTCTCTATTTACACTAACTATTTCAGTCTTGGCTGTCATCCCCAGTCTCCCAGCATGTCATAATAACTTCCTATTTGGCTTTCCTCCATGTCTTTCCCTTGTCCAGTCCTTCCTCCACACAAATGTCAAATCGATATTCCTAAAGGACAGATCTACTCATATTTCTTCTCTGCTCAAGAAGCTTCAATGCTTGCCTATTGATTCTAGAATAAAATATTTTCTGGAACTTATTCACAATCTGCCTATTTTTCCAAGAAGGTTGTATATTATTCCTTATCAGGTATCCCATGTTCCAAACAAATTTGGTTATTTGCTAATCCTTATATACATCATTTAGGATATTTTGCTTCTGTGTCTTGGGGTGGGGTGGGGAATAAGTATTTATTGAGTACTTTCTATGTGCCAGCCATTATGTTAATGCTTTACAAATCCAAGACTTTCCATATCTGCAGTACTCTCCCTCCTAAACTACACCTTTTATAACAATTAAAATCCACTTCAAGAAACCCTACCTGATTCCACCAGTTGTTAAGTGCTGTACCCTTACGTCATTTTGTATTTATTTTGTATGTATACTGTAGTGCAGGGTAATGAATAACTTAAAATAAGAATAACTTGAATTGAAATCCTCCTTGTAAAACATGCTGGTCCCGTGACTGTGAGCAAATCACTTAGTCACTTAGTACCCTAAGAAATTTTTTGACTAATAAGTTGCAAAGTGGGTAGCAACTTGTATTGATAGAGAAGGTTTCTTTCCTTTAAGTTCCTATACTAATAAAATTAGGTTTGGTTGATTTAAACCAAACAAATCATACATTGTTCACACACACACACACACACACACACACACACACAACTACTATATCCCCCTAGTAGAAATGTCAGTACCTTGAGGGAAGGAACAATCTTGGTTTTGTATTTGTATCCCCAAGTATCAGACAGGTGGTAGACAGTGTAGAGAGTATCAGTTCTGCAGCCAGGAAGATTCAGCTTCTTGAATTCAAATCCGATCTTTGTTACTAACAAACTGTGACTTTGGGCAAATTACTTTACTTTACCTTACTTTCCCCATGTGTAAAATGATCTGGAAAAAGAAATGTCAGACTATTTCATTATCTTCTTCAAAAAAGCCCTAAACGGATCCATAAAGTTGGACATAACTGTAACAATTGAATAACCAATTATAAATACCTCCCTGAGTCTGATACAAATAGTAAGTACTTAAATTCTTAAGCTGATTGATCTGAAGGAACAATACAAGAAAAGAATGAACATCTTTAAAATAAAAAAGCTACATTAGTTTTAAGGTCTCTGAAATAATACCCATATTTCACTTGCCTTTTTTTCCTCTAAAAGATTTAAAAGCCCTAATTATTGGGTGATAGAATCATCTGTCCAAATAACAATCAGTACAGTTCTTGACTTCTAGAGAATGCTGATTTCATCGAAACATCAGCATTTTAAATCATTTAATTTGAGCTAATTCTAACATGTTCAGAGAGAGTGACTAATTTTCAACAGTCTACAATTTGATGGTCTTTTAGCAGAGTTGGTTACCAGAACCAAAGACAGATACCAGCTCCTTGATACAGAAGGCTAGATATTTGCTTTTTGGATTCCAGTGCACTCTGAAACCCCCTTCAGTTAAAATTAAAGCTTATTGCTGTGTTCTTTTCAATCCAAGACAACTACAATATATACAACGTTGAGAAGGAGGGGCAGACATCCTAGTGAACATGCCAGATAGTCCCATCTGGTAAACATCATATCAAGGATCATTTAGCCCAGTGGAAATTTAATTAAACTTAATCGGGTTAAATTGTATAAATTTGGAAATTTAGTAGGCAATCAGGAAGGACCTATTTTTATTTCGTTCCATTGTTATTTCTGGCTCATGTCTAACCATCATCCAGTTGAGTCACTTGAGGCTAAAGCTTTCTAAGAAAACAATTCTTGCTCTGGCTCTCAGGCACCTTCTTGGAAGCTTATGGACCTTTTCCCTCATTGGCTTAGTACTCATATGTTAGATGTGTTTTTAAAGAGCAGTCATATTTTCCTTCCAGTATCTGATCAAACTCACAACTCTATATACGTATACATAGATATATGCACATGTACTCTATATAGCAGGAAGAGCTGTTCTTGTCTAAATGGAAGGACATGGTTTAGCATTCCCAATCCTTACCCCCCACCGTCACTTTCTCCATTTAAAAAAAAAAAAAATGTGTGATTAAAATAGAAATTGATCAGAGGTTCTTAAAATGATGCTTTTCCTTGAAACAGATTATGAACTAAGGCCTCATTAAAGTCATGCTTATGCAGCAGGCATGGGAAAGGGAAAGGAAATGGGTACATTCTGTATGGAATTTGAAGTGGAATCATGGTGATTTAATAGCACAGAGAAAAGCTTTTTAAACTTAACTCTGAAGATGAGCTGTGCTTTCAAGAGATTTACAAAGAGAGATGAAATGAAAAATTAGCTTCACTTTTTTTCAAGAGCCGGTGTCTCTCAGATCATCTCCAGAATAATGGACTTAACTCTTATTTCACTGATGTATCTTAAGTCAGACTCATAGAAAACTAGAGCGTAATTAACATATCTTAGAAGTCATATATTCTGGCTTTTTTTTTTTTTATCAAAAAGAAAACTGAGACCCCCAGGAAGGAAATACTGGATTCTCTGTGGAACCTTGGCCAAGTCACGCTGGCCATCCATTTTAGTGTGTACAAAGTTAAGAGGATTGGACTTTATGTTTCCTCAGATCCCTTCCAGCTCTAACTTAGGGACTGGTACTAAATAATCACTGCCTCTCTATGCTCCAAAGTCTCTGGTTGGTTTTCTAAACCTTGCCTATTAGTTCAGCCTTGTCTTCAGATGGATAAAGTCACTTTGTTCTAGTCTTCTTTATATAGCCACAAAATCCACGTGGTTGGCACTCCTTGTTCCAGAGGGTATTCAGCTGAAAAAAAATGAATTTGGAAAAGAGCTCTTTGTGGCCAAACTCTGCTGGCAGAAATATCTTCCCTAGACTGTTTCCAGTTCAGTTTACTCAGGTGGATTCAGTAGACGTGCATTTGCATGTACATTTACTTGCATATGTGTACTGCTTCCCATAATAGAATGTAACTTCCTTGAGAGCAGGGACTTTTCCATGTTTACTTGTGCATTCCTAGGCCTGACATAATAATACGTGGCGCATAAATACTTATTGGTTGGTCTGTCAGGTACCAGAGGCTATGTAGAATTTATCTATAACTCCATTGTTACAGAACTTATGCTCAAGTAGGCAAAAAAATTATGTTGTATTTTTATAGTGATTATGATCATAGATCTAAGAATTGGCAAGTGCTTTACCTAGCTTATTTCCTTTGATCCTTACCACAATCTTATGAGGTTGGTGTTATTTTAAAGAAATAAACTGAGATTGAGAACCTAAATTTCTTGCCCATTGTTATATAGTTAATAAGCATGGGAGTCAGGATGGATCTGAACTCAGTTCTTCCTGATTCAAAATCCAGTGCTTTGTTCATTGAGCTGTCCAACTGACTCATCATTATCATTTTTTTTTCATAAGGCACCAATGATCACTACATACATTATTAAATATCTTTATTATAGAAATATAGAACAATTTTGTTAGAATAATATAATAGAATAATATTTTAACCATAGATAGTTATCACCATCACATTGTATATAGGAACTGCCATTTTATTTGAGTTTTAATGTTTGAGTAGCAATTCAGTCTACCAAGAGAAAAGGTAGAGGATCATTTGACAAAGCTAATGAAATTTTGTGTTTGGGGGTGGGGGAGATGGTCATCTTCTTTGTAGAAGGTTAGAAAATTCATGGAGGAAAATAATAGAAAATAAGAATAGACTGATCTTTTAAGACCCCCAATACAAATAAAAAATGGAACTCTTTACCTGGTGGTATAGAGATCCTCAGCAACTATTCTTTTATTCTTTTAATTAGGAAGCATTCTCATTTTATTGTAAAGAAGCCATGCATGAATTCCTTCAAACAAAAATGAGAAGATCTGAAGCATTTCTGATGCTGTGTGTTCCCATCACAATAAGAAAGTATAATGTTAATGAAGATTAGATCTTATGTAACTTTTGTAGATCCTGCTATCAACCCTGAGGGAAAACAAAAATCAATTAAGGAAAGAGAGAGGCCTTGAAATGCAGGTGAATGACTCCATTCTACAAGAAACTGACCGAGCAGTACAAAAAACTTGAACAGGTGGGGGATAGAAGAGGTGTAACTCTGCCAAACAGTTGCTAAGAGTCATGAAGAAGGGAGATATTAGTTTTGAGAACACAAAAGCCTGAATGTAAACCACTTGGGAACTTATTCCTGGCTCCTTTCCAGCGGTTTTGTGTGTTAAGTGTGCAGGTGTGAGGGACTTCTGAAAGATCTTAACTGGGGTGTGACAGTGAGAAGCAGCTATAAAACTTGGGTAGATAGTAGCAAATTCAGAGAAAATTGATATGCTAATAGAAAGTTGGGGTCATGGGATTTTTTTAAAAAGGAAGTTGGAGATTCTCTATAATTTTTATAGTTTTTTGTCACGGCCCTTTTTCTTCTGAACTCACTGATCATCCCAGAAATGAAGATTGTCTTTTCAAGGGGAGTAGGAATTGTTGGGCTAGTCCAGACCTTCTTCCTTATGGACTCTGGACATTTTGGCATTCTTTTGTCTAGCTGATAGTTATGTGGAATGGCAGTATGAGGCTGCAGAAAGAGTGCTCTATTTGGAGTCAAGACAATCTGATTTATTTTATTAATTCAACTTTATTTTTAGTTCTGTAGTCTCTCCTTCCCACTCCCCTACCCTTCAGGAGCACAAGAAAAACAAAATCCATTACAAATATAAATATAGTTAGACAAAACACTTTCCTGCATTAGTCATGAGAAGAAAAAAAGAAGGGAAAGAAGAAAAGAAGGACAAAAAATAAAGAAAGGAGTAGAGACAGAGACAAAGAAACAGACACACACACACACACACACACACACACACACACACACACACACACAATGTCTTCATTTGTAATCAAAGTTCCTCAGTGCTTTCTCTCTCTCAGTAAATAGCATGTTTCATCATTAATCCTTTTCCATAATGGTTGGTCATTGTATTGATTAGAATCATTGAGTCTTTCAAAATTGCTTATCTTAATATTACTTTTGTAATGTAACTTGCCCTTCTCATTCTGCTCATTTCACTTTGTGTTAGTTCATACAAGTCTTCCAGGTTTTTCTGAAATGATTTCTTTCATTTTTTTTATACTGCATCATAATAATACTCCATCATAATAATAACTCCATCATAATGATAACTTGTTTAGCCATTCTCTAGCTGATCAGCATCCCTCAATTGCCAATTCTTGCCATACAAAAAAAGCTTCTATAAATATTTTTGTTCATGTGAGTTTTTCTCTTTTCTCTTTGATCTCTTTGGAATGCAGACCTACCATAATAACTTTTTGGGCATAGTGCCAAATCACTTTTCACAATTTTTGGACTTATTCATAGCTCCACCAACAATGCAACTACTTTTTTTTCCCACAGCCCATTTTCTTTTTTCCATCACCTTAGCCATTTATGATGAGTATAATCTGGTATTTTTAGAGTTGTTATTTGTATTTCTTTAATTATTAGTGACTTGTAACTTTTTTTCCCACAAAACCATTAATAACAGATTTCTTCTTCTGAAAATTGCCTATTCATCTTCACTGAACATTATGAATTGGGGAATCAATAAAACTGCTTTTGAATCTCATCTCTATCATTTATGACTTGTTCCCTGGGGCACAGTTTGACCCCTTTAGGTATAAAACAAGGTTCTTGGCTTAAATTATTTCTAAGGTCCCTTGTACTTCTAAATCTATTTCCCTCTGAATCTTCTCTCAGGTAGAGACATTGACAGAGAGTCCTGGCTGTCATGGCTAATCTGTAGATCTTTAAAGTCAAAACACTTATATTGTTGGCTCAGCTAACCAGGTAGGGATCAGCCTTGTTAATTCAGAGGCTTGGGTTTACACAATTTCTCTCCCAAAGCAGTGTGACTTCTCTTCTAGAAATAACCATGTACCACTTCCATTCCTACAGAAACCTTTCCTGACAGTCTATGAAATTTCTGACATTTAACCATGAACTCAGGAATAGCAATAAAGATTATTGTAAATAATAACAATAAAGTTAACATTTAAATTGTACTGTTAAAGTTTATAAAATGCTTTACATATATTGTCTTATTTGATCTACACAACAACCCTAACAGGTAGGTTCTATTTCCATGCATAGGAAATTGAAGTTGAGAGAGGTGAAGCTAGTGAATATCTGAGGTGAGATTCCAACTTAGCTGTTTCTGTTTACAAGTCCAACACTCTATACTCTATACTATATTATATAAATAATACACCAGGGCTTCTTAAATTTTTTCCACTCATTGTCCCTTTTTACCTGAAAAATTTTTACCTTACCCTCAATATATAAATATGTAAAATTGGTACACAAATCAAACATTTACTGGTAATAAATCATAATTTTGTGACACCCTCCCCCCAATTTAGTTACAAGACCCTACCAGGGCTTGCAAACCACAGTTTTAAAATCTAGGTCTTATGCCACTTAACTATCTTGTCATAGAAACACTATCGAACTAGGAGACCTGGCTTCTAATTCCAGCTTTCTTACTAGTTAATATGTAAACTTGGCAAGTCACATGCCTTTTCTGGGTCTTAATTTTCTCCTCTCTTAAATAACAGGGCAAGACATAATGATCTTTTATGTCCCTTTAAGCTTTAAACTGATTTTTTCCTTTTTTTTTTTTAAACAAGTGGACATTTCTCTCCCATTGTACATCTATCTGCTATAGCCTCAACACTTGATGGGACCTGGAATAGAAGTTATAGAACACTCACTCCTACTCCTTTATTTTACATACTGAGACCTACAAAGATTAAGGGGTTTGCCTTAGGAAATGTCTTCCTCTTTATAAATTCTTTTCCATTACTCATGTGATGATAGTACAGATTTGTGGGTTTCTCGGACTACCAAGTATAAATAGGACTATCATTGGAATCAAATATAAACCCTGCTTTTTTCATCTTTTTTTCCCCTCAGATATATCCTAAAATGTCTGGTTCCTAATTCTTTGGCTTTTCAGATGCCTTATAATAGCATATCCTTTAGTAAATATGGCAAAATTGAATGAGAATAAAGAATCCCAGATATGAAAATGAAGAGTTAAAATCCAGGTGAAACTGGACCATATTCTGTGTCTGGGGAGAATACGTAGTAAATGTTTTTTTTTTCCTTTTTAAAACTATTTTTCGGGTACATGTTGGCCTTATTGAATAAATATTACTAAGGTAGCCTTTTCTCCATAAGAATGATTTTTCTTTTAAAAGAAAAATGCACAGGTAGGAATTTTTCCCGTTTGTTATATCTGAATGACATACTATTCAGAAAAACATAAGCAAAGAAAAATGTTATCTTTCATTTCATTTAATGTTTCATTGGCATGGAAAATGGGGACCCTTTTTTCCCCCTCTTACTCATGGAAATGTCTAGAAGCCTAGAGAAATGGAAATAAAAATAAAGCTAAGTGGTAGTACAGAATGACTCTTATCTTCCAATCCGGAGGAAACATTCTTGGTGTTTTGCCAGTGAAATGAATGGTCCTGTTCAATGAAATGAACTTTAGTTGCAGCCTGAATGTCTTGAACATCCGTGAAATGCCCTCACTAAAAGAAATACTACAAGCTTCTGTTTTAGCCACAGTAAACAAAGTTAAAAGGGTGGGATGAAGGTTTTATAAGGCCTAATTTATATTCAGTTATTTGTCTTTTTTTTTTTCCTAAGAAATGATGAAAAAAAAAACAAACTCTAAAACATTCCCCAAGTATTGATTCAGTTAGAAAACATAAGAGTACAGGCAGTTCTTAACTTACAAATAAGTTGTGTTTCTGAAGTTTGTTTGGAAACTCAGAATGCATTTTCCAAAAGAAACTGTTATAAATGATTGTGAGGTTCCCAAGGAAGCCCACAAAAATCCTATTTAGCCATGGAATGTGGTTGACCTTTTCTACTAATGGTCCTATTTCAATTAATTCTAAATTGCCATTTTTAATACTTTATCTAGGAAAATGTCATCCAAACTCTAAAACTCAGAACTAAGAAAAACTTCTTCTCGCAGCAGTGGTGACTCCATTGGCAGTGGGTGAAGTGACCCTCTGACCATGCAGCTACATAGTAGTAACTTGTTTACTTTAAAAAAAAAATCTATTATATTTTGAATTTATGGAAGAAAATAAGCATTTCTAGAATACAATATAGTTTAAAAAAATGCACCTGAAACTGCAAATCTTTTATGTACAAATATTTATGTATAATAAAATCATTATATAAATTTCATTATTTTTTCTGTCCTCCTTTCATCTTAGAGATGGCTACTATTAGATACAAAAGTATATGTGTGTGTATGTGAAGTCATTCTTATATATACTTCTATTTATCATTTGTTTCTCTGGATGCAGATAATGTCTTCCTTCATGTATCTTATGTTACTTTGTTACTTTGTTAGTTACTTTGGATATTTATAACAGTAAAAATGATTTATTTACTCAAAGTTGTCTTAAAATAATATTACTATTACTCTCTACATATTTCATTCTTCATCATTTCATGCAAGTCTTTCCATGTTTTTCTAAGATCATTGAGCTCATCATTTCTTACATCACAGTAATGTTCTTTCACAATTGTATCTTGTTCACTTTTTACATGTATTCTGCATCTGCAAAAGAAAGCACTCCCCTCCAATCTGGTAATAAGATGATAATTCATTAGTTATACAGTTTTTAAGTTTATAGAATACTCTTCCCATCAATTTTATGATAAAAGAATTTCTAGACCCATTTTATTCATGAAAAAACTCTGGCCAGTGAGAGAGCTTGGTATTGGAGCATCCCTTTTGGAACTGGAAGGGCCTTTAGAGATAATTATAGCCATAGAATCCAGAGGCTGGCTAGTCCAAATCATACCTGAATAAAAGTATTTTCTGTAGTATTCCTGGGAAGGGATCATTCAGGCTCTATATGAAGGAAAGGCAGCTACTTTCTGCTTCAAAAGTAACTATGTTACTTTTGGATAATTCTAATTGTCGAAAGTTATTTTTTTCTTACATCAAGACTAAATTTGTGTGTTTTCCATTACTTGCTCTTTTGTCATCCAGGTCCAAATATCCTATTGCGATTGTTCACTCATTTCACTCATGTCCAACTCTTTGTAACCCCATTTGGGGTTTTCTGGCAAAGATGTTGGAGTGGTTTGCCATTTCCTTCTCCATTTCACTTTACAGATGAGTTAACACTGTTAAAAGACAACCATTAATAAGTCTAATTCTCCTCCTATATGATAGTCTTTCAAAATATTAATAGCAGATAGCATTTTTCTCATAAGATTTATATTTCTTCCTCTAGATACATAACCAGTTCCTTTAGCCAGATTTCACATGTCGATTATGACATGTGAAGTCTGGCTAAATACCATCATTCTGGTTTCCCTCATCTGGAATTCTCAAATTTAACATCTTTCATAAAATATGGTCTCTTGAATTGAGCATATTGCTCTAGATGTGATTGAACAAGAGCATGATTACTCAATTGTGTCATGGATTAGACATCCCTCCTAGATTTGTGTTATCTGAAAATCTGACAAGCCTTTATTCAAGCCATTGTAATTAGCACAGAACCTAGCACAAATCCTTGGACAAGACCACTGTTGTTGTTGTTGACTCATTTTAATCCCGCCCAGCCCTTTTTGACTCCTTCTTGATGTTTTCTTGGCAAAGATAATAGATGTTTGCCATTTCCTTCTCCAGCTCATATTATAGATGAGGAAACTGAGGCAAAAAAGGACTTGCCTGGGATCTCACAGATAGTATGTCTCAAGAGGCTGAGCTTAGAACAGCCAGATTTTCCTGACTTGAGGCTATTTCTCTACTACACCATGCTGCATCTCTTTCCATGCTCTTCTTAAGAACATTGACAATGTCTTAGCACTCAACATATATTTACCAGATTACCAGATATATCAGTCTATTGGAGGGACTACAAAGTAGAGAACACCATCGATTACACTTGAATCTATATTCTCCAAAACTTCAAACTCTTTCTACTACTGCATATTAAAGGATGTTACAAGAAATGGATTTATGGTAGAAAAAAGGGAAAAGAGATACAGGGAAATTAAGGAAAGTTAAAAACAAAATGTGTTAATAAAATTTATTTTAAAAAATGAATATACTTCTCAGCCTTCCATATTAACATAAAAATAATCTGCCTTTATCTCTGAATCTTCATAAGAGAAAATGCAGCTTTAAAAGGCCAATATCTTTCTGTGAATTCAGAAAGGAAACAGTCCAGTTGTCATATTCTAAGGTTTGGGCTAAAACTCCAGAGCTGCAGTCTCCCATTTATTACTTATATGGGACATTCATAAGTTGAATATCAGTTTTCACATTTTCTTTCCTTAAGGAGATCTTGCAAATGACATTCATCCTTTATCCTATATTGCTAAGTTATTTTTATTGTATAAATTTTTATATTGAGCAAATTAACTAATAATTGAGTTTATGACAGAAGGGTATTTTCAAATAAGGCAGACGTGAAAATGTACATCTCTTTTGCTTCTTAGATCAATAAATCAATAAGCATAGTAAGCACTTAAGCAGTGATTATTGATTGATTTCAGCTTTATTCCAAATTACTCTCCTTCACAAATTGCATTCCAGAAAAATTGGACAACAAACTGTTTCCTGACTTCAAAGTTCCTTCAGCTCCCTTTAGATGAGGAATTATTATTCCCCTCTGTCTAGAATGTACTTTTGCTTTTCATAATGTTTACTTTTATTCAGGACTTGAATATACTCAGGTACTATCATCCTTTTTAAACATTCCTTTATCATCTTAGTTACTACTGTTCTCTTTCTTATCCTGTTAGGATGTAGTCTCCTTATATGCATGTCTATTGTATCATTCCAGCACAATGTCATTTTCTTTAAAGCCAGGACTGTTTTAGTAGCTAGGGTAGAAGACCTAGATTCACATTCAACCTCTGATTCCTACAATCTGTATTAAAATTAACATGTTATCTACTTTCTCTGAATTTCAGTTTCCTAATGTATAAGTTGGGGATAGTTATACCTGTGATACTTGCCTCAAAGGGAAGTAGGGAGACTCAAATGAGATGTGTAATCCATTTTTCAAACTGCCAAACATTGTAAATGTCTTTATCAAATGAAGTAAATATAAAATGTTTATAGACTTAATTTTGCTATATAAATGTTAGCTATTATTAATACTATTATTATGTCCCTAGAATATAGCATCGTGCCATGTACACAACAGACACTTAGTAAATATTCATTGAATTGAGTGTTGTGCAACAATATCACAGGTCTGATTATGTTTCTTCCCTGCTCTGAGAGCTCCTGGCACTCCCTGTTACCTCTGGAATCAAGTAAAAATTTCTCTTTGGTCCTGAATGCCTTTCACAATCTAGCTCCAATCTACTTTTTTAGGCTGACAAAATATTACTCCACCAAATGGACTTAGTTAGCATTTCACATTACTGATGACTCCTCACAGCATCATTAGTTTCCTTCAAAACATAATTCAAGTGCTTCCTCTTCTTTGAAGATTTTTTTGATTCCTCTCAACTGCTAGTGACTTCCCCAGTTCTTAAACCCACTTACTACCTAACAACATTGTCATGTGTGTATGTGTGTGTATATACATGTGTGTATTTACACACACACACAGGTATGTGTGTTGTGTTTTTAGAATTAAGTCCCTTGATGACAGGGATTGCCTGATTTTTAAATTTGAAATCTGTTCTAAGTATCTTAGCACAATTTCTGAATTATAGAAACACCTAACAAATAATTAATGATGATGTATTGCCTGTATGATAAAAGCACATGAAATGATGTTAAACTTTTTTGTTTTTCTATTATTAACAGCCTGCAATGTTTGGTACTTAAATTCTGTGGAAATGGAATCACTCACAGGCTACCAAGCTGTACAGAAAGCCTTAAGCATGACACTAGTTCAAGATCCTCCTCCCATTTCTACAGTTGTTCATTTCAAAGTTTCTGCTCAGGGAATTACACTGACTGACAATCAGCGGAAGTAAGTGCCCTCTGCAGTATGTGTCTAAATTATGGTATTACCCTTATTTATTTTCTCTGTCCATTTTTGGCTTGTCCTATTGATTCAAAAAATCTTTATAGTTATTAATGGTTTTCAAGTTTTAGCAAGATCCCAGCTTTTTCTTATTAAAAACAAAATCTCATTTGGGAAAGTTTTTTCAGTCATTTTTCTACAGTTTCGAAGAGAAAGGCAGCATGACTCGATTGATGCAGATCTGGCTAGAAGGTCAGATTGGAACCTCATCTTTGACCCATATTGCTGGTGCCTTTTAGTATATCACTGACTTAGAACTACATGTTACAGACAGGGTGGCAGCCTACCTTGGTAGAGGGAAATTTCCTCTTGAGAGCTTCATAGACCAATAATATACCAAAAATATAGACAACGCATGCAAAACATGTTATTATAACAGTTTTATTAGAGAGTTGTCAAGTACAGCAGAGAGATTAGTTACATGGTTTTATTAGGCTTTTTCATAACAGTCTTATTTTAATTACTTACTTTTTACAATGAAGCCTTTTATTTTCTGTGACTTTGACACATACACATCTAAGCATTAATCATTTCATCCAGAAAACTGGTCATGATGTGGCCAAAGTCTTTGTCTTGGAGTACTGTTCTTGTGATTACATTGCAAGATTTATTTATTTATTTTTTACCTTAGTCCAAGGTAATGACTTTTCTTACATGTACACTCATGTGACTATGGGTATATGACTTTAAAAATTGTTTCCTTAAAATATAAGAATTACTTTGAATTCTATTACTATCTTATAGAATACTAAGCTGTTAAGTATAGTGAGTCAACTCTTCATCTGTTCCTTCAAGATATTTATAAAGGAAGGAAATAATCATAGAATTTAAACTTAGAGATCATTTAATCCAAAACTTTAATTTTGTACAGAGGAAAGGTAAAACTTGAGAGGTTAAGTGAATTGCTCAGTTGCACATGGACAGAAGAACAAGGCAGGCTAAAATTTATGTCTCTTGTTAATAAACAAAGTGTCCTTTTAGAGCAGGACTGGGAAAATTTTTTTCTACAAAGGACTATTTGGATATTTATAACTTCATTCGTGGGCCATACAAAATTATCAATGTGTAGAACTCGAGCAATAGAAGTTTGTTGAATGTAGTTTTCAGCTCATCATCATTTATGGTTGCCTTGGCAGGGCCAGCCCAAATGATTTCATGGGCTTTATCCAGCCCACATGCTGAAAATTCCCCATTCCTGTTATAACACTCTGCCAGGTTGCCTCCCCAGATATTCTGTTTAGTGCCTCTAATCACACCGATAATCATTACTACACCCAGTCTTAAAAGGGAAATCCTGAAAACACTGATTTTTCTCCATTTCATTTTCTTAACAGACTTTTCTTTCGAAGACATTATCCAGTGAACACGGTCATTTTCTGTGCTTTGGATCCACAGGACAGGAAGTAAGGCATTTTCACTTGCCAATAAATGTGTCTATCATTAATGTTCTCTTGAAAATATAAAGAAAACTAATGCTTTTATTTTGTTTCTCTTTCACGTACAACAAGGTGGATCAAAGATGGCCCTTCAGCAAAGTAAGTTGCCCATCATCTGGATTCCTTTATTTTAAAGTATAGGCTCTTTTAGCTTGGAAGTAGTTATCTAGACTTGAACTTTTGTCCCATTTTCCACTGGTGATCACTTAACACAATTCTAAATTGCTAATGTGTCCAAAAGACAGCCCTGATTTTTGTTAGAAACATGCAGCTTCCTCCTTGTTTTTAAGGACTAGAATTAAATCACAAGAATTTCAAAATATTAGGGTTCACTTCAATATTCATCCAGTCTAACCTGACTCAAGTGGTAATTTAGCCTTTGCTTGATGGCCTCCAATGAGAGTTAATCCATTAACCAAAGCACCCCCTGTCACTTTGAATGATTCCTTGGGAAAATATCTCTTAAATTGTGCATATTTTATCCATTGTTTATGATTCTATCTTTTGAGGCCAACTAGAACATATCTAATCCCTTTTCCATATGACAACCCTTTGATTATTTCAACAGAAATAATTTTGTATTTAATAATAGTTTTATATTTAGAGGAAGAGAAATAATTTTGTATTTAGAGGAAGGCTTAACACGGGGTCAGGATTCTCATAAAAATCACTTAAAATCTGTCTCATTATCCTCATCTTATAAAATAATAAAAGCAACTAACTACCTCCCAGGGACAAATGAAATAATATATATAAAGAGCTTACTTGGTCCAGTTCCTGGAACCTAGTAGGTCCTACATAAGTGCTGATTATAATGATGGAAATGAAGAGGCCATTTATTCTTATGTAAGAAATGTCCTGTGGACTAACAAATACAGTTGACTAGATCATCACCGATGTGTTTTGTTGGATACTCTTGTAACAAAAAGCTTTTTAGCTGTGACATAAATGAAATAAGTAATGAGGGGAAAACAGTGTATGGATGTTTGCGTGGAGTGACCGGGTAGTTGTGTGCAGATATGGCCCATTTAATTTTTGAATTGCCTTTTGCAGAGTATTTGGATTTGTTGCAAGAAAACAAGGAAGCGCTACGGACAATGTGTGCCATCTGTTTGCGGAACACGATCCCGAACAGCCTGCCAGTGCCATTGTGAACTTTGTATCAAAGGTCATGATTGGTTCCCCCAAAAAGATCTGAAGCCTCTCTGACCCTTTTAGACTTTGGTATGAGGAGGGAGGCTCGGCATCCTTTGGAACAATTTACTTAAACGTACTAATCCCAAGAAGAAAAGCGGGACCTTCTACCCATTGTAGATTTTTCTTCTTCCTTCCTTGCTTTTTTTTTTTTTTCTTATTTTAAAAGAAAGACTTCCAAATTCCTTTCTCAAAGGAAAGTTTTTGTTTCTTGAAACATCTTCACAGTCAAGTTCAAAGCTCTAAAATAAAAGAAGCTATGTCTGGAGCATCTGTACCTATCCAGAGTCTACTTTGGAGATCAACTTTGCAAGAGAGAAGTTTGTGTACACTTCATCTTCCCCAGTACCTTGTGGGTGAACAATGGAATGATTTCCTGGTTACTTACTATATTACATGAATTTTCTGAGATTTAATACATTATAGAACTGCATGCATGGCCTTATGGAAACACTTGTCCTATTTGTATCCACAGTAGACGTGATCCTCACAAACTAATATTTTTTCAGGGCCTCTTGTACAATCATTTGCTCTTCCCTTCATCTTTCTATAACCAAGACTAGAGTTGAACTGAGAAGGGGGAAGTATGTCTGATGAAGGTTAGTGTAGGTTGATTTTTTTTTCAGGGACCATGAAAACAGACAGAGGTACAGAGATACCGAGATTGTAAGGTCTAAATCTGGGAATGATTGGTTATTGTGCTTTATGAAAAGTTAGAGATGTCATTTAAAAAAATTGTATGGGTGAAGGCTTGATGTATTCTGTTCATCTAAAAATATATATTTTGTAAGAAGAGTCAAGCAAGAAAGAAACCATTTTAATAATAGCAGGATAAAAATGAGGGAAAAGCAAAAAATGATTTTATATAATTTATATTTTTGCCTATGCCAGATTATTTATAGTAGAAATTTGATGTTGCTATATTGTATGAGTACTCTTTACTAGACACCTTGTTGAGCTTTGCATTTTTTTTTTGTGTATGTTATTGTATCTAAGTATATTCTATTGCATGTGCCTTGCTTAGAAAGTATGTCAATATTTTCTTATGGTGTTGTTATAACACATCCTGTATTTTGGAAATACGATTTTAACAGAAAGTCTTTTTGCATATTTGGATTTATTTTTCAATATTTTGTTCATCAAGTTCACTTCTTTATGGTTTTTAATTCCTAATTTTTTTTTTATTGTGGATAGAATCAGCAAATATATCCAGAAGGGAAAAGAAAATTATTTTGTTAAACTCTTGTCTTGCCATCTGTTATGTTGGATGTCATTTGTAAGGAAAGAAACAAGATGATATATAGGGCACCTTGCGCCTTCATAAGCTATCATATGGATCTCATCACTCTGCTAAGTGGTTTGCTTTGTATTATAGTCATTGTCCAGATTGTGACATCCTAAGTATGAAGATAAGAAAAGGGATGATCCTTAAAAATATAAACTCTTTTGGTTGTCATATGAGCTGCTGTATTATATGGACAAATACATACTTGTGTATATTTCTATATCCAAATAGTTTTCCCTGCAAATCTATCATTGGTAGCATTTTTTTGGGACCAATGATTCAGGACTTTGTCTCACTGAAGAAACATTAACTTCTTTCTCTATAGAGCACCAGGTGCTGAATAAATGTTAAAATACCCCAACTATACCCTATTAAAATTTTCTTTACTAATAATAATCTCCTCCTATCCTTCCTAAGCTCAGATATCAGTGCTTATTTTATGCAAGAATCATAGTGACCAACTTAGGCTTTGAAAATTTACTCTTATAAAGAGATTATTTTAATGCATGGGTCAGGGCAGCAAAAGGCAGGGAAGAAGATGGCAGCTCAAATGCAATTGAAATTGAGTTGCAGTGGGCATTGTATATAAAGCTAATAGGTAGATAATTTCTCATTCCAGTTGATATGACAATGGCCAGGACCTCATTTCTGTGCCAAATGCTTTATAATTCTGTTACACATTTACTCATCATGTAGTATTTTCATTGCCATTTAAAGAGACTGCTTGAGCATTTCAGAGATCCCTGTGTGCCTTAAGAACAGCCAACGAGGCAGAATTTTTAACTTCTAAACCACTTTCAAGGAATATCCAACAGTGTTTCATTTTATCAGAATTTGGGAAAATGAAATGGTTCAGAGGGCTTAAATAGCTGGATCTTCCAAGAGTATTACTCTCATGGAAAGGCAGCTCCCTGCAAAAGAAGAAGAAGAGGAAGAAGAAGAAGAAAAGTTTGTTTAAGAACTAAATCAGGTTTGAATAATGATTCTTTTGGAAGGGAATGGCATGGAATTGGGGCCCTTCGTTTCCTGCCAGTACACAATAACTTGGAGTTTTCAAGATATTGTCATAGCATTTCATGTCCACATGTATTCAGAAAGGACTCCAGATCCTGAAGGTTGCCATTAAAAAAAATATATCATGTATTGACATGGTTATTTTATATTTTTATTTTTTGCTCTTTTAAAATTGTTTTGCTCTGTGTTTAAAAAGCATCAGGAAAAATGCACTAGGAGTTTAACTCTTCTTAGCAAAAAAAAAAAAATAGGTCCATTTTTATGGTTCTAAGGAGAGCTCTCACAGTGTATTTCTCTTATAATATGTTACCACATATATTAGAAATGTATGAAATAATTTTACATATTCAAAAGAAAAACTGTAAGGTATACTCAGTAGTAAATAGTATATGCAGTCACACAGCATTGTTTCTGTGACAAATGTGCAAACTGTTAACACAACATGCTTTCCCCCAGGATGTTTCAAGATGTGTATATGCAGTACTGAAAAAAAATACTGGTAAACTCATATTAGCTTTTTGCCATGTGTATTTGTGGCCAGGCGCCTATTAACCTGCTTTTTAAATTGTATTTCTATAATCCTTCAGTGTTATAATATGAACATGCTAAAAAGCCATGCTTAATTAAATGGTGCCAGTTTATCCTTAGTATCATTGACATGTTAACATTGCCTTCTCTGCCTTATCTATTAGTAGATATTTTACCTTTGCTCCATACTGTAAAAAAACATATTCAGTATGTAAATGAATGTCTTATAAATTCTTTGTATAGTCGATTTCTCTGCTTTTTAAATATCATCTCTATTCAGAGTATAATAAAATTATGAATTTGTTAAGTCTCTGTCATTAGAATTAGAGTAGTCTATTCCTGGGGATGGGAGGGGGGCAGCTAGATGGTACAGTGGGTAGAGTACTGGACATGGAATCAGGGAGACTCATTTTCCTCAGTTCAAATCTGGCCTCTGACAATTACCAACTGGGTGACTCTGGACTAATCACTTAACTCTGTATTCTCATCTGTAAAATGACAACAGTGAACAAAATAACCTCCAAATTCCCTCTCAGCTCAAAATCCTATTATTTCCTATAAAATCTAAATGGTGGGGGAGGTAAAGGTGGTATAAAGCTTTAAAATCTGTAGTGTAACCATCTCATGGAGGGAATTTAAATTTGAATCCCAGGAATCACTTGAGGGGAAATAAGATATTTTCCCCTTCAAAATGGCTTGTGAGGACTCTTGAGCTCTCACTAATCATGTAAAAGATCCTTTTTTCATTTCAGATGCATTTTGAAGGTAAACTTGAGATTTCTTTACTTTTGGGAGCCACAACATTAAAAAAAAAAAAAAAAAAAAAAAGGATGATTTTGTTAAAGAAAAACAGGATATATCAAATTTGCATAATTTATTTTTTCAAATCATTTTGGTTTGTTTGCCCAAGAATCACTGTGGAGAAGTCTTGTGGCCTTTAACTTAATAGTTAAGTACTAGAGAATTGTGTGAGGTACATTAAGGTTCAATATTTTCTTCAGGATCATACAATATCAAAGACAGGCTTTTGAACTCAGGTCACAGGATCATAGATATAGCACCAAAAAAGACCACAAAGATCATGTAGACTATTCTATCACTTTTTATCCACTCAAAACCTATGAATGGGCATATATTAAAATAAATTCATCAAGTAATTCTTAAAATATGAGGGATGGTTTTGTCTTTTATTCAATTAATCAAATATGTGTTTATTAACGTAAGGAAGTAAAGAAGGTAGGAAAAGGGGAAACATTCACATTAATACTGTGGGCTAATTAGTATTTATTAATTGCCACTTTTACAAACTGTACAACTCCCTCTTTGGAACATAGAGAATCTGTACCTTAAAAGTTAAGCATTTGACTAATTCCATGGTTCAGAGGTTAAAAGATTAATTTTGCGGCAGTTGAAACAAGCAGTATCCATGGCTGCCATTAATAGAAACATAGATTGTTCATTTGTGGTCTGTTGGGAAGGAATGATTGCGCAGCTTCCCAATTATTACTGTCAGATCATTTCACTTTAGCCAAATATTTTTACTCCATGAATTTCAGGATATTGTTCTCACTCACAAGAAGCTGATCCAAAGTTAAACATACATTTTGAAATGATGTGCTGGTTACCCATTCTCCTCTCCATTAGTGCTATTAATTATGACTTGACTTTAACTTAATTTATAAATGATATTCTCTCTCCTTTCTTGAAAGTGACTCTCATGAACTACACCCAGACTTTAATTTCAGTCTTTTCATGTTCTAAGAGCTTTCACTCCTGTTTTTCTCATCTTGCTTCCCTGAAGTATCAATTTTAACTCTGACTTTTGTGGAATTTGAATGCCTGGGTTAGGACAAAGAAAACCACAGGGAATTTTGGTTGTCAGCTTATGGAGTAATAGATTATCTATATTCCTGAGTAGGAGTTTCTTAACTTCTGAATTTTTCTGGGAGTTTCTAGTTTGCACAGCCCTTTTTTTTCCCCTTTTCCCCAGCACACTATCTATAAGATGGGTCTAAGAGAGGGCTGTATCTTAAGAGGACTATTTTAAATAAGACTGATTTGTTACCCTGTCAAAATTGAGCATGTTCACTATCATAAAGGGTAGACGGAAAATAGAAGGAAAACAATTAAAGTTGAAAGTAAGGAGACCTGTGATGGAGTCCCAGTTCTGGCATTTATTAGTTATGTTCACCCTCCACAGAATGCCTTTTCTGGTTTTCTCCTTTCTTGTTTCCTCCACAAGAATGTAAGGTCCTTGAGGAAATAATCTTGCTTTTACCTTTCTTTGCATCCTCAGTTCTTAGTTCATTTTTGGTAAAAAGTAAGCTTCCAATAGGTTCTTGTTGATTGGATTGATAATGGAAAGGTAAGTTAAACTTTCTGAACCTCATTTTGCTCCTCAATCACAATGATAATAATAGTTGTACTTATTGTCTGTCATCAGTTGTTGTCTAAGAACTTAAAAATGTTAAATAAATGTGAAATTGGATAATATTTAAGTATTTATTAAGTATCTACTGTGTGTAAGGCACTGGGATAAGAACTGGGGATATCAAAAGAGGTAAAAGAACATCTTTTTCCTCAAGGAACTCACAATCTAAAGGTTTATATATGGTATTTTCTGAATATGTCTTGGGAATGTAAAATATAGAAAGCACCTCTTAGAAAGATCTGAGCCATGATGAAGGACCAAAAGCTAATAGGGGTCATTGAGTAACAGAAAAGATTAAGAAAAGGTATCTGTTATTGACAACCCGAGGTATACCTACTATTACTTATCTATCAATGAACTGGGAAGAAAGGGGTCTTTAGAAACTATTAGGGAAGAGGATCACCGGGGTTTGAGGTTCTGAATAGATACAAGTTTGATAAGGTTTTGTTCCCAATAATATGAAGTGGCAAGAACAAAGCAAAACAAACAAAACAAAAACATTTAAAACATTAAGGAATTTTATGCACTTTTTATTTTTATGTTTTGAATAGGACTTATAATTTCATCATTGTACAGAATTTCTAGTGAGGAACTCCTACGAATGCAGATGGGCATCTGCTTTGTAGCTCTCTCTAGGGTACAGGAAGTTTAAGTGATTTACTCATGATCACACAGCTTGTTTGAATGAGAGAACAAACTTAATTTAGATCTTCCAGACTCCAAATCTAGCTCTTTCTCTTCATTACACCAAGTTGCCTCTCATATGTTTCTTTATACAGAGCAGGGGAAGGGAAAAAGCACATTTTTTTTTCTACTTGAGCCTAAGCCCAGTGGAATACCACCTATTCCAGAAAGGACGGGTCAGACCAATAAGCCAAATCCAAGAGGAATGCTCTTAAAGGAACTAATTAGAACAAGTTAATGAAGATGAGAGCTTTTTACTATCCTTGACATTATAAAGAGAATTTTAATGGATATGTACCATCAAAGAGATGTTCTTCCCTTGAGAATCAGAATCCTGATTATTAGGAGTTCTACTTCAAAACCATTGGCATTGTTTCCTGAGATTCCTTTCCTTGAAAAGAACCCAAAGTCAAGTACCATTCACAGATGGTTAAGTAATAACTAAGAACAGTGGTTTGCAAAGTGTGATCAAAGGCCTTTTGGAGAATCGTAGAGATCCTTGAAGTCAAAACTTATTTTCACAATAATAGTAATGTTATTTTTGAATATAATAAATATCTATAAATATAACAACTTTAAATAAAAGCTTTTTGAAAAGGGTCGTCAGTAATTTTTTTGGTTTTTGGTTTTCTTTGTGAGGCAGTTGTGCTTAAGTGAATTACCCAGGATCATGTAGCTAATAAGTAGTAAGCGTCTTGAACTCAGGTCCTCCTGACTAGTGCTGATGCTCTATCTACTTCTCCATCTTTCTGCCCTATCTTCAATAATTTTTAAGAAATTTAATGATTTCAATAATTAAATTTTAATAAACTTTAATTAAAATTTAATAATTTTAAAGGGACCCTGAGACCCCTCAAATGTGAGAACCACTGGCTTGGAACAATGCTCAGATTAGAGTTGATCCAGCTCAGGCTAGGAGGCTCTGTTACAAGGCAATGATAGAAGAGTAAATTTTTAAGGAGGCACAGTGGACAGAGCACTGGTCCTGAAATCAGGAGGACCTGAGTTCAAATGTGACCTCACACATTTAACACTTACTAACTGTGTGATCCTGGACAAGTCATGTAACCCCAGTTGCCTCAGCAAAAAAAGAAAGAAGATTTTATTAAGGGCTACCTTAACAGTTCTAAGGGGCTGAAGTCCTTTGGGAAGTGTCAATGGCCAGGAACCAATGGTTTGGGGATGACCAAAAGTAACCTGCATGCAAGTCTAAGCCCAGGTTGTTAGCATTTTTTCCTCTGGTAAACCAGCCAACATCTGTTATTAGTCTCTGTCTGGAAGTCACCCACAAGAATGTCAGAGACAAGAAAAATAGAACTCAGACTAGTCTACTGGCACTAGAAACAATGCTGCTCTTGACAAAATGTCCCTAGTACAGGTCAGATCTTGAGCTTGAGCCAAAACATGTTCTCTCCATCTGTCTTTTCACTTCTGTCTCCTCTCTCCCTCTTCCTCTTTAGCCAGAAATGAAGACTGGGCCAGGTGAAATCATTGGTAACTGTTCTTGAACTGGCATGTGCTATTACTTACTGTTCTTGAATTGGCGTTTGCTATTACTTAGATGATTTAACCAGCTGTCCAGAATATCATTGCACTGGTGCTCAGTGCATAAGTGGGATGCACTTAGGAGGAAGGGAAGAGGATTCAATTCTCTACTTCCTTTGATGGCTGGAAGGATTGTAGTCTGGGAGTCAGGAGATATAACTTTGAATGCCATCTTTGCTTGCTGTATTATTCTGGTCAAATCATTTACCCTTTCTTGGGTTTCCTTACATATAAAGTGAGAATGGTTAGACTAGATGTCCAAAATCCCTCCTAATTCTTTTTTTTTTAAGGGTCTTGTTCTCAATTTGTTATTTCTTTTTTTTTTCTTTCTTTTTTTTTTTTATTTAATAGCCTTTTATTTACAGGTTATATGCATGGATAACTTTACAGCGTTAACAATTGCCAAACCTCTTGTTCCAATTTTTCACCTCTTACCCCCCATCCCCTCCCCTAGATGGCAGGATGACCAGTAGATGTTAAATACATTAAAATATAAATTAGATACACAATAAGTATACATGACCAAAACAATATTTTGCTGTACAAAAAGAATCAGACTCTGAAATATTGTATAAGTAGCTTGTGAAGGAAATCAAAAATGCAGGTGGGCATAAATATAGGGATTGGGAATTCAATGTAATGGTTTTTAGTTATCTCCCAAAGTTCTTTCTCTGGGCATAGTTGGTTCAGTTCATTACTGCTCCATTGGAAATGATTTGGTTGATCTCGTTGCTGAGGATGGCCAGGTCCATCAGAACTGGTCATCATATAGTATTGTTGTTGAAGTATATAATGATCTCCTGGTCCTGCTCATTTCACTCAGCATCAGTTCGTGTAAGTCTCTCCAGGCCTTTCTGAAATCATCCTGATGGTCATTTCTTACAGAACAGTAATATTCCATAATATTCATATGCCACAATTTATTCAGCCATTCTCCAATTGATGGACATCCATTCAGTTTCCAGTTTGTAGCCACTACAAAAAGGGCTGCCACAAACATTCGTGCACATACAGGTCCCTTTCCCTTCTTTATAATCTCTTTGGGATATAAGCCCAGTAGTAACACTGCTGGATCAAAGGGTATGCACAGTTTGATAACTTTTTGAGCATAGTTCCAAACTACTCTCCAAAATGGTTGGATTCGTTCACAACTCCACCAACAAAGCATCAATGTCCCAGTTTTCCCACATCCCCTCCAACAATCATCATTATTTTTTCCTGTCATCTTAGCCAATCTGACAGGTGTGTAGTGGTATCTTAGAGTTGTCTTAATTTGCATTTCTCTGATTAATAATGACTTGGAGCATCTTTTCATATGACTAGAAATAGTTTTAATTTCTTCATCTGAGAATTGTCTGTTCATATCCTTTGGCCATTTTTCAATTGGAGAATGGCTTGATTTTTTATAAATTAGAGTTAATTCTCTATATATTTTGGAAATGAGGCCTTTATCATAACCTTTGACTGTAAAAATATTTTCCTAGTTAATTGCTTCCCTTCTAATCTTGTCTGCATTAGTTTTGTTTGTACAAAAATTTTCAGTTTGGTATAATCGAAATTTTCTATTTTGTGATCAGTAATGATCTCTAGTTCTTCTTTGATCATAAAGTCCTTCCCCTTCCACAGGTCTGAGGGGTAAACTATCCTGTGTTCCTCTAATTTATTAATAATTTCATTCTTAATGTCTAGGTCATGAACCCCTTTTGACCTTATCTTGGTGTACGGTGTTAAGTGTGGATCAATGCCTAGTTTCTGCCATATTAGTTTCCAATTTTCCCAGCAATTTTTGTCAAACAGTAAGTTCTTATCCCAAAAGCTGGGGCCTTTGGGTTTGTCAAAGACTAGGTTGCTATATTTGTTGACTGTTTTATCCCTTGAACCTAACCTATTCCACTGATCAACTAATCTATTCCTTAGCCAATACCAAATGGTTTTGGTAACTGCTGCGCTATAATATAGTTTTAGATCTGGTACAGCTAAGCTACCTTCATTTGATTTTTTTTCATTAATTCCCTTGAAATTCTTGACCTTTTGTTTTTCCATATGAATTTTGTTGTTATTTTTTCTAGGTCATTAAAATAGTTTTTTGGGAGTCTGATTGGTATAGCGCTAAATAAATAGATTAGTTTAGGTAATATTGTCATCTTTATTATATTTGCTCGCCCTATCCAAGAGCATTTAATATTTTTCCAATTGGTTAGATAATCCCTCCTAATTCTAATAATCTGCAGCTAAAGTCTGCTCCATTTTGGAGCAGGTATTAATTGCTAATTCCTCCATTTTCTTTAGCCTCCTGTCTTCTTTCCTTGGCTTTGATTTATTTTTCATCCTTATTCTTTTTCTTTGCCCTTTTCTTAAATCATCTTACTTTCTCCCAAATCACAACCTCTTCTGGCCTCAGATTTCTTTGCAGTAAAATGAAAAATCTAGTCCAAGTAACTTGTAAGGTCCCTTCTGGTTCTAAATAAAGATCTAGATTCTTTCTAGATAACTAGAATGAGTTATACATTCATAAGAGTTTGTGGCTTCTTATTTGACAGTTAAACTAATTGTGAAATTAGTTCAATTAAAAATCTAAATAAAACAATCTCTAATTTTTATGATTGTAACCCAAGAAAGTGAATTATAAAAATAGCCTATTATGAAAAAGCAGGGCGTAACAAATGAATTTCATTAGTGCCTACTGATAATATCATTCAGGAGAAGATTAGAAATGAACAGACCCCAAGAGAAATCAAACCGATGCATTACATTCTACTTGCAGTTTTTCCATCATGGGGTGAGGGAAGACAGTATCGCTCTCTCTCTCTCCTTCAGGCTAATCTTGTTGACAATTTCTTAGACAGGTTTGAGAAAATTAGAAGAACATATTACTGATCCCAAATCAGAAGCTCTTAAGTAGATGCTGCATTTCTAAACAAAATTGAAGACATGCCCCTTCATTATCATGCGAAATCAGGGAAAATCACTTTCTGTATGAAAAATTTGTGGTCTACTAAAGTCAAGAGTTAGATAATTTTGTTATGGAGGAAAGTTTTCAACTTCTTAGGCAGAAGTTGGAACCTTTTTGAAGATGGGTTCCAAATTGGTGACTATATTGCTCTGGCAACAGTGAATAATTTAATTGGCTTTAAGGTTTATAGAGCATTTTACACACATTTATTTCATTTGATTGGTCTAGAGTCACACAGCTAACATCAGAACTTAGATATTTCTAGACTCTTGGCTCACTGTTATTTATACTATACCAAAGAATTCTCAACTTTTTTTGATACCTTGGCTTTTAGTAAACCTTCCAATATTCCCTATTTAGTATGAAAGGAAACACATTCTAGAGTTTATAATATGTATTCAAAAAGGAAATAAAATAAAGATAAATGTCAGCAAGATAATGCAATTATTTACAATGAATCAAATCTTGACTAGATTCTTGAATCCGCTGTGAATATATTTACCCTGGAATGAGAATGCCTGGATTCTACCATACTACCTGGACAACTATGACTATGTTGTTGTTCAGTTGTGTTCAACTCTTTGTGACTCCATTTGGAGTTTTCCCTTTGCAAAGACATTGGAGTGATTTGCCATTTCCTTCTTCAGTTCATTTTACAGATGAAGAAATTGAGAAAAACAGGATTAAATGACTTGCCCAGGGTCACAAAGTTAGTGTCTTAAGGATAGTATTTAAACTCATGAAGATGAAACTTCCTGAATCCAAGGCCAGTGTCTATGCATTACTCCACTTAGCTGCCCAAACTAGGGCCATAGAATCAGGGATTTGGAGCTGGAAGAAACCTTGGCTTAATCTAATCCACCTCCAACTCTTTCCTCATTTTTCAGATAAGGAAAATAAGAAGCAAAGAAGTTAAGTATCTTGTTTAAGATCTGTCAAGATATTATTTGACACTTTTTTTCCCCATAGTTAAGATCCAGCAAGTTGTACCCTGAGCTTGACATAACAACAATCCTTTGCTCTCACCCTCCAGATGAATCCCAGCAAAATCCCAGAATTGTTCCACACTGACATCAGGGGTCCCTTAGCTTGGACAAGCCTGAAGTCCTACTATGAATTGAACTTGTCACATTATTGCTTTACACTTCATTGTCAGGGCCACAGATCTCTGTGTCATCATAGGTATAAATACTGAGATTTCCCCTGCTTGCCTTGAATTCCCACCCCTCAATAGGGGGCTCTGGCACACGTGTCCTAATGCTTATAAACACTTTGAAATTAATTAAAGTTCTATTTGATCCCTCCTTCTTCTGTCTCTCGCCTGTCCTGTTTGGCTCCAGCCATTCACAGGTTAAAGGCTGATTCTTGGTTCTTGAATGTCAGCTCTATTTACTTCACATTCAAATACTGATTCTTGAAAGTGACAGGTTAGAAACAGGTACAATTTAGGGGCAAAGAATATATGAATTCAATTCAGCCAATATTTATAAAGTGCAAGACTGAGAAGGAATAAAGAGGAAAGAGGATGGAATGATGGTGATGAAATTAGAAAGAGAAAAAAGTGATCAACAATGTTAAAGAGTCTTGACATAGGTCAAGAAAGATAAGGATTTGAATGTGGAAAATTATCCATGTATACATTTTGAAAATAAAAAAGCTATAATTAAATTTTTTTTCTAATCACATGTTAAAAAAGGGGAGAGAGAAAGATAAGGATTGAGAAAAGGAAATTAGATTTGGCTTTTGGCTCACTTAACTTTGGAAAGAGCAGATTCAGTGGAATAAAATCAGAAGTCAGACTATAGAGTTAAGAAGAGAATGAGAGGAAAGGAAATAACTAAGGTTCTTAAGGACTTGGCCATAAAAAGGACTGAAGAGTCTTGGAGTGATTTTGGTACAGTTTATATCTAACTATAATTGACAGCATTATATGGTTTGGAAAGCACTGTGTGTGCTTTATCTCATTTGGTCTTCATGATAGGCTATGAGACATAATGCAAAATCTATTTTGCATATAAGGAACATGTCAGTGACAAAGATGAAATTCAAACTCAGGTCTCTTCTATTTCCAGGAAGTGTTACATGGAGGGGAATATGAGGATTAAAATAACTATCTATCTGGAGGTTAAAATAATAAAATTCAATCTTCAGCAGCAATGTATTTCCTCTACTGAAATGCAGGAGATCAAAGCAAAGAAAACTCACTTTGGTCACCTTAGTAGGAGAAACCTGGATTCAGGGGATTTCCTATAACGAACCTTGGCTTGAGAGGATAATTTCTATGCACAGATTTCTCCTTTTCCCCCTTTGAATCATAATCTTCACTTTTAGTCTGATCTTATTTTCAGACATCACCTACTAAGCTTGCTGCTGACATGTCTGCAGGGTCAAAAGGAAGTATCATGTCACAGAAAAAGAATAATCTTAAATCAAAGATGGGGAAACCTTATTTTCCAAAAAGACTCACTGGCCAAGGGAAAGTATGAATCAAATGTAGATATTAAAAAACAAATTTAAAAATCCAAAAAAACCAATTTCATTTGTTATGTCTATTTCCTGTAAGACAGATACAGGGAAGATTAAACCTATTTGATTTTAAAATTAAGACCAGGAAATATAACTTTAGTCAATAAATACAGCAGACATATCAAATATTCTTTATATATTAAATTCCACGTCATTGACCAATTAAGGAAATGGGTAAAAGAAGAATAAAGATGAGAGGGGAAAACAGATCTACAATCTGGGGAAGAAACAAATGTTTCTTGAAGTAGGAAAAAGGTTGAAACAGAAATAGAGAAAAGATATAACAAGAACAACACAGAAAAATTTAATAATTTCTGAGATGTTAATAAATTACTCTTGATGTTCATTTGGCCTGTGGACCCAATCCTTAACTAGGACAGAGCAGGTGGGGCTTTATCTCAGAAACACATAATCCAGGAGGCATTCTTCTTTCTCATTGAGGGTAATTATATTTCCCAAGAAAATTCTCCAGAGTCTCACACATTATATGCTTTCAAAAGATTGGAGTAGAGGAAAACAGAGGCTTGTGGCTAGAGAGAAATGGGAAGGGACAGGCTATCCTAGTCTCTGCCGTCAACAGCTCTTTGAAGTGAAGAGGAGAGAAGAAGCAAGATTGTGGGCAGATGATGTTGGGGTAGAGGGAAAGGGAATAAGGCTGTTCACTTTGCTTGGGGTTAGACTGCTCTCTGAACTGCTACTCTCCTCACAATAGCCTTTGTACAGCCACTCCACACACACATACAAACTTTTTTTTTTTTTTTATCCTAGGTACAGACATTTCTAGTTTACCTTTGCTGGTTACTTCAAAGTTTTAATCCAATTCTATTTAAGAAACATTTACAAAATGCCTAACTTTCAGAAAATGAGAACTGGTAGGGGGAGATACTAAATATCTATGGGATACAGACCCTATTCTAAAGGATCTTACCTGTCTAGAAGGAATAAGATGCAAATATTAATGGCTACAGTACATAATCCTACATGAAAGTGCTTGAGAGGTGCAAACAGTACCAAATGAAGTTCCAGTGGCAAAGTCTTTACTGATGGATCAGGAAAAGCTTCAAAGTATTCAGTGGTACTTGATTTGGGTTTTAAAAGATGCGTATGAATGCATTAAGCAAAACAAATGAGAAAACACATTCCTGACATACAGAACCATGTGAGTAAGAACATAGAGGAAGAAAAAGGCACAAAGGATGAAGGACAAAATGGGCAGCTAGGTAGCACAGTGGAGACCGTACTGGGCTTAGAATCATAAAGGCTCATTTTTGTGAGTTCAAATCTAGCCTTAGATTAGCTATGTGACTCTGGAGAAGTCACTTAATCCTATTTGCCTCAGTTCCTCATCTGCAAAATAAGTTAAAGAAGGAAATGCAAATCACTCCAGCTCAGGAAGAGGAAGACCCAGATGAAATGACTCAACTACAACAACAATGGAGGGTGGAGGAGAAATTTATAATAAGGATGAAAAGAAAGGAAGGCACCCAGTCATGGAGGGATGATTGCCAGGTAGAATTCGAACTTCACTTAGCAGGAAATATATGGCAGGACTTTAAAGAAATGGCATGACCAGAGATGTGTCTCGGGAAAATTATTCTGATGATAATATGAAGCCTAAATTGGAATGCATTGATTGGAGAAAGAGAGAAGGAAGTTATTGCAATTATACAAGAAAAGAAATAAGTGAATTATAGCAGGATGGCAATAGTGGGAATAAAGAAGGGATGAATTCCAGAGCTTTTGTAGAAAGAGTATTAAGTATTTTGGGTAACCAATAGCACCTAAAAGAAAAAATGGAAAAGTCAAGATAACACCAAACTTGTAAACATAAGCTACTTCCTTGGTAAGTATAGAACATTGAAAAGGAACACCAACACACTTAAACCCTGCTTTGTGCACACCCATGGGAAACTGTAATGTTAAAGATCACTTTTAATAGGGTGATCAGTTCCTCCATTTGTCCTATTTCGTATTCTGCCTTAAGGTTATGACCTTCCCCTCTTAATGGTTGAGATAAAGGTGTTATAGACATTCCTTAATGTCATTAGAATATCAGTAACCTCCATCTATGAGGCTATCCCCACCTAGGTCTCTGCATTATGTCATTGTTAATGTTATTCCATAAAAGGCTTACTGTCCCAATACTCTGGCTAGACCCTTTGAGATGATAGTCTCCTCTAGCCCTGGGATCCATTGGTCCCAGTTGAATTGGTCTCTAATCTCTGTCTTGCTCAGTTTCTTTTGACATTACATTTGGAGGCCCCAGCGAGATGATTAGAAAATGAGCAGGATGAGAGACGAGACTTTCGGGCCTCTGCCTTGGGCCCGGGTGACTGCGAATCTGAACTCTTGGCCTGGAGAGGTCGGGCCCTCCTGGATTTCTTCCAGAGCCTCCGGGAAAGAGAGCAGTTTCCCAGCTACAATAGCCTGATGGCAGACAACCCCATTTCGGCCACAGGAGAGTAAGTTTGTCTGGGTAACTTTTGGAGTACCATGTGGTTTTGTTTGTTTGGTTTGGTTGATGAATAACCGGATTCACTGGGTTACACGGTTGTATGGTTGTCACTCTTGGGGTACCCTTTTTGGGGGTACCAGTTGGTTTGGTTGGTTTGGTTGATTAGTGAATAACCGGACGCGGGTGTCACTTGAGGTGCCCTTTTTGGGGGGTGCCATTTGCTTGGTTGATGAGTGGCCTACTGGATGCAGGAGGTCGCTACTGGAGTGTGATGGAATTTTGGATAAGGTAAAAGACTTTTTCTTTCCTTATCTTGTGGTGGACACTGCAGTCATCAAGACTGCAGTCGTTGTTTGGAGCTCTTGGGAGCTCTGGCACAATTCTTTAGGAATTGCTGTGGCTCTGTCTCTAAAAAGAGATACGAGGGAGACTGCAAAGGTTGGGAAAACTAAGTTTTTACTTGTCTGCAATCTAGACACTCCGCTGCCTCAAAACTCTTTTCCTGGAGCAGATGCTTTGCTTGAGGAAACTCTTTCTGTCCAACTCTTTTCCAGAGACAAAGGCCCGTCCTTTGCATTTCTAAGAGAGGTCCTCCCACTTCTTCCATCGAGTGGGAAGTATATACATTTGAAAATGGGACTCAGTTTCCCTGTTTGGGTCATCCTGTGTTAGTTAGAGTAATGCTGGCCCCTCCGGCTTTTGCATGCTCAGGGGGCTATCTACAAAGTTTTAAAAACGCCATTTGGTTAGTGTCCTACTGAATGTTGTAATTGTGCAGTCTAAGTGTGATCAGTGTTCTGTATGTCTTGTATGTTATTGGACAGTCTAAGTATGATCAGTGTTCTGTATGTCTTGTATGTTATTGGACAGTCTAGTTGTGCTCTGTGTTCTATGTGATTTTTGTGAAATTGTAATTTGTTTGTCTGTTTTGGTAACTTAAGAGCTCTGTTAAATTTAAGAACAATGATCAAATTTGGGAATTGGTTATTTCAATACTGAACTCCAGCTGGTGAAAACATTTGATTAGGAATTTAAAGATTATTCTCAATTTGGGAAATGAATTGGCTATCCTTAAGTATAAGGTCTTAAAGGAACAATAGCTTGTTAAAGAAGTTCTGTTAACCTACCTGAAAGAGGTCATGTGCCTCTAATTTTACCTAAAGTATGTAACAAGGACTTTTCTGAAAGCTTCATCCCTGGCCAGGCTGGGCTTAGGAGAAGTCCATTGGGAATAATGGCCACATGGGGCCAGGAGGAGAGAAAGAAACTATGTTGTTTTATTATTTGAAATGAGATAGAATTGGATTATCTGCTTTACATCCAGCTCTGCTGGACATGTAGGTTTTATGGGATTCCCCCACTCACCCACTGATTTCTGCTACTTTAAATGTTGGGTGGGGTAGGGATCTTTTGTAAAGATTTAAACTCGCCCCCCTCCCCACTGCTGCTACTTCAGCTATAGGAGCCATTTAGTTAGCCTGGAGTGATTTTGCTCCCCACCCTTGTGGAATTGGGGGAAGGGTAGTCACATGGAATTCTATTCTCCCCCCTTCCTCTAAACTGTTCCAGACATTTTAAAAGCAGCAAACTGATAAGGTTATGGTAAATATCTGTTACTAGAGGTAAAATATCTTGGGTTTATAGTTAATATGCACTGCATTTTTTCCCTCCTGTAACTGATTTCTATGATGGTCAATAAGAAATTGTTAATTCAATTATGTCATACTTTGCTGTTTCCAATCTGGTTATGTGTAATCACTATAATCCTAAATATTTGAGCAAATAAGTATTTAGTCTGGTCATCTATTGGTTACCAGATATTGTGTCTGGATATTCAAGTTTTTTTTAAGGTTTTTAACTAATGAGAGGCCACATCTTATAGCAGTCCTTGTGGACCGGTCTTTCTATCTCAGACTGTTCTAACTTTTCTTTGTTAGATTTGTTTTTATTTCTAGATTTGGTCAAATTACAGATATATTGACTTGCTTCTGGGACCTAGATCAAACCTTTGTTTGTCAGCTCGCCACACTACAGACCCATCCCCCCCTCGCGCACTGAGCATCATCCCTAGCATCGTCCCTGTCCAGCTTGAAGAAGCAAATGACAGCCATTGCCTGCGCCCACTTTTCCTGATGTAATTTGGACTGATGGGGGGGAGTGGGAAAGTGGTTGACTTGTTAAAATTTTCACTGTATTACTGTGCTGTGTTTAAGACTTGGAATGGAAATTGTTAAACTTGTGTAACTATTGCTGTTATGTTTGAGGGACTTTTAGTCTGTTATGTTTATGCATATGGGTATGATTTGTGTGTGGGATGGTCATTTGATAATTCCTTTCCAAAACAAAAAAAGGGAGGAGAAGAAATAGGAAATTGGGAAAACTGGTACCTTGCTAGTTCAGATTTAATTGGAAGTTGGGAAAACTGGTATCTTGCTAGTTCAGAATTAATTGGAAGTCCTTTACTCCTTGCTTAAATTTACTAGACTATGATTTGCTGGTTGTGCTTTAACTTGGAAATCCCTTATTCTGTTGGAATTGCCCTGGCAGACTCAGTTTTGGGGATTATTTCTTAGAAACAACCAGAAATTGGATACCTGTCTTGGAACTGGCAGTCTCTCTGAGCTGTTTCTCCACTCCTGTTACCCCAGGTCCTTAATTAGTATTTCAGCTTACTTAAAAGGACCTTGTTGATATCGAGGCCTCTAAAAAATTTGGGGCTTGCCTGCCTTGGTCTAACTGTGCATAATCTGCTCAGAAATCTGCATTTTAGTAGCAGCCCTGTTTGTTCCTCTGGGCGGGACAGGTGGAGCCGCTCCAAGCCTCGCCCTTCTCTCCTGGAGCCGGCTGCCCCTCTGAATGGGTCACACAACTAACTGCCTTGATCCTGCTGCTCTCCGTAAGCAGAGGCGGAGTCATGCACAAATGACCACAGCTGTCCATATGCTCCCCAACTGCAGAGGATCTGACAATTGATTGTCAGAAATACTTGAAATAAGGAACTTTGTGTATAGCTGATTAATTCTGGGGTTATCAGGGAGAGACTTGTCCTTGCATTGGTCTAGCTTTATTTTGATTTACTTCACATAGGGTTGTTCAAATTATAGTGCTAAGGCCTTCTAGAGGAAGGTAATTCAAAGATTTGAATAGTTCCAAGAGAAAAAGGAGGGAATGTAATGTTAAAGGTCACTTTTAATGGGGTGATCAATTCCTCCATTTGTCCTATTTCGTATTCTGCCTTAAGGTTATGACCTTCCCCTCTTAATGGTTGAGATAAAGGTGTTATAGACATTCCTTAATGTCATTAGAATATCAGTAACCTCCATCTATGAGGCTATCCCCACCTAGAGTCTCTGCATTATGTCATTGTTAATGTTATTCCATAAAAGGCTTACTGTCCCGATACTCAGGGCTAGACCCTTTGAGATGATAGTCTCCTCTAGCCCTGGGATCCATTGGTCCCAGTTGAATTGGTCTCTAATCTCTGTCTTGCTCAGTTTCTTTTGACATTACAAAACTTACTGAGTGATCATGCCATTGGTTGAAATAGTGAAGTCAGAAGGAGCAGGTTGAAAGAAAAAGATAATTAATTTACTTTTACTCACATTAATTTTATAATGCTAGAAAAAAGGAAGAAAGATATACTGTTAGGAGATGTAAGAAAAGGCATCAGGAGCTAGATAAAAATGATTTGCTGAAATGCCAATTATTTTGCTAACTTGTTAAGGACAGAGCCAATCGCTGTCTGTCTTACAGTCTTTCAAGTAGGAAATTGGCAAGCTAGAAATAGAATAGAGGCTAAACTGGTCATAACATTATGAAGTAAGTGAGCTTGGTCTTTGGCTGGCTCTAAACTCCTGAAAGAATAACATGGTTCTGCTGGTGTTCTATGAAGAAGAATCATATCTTGTCTTTAATTGACTATCAATTTGGGCTTTGGTGGATATGTGAGTTCATCATTATGATTTCACTCATGTCAATCGCAACTCCTTGGGGTTTCTCATGCTGTCTGTGTTTTCCCATAAATTCTCCTAAAAGGTTCTCTAGTCAACATACTGGAAACTTGCTATATTAGTATCTCACATGCACTATGTACCAAAAACTGTTTGCCAGCTAATCCTTTCATGTTAGGTGAATAAATCTGCCTCCCTTCCCAGACATATATTTCCTTAATAATGCATATTTTGTAATTTTTTTCCTGTTTTTTTTTTATTGCATTCTATTCTGCATACTTTCATTTCAGAACAAAATTAACAATAGACTTTTGATACACAATATCTCCCCAGGTAAGGGAGGGGGAAAAGGAATAGACTTATGTATTTGCTCCATACACTAGGAAAAATAGAGGTAGAAACCAGAATTTGGAAGAAGGGCAAGATTGAGATGTGGTTTCCTTTGAGAGATACAAAAACAAGGAGCTCGAGAGGATCCATCTGATGCAGAACCTAATATTATTTTTCCATATGAATGTTTATCTCTTTCAAGTGAGAATTTCTCCATAGCAGCACAGCCCCTAGCTCTTCTGCTGTCACCTTACTTTCATCAATGCTATGAACTATTTAAACTGAGGCAGATTTGGGGGCTTCTGGGGATCCTCAAAGGAAAAGTCAGAAAAGAGCAGAGCTGTCTCAAAGCTTTCACAGTCTCAACATCTTTGTCAGTCTTTCCTTACTGTCAAAGAATGGGACAACTCAGTGCTAGCAGTGTCCTTGCACTCACCTTGGGGCTTTCCCATAGATTTTTTCAAAAACGCTTCCTAAACAGACATCTTTTCTCTATTCTTTCTTTTTATCTCCCTACCTATCTATCAGTTATATATATATATGTGTGTGTGTGTGTGTGTGTGTGTGTGTGTGTGTGTGCGTGTGTATTTATTTTTGGGTAGTAGTATAAGATTTGGGTTGAACATTTGCTCTTTTTCACTTTCAAATGACTTAAAAGATACTAGTTTAACTATATATATGTATGTATATATATATATATACACACACAGATATATATGCATATATATACCACAAGCATGTATATATGTCTATGTGTATATATTATATATACATATTATGTGCTAAATATTTATATGTATGTATATGTATACATACATACATACATACACATATATATTTAAATGGGTGGGGAAAATGTTCATTGTACAAACTACAGCATACAATTAGATAACCAATTCACTGAGTCAGCCCAAAAATTCAACAGGAAGAAGAGAATGCTCTGGATTAGAAAATAGTATACTTTTTATTGTGATCTTAAGCATTCCCTAAAATGAAAATCCATTTTAATTTATTTTTAACAATAAATTGACATATCACATTTTCCAAAATAGCTCTCCCTTTTATTGCTTTTAGAGTCATTTTTTATAGTAAAAAGAGGGTGGAAAATAGTTTAGAAAGACCAATCAGTATTTGGGGAAAAGTCTAACATTATGTATCTATTGCACACTCCTTCTCCTCACTCTCTCTTGCCAAAAGTGGCAATTGTGAGGAGGGGCTTTATTCTATCTCTTCTCTGGTACCATACTTAATCATTATAATTTTTTATCATTTAATTCCAATAGTTTTGTTATTGTTGTGTGTTTCAGACAGCATTTAATAAAAAAAAAAAGCTGGAGAGATATCTAAGAAGCAAAGCAAAGTTTATTATATGATCGAGAATCACCCATTGAGCAGACAATCTAAGGGAGGAAGTGCCGTAGGGGGCAGGGTCAACACTTTTTATCCCTAACGCAAGTACCCCTCCCACCACTGACCCTCATCCTTATTGGCTGAGGATCTTACATTCTAAACTTGGGAACTACCCAAGAAATTGAACTTGACCAATAAGTGCATAGTTGTCCATATTTGACCTAAACAGAAAGACACTGATGCCATAGGACGATAACAAGGGGACTTAAGTATGCCCTTAGGGGATAGCAGGGAGGGACTTAAGTATGCCCTTGACTTGATGCTTAAAGTCCTTCAGGCCTACTTAAACTTTGAAATAGATGAAGCCTTACTCAATTTTCACAACTGTCTTGAAAGATCTCACCTCATCTCATTCATTGTTTTTTCATTACACTGTTTTATTCATAATTATGATTTCATTGCATTCAGTTCCTAATGTTTTGTTGTTCTTTCCATAGTGGTGTTCTATTGATGTCTGCTTTTTACTGCTTGTACTTCCTCCATTTTTGCATCAGTTCTGATAAATCTTCTAAAGCTCTGTTGTTGTTTTTTTTAATCATTTGTTGCACCATAGAAATAATCTATTGAAGAGGTAGCTAAATGGGCTTAATGGATAGAGTTCTGAGCTTGGAGTAAAGAAACCTTGAATTCAAATCCAGTCTCTGACATTTCCTAGCTATGGGATCTTGGGCAAATCACTTAATCCCTAATTACCTAACAAAAGGATCCATTGGATGCACTCCAGTATCTCTGCCAATCAAATTCTAAATTGGCTCATGATGAGCCTGTAATGTATTTAGCCATCTCTCAATCAATGGATATCTTTAATGTTCTCACCTCCTAACTGAAATGTTAAAATTGTTAACTAAGATGTTAGCTGATTCTCCGGTTAGGATTTACTTTTCAGCATGGAGTAAAAAAGAGATACTACACAATTTCCTTTCTAGGGACTCTCAGGTCACTTTAGGGCTCCTCTGCCACCAGGTGGTGGGCTTTGTCAGAGTTTATTTGCGATGTTAGTAGCATCTGGCCCAAGAAAGGTGGCAACTAGAAGAGCCCAACCTCCTTTTCCAGGGAAGTAGTGATTTAAAGAAGTGACAAACTTTCTCAGGAGCCTCATTTTTCCATGGACTATAAGGTTTGCAGAGTCCAATTTACATGAATTATTTTAATTGAATCTCATTATAATCCTGTAAGATCAGTACCAGAGATATCCTTATTTTGCATTTGGAGAAACTGAGGCTTAGGGACATCAAGTGGATTGCCTATTGCCACATAGCTGGAGTCAGACAAAATTCAAATCTAAATATTTCTAGTTCCAGGTGGTTTTCTTTCCATGTATGACAGCAGCCCATCAGGAAAGAAATTATCCTTTAGGGGTCACAGGTTGACATCAAACAGAGCTGGATTTGTCTGAAAGCTGACTGTTAACTCGGCTCTGGCTTTGAGCAATTAAATAAATAAACTCCTATTTCCCAATATAATGAAAGAGGCAGGTGAGGGTACATTGCACAACAGATGTTCCCTTCTCCAGACAGAAGGCAACTCTAAAACAGGATGGCAGGAACATCTGCACCACCTGCAGCATCTAGGTGTGGGAGGAGGTCACAAAAGTGTAAGTCAATACTAATAAAGCCATTGGGATATAACTTTATAGGTCAGCAAACACCATTCCGCAGGGGGGCAGAGGAAATGAAGTTAATGTTTAATTCTGTCTAGTGCAATATGGCAGTTTTTGTGTTAAAGAAATGGAACAGAGGCCCAAGCTGCTCAGGCCAAGATAAGTAGGGCAAAGGGAACTTTGAATGCGGATCCTCCAAGGTTCATTCCTACCCTTTCCCAGGGGAAAAAGGAAAAACCCCAGCAGGCTGGCTGAGAGTAGGGCTGGACCAGTTTAACCTGGTGGCAATGGTGAAGTGCTAGCCCACTCTAGTGGACAGAGTGCTAATTGCAGCAGTGTAGGTTTTTTTTTTTTTTAATTTGTTTTAATGTTTTAAGAATTAATTTTCATAAAGAGCATAAAGCTGGAAAAAGTCATCAATTTTAAATCCATATTTTTAAATCAGAAAAGGAACTAAGAAAGGAGAACTGGGTTCCCCCTTTTGTTTTCGTAGGGGATTTTAGAATTTTCTCCTTGTAACATTTCTTTTTAGCCAGTGAATTCCTGAGTTACGAATTCTTCTAAGGAAATTTCCCTTATGGATTCAGGTTACATTGTCCTTATGACATACGGTCTTAAAGGGATGCCTAGAGATAACAAGAGTTTATGGGCGACTCTAATTATTTGAAATCAGTTCTTTCTTCCTGACTTTCCCATTCATTAGGCCAGGCTACTTCTCACATTATACCTTGTATAATTTTTATTTGTGTATGTTTTACATTTTGACTCAGATATTTTAATTGACTGGCAATCACATTCTATGATTTGTATGCAAGGAAAATATTAACATTAAAAGAAAACATGGGTTTTGAGTTAAGGAACAGCGTAAGATCTTTGATAATATTATAGTATTATGAATATTCCAAAGGCAATTCGATTTATTCTCTTTTTCCTATCAAATCCTGAAACCAGCTTATTATTGCTCATCTGAAGTTGTCCAAGGCTTAAGTACTAATGATTTAACTCAATTATATTTCCTAAACTGGGCAATAAGTTTTTTTTTTTTTTTTCTTCTATCCAGTTGTGTTTTTTTCATCTCTGTTTCATTGAAGAGGCCTTGGAGTATTCCAGGACTTGGTGAAATATGCAAAATGTTCTTTGTAGACAAACAACCCTGGGAGCAAGGATTCTTCCCTCTTTGAATGTCATTTATATCTTTGGCCCACTTTTTGGTATCATTGGCTCCTATGAATGCCTTCTCAGAATAATGTCTCTAATTGTATAAAATAAAAAATATATGACTACAAAAGAAACCAATTTATACCAAAATATTGTTATTACTTTTTTAAAGGTCTCTGATCCTATCTTAAGAATCCTTGATCCTGAGGATCTTACCATCAGTAAAATTCAAAAAAGTTAAGTAGCTCAACTAGGATCATACAGCTATTAAATGGCAGAGCCAGGCAAATATTGGACCTGGATCATTTGTACTTCAGAATCTCTTTGATTTAGTTGCAAAGCTGCAGTTATTCAGTCAGCTAACCTTTACTAAGCATTTGCTGTGTGTGCTATATTCTGGAGATAAAAATAAAGGGAAAAAGATGTGATGTCAAGGAGTTCACAGTCTCATAGGGAAATAATATACAAATGTATAAATAACTACATACAAATTTGATACATATAGAATAAATCAGAGATATTCTTTTTTATTCTGTATTCTTTAATTAATTAAATAATTTTAATACACATTGCTTTATGAATCATATTGTGAGAGAATAATCGGAACAAAAGGGAAACACTATGGGAGAAGAAAAAAAAAAAAACCCATAAAAGGAGTGAACACAGCAAGTGTTGAATTACTTTCATTTTCCATAGTTCTTTTTCTGGATGCAGATGGCACTTTCTCTCCAAAGTCTGTTGGGATTGCCTTGAATCACTGAACCACTGAAAAAAACCAAGGCTTTCATAGCTGATCATCACACATTCTTCCTGTTATTGTGTACAATGTATTCCTGGTTCTGCTTGTTTCTCTCAGCATCGGTTTATGCAAATCTTTCCAGGCCTTTCTAAAATCAGCATGTTCATCATTTTTTTGTAGAACAATAATATTCCATTATCTTCATATATACCACAACTTATTAAGTCATTCTTCTATTGATGGGCATCTATTCATTTTCCAATTTTTGCTACCACAAAAAGAGCTGCCATGAACATTTTTGGACATGTGGATCCTTTTCCCTCCTTTATGATTTCCTTGGGATATAGATAGATCCAGTAGTGGCATTGCTGGGTCAAAAGGTATACACAGTTTTATAGACCTTTGGGCATAGTTCCAAATTGTTTTCCAGAATGGTTGGATCATTTCACAACTCCACCAACAATGTATTAGTGTCCCAGTTTTCCCACATTTCTTCCAACATTTATCATAATCTTTTCCTGTCATCCTAGCCAATCTGAGAGGTGTGAGGTGATACCTCAGAGTTGTTTTAATTTGCATTTCTCTGGTCAATAGTGATTTAGAGAATTTTTTCATGTGAAATTAGAGGTATTCTTAAAAGGAATTCATTAAGATAAGGAGGATTGGGAAAGGCTACTTACAGTAATTAGGACTTTAGCTGAGATTTAAAGGAAGGCAGGGAAGTCAGGAGACAAGAGATGAGGAAGGGAATAATTTCACATGTGGCATAGAGTCTGTAAAAATGCTTGAATTTAAGAGATAAAATGTTATGTGGGGGGAACAGTAACAAGTATCACTGGATTACATTGGATAAAAGTGCAAGAAGTATTAGAAACACTAAAAAGGTCAAATTACATAGGTTTTGAAAACCAAACATAGGACTTTATGTTTGATCCTGGATGGAATAAGCAGCCAAAGACTTTATTAATAAGACCTGCATTTTAGGAAGACAATTTGACTGTTGAGTGGAAGATAACTTGGAAGAAGGAAAGACGTGAGTCCGGGAGACCAATCATCAGGCTGTTCAGAGGTGAGGCGATGAGAAGCTGTACCAGAGTGGTTGCATTGTAGGAGAAGAGAAGGGAACGTATAATGGAGATATTACAAAATATAGAAATGACAGAACATGACCCCTAATTACATATGGGGGAACAGTTGAGGAAGATGCCTTGGGTGTAATCCTGGCTGACTGAGAAGATGGTGGTATCTTCAAGACTAATAGGAAAGTTAAGAATAAAGCAGTGTTTGGAGGTAAAGATGATTTTAGTATAGAACCTGTTGAATTGAAGATGTCTTTGGACCATCCATTTTGAGAGTCTAACAGGCAGTTGGAAATGTGAGACTAAATGTTGGGAAAGATGTTAGGGCTGGATAGCTATAGGTGAGAGTTACCTGCATAGAGATGATCATTGAAACCATGAGAACTGATAAACTTATCAACTGAAACATAGTATACAGGGAGAAGAGAACAAGGAAGGACCACCTGAGCTACTGCTTATTATACCACATAAAAATGTGTGTGGTTTTTTCTTAGGTGTTTGCAGGAATAAAAAGTAGTACCATTTATGGAGGAGAAACAGTAACTTTGTTCTGGGATTGAAGGAAAGAGTAGAGAGACTGAAGAATAAAGGGGGAAAAAAACAAATTAAGATGCTAAGGATGAGATGAACCGGTCATAAGAGTGACAGAGATATGCTTCAGTGGGAATTTTAATATATTATTATTATTTTTTTATTATAGTAACTTTTTATTGACAGAATCCATGCCAGGGTAATTTTTTTTTACAACATTATCCCTTGCACTCACTTCTGTTCCGATTTTTCCCTCCCACCCTTCACCCCCTCCCCTAGATGGCAAGCAGTCCTATATATGTTGAATATGTCCTAGTATACCCTAGATACAATGTATGTGTGCAGATCCAAACAGTTTTCTTGTTGCACAGGGAGAATTGGATTCAGAAGGTAGAAATAACCCAGGAAGAAAAACAAAAATGCAAACAGTTTACATTCATTTCCCAGTGTTTTTTCTTTGGGTGTAGCTGCTTCTGTCCATCATTGATCAATTGAAACTGAATTAGGTCTCTTTGTCAAAGAAATCCACTTCCATCAGATTACATCTTCATACAGTATCGTTGTTGACGTATATAATGATCTCTTGGTTCTGCTCATTTCACTTAGCATCAGTTCATGTAATTCTCTCCAAGCTTCTCTGTATTCATCCTGCTGGTCATTTCTTACAGAACAATAATATTCCATAACATTCATATACCACAATTTACCCAACCATTCTCCAATTGATGGGCATCCACTCAGTTTCCAGCTTCTAGCCACTACAAACAGGGCTGCCACAAACATTTTGGCACATACTGGTCCCTTTCCCTTCTTTAGTATCTCCTTGGGGTATAAGCCCAGTAGAAACACTGCTGGATCAAAGGGTATGCACAGTTTGATAACTTTTTGGGCATAATTCCAGATTGCTCTCCAGAATGGTTGGATTCGTTCACAGCTCCACCAACAATGTATCAGTGTCCCAGTTTTCCCACATCCCCTCCAACACTCATCATTATTTTTTCCTGTCATCTTAGCCAATCTGACAGGTGTGTAGTGGTATCTCAGAGTTGTCTTAATTTGCATTTCTCTGATTAATAATGATTTGGAACACTCTTTCATATGAGTGGTAATGATTTCAATTTCATCATCTGAAAATTGTCTGTTCATATCCTTTGACCATTTATCAATTGGAGAATGGCTTGGTTTCTTATAAATTAGAGTCAGTTCTCTATATATTTTGGAAATGAGGCCTTTATCAGAACCTTTAACTGTGAAGATGTTTTCCCAGTTTGTTGCTTCCCTTCTAATCTTGTTTACATTAGTTTTGTTTGTACAGAAGCTTTTTAATTTGATGTAATCAAAATTTTCTATTTTGTGATCAATAATGGTCTCTAGTTCGTCTTTAGTCACAAATTTCTTCCTCCTCCACAAGTCTGAGAGATAAACTATCCTATGTTCCTCCAATTTGTTTATAATCTCGTTCTTTATGTCTAAATCATGGACCCATTTTGATCTTATCTTGGTATACGGTGTTAAGTGTGGGTCCATGCCTAATTTCTGCCATACTAATTTCCAGTTATCCCAGCAGTTTTTGTCAAATAATGAATTCTTATCCCAAAAGTGAGGATCTTTGGGTTTGTCAAACACTAAATTGCTATAGTTGACTATTCTGTCTTGTGAACCTAACCTGTTCCACTGATCAACTAATCTATTTCTTAGCCAATACCAAATGGTTTTGGTGACTGCTGCTTTATAATATAGTTTTAGATCAGGTACAGCTAGGCCACCTTCATTTGATTTTTTTTTCATTAATTCTTTTGAGATTCTTGACCTTTTATTATTCCATATGAATTTTGTTGTTATTTTTTCTAGATCATTAAAATATTTTCTTGGAAGTCTGATTGGTATAGCACTAAATAAATAGATTAGTTTAGGGAGTATTGTCATCTTTATTATATTCGCTCGACCTATCCAGGAGCACTTAATATTTTTCCAATTGTTTAAGTCTGACTTTATTTGTGTGGAAAGTTTTTTGTAATTTAGCTCATATAATTCCTGACTTTCCTTTGGTAGATAGATTCCCAAATATTTTATGCTGTCGACAGTTATTCTGAATGGAATTTCTCTTTGTATCTCTTGCTGTTGGATTTTGTTGGTGATGTATAAAAATGCTGAGGATTTATGGGGATTTATTTTATAACCTGCAACTTTGCTAAAGTTATGGATTATTTCTAATAGCTTTTTAGTAGAATCTCTAGGGTTCTCTAAGTATACCATCATATCATCTGCAAAGAGTGATAGTTTGGTTTCCTCACTGCCTATTCTGATTCCTTTAATCTCTTTCTCGACTCTTATTGCCGAGGCTAGTGTTTCTAATACAATATTGAATAATAATGGTGACAGTGGGCAACCTTGCTTCACTCCAGATCTTACTGGGAAAGATTCCAGTTTTTCCCCATTGCATATGATGCTTACTGATGGTTTTAAATATATGCTCCTGACTATTTTAAGAAAAAGTCCATTTATTCCTATACTCTCAAGTGTTTTTATTAGGAATGGATGTTGGATTTTATCAAATGCTTTTTCTGCATCTATTGAGATGATCATATGGTTTTTGTTAGTTTGCTTATTGATATAGTCAATTATGCTAATAGTTTTCCTAATATTGAACCAGCCCTGCATTCCTGGTATAAATCCTACTTGGTCATAGTGTATTATCCTGGGGATGATTTTCTGTAATCTTTTTGCTAATATTTTATTTAAGATTTTAGCATCGATATTCATTAGGGAGATTGGTCTATAATTTTCTTTCTCTGTTTTCAGCCTACCTGGTTTAGGTATCAGTACCATGTCTGTGTCGTAAAAGGAGTTTGGTAGGACTCCTTCAGTCCCTATTTTTTCAAATAGTTTATATAGCATTGGGGTTAATTGTTCTTTAAATGTTTGGTAGAATTCACATGTAAATCCATCTGGTCCTGGGGATTTTTTCTTAGGGAGTTGGTTAATAGCTTGTTCTATTTCTTTTTCTAAGATGGGACTGTTTAGGATATTTACTTCTTCCTCTGTTAATCTGGGCAAGCTATATTTTTGAAGGTATTCTTCCATTTCATTTAAGTTGTCGAATTTATTGCCATAAAGTTGGGCAAAGTAATTCCTAATTATTGCTCTAATTTCCTCTTCATTAGTGGCGAGTTCTCCCTTTTCATTTTTAAGACTAACAATTTGATTTTCCTCTTTCCTTTTTTTAATCAGATTTACTAAGGGTTTGTCTATTTTGTTGGTTTTTTCATAGAACCAACTCTTAGTTTTATTAATTAATTCAATAGTTTTTTTACTTTCAATTTTATTGATCTCTCCTTTTATTTTTAGAATTTCAAGTTTAGTGTTTGACTGGGGGTTTTTAATTTGTTCCTTTTCTAGCATTTTTAGTTGCAAGCCCAATTCGTTGACCTTCTCTTTCTCTATTTTATGCAAGTAAGCCTCTAGAGATATGAAATTTCCCCTTATTACCGCTTTGGCTGCATCCCACACATTTTGGTATGATGTCTCATTATTGTCATTTTCTTGGGTGAAGTTATTAATTATGTCTATGATTTGCTGTTTCACCCAATCATTCTTTAGTATGAGATTATTTAGTTTCCAATTATTTTTTGGTCTACTTTCCCCTGGCTTTTTGTTGAGTGTAATTTTTATTGCATCGTGGTCTGAAAAGGATGCATTTACTATTTCTGCCTTACTGCATTTGAGTTTGAGGTTTTTATGTCCTAATATATGGTCTATTTTTGTATAGGTTCCATGAACTGCTGAAAAGAAAGTGTACTCCTTTCTGTCTCCATTTCGTTTTCTCCAGAGGTCTATCATATCTAACTTTTCTAGTATTCTATTTACCTCTTTGACTTCTTTCTTATTTATTTTGTGGTTTGATTTATCTAATTCTGAGAGTGCAAGGTTGAGATCTCCCACTATTATAGTTTTGCTATCTATTTCTTCTTGCAGCTCTCTTAATTTCTCTTTTAAGAATTTAGATGCTACACCACTTGGTGCATATATGTTTAATATTGATATTGCTTCATTATTTATGCTACCCTTTAGCAAGATATAGTGCCCTTCCTTATCTCTTTTAATTAGATCAATTTTTGTTTTTGCTTGATCTGAGATCAGGATGGCTACCCCTGCTTTTTTGACTTCACCTGAAGCATAGTAGATTTTGCTCCATCCTTTTACCTTTATTCTGCATGTATCTCCCTGCTTCAGGTGTGTTTCCTGTAAACAACATATTGTAGGATTCTGGCTTTTAATCCATTCTGCTAATCGCTTCCTCTTTATGGGGGAGTTTACCCCGTTCACATTTATGGTTAAAATTACCAATTCTGTATTACTTGCCATCTTGTTAACCCCTGTTTATGCTTTTCTCCCTTCTTTCCCCCTTACCCCCTTCCCAGTATTAAACTTGTGAGCACCACTTGCTTCTCACAGCCCTCCCTTTTTAGTATCCCTCCTCCCCACCTTAGAGTTCCTCCCCCTATCTTACTCCTTTCCCTCACAGTTTCTGTATTCCCTTCTGCTTAGCTTATTCCTTCCCTTTTCACTTTTCCCTTCTCACTTTTCAATGAGATGGGAGAAGTTTCACCATATATTGAATATGTCTAAAATTTTTTCTCTTAAAGTCAATTCTTATGGCAGTAAAATACCCACTATATTCATCCCCCTCCATTCTTTCTCTCAGATATAATAGGTTTCCTTTGCCTCTTTGTGAGATATAGTACCCCCACTTTACCCTTTTTCTGGTACAATGTCCTTTCCACCTCTAATTTCTAGAACAAGGTATACATGTATTTTTATACATCTTTACAGCAGAAATATAGTTCCCAAGATTTCTTTTTACCTTTTTAGGTTTTTCTTGAGTTCTATATTTGTAGATCAAACTTCTTGTTAAGTTCTGGTTTTTTCACCAAAAATAGGTGAAATTCACTTATTTCGTTGAATGACCATCTTCTTCCCTGGAAAAAGATGCTCATTCTGGCTGGGTAAGTTATTTTTGGTTGCATACCGAGTTCCTTAGCCTTTCGGAATATCATATTCCAGGCCCTTCGATCTTTTAATGTGGATGCTGCTAGATCCTGGGTGATCCTTATTGTGGCTCCTCTATATTTGAATTGGGTTTTTCTAGCCGCTTGGAGTATTTTTTCCTTTGTTTGAGGGTTCTGGCATTTGGCCACTATATTTCTTGGTGTTTTGATTTTAGGATCCCTTTCAGTAGGTGATCGATGAATCCTTTCAATGTCTATTTTACCCTCTGTTTCTATGACTTCTGGGCAGTTCTCTTTGATAATTTCCTGGAAAATAGTGTCCAGGCTCTTTTTTTCATCATATTTTTCTGGGAGTCCAATAATTCTCAGATTGTCTCTCCTAGACCTATTTTCCAGGTCTGTTGTTTTCCCAAGAAGGTATTTCACATTTTTCTCCATTGTTTGTTTTTTTTGGTTTTGCTTGACTGATTCTTCTTGTCTCCTCGAGTCATTCAATTCCATTTGTTCGATTCTGATTTTCAATGAAGTGTTTTCTTCACTCACTTTTTTTATATCTTTTTCTAATTGTCCAATTTGTTCTATGGAATGTTTTTCCATTTCGCCAATTTTATTCTTTAGAGAGCTATTTTCTGTTTCCAGTTCACTAATCCTATTTTTCAAGGATTTTATTTCTTTATCCACTCTGTCTTTAAATGAGTGGGATGACTTCTCCAGACTCTCTTGCCAAGCCTCCCTCTCCTTTTCCCATTTTTCTTCTAGCTCTCTTGTGAGAGCCTTTTTAATTTCTTCTATGAGATTCATCTGTGCTGAGGAACAGATGATCTCCTCCTGTGGGGATTCACCTGAAGATAATCTGTTTTAGTCTCCTCAGGGTTTAGAGTCTGCTCTCTGTCCGTATAAAAGCTGTCAATCGTTAAAGTCCTTTTTAACTTTTTGCTCATTTTGTCAGAGAAGAATCAGAGACAAACTAGCAAAGAAAAAAAAGGAAAAAAACCCCAAATGGAATCTGCTTTTTTGGGGGAGGGGCTGGGTGGCGTTACCGAGCTTCCTCTACAGACTGAGGGGGCAGCAGCGAGGCACTAGCAGGACTGTGCTGTGCCTGTGCTCTGAGACTCTGAGAGCGTGCTGAGAACAGCTGTGGGGGGGTGGCGGTCCCAAGGAACTCCAGCTGTTTGGGGTTGTATTCTTCACCCCTGGTGTTTTTAGCTTCTCTGCTGGGCTACTGACTTGCTGCCAGGGCAAAGTATCCAATCCTGTAGTGAAGCTCTCCCCGCAGAGATGGCTGAGATCACACCCCAACCCCCTCCGGTCTGCTCGGCTGTGAGCTGCCTGCTGAGCTCTTGCTGCCGCTGCCTGCCCTCAGCCTGTGCCCGATCTAAAACCGTCCCACCCTCGAGCAAAAACAGACCTTTCCTGGCGAATCTCAAGGATGTCTTCTCTTGGTAACTGTTTGTGGGTTTTTTTCAGTCAGGCATTAATTCAGAGGCTTGTAATGAGATGGATTCTGAGAGAAAATGCAGAGCTTACACAGCTGTGTGCCTCCTCGCCGCCATCTTGGCCAGAAGTCCCAATATATTATTGATACTTTAGTGAAATGCTTTTTTTGGAGGAGTTATCTATATACTCGGTGGGTCAATCAACAAACATTTTTCCTTTGTACGAGGTCCTGTGCTAAGTGCTAGGGATGCAAAGAAAAGCAAAGCCTACAAATATAATCCTTTTCCTTAAGAAACTCACATTCTGTGGAGGCAATGTGTAAATTGTTCTCTCTCTTTCTCTCTCTCTCTGTCTCTGTCTCTGTCTCTCTCTCTCTCTCTCTCTCTCTCTCTGTGTGTGTGTGTGTGTGTAAGTAGATAGATAGTAGTTCAAATAGATAATATCAGAGAAGAAGCATTGGGTGATGGTAGTTGAAGGATGAAGTTTCTTTTGTTGAAAGTGAACTTTTTATCTGAGTCTTGAAGGAAGCCAGGAGGCCGAGGTGAGATGGGAAAGATTTCAGGCATGTAGGATTCTGGGAAAGGAGCAATGAGAAGTCTTAGGTTTCTAGATTGTGGAATACATAATAGAAGGGAAGACAATAGAATAAGACTGGAATGGTAGTGACATGCCAAATTATGAAGGGTTTTAGAACTCAAGCAGAGTATTTTATATATCTTCTTGGAGGTAAGAGGGAGACATTGAAATAGATTTAATAAACAGATGGTCAGATCTACACTCTAGAAAGATCATGGGCTGGCGTGGAATAAGATGTGGGAAAGAGAGGCCAAGCAACTGGTGATTCAATAGTTTTGGTTCAAAGTGATCATTGTCTGTCTACCATGTGGCAACTTTTAAGTGAAGAGAAGGAAATCTTTTGTTCAAATACACCTACGTAACCATTTAAACAATCAACATTTATCAAGCAACTACTATGTTCCAGGTACTTTATTAAATGCTAAAATACAAAGAAGTATATATATTGGTTTTAAATCTTAAAAATGATCTTTGAAAAAAGTTAAGCTGCTAGGAAAACTATTAGTATAATTGACTATATTAGTAACCAAATGATCATCTCAATAGATGCAGAAAAAGCATTTGATAAAATCCAACATACATTCCTACTAAAAACACTTGAGAGTATAGGAATAAATGGACTTTTCCTTAAAATAATCAGTAGCATTGTGAAGACCAAGTTAGCATCCTGGATACCTTTGAATCAGCCGGAGTCAGGATAAGCAAAAGTCCTTGGTCTTTATTCTTGGTCTTTAGGGGTAGAAGTGAATTGGGTGGACACAGGATCTGCATGACCTCCTTTTTCCTTGTCTACTGCCAAAGTGACTCTGGCTTGTCTTACTCTAACCCCTAATCCTTCCCACAACTGTATGTATAAACCAAAAGAATGAACCAGCACAGAATAGTGGGAAGGGCCATTTTCCAAGCATATGCTAATAGAGTATTGTCCAATTGGAAATTAGCCTAAAGTGCTCAGTTGTCCAACCTCAGTGCATCAACTCAGAGTTTCAACCCTTTACATAGCATCTATTAAAAACCATCAATAAGCATCATATATAATGGGGACAAACTGGAACCATTCCCAATAAGATCAGGAGTGAAACACGGTTGCCCACTATCACCATTACTATTCAATATTGTATTAAAAATGCTAGTTTTTGGCAATTAGAGTTGAAAAAGAGATTAAAGGAATTAGAATAAGTAATGAGGAAACCAAATTATCACTCTTTGCTGATGATATGATGTTATACTTAGAGAACCCCAGAGATTCTACTAAAAAGCTATTAGAAATAAGCCATACCTTTAGCAAAGTTTCAGGATAGGAAACCACGAAATGTTTCATCTATGACATTCCCTTCATGTACCAAGATAGTATCTATTGGGATACTTGGAATAGATTTCTGTGTATACATTGTGTGTGTGTGTGTGTGTGTGTGTGTGTGTGTGTTCTATCAACCTATCATCTCTAAAGGACATTATCATGTAAATAGAGAGGGGTGATTAGTAAGCATGGGTTGAAGTTTTGCTTTTGATGCAGACTGACCAAATGACCCTGGAGAAGTCAATTAATTTCTTGGTTCTCAAGGCAACTTGCTAAGATTATAAATTGCAGAGAAGGCACCAACTTGATTTGGTAAAGAGAGTTTTCTCACAAGGGACTGCCCTGTGCTAATAAAATGATAGATCCTTCTCTGTCCTTATCCTATGCAAATAATAAACCCTTATGTCTTTTTATCCTGTGCTTTCTTTTCCATTTCTTTTTATACATGTACTATAGAGGACCCACCTAATGGGATAGAGACCTTCTTCTGGTTCTTTGACTATCTTGAAAATACCACTGTAGCAAGTTGTCCAACTATTGCTTTGAGTCTGAATCCTTCTCTGATTAAATTTATACTAGATGAGCCTTTCAGTCTCACTTAAGGGAGGGCCAATCTGCACTTGCAATTAGAATTCCCTGCCTCCAGTTGAGAGAGGAAAAAAAGGGAGGATATTATGTTATGCAGAAGAAATAAAGTTTAAGTTGCTGGTTGCTGCTCAGAAAATTCAAAGCTGAGAAAATTCATAGTAAGGGAAATGGGAGAAATTATAATTTTCTATTATATTAATAGCCCATTATTAATTGGGATCTAGACTTTTTACTTCCTCATTTAGGTATCAGCTCCTGCAGGTCAGTCCTCAGTCTCTAAAGGGCATAACTGATAGAAGAGATTGTTCTAATTCTTGGGGTACTTGCTCATTATCTTGGGCAGGACCCTAATTAATAGGAGACCTCATTTCTGTTTGAAATGTAATTAGAAATTAACATAGATGAATTCTTGCCCTGAAGGAATAAACCCATGTTCTTGCTCCTCCATTAGCGTTTGGGGTGAACCAACTCATAAAGGAAAAAAAAACTGGCCAGAATGGTCTGGGTGGAGATGAATTTCTCTGTCCAGATTGCTGGAAGTGACTGAGTCTCATAATCAAGTCATGCTCTTACAGGTAGAACTAAAGACTTTTAGCTATCTCCTCATTAATTGTTTACTAATCAGAATTGATTTTCACTTGTCAAAGGCAACCACTTTTTCAAAGGTATTTAAAGTATTCAGGGTCTCCATGGCTTTGTCTTTGGTAACTGAGGGAAACCACTAACCACCCATTTATTATTAGCTAGCATAATTAATAAATTGATCAATAATTAATCAGAAACCTATCCCTCAGGTTTTTTATTCATCCCAGAGACAAAATGTAAGGAATTCTGGGGCATTGGCAGTTTGTTGAAATTAACCTGATGTCCTAAAGTTAGTTTTGGCTTTTTGTGTGTGTGTGATGACTTGGATATCCCATTGCTAGCAGGTACTGATATCTCTTTGTAGTGATAGGAGGGCTTGCTCTGTCTTCTCACTCAACCATTCCAGTCTAACAATGAGTGCATACACATTATTCTCTATCATGATGATTCAAGCTGCTTAAATTTACCATACATTTACACAAATGTCTTTTGACTTCCTTGCAATTTTGATTTGGATGATGGTAGTCTATGATCTATAATCATATAACATTACCAGATGTGAGTACAAAGTGTTGATTATTTCAAGCATCATTATAATATGATTAAAATAGGAAACAGGGTTAGTTTGGCATGACTTGTTCTAATGATTTTTAAATGTTCACAAACCATCAGATTTGAGAATGAGATAATCACAGACTTTAAAATCTGGAAATGACCTTTGATGTTATAGAGTCCCTGTGGATCCAATATGAAGTCTGAGTGCAAATACACTTTTCTTGAGATTTTTAGCATAAACAACTTTGAACCAATTAACTAAACCACATGAACTAAGTTGTTCTATTAGTAGAACCTACCAGTATGTTTTTGCTTCTAGATGTTATGGAAGTAGACTTAAATCAATATGTAATTATAAAAGAAATCAAATGGAAATAATCGTATAATGAAGACACACCTATGAATTTTTGATCATATGATTCACTGTTGAACAAATTGTATACCCCTCAGCTAGTCTGATCATCATTTTGCACAGATGAGGAAACTAAGACGCTGAAAGGTTGACTTTCTCACAATTACTTGTTAGTATTAGCTAATCACTGGCAAATCCAATGAGAGCTCCTTTAGGGTACTATGCTTTGATGCTGTTCAGTTATTTTCTGAGGATAAATATGAAGTTTCTTCCTCTCAAATTTTCAGACTCATCTTTTTTCTCTTTTTGAAAATTGAGGCAATCCTGGATATTCATTAGTTTTATGGCATCTTTCCCTTATTTCATAGTATATCAGTGATTTTCATTCTCTATATTTTCTGAGGAGAAAAAAGGAATCGTATTATATTGGCCTGAATTCACCATTTTAAGGTGAATCTCTAAATTAGACCTCTTGGAATAAAAAAAAAACATAGAAAAACCATGAAAAACAATATCAATGTTAGGCTACATTCAAGTTTTATACAAGCCAAAATTATGAAAAGAAAGTGCTGTATCTCTTTGTAAAGAAATATAGTTTCTTCTCCTTCCTTTGGTTAGTTTAGATATGTAATACCATTCATAGTGGTTTTTTTCTGCTTACTTTATTGTAGTCTTTGTATATGATATTTTCCTAGCTCACTAGATTAGTTTATGTCACTTTGAAAAGTTAATGTGAATCTGTCCATGTTTCTTTGCATTCAACATTTTTGTTACTTCTTAAAGTATAGTAACATTCTATCACACTAAACATTTATTTGTTCATTTCCCCATTTATGGTTATCTAATTTGCCTCTAGTTCTTTGCTATCACAAAAAATGCTCCCAAGAGTTTTTGGGTGTACATTGAAAATGAATATTTTTAATTTTTGACGATTTTCCTGGGGCAGATATACCTAGCAATATAAAATAAGAAACTATTACATCTACCTACAATGTCATTCATTTTTGCTGATTATGCCACTGTTGAGACATGTTAAACTTATAGTCTACTAAAACTATGAGATCCTTTCCCTTCCCAACAGAAAATAATGTTTACCTTCAGCTATCTAATATATTTTAGCAATTAGGTTTTGAGATTAACTGTAGAACTTTACATTTATCACAGTTTATTCTATCTCATCACTTTGGTACTTTATTCTTGGGTCTGGATTCTGTCTCAATAGATAATCCTACCTGTCAACCTTCATGTTACTTGTAAATTTGACATAAACAACATTCCCCTTTTAAATCATAAAGAAGTTGCTTAGCATGAAGTATTCTATAAAACACTTCTTTTCAAATTGATATCAAACCATTAAGGAATATTCTTTTGACTCTACTATTTAGTGACTTGGAAATCCACATAATTACACTATGATCTGTTCAACATCTCTTTACAAGTACTGCATAAGAGATATTTATCAAAGTATAGCATAAGTATACCATAAGACATCTTTAACAAATCTTTCTAATCTGAACATACCATATCTATAGCATCCCCTTAAGTGCCAGTCAAAGACCTTTCTCAAAATAGGAAATGGGCTTAAGGTGGTCTGAACTTTTTGCTGGAGTAATACAAGCTTTTATTAATTGCTGGTTCCCTTTCTAAGTGTTTACAAATTGTGCATAGATAAATTATTCTAGAATTTTCCAAAAAGAAAGAGAGAGAGAGAGAGAGAGAGAGAGAGAGAGAGAGAGAAAAAAGAGAGAGAGAGAGAGAAAGGGAGAAAAAAAAGAGAGAGGGAAAAGAGAGAGAGAGAGGGAAAGAGAAAGAGGGAGAGAGAGAGAGAAGGAGAGAGAGAGAGAGAGGGGAAGAGAGAAAGAGGGGAAGAGAGAAAGAGGGAGAAAGAGAGAGAGGGAGAGAGAGAGAGAGAGGAGAAAGGGAGGGAAAGGGAGAGAGAGGGAGGAAGGGAGAGAGACAGACAGGGAAAGAAGGAGAGGGAGAGACAGAGAAAGAGAGAGAGAGAGACAGAGAGAGGAGAGAAAGAAAGAGACAGAGAGACACAGAGACAGAGAGACATAGAGAGACAGAGAGGAGAGGAAGAAAGAGAGAGACAGAGACAGACACAGAGAAAGAGAGAGGGGGGGGGAGGGAGAGGGAGACAGGGATGGAGAGAGAGAGAGGAAAGAAGAGAGAAAGAGATAGGGAAGGATAGAAGAAAGAGAGAGAGAGAGAGAGAGAGAGAGAGAGAGAGAGAGAGAGAGAGAAAGAGAGAGAGATAAAGAAATTGAACTCTACAAAACTTTTCTCTTATACCTCATCCTGATTTGGAAGTGACCTGGTATTCTCAAAGGCTATGCTAGCAAAGCACAAGTCAAATCTTGTTTTGTAAGTAATCTGAAACATTTTGAGAGTAAACACTCCCAAAGCATTCCATTGTTTAGTGGATATAGTGAAGAATAAATATAATTTGGTAATTGTGCTAAATATTTTTATACATCGGAAAATCTAATCAGGGGTTATGCATAATAATTTATCATTTATGAATTTTATGAATTTATGAATTATAAGAAACCAAATACATTTTATCATCTACACTAAAAAATTTCATACTCAACATCCTTGTTTTGCTTTTCATAATGGTTCTTTTGTCATATGACTGCCCTTTAGAATTACTTAGGTTTCATCTATTTTTTAATGGCATTTTAAAATTCCCTGAACATCAACTCAATACTTCATTAATTTGCTGTATGTGCTCATAACTTCATTACTAGTGAAATATGATCCTCATTGGTCTCAGCCAATGGGACAATTTTCAGACTGCCCTTTTCTGTATGATTGTTCTTCATTCTCAAAGAGGACCAAAATGACGTCACTAGATTAGAGTCAAGAAAGGATGTATATCTATTGCTGATCAGATTAATTACAAGCTTAGAATTCTCTACTACAGGTCAGGCACAAATATTCATGTGAATATTTGGGGTGAATTCTCTAAATTTGCACATCTCACATGTCTTCTGAGCAACTTCAATTCTACTTTGTATATAGAGTGCATCAGATTTTTTTCTGATGAAGGCATGCCATGCTGGGTGATACTATATCATTTCTTAAGAGAGACCTTGAGAGTGTCATTATGTTGCTTTTTCTAACCACCATGAGACTGTTTGCCTTCTGTGAGTTCGCCATAAAATTGTTTTTAAAAAAACATTAGATTGACATTCAACATTGTGTCCAGCCCATTTACTCTTCCAGAAGATATGAGGCAACTACTCAAAAAGTATGTGATGTTTAAAATGTTTCAGGAAAAAAAAAAGAAAAAGTGTCAGCTAGGTGGTGCAATGGATAGAGCATCAGCCCTGAAGTTAGGAGAACCTGAATTCAAATCTGATTTCAGACACTTAACATTTCCTAGCTGTGTGACCCTGGGCAAGTCACTTAATCTTGATTGTGTCAGCAAAAAATGTTTGAGAGATATGTTTCTGGGAAATTAATTATTTTGTTAAAGATGCTAGCATTTTATTGATAAAAGAGGTCAGTGTCACTCTTGGATGCCAAAGACAAATCATGGCAGCAGCAGACTCATGGCATATATGTCCTTGGAAAAGTGCATGTTCCAAAGGATAGCAATTAATTCTGATTGGTTAACAAATAATGAGAGAATGAATATTACAAGAAGAAATGGTCTCCATTGAGGAACTATGAGAGTGACATCATGTCATGTTTGGACAGAGACTACTAAGAGACTATTTCTGTACCTAGACCAACTCCGGTCTTGGGCTGTCTAGACATAGAAAATCTACCTTTGCTTAACACAATGGACAGAAATTCACCTACATAAAATGGTCTAGTGGGGTAAATTTTTGGCAGAAATCAGTAATATCCTTCAAAGCTAGGCTTTGGAACAAGGAAATAAGGACTTTAGGAAATGGAAGAACAGAATCTCTGCAATAATAACTTCTCTCATTATGGAGCTGAGGGATTGATGAAATGGTTGCTCAAGAATGCACCCAAAATGTTTCATGTTTTGATATTTTAAGTATCAATCTCCTAAGAAAGTATAATAGGAATTAGATGTTGATGCTTCATGCTTTAAGTTTTTATTATAAAACTCTACTTATGAGTCTCCTGTGTTCTAAACATTTTTTTTTTTTGTAGTGGAAGAAATAAAAAGTTAACCATCTGTACCTGAGCTACTTTGTACATTGGGTACTTTCTAGTCCATTTTGGGGAGACTTTAGATATAGACCAAACCTAAGTTTTAAGTGATTTTTCCTCTGGAGCTTTTGGTATAAAGAGCCAGAAACAATGACAAAAATAACCTGACCCATCTCATTAGAGGTTAGATCCTTCCAAGTTTTCTTTGGGTTTTTCTTTCTACACCAGCTCATCAGTCTTATCATTATCTTTTATCTTATCATAAGTTGTCATTGCTTGCAGCATATTAATATTCTATTGCACTATAACTGGGCTTTCATCCAAGCTAGAGGTAGTTTGTGTGTTAGTTCATATGTAGGAGAAAAGATTCTGGAATGGCAAAGAAATTGCTGAATGTGACTCAACTTTGTATACGTGGGTAAAGAATTTACTGGGCTGGTTAGAGAGTTTGTTTGGAGATAACAGATGGAGAGAGGACATTCCAAGGAGGCTGATGAGAAAGTCTTGGAAACAGCAGATATAAATGAAAAATCCTTGCTCTACTTTCTAGGGATTGCTAGAAGGGACCCATTCTGAGTGAAATTATTTTTTCTGTCCTGGCTTAAGGGGACATCTCATCGTTATTCTAGCTAAAGAGCTCATTGATTTTCATGTATTTTGGGGTCTAATTTAATCTATATACCTGCATATTTGTTTTGACAAAAATGAGTTATTTTACTATTCACCATTTGTAATGCTATTGCTTTTGTGTATCTGACATTTGATGGGAAGGGATCGAGTTGGTAAATGTAAGCTAAATTCTACTATCCCCTCAGTAGTTTTTTTTTCTGAATGTCTAACCACTGTGTCCCTAAACCAGATATATCTGAGGAGCTACAGAGTTATAATTCTAACCTTGAGCTCTTGTAGAGACTGAAATCAGTTACCCTTCTTCAGCAGCCTTCCTGGGACCTACATACTCCTTACAAGCTGGTATGCTGGTAAGGCAGGCGCTGCCTATTCTTTTAGGCTGGAACTACTTACCATATTTAAATGATTATAACTTCAAATTGCACGAATTTAAATATTCTTTGCAGCAACAGTGAAGGGTCGTACTATATTTTTGCATGCTACCTAGAAGCTTCTATATTTTTAGATGGTTCATATAAAAATTCTGAAGGTTAACTCTCCCTGATTGATTCTTTTGTGAAGGCAAAATAGACCATCGTTTACTTCAATTCTTAACTAGATTTCAATTACTGCATGGGTATTTAGTCAGATAAATTGGGACCTGGGAAAGACGTTAGGTTAAAAAAGGGCAAGGGCTCCTATTTCATCCTGGGTCATCTCCTGTAATCCTGATCTACATTTTGTCACCAGACTCCAGCGATTCTGGAGTAGAGACTGAAGCTGATGACAATACATAGACCTGCTTCACTTAAATCCAATTCATTTCTAAGCCAAGACATCACCCTCCTTTTGTCATTGATTTTCTTCAAGAATGAAGGATGAAAAACAACAATAAATACACATACTTTATACACGCATATGCAATAATTTATTTAGCCACTTAAAATGTTTCTTTATTATAAACAATGATCAGCAAACACAAACACTTCAATAATGGTAATAACTAGCATGTTATATGGGACTTTAAGGTTTACAAAGCACTGTGGGTATGTGCTTTGTGATCTTCATAATAAACCTAGGACGTAGATCCTATTATTATCCCCAATTTATAGTTCAGGAAACTGAGGCATAGTGACAGAAGTTAATGACTTGCCTAGGGCATACACCAAATAAGTGTCTGAGGTGGGGTTGGATTCCTGATTTAGATCTTCCTTAACTTCACCTCTGCCACTGTGTGATTTTCATTGAGTAACTTGACCTCTCTCAGCCTCAGTTTCCTCATCTGTAAAACAATAAAATTAGATTAGATGTCCTTCCAGTTTTAAATTGTGATCCCAAGAGAAGTTATAGTGGTGTTTCAAAAGCAGAAGAGTTTATAGATACACAAATGAGTGAGTTTTTTATTTGATATTGGGGAAAAGCTTGGAGTGAAATCTCTACAGCTAGAGATGGTCTTTTTAAAAGCCTATTATTGACACCAAATGTCCTCTTAGTTACATTTTATGATTATGAGAATAGTCTTTATAATTCTTTTGGTCTTCTCTGGATTTGGAATTAGGGAGCCTCCAGTATAATTAATTCTTGATTCTCATCTGTGTGATGAGGTCACTTATTAAAACTGTCATGTTTTAATTGAGAAAAGATCAGGTCAATTATTAAAAAAATTATCCAGTATTCAATTTTGTTTGACCATTCTTTTCATTTACATTGTCATATTAATTGTGCATATTGTTTCACAGTTCCTGCTTATTTTACTCTGAGTTAGCTCACAGAAGAATTTCTGTATTTCTCTGAATTCTTTATATTTTCAGTTCTTATGATGTAGTAATATTCTATATCATCCCTATAACAATGAACTTACTTAGTCTCTAATCAATGGCTTTGTTTCTAGATCTTTCCTCCCCACAAAAGTGATGTTAGGAGTACTTTTGTGTGTATATAAGGCTTACTGTCTATTTTTGACTTCTTTGGGGTAGCTGCTCTAGAGAAGTCCATCCCTCTGTGGATCTTAGTTTCCTCATCTGTAAAATGAAGTCATGGGACTAGGTGATTTCCAAAGTCCTTTTCTCTTTCTAAATCCTATAATCCTTTGGTTTCTCTAATGTTTGGCAGTGACACCTCTCTTTGGGCTGGTAGGGCTTCTCTGTGGGCTTCATTAGTCTTTTGGAATGCCTTAAAGGACTTCACACATGATTACATTTTCAAATGGGTTCTTTTCTATGACTTATTTACCTCTGAAGATCTGCTTATTGTCCCAAACTGTGGGTAATGAGGTGGGAGGAAAAGACGCTTGTATGGTCCACTTAATTTTTTTTCTCTAAGCAATCCCGTATTTCTGGAATGAATTATTGGGATCCCTTAAGCACTGCAAAACTTTTAGGAGGCTTAAAGGTCTTTGGTGTTCAAGTCTTAAATCTATATGGCATGTGATTAGGAAAGGAATGCTCCACAGTCTGTGCTTTCCTTCTGTATATACTTAGCTGGCATATAAAAACAAGCAGCTTTAGAAATGAGCTGGTTACTCCTAGATATTTGCCAATGAAAAGAAAAAGAAATAGTGAAAGCAGAATCCAAGTGTGATCTGTGAAATAACCAAGAGAATGTTTTATAGTAGGAATCAGTGGGGTTTTTTTTTTCTTCTGAAAAAAAGAAATGCAGTTAAAAAAAAAAAAAAACTGCACCAGACTTCATTTACCTTGCCTCTCTAATCCTGATTGCCTAGAGGCAGAAAAAATTGGAATCCATATTTTAGAAACTATTCACCTGGGTACTCTCTGAAGGGGGACAGGGAAGAGAAATCTCAGTCTAAATGTACATGATCTGAACTTCCACTTTTATTTAGTCAAGCATTAGGAAAAGAACACTTCAAAACTTCTGGCATTGGGAAAAAAGAGAAAGTGTGTCTGATTCACTTATTTTGTGACTTACTATTGAAGTACTGGGTTCAGTCAATGATAGTTTGGTGACTGTAGACAAACTGAGAAAGACCATTGTGGAATCAATTCAGTTTGCTTTGTCACTCTTTTAAAAGATTCTGATGGGACGACTGAGATTGAAAGTTTTGCCCATGAGAAGCTTTGATGAAACCAATAGTGGGGTTTTTTTTTGGAGGGGCTATTTAGCTCTTGCTGTCACTTCTTAGTTTCAACAGTTGTATCTAATAAAGAGTCCATCCTCTTTTCCTGGTCTTTTATACTGGGCCAAGACTGTACTGAGATTCTGTCATTAGACAGAACTCACTTTCTCTTTTCTTTTTTATTTTATTTTATTTTTATTTAATAGCCTTTTATTTACAGGATATATGCATGGGTAACTTTACAGCATTAACAATTGCCAAACCTCTTTTCCAATTTTTCTACCTCTTACCCCCCCACCCCCTCCCCTAAATGGCAGGATGACCAGTAGATGTTAAATATATTAAAATATAAATTAGATACACAATAAGTATACATGACCAAAACATTATTTTGCTGTACAAAAAGAATCAGACTCTGAAATATTGTACAATTAGCTTGTGAAAGAAATCAAAAATGCAGGTGGGCATAAATATAGGGATTGGGAATTCAATATAATGGTTTTTAGTCATCTCCCAGAGTTCTTTTTCTGGGCATAGCTAGTTCAGTTCATTACTGCTCCATTGGAAATGATTTGGTTGATCTCGTTGCTGAGGATGGCCTGGTCCATCAGAACTGGTCATCATCTAGTATTGTTGTTGAAGTATATAATGATCTCCTGGTCCTGCTCATTTCACTCAGCATCAGTTCGTGTAAGTCTTTCCAGGCCTTTCTGAAATCATCCTGTTGGTCATTTCTTACAGAACAGTAATATTCCATAATATTCATATACCACAATTTATTCAGCCATTCTCCAACTGATGGACATCCATTCAGTTTCCAGTTTTTAGCCACTACAAAAAGGGCTGCCACAAACATTCGTGCACATACAGGTCCCTTTCCCTTCTTTATAATCTCTTTGGGATATAAGCCAAGTAGTAACACTGCTGGATCAAAGGGTATGCACAGTTTGATAAGTTTTTGAGCATAGTTCCAAACTACTCTCCAAAATGGTTGGATTCGTTCACAACTCCACCAACAATGCATCAATGTCCCCGTTTTCCCGCATCCCCTCCAACAATCATTATTATTTTTTCCTGTCATCTTAGCCAATCTGACAGGTGTGTAGTGGTATCTTAGAGTTGTCTTAATTTGCATTTCTCTGATTAATAATGACTTGGAGCATCTTTTCATATGACTAGAAATAGTTTCAATTTCTTCATCTGAGAATTGTCTGTTCATATCCTTTGACCATTTTTCAATTGGAGAATGGCTTGATTTTTTATAAATTAGAGTTAATTCTCTATATATTTTGGAAATGAGGCCTTTATCAGAACCTTTGACTGTAAAAATATTCAGAACTCACTTTCAAGGACACAATTTATCTTGCAAGTCTTAAGTCTAGGTTGCAATGCTTAACAGGAATATAACCAAACAGTAGATTGGATTCCACTGATAGCTTCTTCATTGTGGGAGCATCTGCTGTGATCTCCCTGTGGGAGTTTTTCTGGCATTGACCAGAATGTATGGGATATATGCTACTGACTGCAAAATATATAGTTCTTTCCCAGATCAGGTGCTTTTTAGTTAGGGGGCACTCCTATCTCAGAGCTTCTGGAAAATGGAAAAATAGCTTCTTTTTAATATGTTTAGTGGACACATTTCCCCTTTTAGATCACATTCATTTCCCTATGTAGTCCTCCATGTAGAGATTTTTCTAACCAAGAAAACAAAAAGAAAACAAAACTGAAGAACAAAGCAACCATGTCTAATAGAATATGCAATATGCCAAACCCTTAGTTCCCCAGCCCTCTACTCAAAAAGGACATTGTGTTTATTCTTCTCTTTTTATGATACACGATTCTTCATTGTTTTCATGTATTGCATCATGTAATTATTGGCATATGTTCTTTTTGATATTGCATTATATCACTTCTATAAAATTTTGATACTGTTTTATATCACTTCATACAAATTTCCCTGTGTTTCTCTGGATTTCTAATATTATTTCTTGAGACTCAATAATTATAGTCTGCCAGGTCTGACTCGGGTTTAGCTAAAGTTTCAAGTTTGAGATTGGAAGGAAATGAGACACTCTTGAAACATCTAACAGTTAAGAAAAAGAGGTATATTTAACCATAATGGAAAATAGATACACAGCAAGGATATTGCAATGAATTTATGTTGGATCCTGGGGCAGAAAACTTAGGGTATTGCTCCTAATTCCTCAGATATTGTACATATGCCACCAGGATATTATAACAATTGTTCTAATTTTAGTTCCTTGAACCAATTAAATCTCAAGACTGGCTTCAAATAATTTAAAGGAAAAAAATTAGCCTGAATAGGGGTGGGCCTTAGGAAAAACTATTCCATCCTACGTGAACAGAGACCCCAGTGAATAGAACATAGCAGTTATATAGCACAATTTGTTTGGACTGCAATGTTTGGGTCTCAGAATAAATATTCTAATGACTTTTCTCACATAATTCAATATTGTTTTCCAGATGAATCTGATTAGATTAATTCTAGCTTCTCCAATAGTGACTATTTCTTTTTGTTTATCATATTTGCTCAATTGCAATGTATGACATGAAACTTTAGAGCTGCTTTAATTTGCATTTCTCTTCAGAGTAGTTATTTAGAACTCTACAGTTGTCCTCTGCATTTCTTTTGAAAACTTTTCATATCCTTTGACTACAAAAGAAGTTTCATTACAATAAGTTTGGGCACTTGCTAATTAGAATTTCACTCTAACCAGCTTTTCAAATTCTTGTTAACTGGTGGCTTAGAAATAGAGCTCTGGGCCTAGAATAAGGAAATTCTGATTTCAAATCTTGACTTGTTTACTAGCAATGTGATCTGGGTAAGTCACTTAACCGCTATTTGCTTCTGTTATTTCAACTGTAAAATGGGGGTAATAATAGCATTCACCTTATAGGACTATTTTTAGAATCAAATGACATATTTAAAAAAAAAAGTACTTAGTACTGGCACATAGGAGGTATTATATATATCTTATTTCTTTTCTTTTTCATGTTTCTCCCAACTCAATTTCTGGGATTTTAAGCAGCAAATGAGATTTGAATTTTCTCAGTCCTATGGATCATTTGCTGAGATTTATGGATCTTCTTTCTACAAATAATAAAAACTGGCACTTGTTTTTTGAATAACTTATATAGATAGGACCAGTAGTTACCGAACAGCAAGGCCTTTCTTAACCCAATGCCATTTTTGACCGATTCCAAATGCTGTGATATTGATATTTGTATTTTTTTTTTTTTGTGTGTGTGTGTGTGTGTGTGTGTGTGAGAGAGAGAGAGAGAGAGAGAGAGAGAGAGAGAGAGAGAGAGAGAGAGAGAGAGAGAGAGAGAGAGAGAGAGAGAGAGAGAGAGAGAGAGAGAGAGAGAGATGGAGATCCAAGGGGGCAGATAAATGACTATAAAACAGTCCTATTCCTCTATGACTCAAAGAAATGATAAACCATTGGCTTCTTGTGGGTTTTTGGACCAGGGTATTAATATAATTTCTAATGTTTTAATAATGTTTCCTCACACATGGACATTTTCTTTTTATCCTCTTCTGCTTTCTATTCCCATTATTAGCTTGGGATGAAGATTATATAGGACCAACTCCAGGTAAAACTGGAGATATAAGGTTAAGGTTTTGTTGTCATTATTGTTTGTTTTTGTACTCTCTCCTTCTCCTGAGGGAAACAACATGCAAGCAGATTGAGTGCTGGCATTGGATTCAGGAAAATTAAGTTCAAGTCCTATCTCTGAACTATACTTGCTAAGTGTCTCTGCATAAGTCATCTAACTTCTCAGTGTTCTGGCCACTTTCTGACTATATATATTATAGGGAAGGTACTAACCTTTAGGGGTAGAGGAAGATTCCTCCTCTGGGAGTGGCTTATCCCAGTGAAATTACAGTTATAATTTTTATGCCTATTCTATTGCCACTTTTTTGAGATGGTTTCCCCAAATGTAGGCTCCTTGAAGGTGGGCACTGTACATTTTAAAATTTATACTCCCAGGGTGTTATGCCACAGTCTCCTTGAATTGTCCTACCTCAGCTGTTCTGCCCCAAACTCCAGGCCATCACACCACCCTTCCCTCCTAATCATCAGAACATTTGATAAGGATAAAAGATCTTATAATTTAGAATGTCAGATGCCTCTCCCCATCCCAATCTATCAGAATATCAGATGCCTCTCCCCATCTCTAGTGCCTCTCCCCATTATATCATTGTTCCTGTCACCCTATTAAGAATCTCTGTACCTCACATTCGATACTGGATACTTGGAGATGAGAGTCCGATCCAGTCAGTTGATTAACTCTCCAATAAATTAAATTGTTATAATTCTCTAACCTCTATCTTGCCTCAGTTTCTCCAGCATTACAATTTTGCTTTAGGCTTGAAAAATTTGTTCAAGACTGTACTCTTTCCCTCCATCTCCTTTCCTCTTATTTAATGTCTGATTCTTTTTGTCAAATGAAGACTGATAAAAAAAAGGAATGTCAGCACTTCTCATTCACTTAATTATGTGGCTTTTACAAGTTTATTGTTAGCTCTGGTTATCCTCAAAGGACATCCCCTATGCTTCTCAGCGAGCAATAATAAGCAACTTCTGCTTTATCCTTCCCTGACTGGAGGCAGCTGGTAGTACTGTGCCTAGATTGCTGAGTCTGGAGTCGGAGAGATCGTCCACACTTGGCCACTTTAACTAACTCTGTGAGTTAATTTACTGAGTCAAGTCATTTAACTTTTGTCTCAGTTTTCTCAGCTATAAACTAAGGTTAATAATAACAACTATCTCCTAGAATTATGAGGATCAAGTGAAATATTTGAAAGGAGCTTAATGGAGTGTCAGGACATAGTAGGTACTTAATTAAAGTATGTTTCCTTCCTTCCCAGCACCCCAGAGGCAACTCCAAGGACCAGAGTTTTTCAAGGACTTTAAAGAAAATACTTTCCCCCAATTCCCACCATTGACCGTTCTAGAAATGAACTCTATCCATGCTCTTTTGGTTATTTAAGGGAAGCTAATTAAATCAAAATTTATTCTCTATAATCTTTCCTGATTTTCCTTCTCTCTTGCAGAGAGGCAAGTGCTGACCCACTAATGCTCTTCTAGTTGCTTGTGCCTCCTTATAAAACACCTGTATGCCTTCCCAGGGCTAATATGGAGAAAAATCCATCATATTCCATCTATGCTATTCCAACCTGCTAATGTGCTCAACCTGAAAACAAATCACTCCTGTATGTATTTCCCATATAATTTATGGGATAATATTTAATAGAGCTCTTAAAATAACCAGGCACTGTTGCTTAAATAAGAATCACAGTATACTCTATGCCATCCTCATCAAGTTGGTAGCTAATCTCTGATTGACTATCTCTAGTGATGGGAAATTTACTATTGAATTCTGGAGGCAGTTTCTAGTCCAAATTGACCCTTTCCCACTCCTCCCCAAAGTTAATCTAACAATCATTGTTTTCAAATACCTCATACATTTCAAGCTGTATTTCAGAGGCCATCAAATCTATCTTTTCATCTTATAGATGAAGAAACTGAGATCCTGGGAAGTAACTTGCTCAAGATCTTATAGGGAGTACCCAGGAACTCTGACTTCAGAGCTAGTGCGCTTTGCATGAATAGTTTATTTATACATTTTGTTTCTTCCATCTAGTTATCAAACTCTTGCGGGCATTGGCCAAGGGTTCTATTTCTTCCCATACTCCACAGCACAGGTAAAAGTTTTGAGTAAATGATTTGCCAATCATTGAAGGACACATTCTATAAAACCTAAATCTTGTGATAAATACTGATATCCAGCAGATGGCAGTCTTGTATTTTTCCTGTATTTAACTGACTTGTACTTTTGCCTCTGGATTTAAATAAGATTGGAATTATATTTAAGAGAAAAACTAGAAACGTAAAATGCTAGCCTTAGGTTCAGTGGGAAAAAAAAAGAAAAACAAAACTCCTTGGAACATTATGATCCAAGAAATCTTCTTCTTCTAGAGTTAGAACTGAAAAAAATATCATAGTTGATAAAGTATTAGACTTTGAATTAGGAATTCTGGGATTCTAAGGCTGCCACCTCAGACACTTCGTAGCTAAGGGACACAGGTAAAGTCATTTAACCTATTTGGGCCTTGGTTTACTCATCTGTAAAACTGCAATTATATTAACATACTTAACATGGATGTTGACAAATTCCAATGAAATAAGATATATAGAGATCTTTGCAAATATGAAGAAATATATAAATGTGAATTGCTATTATTATTATTTCTATAAATTCACTACCATTATTTCTAACATTGTAGAAAGGAATAAAGAATGAATTTTTACTTCAGCGTTGCCAAGATGAAATTTCTGGAAAAAATAATTTCCTTTCCCAGAGTTCAGGGGAAGATGAAGTAAGCAATAGTGTAAACTGAGGGTTAGAAAGACATAGACAAGAAAAAAAAACTTGAGCATGAGATAGTAGAAAAACAATAGAGATTTGGATCACCAGAGACATAAGAGATATTCTTCAAGTTTACCTCAGTTGAGGTACCGCCTTTAGGTTTTTCCCTCTTACAGAAGAAGAGCAAACAGTGGGAGAGTAACTAGCTATATTATGCCTATGACAACAAGTCATCCTTCTGCCATCTCTAAAGTGGATTTCATTTCATTAAAGAGTCTATAAATGGAATTTATTCCTGTCTATAAAGATCTATATGGCCACCTCTATATGCTGATTCATTCAGACTCTTAAATGAAACATAAACAAATAAGATTACCTAGTTAGAGTGAATGGGGATGACCAAAACACGTCTCTGAATTTAAAACATTTAATAAATATTTCCTTTGCATTATTTTGAAGGGTAGCTAGATGGCCCGATGGGTGAAGCACTGGGCCTAGAGTTAGGAAGACTCATCTTCCCAAGTTCAAATCATGTCTTAGACACTTACAAACTGTATAACTCTGGGCAAGTCACCTAACCTTGTTTGCCTCAGTTTCCTCCTCGGTAAAATGACCTGTAGAAGGAAATGACTGCACTTTTCCCCCAAACAAATAAACAAACAAAAAAAAACCCAAATGGGGTCATGAAGAGTTGAACACAATTGACCACTAATAAATTGTTGAAGGGGTCTCAATATAAGGAATCTTTTTGAGTGAATCTATTAATTATAAAAAACACATCAATCTGAGTAAAGCTATTAGTCTATCATCCCTTTTGAATAAAAGGAAAACTTTTTCTAGTTTGCATTGCTGGTGTGTCTGAGAGATAGAAAGAGAGAGAGAGAGAGAGAGAGAGAGAGAGAGAGAGAGAGAGAGAGAGAGAAAGAGAGAGAGAAAGTGTGTATGTTTTAGGGGATAGAGGAAAGATTAATTTTCTAGTATCATGAGCTCAAGGCAAGAGTGTTGATTAAAGACTTATGGGGAATGACAGATATCCAGGAATCATAGCAGTGATCAGGACATAGAATCGGGACTGTTCATTGACTGCCAGGTTAGAACACAGGAGATGAAAACATTTGACTCCATTATGGAGTTGCTTGGGGGGAAAGGGAGGGCAGAATGTGAGACTAGAGCCAAGACAGACACAGATACTGCCTCCACTCAAGTACCTGTTCAATTCATGTTAATGCAGTATTGTCTATTACATTGTGTGTTTGCTTTTATGGGGACCCGGTCTGACCTCTCAGAATAGAGGAAAATAGTTCAATTTTTCTACTAACAGAGATGAGCTCTATTTTTATCATTACATGAGTTATGATAAATAGACTTTATGTACAAAATATTATGTTCAAAAGAAGCCTTTGTTCCCTGTAAGAAAATTAAGTACTAAATTGAAATAGAGAAAAATAGAAAGAAACATACAATAACTTGAGTAGTGGTGGTTTTGCAGAAAGAGATGATAGCCATAGAGATGTAACTGGAGAGAAACTCCCTGCAGTTGAATGAAATCCAGCTGCCAAAAGTAGTCATATAGGATACATAAAACTTCAACAAATATTTATGAAGTACCTACTTGTGCAAAAAACTGTATCAGTTATTGGGAAATTAAAGATGAAAATGAAATAGTTCCTGCCTTTAAGGATCTAGTATTGTATCTGGGAGATGTATCAAGAAAAATAAAAAGAATTTTACTGTTAGAAGATCAGATCTATACATTTTATCCTTCTCTCAGGGTTTTTTGGTACCCTTTGGATGGTCTGGGAATGTCTAGTCTCCCTGCCATAGCCCCTTGACTGTGTTCCCTTAGTTTCAGGGGGATTTATACTCCAGTTGTCTTTAATGATTTAGTAATCAGATTAACTTTTACAAAGATATAATTACTTAAAATCTATAGCATGAATAAACATAAAACATTCCCTGAAATATTTGAGGGACATAATGTACCCTGTATACTTCCTCTGTATCTGGAGAGGAGAAAGAAAATTAAATTCACATCTTAGCTTAGTTGTTATATAGCACAGTTGTACCAACTTCCAAATCCAAAACCCCACTTGGCTTGAGGCCTGGATACTTGGCTTCCTTAATGGGCTCACTACAACATACAGCTTGGAATTCTGCCTCCAAGGGAAGCCTTCTTGAGTCTCAGTTCAGGAAGGATCCTACTACTTGTACCTGAAAATGACAAAATATAACAGAAAAAAATGTTCTCTCCCCAAACAAACTACATTAAAACTGAGCTTAAGTCCTATAAAGGGAAAGGTAGGAAGAGAAAATAGTCTTACTCTTCATCAGTTCTGGTAAACAGGTTAAACAGGACTGCCATCCCCTTGACCATTAGCAGAAAGAGAGACAGAGTCTCTAGTCTCCCAGTTTGGTCTTTGTAAAGAACAAGTCTATTCTGGCCATATAGTCAATTAAAAGAAAGCATTCCTAGTCATGTCCTGGGGGAATGCAGAAGATCTTCTTTCAGAAGCTGGTCCCTAGCCCCAACCATGTGGATGCTTCCATGCAAGAAGATCTGGGCATGCAAAAAATAAAGCCCTATTACATAAATAAATAACAAATCACACACACACACACACACACACACACACACACTATATAGACACAGAGAGAGACAGAGACAGAGAGATACACAGAGAGACAGAGACACACACACACAGATAGAGACACACACAAAGAGACAGAGACAGAGATAGAGACACACACAGAGAGACATAGAGAAACAGAGAAAAAGACAGGCAGAGAGAGACGGAGAGACAGATGGATAGAGACAGAAAGAGGCAGAGAGAGGGATTGAGAGAGAGACAAGAAGAGAGAGAGGAGAGAGAGAGAGAAAGGGAGAGGGAGGGAAAGAAAGACCGAGAGACAGAGAGACAAAGACAGAGACAGACAGAGGCAGAGAAAGACAGAGGCAGAGAGAGAGAGAAAGAGAAAGAGAGAGAGAGAAAGAGAGAGAAAGAGAGAGAGAGAATGGGCAAGCATTGATACACTAGAAAGAATTGGGGGAAATTTCACAAAGGGGACAATATTTAAATTGAGTCTTCAAGGAAAATAATAATTTTGTGTGGCAGAAATGACACAATTTAGATTAATTCAATAAACATTTAAATACATGTTATTTATTTTTTATACACTGTTACCTATTGGAGTTACAAAGACAAAATATTATGACTGGTCCCTCAAAAATGTATATGTTCTTTTGGAATATATTAACATAATAATATAATATAATAATTGGAATATATTTGTATAACAATAAATTGTGATATGAGTGATATAAGTGAAAACTGGAAGTTTGATTTTTGTTTTCCATTTCAGTTTTTAAAGAATATTAAGTATTGCACTGAACTAATTATTGGCAAAAGCCAAACAAAATTATGTATGTATATATATATATAGTATTCGTTTTATAATTTAACCTCAAAAGGATGACCTATAAAATGACCTGTAACAGTCTCTGAGCTACAAACAATTTTCTACTACGCTATAGATTTCAATGAAAGAATGCTTCTATTTGACTATGGTCTAGTATTAGCTTCTTCTAAATACTTCCTATATAATTCCATAACCTAGAAACTTTGATTTTGGTTGCATTAGACAAAATATTTGACAGCTATCTTCAGATAGCTGGAGGACATCATGTGGAAAAGGATTTGACTTAGTCTCCTTGACACCAAATATACTCAGGGATTTTGAAGGAACTTCTGAAATTCACAAACAGTAATTATTGATTCTCATTCAAACAAACAAACAAAAACATGCCACTCATCACTGGGAGGAGGAAATGGAATTGTGAAACAAATGATACTAACCCAAATGTTGAGCTGATTGGAATTAAGTAAGTTTTCATAGGTTACACAGGTAGTATGTGTCAAATGTTTGAAGCCAGATTTGAAGTAAGGTCCTCTTGACTCCAGGGTCAGTACTCTATCCACTGTACTATTAGTGTCCCATCACTAAGCTTTTCTTAAGCAGAATTCTTTCTCTATTGGACTTTGCTTTTGGACAGTTTCATTCAAGAATATTGAGAATCTCTTTCTCTTACACTTACACTATGATTGAATTGGACTCTGGGCTAAAATATGATGTGAAATGAAAGAATGATAAATGTTTGCTGTGTGATCTTGCACAAATCACTCTCTGAATCACAGTTTCCTCATTTGGGAAGTGAAGAGAACAAAATGGATGATCCTTTTTATTTTTGCATTAGTGTTCTTTCATTCAATGATTAAGTTTTCAGTTAATTAAATATTAAGACCAACAGATCATCTAATTAAATTTGACAAAAGGATCTTCTCTGTGCACATTGTCCTATGAGTTTTGGACAAGATCTGAAATTGCTACAAGAATGAAATCCCAGAGCTTTGCAGCTGATGGGTTCCTTCTGGATGTTCTAAAGGTTACATGGGCTAAAACCTCCTGACTCCTGGAAGATTTCCTCTGCTCTGATCCAAGCTGGGAGGGGGGGGGAATGTCTTCTTTTGTCCAGTCTGCTTTTTTCCAGATGGCCAATGACCTGTTTCTAAGGTCAGCCCATCCCTCAGCCAGAAAGAAAACAAACTTTCTTTTTGAATTTGTAAGTTGTGCTATTAGCACATCAACTTTTGAAGAGGATTTGGAGAGTGAGGAGGAGACAGAAAGGTTGATGAGGAGGAGACAAGACTTCTCTTACCAGCTGTTTAGTAACTTCTTTTCTATGAGGAGTTATATAGAACCTTCACTTCCACCTCAAATTTTTCTCATTGGGACTGGACCAGTTTTTCCCTGTTCTGCACCTCCTTTTAAATTATACTTATTAGCTAGCTCAGAAGAATACATCTATCTAAATCAGCAATTAAAACCTAGAATTAGAGTAATAATTCTTAAAGTGCTTTAAGGTTGGCAAGCACTTTTCTCATAATGATTCTGTGAAATAGGTGTTGTGGATGCTATTAGCCCCATTTTAGAGATAAGAAACAAATGTTCTCCACTAGTATCTCATAAAGTCATGAAGCAGTATGATTGTGTGTGTGTGAGAGAGAAACACACAGAGAGAGACAAAGAGAGAGGGAACAAGAAAGATAGAACAAAAGAGTGACAAAGAGAACAAAAGAAAAAGAATAAGAGATATACACACATGGAGAAAACATGAGAGAGAAGCAAAAAGAAAACAAAAGAGAGAAAAATACAGATAAAAAGAAAAAAAGGAAGAGAAGAGATATAAAGAACATATACAAATATATATATATAATAAAAGACAAAGAATAATTATATAGAATATAATAATAGAGAGACAGACAGAGAGAAAATGGTGGTAAAGGAAAGAAGGAGGGGGTTAGGAGAGGGAAAAGGAAAGGAGGCAGGAGAAAGGGAGAGGAATCCATGCAATAAATCAAGAGAGAGGGTTACTATGTTGACCACATGATCCTGGGCTATGTGACTTTAGGCATATTGCTTTTCTGGAACTCAGTTTCCTATTACTAGATGCTCTGGGAAGATTCTTTTCAATTTTAACTTTTTTGAGTTTATATGCCTGGGAGATCATTTAGATAAAGTTGAAAGCAGAACACAAATATCAGTTTTTTAGTAATTATTATTCTGAATACTACATACACATGTAGATAAACATACATACATAAGTATGTATTGCTACCATGAATTACTACTATTGGTTGAAAATAAGGTTGAAGAATTCTTTTGGTAGGGTCTCCAAAATTCTTCTTAGGATTCCTCTGGGCCTTAGGTTCTCATTTAAAGTAGGATTTGTTGCCTTTTTTGGTTCATGAGCCACATATCTGCCAATGACCCAAATGCACCCAAGTAATCTTCTATGTGGCTGCTTTGTTCCATAATCCTTGACAACCCTCCAAAGTCATGTCATCAACAAAAGAGACATAAAAAAGATATTTTCTCCTTTCTCTTAAATGGAAGATTCAGCAATAGTTCCCTTTTTTCTCCTTGTTCTTTTCTTATTGCTCTAAATACAATCTTTTTCAAAGAAGAAAATAGTGATTTCCTAAATATAATGAACTCTAGAATAATTAGGATTTCTTCTATGTGATAAATCAAATAGGAAATAGCCAGATTTTATTCTCAATTATTTCTAAAAGTATTTTATGGAAATATTAATTGATAATAAGTTTCTGTGAAATTAACACTAAGATTAACCTTTCCTACCAATTGTTGCAGCCATGGACTGTCATGAAAGACAATGGAACAGTCTAACACCAGTAGGGTTCCACAGATTCTTGCCCCTTTACACTATCAAACTTTGCCAATCATTTTCAGTCCACCATTTTTGCAAAAGAGCACCTTAAATTCTCCCATTCTATAGCCAGACTGGTTGAAGTAACTAGAGATGTTTGACCTGGAGAGAAATTAAACAAAACATGATTTAAATATTAGAAGAGTTGTCATGTAGAAAAGGAATAAACCTTCTTTTCCAGAAAGCTGAAATTGGAACAGTCAGTTATTATTGTCCTTATACTATATGAATATAAGGATCATGTATTCTCCCTCCCTTCCTCTCAATGTCTTTCTCAGGTCACCTCTTCTTCCCATCAATTTGTTTGTTCCTCTATATTATATGGCTCCAAGACCCTTCAGTCTTGGGAGAAGCCTTCTCTGAAAGCCCTCCAAGCTTTCCAATATTCCTCTTTTAAAATTTCTTTAAGATAATTTTATTTTTAATTTATGGAAATCCCCACATTTCCATAACATAATATATTAAAAATTTAACCACACATGAAACTGTAAATCCATTGTGTACAACTTGATATTCCTTTTAAATATGCAAATTTCATTGTTGCTGTTGCTTTAAGTATGCTTCCAAAATGCAACTCAATACTATTGTCCAAGTGTGCTTAATGTAGTTGAGAGGTATTATGACCCACTGTACAGGATATGGAGAACACAACCTTGGATTTTCACTTAAAATATCAGGTTTTCTGGTCTATGACTTCACTGAGCTACTTGCTTCTCTGGGTTTCAGTTTTCTTCTCCGTACAATGGGGATGCTGATACTTGTAGGGTAGCACTCTATTAGATTGTTAATTTATAGAGAGTCTGCATGGCAAAATGGATAGTTCTAGACTGAGAGTCTGAATACATGCCTTCAAACTGTTTCTCAACCTGGCTAATTCTTTGACTCAGGATAGCTTATCTTTTCTCCCTAAACTTCAGTTTGTTTATCTGCATAACACTTTGTTTTAAAGATTTAGCTCATGGGACAGCTAGGTAGTGTGGTGGATAGAGCACCAGTCCTGAAGTCAGGAGAACCTGAGTTCAAATCTGATCTCAGACACTTAACACTTCCTAGGTGTGTGACCCTGGACAAGTCACTTAACCCCAATTGCCTCAGCAAAAAAAAAAAAAAAAAAAGAGTTAGCTAGTTTTTAACCTTAGTGGCAACATAATGGCCTCAAGACCCACTTTGTTTCCTCTTCTTTGGCTTTAGGGTATTTATTTAAGAAAAATGTTCTGAGTTCAGTCAGGAAAACTAACACTAGGGCAAAAGTGGCATTCTTTGTCAAATCATCCATTTATATTCTATCTCTTTATAGTTGAAGTAAAATTCAGTTGAATTTGGCTAATAAAATAGTAGGTTGTATTATAGTATCTTTGTATAGATAGACATTATAAAAGGAAAGTTGGGGAAAATCTGATATTTCTCAAAATTACTTTCAGCCTGGATTCTTCCTTCAGATATGTTTGTGAAAAAACAACTCTTCTGAAGACCTTCCTTCTCTACCACAGTCCCCAGGTCCAATCATTAGTTGATTTGAACCTCATCATACATTTATTCAGACAGCTAGTGCCATACCAGTCAAACTCCCAGATTCTCTGTTTCTTTCTATATCTCTCTGGTCTCTGTCTTTTGGTACGTGTCCCTCTCTGTCTCTGCCTCTTTCTCTCTTTTCTAGAGAACTGGATATTAGACTACAGCTTAATAAAAAGCTCCTCACATTGACATAGTCAGGAAGTTAATGTAGTACTATTTTCACCTTGTGTGCTCCTTCTCTATTATATGGAATAGAGAGATTTTGGTTACCAATGAAGAGAAAGGGAGTATGTAAACAGATGAAAAAAATGAGGCAGTAAGTACAAGGTCAAAAATATGGAAACTGAAAGGCCACTACTCTTTACTATCAGTTATTTCAGCTGAATGAAGGGGTTGAGATCAGATATAATCAAGGGACAGAAGATGCAGAAAGAATTTCTCTGTGTATTTTGCCTGCCTTTTCCTATATTTCTGTTCCAAAATTAATGAACTTTTGGAAGTGGTGAAAAATAGCCAAAGGGTTCCTGCCAGTGACAAGAATATGAAAATATACTAATGATCACTAGGACTTATTCTACTATCTTCTTCCCAGTTAATGACCCATGACTCAAAAAGGAGCTCAGATCTATACCCAAAGTTCTCAAGTCTTCATGTTATTTGCTGGCTCTCCTGGAGGTTTGAATTGACATCATTTGTGAATTGTATTTTATTATCTATACTCTTTTGCTCACCTGTTGTATGGGAGTGGCTATGTGGCTAAGCAAAATTATTCTCCAAGGCCTTCTAATTTCTCTTATATAACACAAGGTGTATATGCAGAGAGGCAATCAAAGGAGAATTCTTGTTTTTCAAGAAAAAGGTTGCAGAGGGTTTCTACAGAATCATTGTTACAGCTCAAAAAATGTGCTTATGTGACATTAGGAATTCCTGGTGCTCAACATTGAACATCTGCCAAATAATGGCACAATTTTCTATTAGTTTTTCAGAACCATTGCAAAATACTGTGGGCTCATATTCATGTGTCTCTCCTCCCCCACTTCTCTCTCTCTCTCTCTCTCTCTCTCTCTCTTTCTCTCTCTCTCTCTTTCTCTCTCTCTCCCCCTTCTTTCACTCTCCTCCTTTCTTTCTATTCTATCTTTCTTTCTCCCTATTTTTCCTCCCTCCCTCCCTCCTTTCCCTTCCTCCTTCCTTTCCTCCCTCTTTTCTCCCTCCTTTCCTTCCTTCCTTCCTTCCTTCCTCCCTCCCTTCCTTCCTTCCTTCCTTCCTCCCTCCCTCCCTCCCTCCCTCCCTCCCTCTTTTCTTTGTTTCTTTGTTTCTTTCCTTCCTCCTTCCCTCCCTCCCTTCCTTCCTTCCTTCCTGGCATTTCTTTGATCTGACATTGTTTCCTAATTATCATATTCCTAATTAAAAAGGGAATGTTAAATACACAATGCAGCTTTGACCCAAATGCTGAAAAGTTCTGAGTTATCCTAACCCACAATGAAAAGCCTGGTGGGGCTTGAGATAAGGGATAAGATTAATAGTCATCAGTCTTATTTCATGTCTTTTTTGAAACATATCAAAATTCTTTTCTTGGTCATGATTTTTAAGTTCAATATTTCTTAAATTGTGTCTCTTTTTTTCATCAGTAGTTTTTATATAAAACTTTATACTTTTAATATTTTGATTTTATTTTAATATTCTTGTTGTCTCATGGAGTTTTTAACTTCTGTTTGAACTTTCTAATTTTCAGGGAGTGTGTTATTAGTTTTTTGTACCTCTTACACTTTTTTCAAGTTTTTCTCTCAAAATTCTAGTATCTTGTCCAATATTCTCTTCTTCTGCTTTCATTTTATTTATATTATTAAAAAAAACTTTGCTTCATTTCTTCTAGAAATTCTAGGTGACATTATGGTCAGGATATTTTTCCTTGAGGCTTTGTCTATATATATTTTGGGATTTGCATCAGTAGTAGAGATATCCATCTTGATGATCACAGATTCTTGAAAAGTTGATGCACTTTGGAATAAGAAATATTTTGGATAAGTTTTGGAAAAAATGACATTTTTCCATATAGAAGACAGGGAATTAACCAACTCCTGAGGCATCTCATTCCCTTTTTGGAGAGATCTAATTATTAAGACAATCTTTTCCATATCTTGAGCCAAAATGTTCCACCATGAGCCAAATATTACAATTGATTCTAGTTCTGTTTCCTAGAGCCAACAAGAATAAATTGGATCCTTTAGACCACAACTCTTCAAATAGTCCACCATTTTGAAGGTTTTTCTAAATGCTAAAATTTCCTTCTTCTTTCAGGAGAACCTTATGCAGCATGATTTAAAGAGTGACATCCTTGTCACCCTCTTCTGGATCTATTCCATTTTGATGATACTTCTTTTAAATTTTGGTACTTTTTCTAGATGTCATCAGATCAGAGCAGGGCTAGACAAACTCTTGTCTGCCATTTATCTTATTTTTTTATTTCACTCTGCTCTTACACAATTGTCATTGTTATCTACAGCATATAAGAATCTCCTAGAGTAAGAATTTTTAAACCAAATTTGAAGAATTTTTATTCCTCATGAGAGAATCAGTGTAATATGGTGGAAAGAGTAGTAGATTTGGAGTTAAAGGGCTTAACTTCAAAATTTGTCTTTTTATGATTTTTGAGCAAATCACTTCCATTTAGTGTACCTCAGTTTCCTCATCTGTAAAATAAAAGATCTAGACCAAATGTTGTCTAAGGTCACTTCTCATTCTAATACTGTGGTTCTAAATGCTTTATTATTTATCTTTGAGTGCCAGCAATGTGTAGTATGTGGACTATTTTAAAATACTCTCAGCAAACGATGTGGTACGGTCAGTAACTCTCAGAAACATTCAGTTCTACAATCAATGAAAACAAATAGAGCTTAAAGAATCTGACAGTGACACTGACCACTAAAAAGCCTAATGTCAACCTCAACAAATTGGATAATCTCTAAAACGTTCCTTAAACACATTTTTTTTTTAAATTTCTGGGAAATTTGATTACTAGAAAAACAGCTTGAAGTCTGTCTGTTACAACATCCCTTTGGCTTGTGATTATGAATAGAATTAATTTGAATCTTCCCAACTCACAAAAGTTTGAGATGAAAGATTTGGGAAGATTTCTGACTGTAGAAGAATAATTATCATTAATGGAAAAGTCACATATTTAAAAAACTTTCATTCAAGTCACGGAAGCAGATATTTTTCTTCCTCAAATTAGGATCTCTGATAGATTGAGGAGTATATTTCTTAGGTTTCTTTCATTAACATTTAGCCATTACTTATTTTAGTTCTATTTTAAAGTACTTGAAAATTTTTATGAGTGCTTTGAAGTCTGTCATTAAATTTCAGCAAAAGTTTTAATTAAAGAAAAATGCATAACCTACACAGTTTTTAAATTTTGTATTTTGTTTTAAGAGAAATGTGTTTAACATAATGAAAAAAATGACAAAAGCTCATGGAACTTGTATTAAAATGGAAGGACTTTTTTTCAGATTAAGATTTTCATGTTAGACTTGTTGGAAAAATCCATATATCATTTAATTTTACTTTTTCCAATTACATGTAACATTTTAGCATGTATTTAAAAAACTTTTTTGAACTTCAAATTTTCTTCTTCCAACCTTCTCTTCCCCCTTATTGAGAAGGCAAGTATATAGGTTGATATAGGCTATACATGTGCAATCATGCCAAACATACTTTCTTTTTTCCCCAAATACTTTCCCCCCCCAAATACTTATTTCCCTGTACATTAGTACAAAATCATTATTGCTGATTTAAAAAAATTTTGAGTTCTAAGTTCTCTCCTTTCCTCCTTGACCTGTCCCTTTATTGAGAAGACAATTTGATAATAAAGTATATCTATGTAGTCATGCAAAAGATTATTTTATATTAGTCACATGAAAGAAAACAAAAGCAAACCAAGAAAAATGTTTAAAAAATGTGTTTTCATCAGCATTTAGACTCAATCATCCTTTCTTTGGCGGTGGATAGCATTTTTCATCATGAGTTCTTTAGGATATTTTAGATTATTATATTTCTGAGAATAGCCAAATCGTCCACAGTTTAGCACTGTGCAATATTTATCTCAATGTGTAAAATGTTTTCCTGGTTCTGCTTACTTTACTTTGCATGAGTTTATATAAGTCTTTCTGGACTTTTCTGGGAGCATCCTACTTATCATTTCTTATAGCACAAGAGTACTCTATCATAATCATACTACAATTTGTTTAGTCATTCTCCAATTGGTAGGCTTCCTCTTAATTTCCAATTTTTTGCCATCACAAATCTATAATTTTAATAAATATCTGTTATAAATATTTTTGATTATGTAAATTCCTTTCCTTTTTTATGTCTGTCTGTCTATCTATGTATCTATCTATCTGTTTTTATGTTTGTGGATACAGACCTAGTAGTGATATTACACAGTGGTATTCACAGTTTTAAAGTCTTTGGGCATAGTTATAAATTGCTTTTTAAAATAGCTAAAGCATTTCACAATTTTACCAATAATGAATTAGCCATTTTCCCCACATCCCCTCCAATATTTGTCATTTTTCTTTTCTGTTATATTGGCCAATTTGATAGAAATGAGATGGCACCTCAGAGTTACTTAATTTGCATTTCTCGAATCAAGAGTGATTTAAAGCATTTTTATATGAATATGGATAATTTTGATTTTTTTAATTTGCAAATTCCTATTCATAGCCTTTGACTATTTATCAATTGGGGAAATGTTTGGAATATTATAAATTTGACTCAGTTCTCTACATATTTGAGAAATGAGATCTTTACCAGAAAAACTTGCTGTAAAATTTCTCCACAAGTTTTCTTCTTTCTCTCTAATCTTTGATACATTTTTATTTTTGATTTTTGTGCAAAATATTTTTTTTAATATATGTGACCAAAATTATCTATTTATATTCAATAATGCTTCCTACCTGTTGTTTGGTCTTTATTTTCTCCCCTTATCCACCTGACAGGCAAACTACTCCATACTCCCTTACTTTCATTGATATCATTCTTTATGTCTAAATTATGTACCTATTTTTGACCTTATTTTGTTATATGGTATGAGGTGTTGGTCTATATCTAATTTGTGCTAAATTTCTTTCTAGTTTTCCCACCAGTTTTTGTCAAATAAGTTTTTGTCCCAAAAATTATCAAATGCTAGATTGTTCTGTTCATTTACTACTTGTGTACACAATCTATTCTTAATCAGTGAATTCTCCCAAATATTTTATATAACCTTATGTCTACCAGATTTTTATTTGATTATTGCTACTGTGTAATGCAGTTTGGTACCTGGTATAGCTAAGCTATCTTGCTTCTAATTTTTTTTTCCATTGATTCCTTTAATGTTCTTGACTTTTTGTTCTTCCATATGAATTTTATTATTACTTTTCCTAGCTCCATAATTTTTTTGGTAATTTGATTAGTATGATGTTAAATAAATAAATTAGTTTAGGCAGAATTATCATTTTTTTATATTGACTTTGCCTATCCATAAGCAATTAATGTTTCTGTCTTTTAGATCTGTGTTTATTTGTATGAAAAGCATTTTGTAATTGTGTTGATATGCTTCCTGGATTTGTTTTACAGGAAGAATTCCAAATATTTCATATGGTCTACAATTATTTTAAATGGAATTTATCATTCTTTATCTTGCTGCTGTAATTTGTTGGAAATTTGTAGAAGGGTGATTTATGTGGGTTTCTTTTATATTCTGCAAGTTTGATAAAGTCAATTATTTCAATTAGTTTTTTTAGTTGAGTCCCTAGGATCCTCCAAGGATATTATCATATTTTCAGAGTAATAGTTTTTGTTTCCTTTAAGGCTATTCTAATTCCTTTGACTTATTTTTCTTCTCTAATTGCTAAAGCTAACATTTCAAGTATATTACTGAATAATGGTGATGATAATGGACATCTATACTTTGTCTTTAATCTTATTGGGAAGGTGTAGCTTATTACCATTACAGATAATGCTTGCTAATGGTTTTAGACAAATTTTTCTTTTTTATAATTTTGAGGAAAGTTCCACTTATTCTTATACTTTCTAGTGTTTTTTAAAATAAGAATGAATACTACATTTTGTCAAAAGCTTTTTTTTTGCATTTGTTGAGATAATCATGATTTTTGTTGTTTTTATTACTGATGTGATCAATTGTGTTGATAACTTTACTATTGTTGAAACAGTCCTACATCCCTTGTTACAGTGTATGAACTTGGTGATGCAGTCTTGCTAAAAAATTTGCTGTAATATTCATTAGGGAAATAGTTCCATAGTTTTCTTTCTCTGTTTTTTGTTATTGTTGGTTAAGGTATCAGCACTATATTTATGTCATAAAGGGAATTTGGCAGGACTGTTTCTTTGCCTATTTTTCCCAAATAGTTTATAACATATTGCAATTAATTATTCATTAAATATTTGGTAGAATTCATTTGTGAATCTATCCAGTCCTTGGGATTTTTCTTAGGTAACTTACTGATGGTTTGTTCGATGACTTTTTCTAAAATAAAATTGTTTAAATATTCTATTTCCTCTCCTGTTAATCTGGACAGTTTATATTTTTGTAAATATTCATCCATCTGACTTAAATTGTTAGACTTATTGACATATAGTTGGACAATATAGCTTCTAATTGCTTTAATTTCCTCTTAATTGATAGTGAATTTATCTTTTTCATTTTTGATACAGTTAATTTGGTTTTATTTAAATAAAACCCAAAAAACCAATGGTTTGTCTTTTTTGTTTCCCTCCCTTCATAAAACCAACTTTCAGTTTTATTTGTTCAATGATTTTCTTACATTCAATTTTATTACTCTTTCCTTTGATTTTCAAAATTTCACAAATACAATTTGGTGTTTAATTGAGAACTTTTAATGTACTCTTTTTAAAGCTTTTTTTTTTTTTTGGCTGTATGCCCAATTTATTTACCTGCTCTTCTACTTTATTGATATAATTATTACTCCAATTATTGGCAGAATCCCACAAATTTTAGTATGACATGTTGTCTCATGCTCATCTCCTTTGATGAAATTATTATTTTTTCCATGATTTACTTTTATCCACTTATTCTTTTAGATGAGGTTAATTGTTTTCCAATTAATTTTTATTCTATTTTCCACAGTTCTTTATTAAATATATTTTTATTGCATTATGATCTGAGAAGAATTTATTTATAATTTTTGCTTTTCTGCTTTTGATTGTAAGGTTTTAAGCCCTAATACATAGTTACTTTTTGTTTAGATGCCACGTGCTACTGAGAAAAATTATCTTCCTTTCTATTACCATTTAATTTTTCTCCAGAGATCTATAATATCTAACTTTTCTACAATTCTGATCATCTTAACTTCTTTTTTGTTTATTTTATGGTTAAGTTTCTCTAGTTCTGAGAGGGGAAAGTTGAGGTCCCTTACTAGTATATCATTTATTGTCTATTTCCTCCTGTAGCTCATTTAACTTTTCCTTTAAGGATTTGGGTTCTATATTATCTAATGTGATTATCTTTAGTATTGATATAACTTCAATAGCTAGAATACTTTTTAGAGCAATGCGATTTTTATACTTGCCTCTTTTAATTCAATCTGTTTTTACTCTTGCTTTGTTTAAGATTATGATTGCTACTTCTGTTTTTTTTTGTTTACTAAAATTGAAGTATAATAAATTCTGTTACAGTTTCTTATTTTTACTCTTTGTGTTTCTTTTTGCTTCAAATGTGTTTCTAGTAAGCAACATATTATAGGATTATGATTTTTAATTCATTCAGCTATCTACTTCTATTTTTGTGAATTCATTCCATTCACATTCACAATTCTGATTACTATTGTATTTCCCTTCATCCTGTTTTTCCTCTATTTTTAATCTTTTTCTCTTTCTCTTCTCACTCTATCACTCCTCAAAAGTATTTTGCTCCTGACCACCAACACTCCCCAAAATGACTATTTAACCTATTTTTCTGAATAAATGATTCTTGGTTTTAATCTTAGCTCCTTCTCCAAAATATCATGAGTCCTTTATCCTTTAATGTAGTTGCTAAATCTTTATTATCCTGACTGTGATTCACTGATATTTGAATTATTGTTTTTCTGGCTGCTTGCAATACTGTCTTGACTGGAGAGGTCTGGAATTTAGCTATTCTATTCATGGAAAATTTTATTTTGGGATCTCTTCCAGTATATGATCAGTGGATTCTTTCGATTTCTATTTTACCTTGTAGATCTAAGATATCAGGGCAGATCCATGGAGGGAACAGGATTCATTCATAGGGCCCAGATTTTGAGTACAATGATTTTAAGGTTTAGTATTAAATGTCAGTGCCATCCCTCTTTTTAATTTCATCAGCACAACTAAAGAAAGGATCAATGATTTAGGGAAAATGTTCCTAGTAATCTGATTACACTAGGATCTCAGTCATTGTTCCATTTCTTCCATGAGGATTACTTGGTCTGTCTTATTCAGTGTTCAGTGATGTGAAAGAGGATCATATGTTTTACACGTGTAGGGCATTCTTACTTCAGGTGGGGCATTGATTAGTGAAGTTGAACAACAGAAACTCAGGGAGATGAAGTGATTTCCCATGGTCATCCAGATAGAGGTAATTAGATTCAAACCCATGCTTCTTTTCCCTCAAGTTTAACCACATGCTAACATATCATTTCATTCTTTAAAAAAATGTCAGTAGCTCCCAAGTCCTACTGTCTATAGAGATGCTCTTGAATTCCAATACTGATGTCAATTAGTTATCCTTGTAGCTTTGGTAAACTAGGAAAAAATTGATAAACATGTCTTCTTTTTTCATCTAAGTATTTCTTAAAATAAAACTAAAAATTACCAAAGAGCATTTGACTTATAATTCCTAAGTAATTTGTTCCAGGCATTAGCATTATAGATGCCAATGGATTTTTATACAAGAATCTGAACGTTTATAGATAAATATACTTGCCCCTTTTTTTCCTTGCTTTACAGAGCTATTAATGTCATATAGAGATAAGCTTTCTGTAGGATATTTTGAAGTAGAATGCATGTGAGAAATGTAGAAACAAGGAAACATTAAGCAAACCTAAAAAATTTATGGTGGACACCAAAGAGAAATAGCTCTCTAGAGTGTTCTTATCCACTGCACACATGTATGGGTTTCCTTTCCCTAATGCCTCTGTATATGTAAAGTAGATTTCATCTAAACACTCAATAAATAATAATTATGGTTCAAATATCCCTGTGCACTTTGTATTTGTTAAGTATCACCCTTTTTATTTTTTAATTCTAGGGCTTTTAAGAGATTTAGGAATAACAACTCATTAATCTGCTATGACACAGTTAAGTAATGAATCTTTCCCTCCATTTAAAAGATGGTGAAAAAATTAAATAGGTTTTAAGTACCTTGTTAGATTGACCACAGATCATATAGTCAGAAATAAAAGAATGATTTCATTATTTCCATCTCCCATGTTTGCTAAAGAAAAATGAAACATCTTGGCTGTTTCTTCTGCCTGATATGCTCCCACCCTGTTCAATCACTTATTGTCTTTTATTTCCATAATCCGTCTCAGACATCTGTTCCCTTCTTTTAATTCATCCTTAATTCAGGCCATCTTCACCTCTCACCTGGACTCCAGCAATAGCATCCTAAATCAAGTCCTGTCTTCTAGTCTCTTTAAATCACCTCTCAAACATCTACTGAAGTGATCTTTGTAAACAAATCTGACCATGGCACTTCTTTATTCAACTAACTTTGTTGTCTTGAGGATAAAATACAAATTCCTCAACTTGGCATTTAAAGCCTTTCATAATCTGACTTGAGTCTAATATGGTTATTCCCCTTTGCTTCCTGTTTACTCCCTATTCCCTACTTTACATACTGTTCCAGCCAAATTGACTCATTTTCTGTTCTCTGAATTCAATACTTGACACTTGGCATTCCATCTTTTGCCTCTGCCTTTGAAGAGGATGTCCCCAATGCCTAGAATGCACGCCCTCCTCTTTTCCAGCTGTTAAAATTCTTCCTTTAAGCCTTAACTCATGCATCAGTGTTTGTTGTCCTCCTCAAATTATCCTGTATAGTCTAATCTCTTATAGAGCATATCTTCATATTAGAATGTAAGTTTCTCAAAAAAAAAATTAGATGGCATGATCAAGAGAATCGTGGACTTGGAGTCAGGGAGTTAAAATCCTGTCTTAGAATTTTACTGACTGTGTGATCCTAAGCAAAGCACCTAGCCTTAACTCACTTAGATTCCTCTGAAAAACAAGGCAATCAATTTCCCTTTCAGATTTAAATCTATGACCCTCTGACAATGTTTAATTTTGTCTGTGTCTGCATAGAGAAGGAGGGGGGATTTGAGAAGTATCTACTATGTGTCAGACACTGTGTTGAGTGCTTTATAGATAACATCTTTTATCATCCTCACAATAGCCTTGTGATCCCCATTTTTGTCAGTTAAGAAATATTTATTAAATTAATTAATTTAATTTAATTAAATGCCAAGCATTGTGCTAAGGGCTGGGAATACAAAGAAAAGAAAAAGACAGTCTCTGATAGGGAAAGCCAAGATGTAAAAAGAAGTTGAGGAGATCCATTTGGCCTAAGCCCAAATGGTTATAAAACTGTGTGTATAGCCATTGATCCAGCAATACCACTACTAAATCTATATCCCAAAGAGATAAAAGAAAAGAGAAGAAGATCAATTTGTATAAAAATATTTATAGCAGCTCTTTTTGTGGGGAGAAAGATTTGGAAATTTGGAGGAAGGGTCAATAAATTAAGGAATAAACAGCTTATAATATATGAATGTGATGGAATGCTTCTATGTTATTTTAAAAAATGATGAATGGGATGCTTTCAGAAAAGGAAAGATTTACATGAGCTGATGCAAAGTGAAGTGAGCAGAACCAGAATATTTTACATAGTAAGAGAAATATTTTATGAAATGACTTAGATATTTTCAGCAAATCAATTATCCAAAACAATTCCAAAGGACTTAGGATGTAAAATGCTATCCAGTTACAGAGAAAGAATTTATAGAGTCTGAATTGAAAAAATTAAAAAAAAATTCCTTTTTAGTTTTTTGCTCTTTTCTTTTGCAATGGGGTAATGTAGAAAAATGTTTTTTCTTGACTGTACATATTTATATCTATATCTGTATCTAATTCCTTGCTGCTTGGGGCAGAGGCTTAAAGAGGGGAAGATAATTTGGAATTCAAAATAAAAAATTACCAAAGCTAAAAATTGTTTTTACATGTAATTTGAAAAAGATGCCAAAAAGTGGGGAGAGAGGGAGGATATATAGTAAGAGACATGATAAAGTTTTATAGATGGATGGGAATAATGAAGTATCTACCCAGGGTCCCTCTGCAAAAAAAAGAGCATCTGAGAGAAGATCTCTGATTTCTACAACTACCATCTCCAATCAAAGGGAAGAATGGGTCCAAGAGACAGGAGTTAGTAAGAAAATCAGAGTTTCAGAATTGATGTGATTCTTGCAGGAAGATGAATTTGTGAAATAATGATGAAGTCTAGTTCAGCATCTAAATGAAAAATACTGAGATGTCTACCTTGGACTCCTTATTAAAATAGATTATGTGGGAGGAGTTCTCCAATATGCATCCTCTGCAATGTGAGGGAAGGATATGAGGGACATTTTATACTTGAGGAAACAGAAATAGGCAAAAGGTAGCTTGCTCAGGATCACAGAGCTAGTAAATTTCTGATGAACTCAGGCCTTTCCTGAGACTAGCCTAATTCCTTATCCATTGTACCCTTTAGCTGTCTTTGTTATCCTACCACAGTACCTTCAAATGTTTGCACTCTGTATTACATAAATGTTAGCTATTATTATGACTTTTAATGTCAATTAGATCAATATAAAGACTTGAAAACTATTAGTTTTTAATTATAGAGATGGAAAATCTGGAGGGACTAGAGAGAAGTAAAAAGGAGAAAAGAGAAGACAAAAGGAGTGGGAAGAAAGGTGTAATAATGGTAGATTCTAGGCTATAAAATGGCATTTATACCCCCAAGTTTTTAATCTGTAATATAGATTCATAAACTTTTAAAAAGTCCTTCTAACAAAATAAATGATCTATTTTGCAAAGTGGTTAACATGAACAAGGGTTTTCTAGAGAGTTCCCAAGAAGTTGTTTATTTATAGATTAAAAAAACCCCTTGTCTTTTTTTTTTATTTAATAGCCTTTTATTTTACAGGATATATACATGGGTAACTTTACAGCATTAACAATTGCCAAACCTCTTGTTCCAATTTTTCACCTCTTACCCTCCACCCCCTCCCCTAGATGGCAGGATGACCAGTAGATGTTAAATATATTAAAATATAAATTAGATACACAATAAGTATACATGACCAAAACGTTATTTTGCTGTACAAAAAGAATCAGACTCTGAATTATTGTACAATTAGCTTGTGAAGGAAATCAAAAATGCAGGTGTGCATAAATATAGGGATTGGGAATTCAATGTAATAGTTTTTAGTCATCTCCCAGAGTTCTTTTTCTGGGCATAGCTAGTTCAGTTCATTACTGCTCCATTAGAAATGATTTGGTTGATCTCGTTGCTGAGGATGGCCTGGTCCATCAGAACTGGTCATCATATAGTATTGTTGTTGAAGTATATAATGATCTCCTGGTCCTGCTCATTTCACTCAGCATCAGTTCGTGTAAGTCTCTCCAGGCCTTTCTGAAATCATCCTGTTGGTCATTTCTTACAGAACAGTAATATTCCATAATATTCATATACCACAATTTATTCAGCCATTCTCCAACTGATGGACATCCATTCAGTTTCCAGTTTTTAGCCACTACAAAAAGGGCTGCCACAAACATTCGTGCACATACAGGTCCCTTTCCCTTCTTTATAATCTCTTTGGGATATAATCCCAGTAGTAACACTGCTGGATCAAAGGGTATGCACAGTTTGATAACTTTTTGAGCATAGTTCCAAACTACTCTCCAAAATGGTTGGATTCGTTCACAACTCCACCAACAATGCATCAATGTCCCAGTTTTCCCGCATCCCCTCCAACAATCATCATTATTTTTTTCCTGTCATCTTAGCCAATCTGACAGGTGTGTAGTGGTATCTTAGAATTGTCTTAATTTGCATTTCTCTGATTAATAATGACTTGGAGCATCGTTTCATATGACTAGAAATAGTTTCAATTTCTTCATCTGAGAATTGTCTGTTCATATCCTTTGACCATTTTTCAGTTGGAGAATGGCTTGATTTTTTATAAATTAGAGTTAGTTCTCTATATATTTTGGAAATGAGGCCTTTATCAGAACCTTTGACTGTAAAAATATTTTCCCAGTTTATTGCTTCCCTTCTAATCTTGTCTGCATTAGTTTTAAAAACCCCTTGTCTTAAGAAAAATAAAGGAAGATGCAGTTGAGATTTTGTACTTTTTGTGCCACCATCTCTAGTTGTGATTAGGCAAATCCCTTTCCCTCACTTTTTTCCCTTTTTAAAAATGAAAACTTGAAAATGATTTTGAAGAGTGTACTAATATTAGATATTAGTCAACAGATAATTATGAAGTATCTACTGTCTGTCAAGTGTAGTGCTAACCACTGGGAATACAAATAAGAAAAATTCATCATCCTCAAAGAGGTATAATCTAATGGGAGGAGAAAATACATATGCCAAAAAACCAAAAAAAGCCTTGAAAGGGATAGCAATGAGAGGGGAGGCAGAAATTTTGGGGTTTTAATACCTTTTTTCTCTCCCACATATTCATTAGCTTTCTTTATTCAACTAATGAGTATGTGCTGACTTCAGGGCTGGTGCTCCGTCCACTGCATCATCTAGCTGCCCCTAGTCCTTCCTTCTTGAAGAAGACCATGACATCAGGAGGTGATTTGGATTTCTGTGAGGGAGGGCTGTGTAAGATCACCTGCCTTACTTTCTCTTTTAGAGCCATTTGGGTCCAGTGGCCAGAGAGAGACCAAGAGGATTGGAGATGGCCCTGGATGCAGTGGGAGACCTTGGCCTTTTTAATTTAATGTCTTTGGCAGATCTCAGTTCAGCTGAGGCAATACCCAATCAGGGATTAAGATTAGGTAACAATTGAGGCAGCTAATGACCCAGTGGACAGAGTGTTTGACTAAAGTCAGCAAGACATATCTTCTTAAGTTCAAATCCAGTTTCAGATACATCCATACTTTAGTTGTGTGATCCTGAGCAAATTATTTAACCCTGTTTGCCCCAGTTTCCTCATTTGTAAAATGAATTGAGAAGGAAATGGCAAACTATTCTAGTATCTTTGCCAAGAAAATCCCAAAAGTGGTTCCAAAGAGTCACAAGTGACTGAAGAACAGTGACAATTAGCTCTACCACTTCTTATCCATGTGGCCTTGTTTTTAATATTTCTGGAACTCAGTTTTCTCCTATACAAAATAATGGGGTTGCATCAGATGATCTCTAATATCCCTTTTAAGTCTAAATCCTTAGACTCCTATACATAAAACATGAAAACTGTGCTGAATAAAGGTAGTCCTTTATTCTGACTTTGTAATAATGTCAACTTTGTTCCTTGTACCTTTTAATTTTTTTAAATTAACTTTAAACATAAATACAAATCTAGAAAAGAAAAAAAAAAGAATATTTCCAAGTACATACCAGAACATGAGAGAATTCAGTATAAAACAAAAAATGTCTTTTTCACAAAAACCTATGTAATAAATTTTATACATTATTTTCAAAGCAACTCAGTTTTTCTGTGCTTCTTTCTAGGTGTTCTTTACTTTATTATTTTATTTTTTCTTTTCTCCATATTTCCCACAGAACAGGCCACAATTAAACATGAATACATATATATATATATATATATATATATACTTATAAACATATATACACATATACAAATATAAGACCATACTATACATATTTATATCTGTCATTTCTTTCTCTGGAGAAGTATAGCATCTTCCTTTATAGGCCCAAGCCTTTACATGTTTTTCTAAATTAACCAGGTTAACATATATACCCCTCTATTGCATGTTAAAATGATTTTTAAAAAAGTTATGAGTTCCAAGTTTTATACCTCCCTCTCTCCATCTCTTCTTCAGCAATCAGATATAGGTAATGCATGGGCAATGTAAAAAATTTCCATGTTAGTCTTTTTCCAAAATAACTCAAATAAAAGAAAAAGAATGAAAGAAAGAAAGTGAAAAATAGCATGGTTTAGCTGGTATTCAAACAATAACTTCTTTCTCTGGAGGTGGATAGTATACTTCATATTTGGGATTGTCTTGGATCATTGTATTGTTGAGAACAGCTAACTTGTACTTGCAATATTGCTGTTGTATATAATTTTCTTCTTATTCTGTTTATTTCACTTTTCATCGGTTCATGTAAGTCTTTTCAAGTTTTTTGAAACCATCCTATATGTTATCAGGTCATCATTTCTTATATCACAGCTGTATTCCATCACAATTAATTATATCTTATCTGAGAGATTTATGCATGAAAATCTTTTCCTTCAATTTTCTGCTTTTCTCTTCTAATCTTGGTTATATTGGTTTTATTTATACAAGGCATTTTAATTTAAAATAATTGAAATGATCAATTTTATACTTCAGCAATGCTCTTGCATTGTAATATAAAGGTCTATTACTACTGAATCTCCTTCTTTTACATTTTTTGTCCTTTATTTTTTTAAAATCTTGACTTATTTTCTTTTGTTATTTTTCTAATTCAGCAAATTTTTTTTAGTAATTTAATTGGGATGATATTGAATAAATAGGTTAGCTAGTTAAATTATCATTTTTATTGTACTGACTTTTATCTATCCATGAACAATGAATATTTCTCCAATTATTTAAATTTGACTTCATCTTCTATTAAAAGTGTTTTATATTTGTATTCTTGTAATTCCTGTGTCTCTTTTGGTAGGTATACTCTCAGGTATTTTATACAGTCTAATTATTTTAAATGATCTAAAACAATATTAAGTAATATTGGTGACATATAGTTTAGTTTTCCTTTTTTTTCTCTTTTGATTAAACTTTTTTAGGTTTAACTTTGCCTGAGATCTGCCTTTTTTCACATGATAAATTCTAGTCCAAACCTGTATTTTATGTGTGTATCTATCATATTTATTGTGTTTCCTGAAAGCAACATAGTATAGAATGTAGAATTCAGATTTTTAATCCATTTTTGTTTTATGAATAAATTGATCCTATTCATATAAGTTATAATTACTTATTATATTTCCTTGTGCCTTCTAAATGATTCTGTAAGCCCTGAGGTTTTCTGAATTGTGCACCTCCCTCCTCTCTGCCCTCTCACTCTTCTATTCTTCAAGGTAAGTGAAGATTTAGCATTCTGAATTTATAATGTGTCTGTTCCCCTGAATGCTTTCACCATTTTTTATAACATTCTAGTATCACCATCTTAGGAAGAAGAAGAAGACTGTTTCCTGGTATTGCTGGCATTTCTCTAAGCCCTAACAAGGGGTAATTGAGAGTAAATTTTTTGTAGTTGGATCATTTGGGTTCAATCTTGGTTCTGCCACTTACAACTATGATTTTTTGCAAGTCATTTCATTGTTCTTCCTTCATCTAAGACATTAAGTTTGAACAAAGTGATCTCTAAGGTCCCTTCCATCTCTGGGAGATTTTTATTTATGATTCTATGACCATAGCTTAGTGAGTTTGAGTTCAATATTCCATCCATTTTAGTGGCCTGTCTTAAGAATAAGAAGTCTGACATCAGTTAGAAAAATCTGTTGTTGTCCTTCAAAATCAAAGAGGACCAAAATTACTTCACAATGTTGGGGTCAATATACAGTGTATCTGGCAGGAGTTGATCAAACCAATACAAACTTTGGATGCTCTACCACACATAGGTTGGGCACAAAGAGTGCATATGAACATTTGGGAAGGATATGTTTCTAAATGTGGGTGTAAAATAATAACAATAAAATAGGAAAATAGTTGAATAGTAAAATGATGAAATCGTAAAATGTAAATTGGTATAGGTAATGCCTTTTGGCTCACTTTTAAATTGGAAATGATTGAGGCAGGGTTGTGCAAAGTCATCAGATTTACCCTTTCTTTCACAGTTATCAGAGTCCAGTAACAAGACAAAAGTCAAGATGATTGGCAATGACTTGGGATGAATGGATGACCTTGCCATCTTCAGTGTCTGACTAAACTAGTGCTCCATAGTGCCTTCTCTTAGCTGCCTTCAAAGCCCATTGAAACAAATTGTTTTCATTCTCCCAGTTCCACGAGGGTACCATACTTGGGTTAGATATTCCCTAACTCATTTATGGGTTTGAGGTCTGTCAGTTACTTTCAACCTGGTTTAGTCCATCTCCTAAAATGATTTTACTGGAGTGTGGTTGGTGTGCACGCTACAGCTTCTTGGAGCCATAGGTGAAAATTGGGTAAAATTGTATCCATCAAAAGTAGATGAAGAACTCTAAAAAGGGCTTGACAAACTCTCACACCAGAAGTGCTAATTCTTTTTGAATATCCCATACATTTTGTGTAATTGAAGGAAATTAGGAGAGACTAGGAAAGGACAAGAAAATTGGCCTTTCTAATTGCTTAGGCTAGAAAAGTGGGGATCTGTGACGGAACATAGCAAGTTCTCTTTTTAATGAACAATTTGATAATTTGTTTGGTTTCAGTATCCAGTTGGTATTAATTTTTAAAATTTGTGAAATTATATATTTATTTGCTTTGTTTCCAAAGTACCCCTTTCAGAATATCTGGGATACTTTACAAAAATGAAAAATTTACAGCCCCAATTAAATAAGTCTATGCCACTTGGCCCTGAGAGAAATCGCAAGCCTGTGCCAAACAAAACAACACAAAATAAAACAATTTTAAAAATCCACTCCAAATTACCCCTAAAGAACTGCAAAGGGTCAGTAGGCTAAAGAATCCAGAGGGGGAAAAATAATGATGAAACATTATTTTGATATTTCTATCATTTCTTGAATGTATGATCATGCCCTTTTTGGATCCTTAAGCAACATAGCATTAATCCCTTACCACTTTGCCTTTTTTCCTTAAGTAAGTTTTATAGGAAGTGGAAGGTAGAAAGCTTTTTGTTCACCTGTTTTAAAGATAATTAGGCTAGGTTTTATCAAGGTCTAGGGACAACAAAGGACAATAGAAAAAGTCCTTTTCTTGGAGTAAAGCTTGGAGGACAAATTATTCAATCTGAGTGAGCTGACCCAGACCTTCTCCCTCTTCACATCCCAGGTAGCATTGATAGAGGAACAGCTCTTTTGTAACTCTCTAAGTGGTACCAGATCTCAATATAAAGCCTTGCCAATCATGAACTATGACTATATATTTTGACACCCTCTCATATACTGAGTTTTACATTTAGGCCCATATATTACATTAAAATAAAAAAACTACAAACAATCAATCAAAAGGTCCTTATTTAATAAGGACCTAAGAGCCTAGTTGTTGGAGATATAAGTACAGAGAACAAAACAATCCTTTCTTACAAGGAGCTTACATTTTAATTAGAAGACAGTATAAATATATCCAGAATAAATATGGTATAAAAAATACAAATTAAATAAAAGGCATTTTAGGAGAGAGGGCATTAGTAGATAGAAAGGTTAGAAATGTTTTGTGCAGAAGATAGTTCTTGAGTTGAAGTTAAGGAAGGAGTTAAATCACTTTCATTGAATTCAGTTGACTAATTTGTTGATGAAGCAAGATTCCCAGTGGCATTGAAATAACCATAAAAAATACCCAAAACATTTATTCATAAGAGAACTGAATTAAATAAATCACATTTATAATTGAACAGAAAGTAATAACAACTTCTCTTCCAAGTAGTTATATTTCCTTTCCTCTCTGAATAGTTGTCTTGACCCTTCTAAGCCTTTATAGCTTGAATAGAAAAAGGCTGAGCAATCTTTCTAGAGCCAAAGAGGAATGTTGGAACCTTAGGTGAAGGCAACATTAGTCCTTATGTTGTTGGATCAACATTCCTTTCTCATTTGGTAGTTGTCAGTCTCTTGCTAAATAGGGAAGATTTCTTGCCACCCTTGCAGTATTACTTCTAATACTTAAGAAAATCTAGGAAAAAATAATATTATGCCATCCTATTATAATTAGTGTCAGAAAATTTAAGCTCCTTGTAGATCTGTATATACCATAGTAAAATATGTGATCCTTTGATTGGAAAGAAGTAACAAGAAATCCCAAGGTTTAAGATGTTTACAAAGACCCAAACTCTAGGAATATAATTAATTATGCCACTAAATAAAAAAATTAGATAGCTGAAGTCAGTTCCTCTTTGTCAAGTAATGCTTGTCAAGTCTCTGCTGTTTCACCAAAAAATAATAAAATAAAAAAAGAAAGAGAAAAAGAAAAGAAAAATTTTTATTATATTTTTTCTACAATATATCTGCAGTGTACTGAGAAGGGGAGTAGAGCTCCATAAAGCTTTCTGGTTTGAGGCTATGTTCAGGTAGCTGTTAAGTACACATTTCTGGACTACTGTCAGTAAAATTTTCAAAGGACTATCTGAAAGTTTGCTAGTCAGTCAATGTTAGGATCTATTCAGAGCTTAGGAGAAAAACTTCAAAATGAAAAAAGTAACTTTTTTCCAGTCATCATCTACAACAAATAACTAGCAATATGGAAATCTGAGATATCCATGATAATTGTTTTTATAGAAAAGTTAGGAGAATCAAATTGGAAAAAGATGCTTTTTTGGGTTGAGGTAAGGGTATGGAGAAATAATAATATCTTGCTTCTAATGCTGGTTCTTACACTTACCAGCTATCTGGTCATGGATGAGACATTACCTTATGTGAAAAATGGGGGACAAAATATATTTCCTCTATCTGTCTCACAGGGTAGAAAGGAAAATACCCTATAAATTTCAAAGTAATAGACAAATCTGAGTTATTATTGTTGATAATAAAACCTGTAAGTTCATACCATTAACACTGGAATCGCCTCTTGTGTGATCCTGCTCAATCCATTTCATTTCTGTCGACCTCAGTTATTCCAGCTACAAAATAGATGTGTTAAAGCACTTAGCACAATGCCTGGCACATAGATGCTTAATAAATGCTTGCTTTCCTCCTCCCTCCTTTCCTTTCTTCTCTCCCTCCCTGCCTTCTTCCCTCTCTCCCTCTCTTATTTGCTCCCTCCCTTCCTTTCTCCCTCCTTCCCTTTTTTCCTCCTTTCCTCCCTTCTTTCCTCCCTTCCTTCCTTCTTTTTTCCTTCTCTCCCTTTCTCCCTCTTTTCTTTCCTTCTTCCCTCCCTCCCTTCCTTCCTTTCTTTCCTTCACAGATGACACTTCATTTCATTAATCAATATTAGCCTAATCTGGAAATCATACATGTTTCTCCCACTAGAATATAAGTACCTCTAGGGAAGAAGATGTTTCATTTTTTCCTTTAGGCTTCTAATATTTAATACACTGACTGTCACTATTCAATAAATGTGTATTGTTTGATTTTAATATCTAGTTGTCCAAATAGATGAGAAGATCTTGTGATTGGCTAGAGAGATATTCAAAAAAACCTGGGAACTTTAGCCATTTTTCTTTACCACATCCCTTCTGGGAAGACATTGGTGACTATTTTCCTTATAGCATCCAATGAAGAAAATGGAATTTATAATTTTGAGAATTTTGAAATACTGGGAGAGTGAGTCATAGGACCTAAGAGTATGGATCCAGACCCAGTTTTTCAGCCATCACAGTATCAAAATTCCAGGGAACCAGCAGTAATCTTAAGAAGGATATTTAGATTTCTTACCTAATAGAAGCTGAAATGAAGACTTGTCTTGCCTGCAGAGATGTTATTTTTGGATGAAAATTTGGAACCATAGCATAATTGAAGACACAGTATGAATACTATGTTTAGCTGACAATAACTAAAATAATTTAGCTAAACTATTAATTGTATAAAGGAGCTACAACAAATATGATTGGAAATATAGATTGGGAGCCAGATAATGAGGGAGAGGTAAGGTTGAATATCCAAGATTAAGGAGATTGGATCACATTCTATATGCACTGGGAAGTTATTCTGTGTCTTTGAGTTGGGTATGTAAGTGCACGATAAAAGTCATGTTTTAGCAAAATTAATTAGGCTCTGGTGTATGGTAGGTATGGTTTACAAACTGAAAAGAAAAATGTCAAATAGAGGTCTATGACAATATTTGAAATTATGAACAACATTAAATAACTGCTGGATTGTCACCAGATCTTATTGATTTTCACCTGGTAATGTCTTTTGTGAAGCATAAAACAAATACATTTGTACTTTGCAAAGATGCTTGCCATTGCTATGGAGGAATATGAGCAGAAATTCCAAATCAGAAAGTAAAGTCAGGAAGCTGCTTGAACTCTCCCAGTTTCCCTCGAAAACCACATGAAACTAAGCCTCTGAATAGAGTCTAATGGAATGAAATTGCTCTCCAGCTCAAGAAAGACATGAAAAATTTCAAGAAAGGTCAGTTTCACTAGTGTGAAAAGGGTGTTCAGCTCAGATAAGATAGAACCTGGGAAAGCTGGTGACAGGGCCTTAATTATAATAAATCAGCAACTAAAATCCTCAGGCCTGGATCAGTAGAGGATTAAATCAGTGGGGCAGCTTCGAGTCCCAGCTAAGAAGGCAAACTCTGAGAAATCAGGCTGTTTCCTGAACAGAATAGTCAAAGCTACCCCTTACAAACAGGGTCCTGTGTTCAGAGCTGCACAGGAAGCTTGGGGCAGTGCCATCTTTACCCCACGAGGAGAACTCCATTTTAAAAGTCAAAAAAGAGGAAATACCAAAAGTAAAGGAAAGAAAATGAGCACAAAACAGAAAAGAACCTTGACCATAGAAAGCTACTAGAGTGACAGGGAAGATCAAAACAAAATTCAGATGAGGACAAAATGTCCACAGAAAAAAATCTCTAAGAGTGAGTTAAATTGGTCTTAAACACAAAGAGGCTTCTTGGAGTCAATTGGAAGTTAAATAATCTAATTCTAAGGAAATTCGGGTCAAACAATAAATCACTGAAACAATCCATTCATTCAAGAAAATGACAATTATGAAGCAACATACAAAACATATGGGATGCAACCAAAGCAGTTCTTAGGAGAAATTTTATATCTCTAAATAGGTGCATGAATAAAATAGAGAAAGAGGAGATCAATGAATTAGGCATGTAATTTAAAAAAAGATAGAAAAAGAAAAAATTAAAACATCTCAATTAAATACCAAATTTTGAAACTCAAAGGAAAGATTAATAAAATAGAGACTAAGAAAATTATTGAAGTAATAAACAAAACTATGAAAAAACTAACAAAATAGATAATAAGCCTTTGGTTAATTTGATCAGAAAAAGGAAAGAAAAAAACCAAATCACCAGCATCAAAAATGAAAGCAATAAACTCACCACCAATGAAAAAGAAATTAAAGCAATAATTAGTATCTATTTTGCCAACTCTATGGCAGCATGTCTGACAATTTAACTGAAATGGATGAATATTCAGAAAAATATAAATTGCCTAAGTTAACAGGAGAGGAAATAAAATACTTAAAAAGTCCCATGTTAGAAAAAGAAATTGAACAAGTCATTAATGAACCCCTAAGAAAAAAAATCTCCAGGGCCAGATGGATTCACAAGTGAATTCTAACAAACATTCAAAGAATAATTAATTCCAAATACTATGTAAATTGTTTGCAAAATAGGTAAAGGAGGGATATTGCCAAATTTCTTCTATGACACAAATATGGCACTGATGCCTAAATTAGGAAGGGTCAAAATGGAAAAAGAAAATTGCAGACCAATTTCCCTAAAGAATATTGACACAGAAATTTTAAATAAAATATTACCAAAGAGATTACCACAATTTACCAGCAGAATAATTCACTATGACCAAATGAAATTTATACCAGAAATGCAGGGCTGGTTCAATATCAGGAAAACTATTACCATCATTAACCATATCAATAACAAAGCCAACAGAAATCATATGGTAATCTCAGTAGATGCAGAAAAAGCTTTTTTTTTTTTTTTTGGACAAAATACAGCATCCATTTCTATTAAAAATTCTAGGGAGCATAGGGATAAAGGGAGCTGTCCTTAAAATAATAAGCAGTATCTATGTAAAACCCACAGCAAGCATTACTTGTAATGTAATTCATCACAATAAGATCTGTGCTGAAACAAGGATGCCTATTATTACCACTATTATTCAACATTGTACTAGAAATATTGGCTTTAGCAATAAGAAAAGAAAATGAAATAAAAGCAATTGGAATAGGCAGTGAGGAAATAAAACTATCACTCTTTGAATATGATATGATGATATACTTAGAGAATCCTAGAAAATCATCCAAAAACCTACTGGAAACAATTCACAGCTTTAGTAAAGTTTCAGGATATAAAACAAACACGCAAAATCATCTGCATTTCTATATATTACTGACAAAGCCTATCAGCAAGAGATAGAAAGAGAAATTCCATTTAAAATTACTGTAAACAAAATAAAATACTTGGGGGACTACCTGACAAAAAAATCCAAGAACTATATGAATATAATTACAAAACGGATCTAAACAATTGGAAAAATATGAATTGTACATGGCTAGGCTGAGCTAATTTGATAAAAGTGATAGTTCTGCTTAAATTCATCTACTTGTTCAGTGCTATACCAATCAAACTGCCAAAATTATTTTATAGAACTAGAAAAAATAATAACAATATTCACCTAGAAGAACAAAAGGTCAAGAATATTAAGGGAATTAATGAAAAAATACAAAGGATGATGGCTTAGAAGTACCAAACCTAAAACTATATTATAAATCAGCAGTCATCAAAACCATTTGGTACTGGTTAAGAAATATAGTAGTGGATCAATGGAATAGATTAGATACAGACAACACAATAATCGAGGCCTATAGGAATCTAGTATTTGATAAACCCCTAAACTCCAGCTTCTGGAATAAGAACTCATTATTTGACAAAAAATTGCTGAGAAAAATGGAAAATAATTTCAGAAACTCAGCATAAATCTACATCTCACACCCCATACTAAAGTAAGGTCAAAATGAATACAGTATTTAGGCATAAAAGATGATAAAATAAATGAATTAGAAGAACAAGGGATACTTTATCTATCAGATCTTTGGAGAAAGGAGGAATTAATTACCAAAGAAGAACTAGAAAACATTATTAAAGGCAAAATGAACATCTTTGATTACATTAAAATGTTTTTGCACAAACAAAATCAACATAAATAAGATTAAAAGGGAAGTACAAAGCTGGGGAAAAATCTTTACAGCCAATATTTCTGATAAAGGCCTTATTTCTTTTTTTTATTATAACTTTTTATTTACAGTACATATGCATGAGTAGTTTTTTTTTTTTTTACAACATTATCCCTTGCACTCACTTCTGTTCCAATTTTCCCCTTCCCTTCCTGCACCCCATCCCCTAGATGGCAGGCAGTCTTTATATATGTTAAATAAGTTATAGTATATCCTAGATACAATATATGTGTGTAGAACCAAACAGTTCTCTTGTTGCACAGGAAGACTTGGATTCAGAAGGTAAAAATAACCTGGGAAGAAAAACAAAAATGCAAACAGTTTACACTCATCTCCCAATCTCCCAGTGTCCCTTTTCTGGATGTAGCTGATTCTGTCCATCATTGATCAATTAGAACTGAATTAGATCTTCTCTTTGTTGAAGATATCCACTTCTACCAGAATACATCCTCATACAGTATAGTTGTTGAAATGTATAATGATCTCCTGGTCCTCCTCATTTCATTCAGCATCAGTTCATATAAATCTCTCCAGGCCTTTCTGAAATCATCCTGTTGGTCATTTCTTACCAAACAATAATATTCATATACCACAATTTATTCAGCCATTCTCCAATTGATGGGCATCTACTCAGTTTCCAGTTATAGGGCCACTACAAAGAGGGCTGCTACGAACATTTGTGCACATACAGGTCCCTTTTCCTTCTTTATGATCTCTTTGGGATATAAGTCCAGTAGTAACACTGCTGGATCAAATGGTATGCACAGTTTGATAACTTTTTGAGCATAGTTCCAAATTAGCATCATATTATTTGCAAAAAGTGCTAATATTGTTTCTTCTTTGTCTAGTCCAATTCCCTCAATTTCTTTGTCTTCTCTTATTGCTAAAACTAACATTACTAATACTATATTAAATAATTGTGGTGATAATGGGCATCCTTGTTTCACCCCTGATCTCATTGGGAAGACTTCCAGTTTATCTTTTACAGATAATTACAGATAATGCTTGCTGATTGGTTTAGATAAATACTACCTCTCATTTTAAGAAAAGTTCCATTTAGTATTGTGTTTTATTGAGTGTTGTATTTTGTCAAAAGTTTTTTCTGCATCTATTGATATGATAATATAAATTCTATTGGAGTTGTTATTGATTGTTAATTAAGCTAATAGTTGTCCTAATATTGAATTGGTCCTGCATTCCATTCCACCTTTTCATAGTGTATTATCCTTATTATAAACTGTCTAATCTCTTTGCTAATATTTTATTTAAAATTTTTGCTCTCTTTTCAACAATGAGGTAACTCAGGCCAATTCCAATAGATGTGATAAAGAGACATCTACATCCAGAAAGAAGACAATGGAGACTGAATGTAGATTGCAGCATAGTATTTTCACCTTTTTGTTGTTTGCTTCTTTTTTTGTTTTCTTTCTAATTTTTTCCCTTTTTGATCTGATTTTAACATATATTGGATTACTTGTTGTCTAGGGGATGGATAAGGGGAAAGGAGAAAGAAAAATTTGGAAAACAAGATTTTGCAGGGGTGAATATTAAAAATTATCTTTGCATATTTTGAAAATAAAAAGGCTATTTAAAAAATAAAAAAATTTGCATCAATATTCACAAGGTAAATTGGTCTATAATTTTCTTCTTCTCTTTTTGCTCTTCCTAATTTTCATATCAGCATCCTATTTGTGTGATAAAAGGAATTTGTTAGAACTCCTTCTTCATTTATTTTTTCCAAATAGATTACACAGCATAGGACTTAATTCTTCTTTTAATGTTTGGTAGAATTTACTGGTAAATTCTTCTGACCCTGGAGATTTTTTTTCTCAGGAGTTCATGAATGGCTTTTTAGATTTCCTTTTCCAAAATGGGGCTATATAAATATTTTTATTTTCTCTTCTGATAATATAGGCAATTTATATTTTTTGTAAATACCCATTTTACTTAGATTGTCAGATTTATTGTTATACAGTTGGCCAAAAATAGCTCTTAAATTTTTAGTGTAATTTCTTCTTTATTAGGAGTGAATTCAATGTATTTGTTCCTGTGACTCATTTAACTTTTCTAAGAGTTTGGATGTTATGCCACTTGTTGCATATATATTAATATTGATATTTACTTCATTATAGATGGTACTTTTTAACACGATGTAGTTTTCTTCATTGTTTCTTTTAATGAGACCTTTTTTGATTTTATTTCATTTGAGATCAGGATTGCTATCTCTGCTTTACCTCCTTACATGTGGGGATGTAAACAGTTAAATCCTATTGAATATCATGTTTGTTTTTTCCCCTATTTACATTTTTTATACTTCTCTTGAATCATGTTTTGAAGGTTGAATTTTCAGTTCAGCTCTAGTCTTTTCACCAGTCAAACTTCAGCTAAAGCATAATTTATTCTGTTTCAGCTTTTTAAATTTATTCTGTGTCTCTCTACTTCATATATGTTTCTTATAAACAACATGTTGTAGAATTCTGTTTTTATCCACAATGCTATTTATCTTTGTTTTATGGGAGATTTTATCCCATTCATATTTACAGTTGTAAATACAAACTGTGTATTTTTCCTTCATTCTACTTCACCCCCTTTTATACTTTTCTCTCTCCTTTCACTCTACCCCTTCTCAACAGTGTTTTGCTTCTGACCACTGCCTCTTTCAATTTACCCTCTCTTCTATCAGATCTCTCACTTTTTCCTCCTTTCTCTTCCTATTTCTGTCCTCTAGTTTGCTTTCATTCTATCAGCTTTTTCCCTTTTCTTTTCCCTTACCCAATCTAGCTTGTATGTTATTTCCTTTTTGAACCATATCTGATGAGAATAAGGTTAAAAGAATGCTCATCCCTCCCTTCTTTATTTCTATTGTAATAGGTCTATCATGTGTCTTCATGCAATATAATTTTCCTCATTATGCATCCCCCTTTTCTATTCTTCTAGTACAATTCTTTTTGATCCTTTAATTACATTTTTTAAATTATCATATCAAAGTCAACTTATACTTACAATATCTGTTCAAGTATAAGCCTAATTTTCCTGATAGACATATATTTCTTGTAGGTTAGCAGTATAATATTCACATGTGGAGATGTAAACAGTTTAATCCTATTGAATATCATGTTTGTTTTTTCCCCTATTTACATTTTTTATGCTTCTCTTGAATCATGTTTTGAAGGTTGGATTTTCAGTTCAGCTCTAGTTTTTTCACCAGTTAAATTTGAAAGTCCCCTATTTCATTGAATGTCCATTTTTTCCTCTGAAAAATTATGCTCAACTTTTATGCATAGTTGATTTTTGGCTATAGTCCAAGCTTTTATTCTTTCTAAAATATAAATTTCCAAGTCCTCAGTTCTTTTATGTAGAAGCTACCAAGTCCCATGTAATCCTAGCTGTGGCTTCTTGATATTTGAATTGTTTCTTTCTGACTTTTTGAAGTATTTTTTCCTTGATCTGATAGTTCTGGAATTTGGCTACAATATTCCTTTGAATATTCTTTTTGGATTCTCTTTCAAGAGGAGATTGGGGAATTCTTCCAATTATTATTTTACCCTTTGCATCTAGGATAGCAGGACAATTTTCCTTTGTAATTTTTGGAAACATACTGTTCAGGATCTTTTTCTGACCATGACTTTCAGGTAGTTCAACATTTCTTAAATTATTTCTCCTGGATTTATTTTCCAAGTCAGTTGTTATTGTTTCTTTTTTTTCCCCTAAAGATGTAGTTTACATTTTTTCTACTTTTTTTTGCTTTTATTCTTTTGCTTTTATTTGAGTGATTCTTGATGTCTCATAGAATTTTTAGCTTCTATTTGCCCAATTCTATTTTTTGTTTTTTCCTTTTTTATTAAGGCATTTTATTTTCAAACTATACACATAGATAATTTTCAGCATTAACACTTGCAAAACCTTGTATTCCAAAATTTTTCTCTTCCCTTCCTCCCACCCCCTACCCTAGATAGCAAGTAATCCAATGTATGTTAAACAGGTGCAATTCTTATATACATATTTCCACAATTACCATGCTGCACAAGAAAAGTCAGACCAAAAAGAAAAAAAAATGAGAAAGAAAATAAAATGCAAGCAAACAACAACAAAAAAGTGAAAATACTATGTTGTGATCCACATTCAGTCCCCACAGTCCTCTCTCTGGGTGCAGATATTTTCCCATCATGTCTATTGGGATTTTAGATCATAGTGTTGCTGAGAAGATGTTGCACTGGGGGGCCAGATTTAGTTACTGAATTTCTGCACTTCGGTATCTAGGGCTGATTGCTTAATCACTGTGCTAAAGTGGTTTGGCCTAGGTGTACCTATTATGCTGTGGGTTCTGGAACTGGCAGTTTGCTTGCTGTGCTGGGGCTACAATCTTCATAGCTGGCCTGCTGTACCACTATGTCCTGAATCAGAACTGCAAAGTTTTGGTTGCTGATCTGTGCTGTGATTGAGCCTCTTGTTGGCTTGACCATATACCAGCTTTTCTCCCCTTTTACACCAAGTGAGACAGACCTTTTATCAAATCCTTTTAAATTATCTTGAGCTGAAAAAAATGTTTCTTTGCATCTTTTTTGTGAAGTCTGATACTCCAGAATTCTTTTAGAGAAAATATCAATATGTTGAGGCAAAAGTCTAAATAAGGTAAGGAGGGAACAAGAAAGAGAGTCATTAAGTAACTTGATGAACCTTTTCATCCAGATATATGCTAGTTTTTCAAGAACTCTCATTCCCTGATTTTGGTATCTGAATTATAAATGTCTGAGGTCAATTTAGTAGAAAATTTTATAGATTTGTTTTTAATGACACCTGAACTGAATTGATTCTCCCTGAACATATTTTAAAATTCATCTTTTATTAGATCTAAATCTCCTAGGGACACTGCGTAATCATTTACATAAAACATCAATGATAATTAGAGCTAACATTTATATAACATAACATTTAAGGTTTTAAAATATAAATATTATCTTATTTAATCCTTATTACATCTTTGGGAGGTAGATTTTATCATTATTTCTATTTTTCAGAGGAAGAAACAGAGGCTAAAAAAATCAACTTGATTTGGTCATATATTGTCTATGAAGCCAGATTTTGAAATCAAGTCTTCTTGTTGCTGTTGTGTATGCTTGGTTCTAATTAATATTATGTCTAATCATCATTCATTAAATAACACCATTTGGAAATAAGAGCATGACCTATGTTCATTCTCAGTTGATGTGCGGTTGAAATGTTGTTGGATCTTGTTATATTTGTGAATTCCAGTGATATAGTAGGTTGAGTTTTTCTGGACTTGTGTTTTTCACTGCAAACTCCCCCCCCCCCCATTTCTGATCCTTAAATTGTCTCAGTTGTCTTTATTTATATTAAGAATCAGGTGCTTTTTTTTAGATATTTCCAATTAGTTGTCCTATTGACACCCTAATTCAACATGTCTACCTTCTAGAATTCATTAGTTGATATTGCCATTGTAGCAATTACAAAGATTCACAAGTTTGGCGACATCTTTTTCTCCTCATTCAGATTCATCATATATATTCAAGCTATTGAGAAATTGTTTTGTTTCTACTTTTATAACCTCTATTGTAGAGGTTCGTTTCTGTCTATTTACACAGGCACAGCTATAATAAAAGCCCTTGTCACTTTTTGCTCACACACTTATAATAGTGTTCTACCTGGTCTACTTGCCTCAAACTTCTTCCCATTCTAATCTATCTTACATATGATTGCCAGAGTGATTTTCTTAAAACTCCTGACTTACCATCCTATTTTTCCCCTCTCCACTCCATTCAGTAAACTCCAGTGTCTCCCAATTATTTCCAAGATCAAATATAAATTTGTCTACTTGGAATTTAGAGCTCTTCACAACCTCATCCATCTTTCTAGTCTGCCTATACTTTTTTCCTCTTTACATATTCTATGATCCAGCCATACTGATCACATTGTTGTATTTCATAGACAAAACTCCATTTCCTGATTTTATGAATTTGCATTAGTCATCCCTAATGTCTACAATGCTCCTTAGTTCTGATTCCTTAACTTTTCTTACTTTAAGACACAGCTCAAATCTCAAATTTTTCCTTTGCTGGTTTCTTCCCCCAAGTGCCTTCCCTCTGAGACAACCTTCTATCTAAATGATAGATAACTCAGATGGAAATAATATTTTTAAAGTTATCTCCCCACTTAGCATATGAAATCCATTAGGTCAGGAATTATTTCAACCTTTCCCCCCCCATTTTTCTGCCCAGAACTTAGCACATTGCTAGGCACATGATAAGTAATTAATAAATATTTGTTGATTGACTACTCCAATGGCTGCATCCCATAGATTCTGGTTGAGTTGTCCCATTATTACCATTCTCTTTGATGAAGTTATTGTTTATATGATTTGTTGTTTGATTCATTCATTATTTAGGATTATTTAAATGCACAATAATCATCATGTATTTAATCCAGTATGAAGTAATAGCATTGTTATATTTTATGGATTGCATATAAAAATGACACATTTACATTTAATAGTTAAAAATTCTAAACATTTACCTATAATTCTTCAGTTATTTCCATTTTTAGTTTTTATAATTTAGGAGATAAACTTACTTAGCAAAAAGAAGAAAATAAGTTGTTAGAAGGGAGTTGCACTACTTCTGTAACAATAAATCTACTTTTGTCAACATAATTAATTGTACTCAAGTGAGTCTAAACTGCATACACAGTGCCTTGAACCAAAGAGGTGAATCCAATGGTGGGCATTTCACATGTAGAGCATATTGACAGGGTAAATAATCTGGGGCAAGATCTCCAAGTCACATCCCATTCACCACTTCTTATTCTATGCAATTCCACTCACTGTCTATCTTGAAGTGGTGTTGAAGTGGCTTAAGAGTGTTTAGATGAGGATCCATTGCTGTGTTTTGAAATTTGAGTGGATGCTGGATGTCTGTAGGCAGCAGATGGGAAAGATGTGTTTTTGGGGAATGAGTGAAAGGTCAGGGACAGAGAAATAAATTAGAATCATCTGTATGCACAGAGTTGTGTTGTGAACTTATGTGATCTCCGAGAGGTTAAGAATAGAAGATAAGCAGGAGGCCAGGACTGACACTTTATGAAAGAGAGGAGAGCCAGAAGAAATCCTGAAGGAAGAAGAGCAGGAGAGGACACTGTTGTATGAGCCAAGATTAGACAGTATTTTGGCAGAGAGGGCACTTGACTGTGTCAAGGAAAATTTGAGCATGGACAAAAATTTTCCTTTGAGTTGAAAGAAGGACATTATAATTCTATGGAAACCCAATCCTGGAAGCAAACAGACATTGGAGGGATGGGAGAGAAGGAATAGAAAAAACTTAGTTAAGAACTTAGATGTGATAGAAAGAAAAGAAATGAATTGTCTGGAACAAGCGTCAGGTTTGAAGTAGGATTTTTAAAGATGCTAATAACCTTGAATATGTTTAAAATAAGAAAAGAATGCTTAAAATGAGAGAGAAAAAAGAAAAAGAGATTAAATAGACTGCCTTGAGAACTATTGGATTTTCAGAACAAGTTCCTGTGTGGATTGGATGATCATCTGTTGTGTATGCTGTAAAAGGCATTCTGTTTTAGGTGTGGGTTGGACTTCATGGTCGCAGAATCCCCTTCCAAGTCTGCTATTCTGTGATAATGTGTGAGTGAATGGAGAAAAAACAAGTTTTCACAAAAGGTAGAAGACAGATGAAAACAGGTGCTAAGGTGCTAGGAGGCACAGTTTTCACTTGGGAAGCTGAGACTGAGTTAAATTAGGACACTAGTTGATTCTGGAAGTAACTCTGGGCTTCAATCAGCAATTATTTACTAAGTGATTTCAATGTGCCAGGCACTGTGCTTAATACTAAGATATAAAGAAAGGAAAAAAAAAACACTCTGTCTTTAACAACTTACATCAGAATGGAGGAACTTATACTGAATACCAGTCTCAATTGCAAGGGATACCCATGAAATGAAGAATAACCAAACAAGTTGTGGTATATGATTGTGATAGAATACTATTTTGCCCTACGAAATTATGAGCAGGATGCTTTTGGAAAAGCTTGGGAAGATTTATATGAACAGATGCAAAAGGAAGTGAGCAGAACCAAGACACCTTTATGCACAATAATAGCAATATTATCGAGATGATCAACTGTGAAAGAATTTGCTACTCTGGTCAAGACAAAGACCCAAGGTAATTCCAAAGGACCCATGATGAAAAATCTATCCACTTACAGAAAGAGAACTGAACTCTGAGTGTATATTGAAGTATACACTTTCCAAATTTTTCTTTTTTTAAAATGTGTCTTCTTATGCATGGTTAATAGGGAACTATACTTTGAAAGATTTTATATGTATGGTATTACTTGTCTTCTTAATAGGGGAGACAGAAGAGAGGGAGAAAATTTGGAGCTTAAAGTTATTAAAATTATTTATTAAAAATGTAATTGGGAAATATTTAACAAAATAAATAAAAAAGACAGTCTGATTTTTATCACTAGCCAATAACAAAGAAAAATCTAGAAAAAAGAAAGTATGAAGAATGAGAAAAATAAGATGAGCTACTTTTAGAATTTTAAAGAATGGATATCTTTCCTTTTCACATAATATTAATTTTACTTTTCAATTCTTTTAGCTGACTTCTTATATTCCTTTCTATATTCAGGCTCTTTTGCTTTCTGCCCATACTCTAATGTGAGTGATGTTCAACTGTGTGCAGTTGGCACAAATTGCCCTGCTTTCTCTCTTAGGCTGTCAGTGTAGTTTATGCTGGTTAAATGAATCATCCCATGCATAGAACCTTGACACCATCCTTTCTCATCAATAATCCTCTCAAACACATTTTCCTGAGTCAAACATTCTTGGATTCTAGCCAGGACTTTGATCTGCTGTCACCAAGAAGCAAGAACAATGCTGATGATCAGTGCTGAAGCTGATAATTTATTACTGCATTGGATGAGCAATGGCAATGTTCTGCAAAGAATACAAATTCCCTGACTATTATTTATGCTGCTTTCAAGAGCCCCAACTGACTTCTTGCTATTGTTTGTCCTGTGCTGTGATCTCATGTGGCACCTCTTACTGTTGATCCTGAAGTCATCCCAAAGCATTATCATTTTTGCCATAGAACATTATAGTCAAGCAGTTTAACTTCCAGGTAAAGAAGGGTGACTGGTGAGTGGTATCTCCTCTCCCCTTCTACATCTCTTTCTCTATAATCTTTTCCTCTACTGTTTTGAAAGTTTAGGGTTATCTGTTTGTTCCTGAATAGTCCCTTTCTTTTCTTGTCTCCATGCCCTTTATTTTGATTAAGAACATCTTCCTTTCTTTAGTTATTTGTAGAATCCTTACCCATCCTTTAAAGCTCAACAAGCTGTCACCTACTCTGTGAAGCCTTTTGTGGAATCTCCCCAGTCAGGAACGATCTCCCATTTCAATTCCAAATACCACTCGGTTTTGTACCTCTGTAATGCCCTTAACTTGTTAGGGGGGAGCATTCTAGTGATATAGGCATATATGCATCTTCTCCTTAGTAGTAAAATATCCAGGAAAACAGTTATATTCTGTACCTCTTTTACTGCCTAGAATAGTTCTCTGCTCAGATTAAGTGCTTTGAAAGTGCTTGAACTGAATCAACTCCTTCTATCTTAAAAAGTGTTTCTGTTTTGTTCTAAGATATTTTTCATTCTTCTGAGGAGATGGCATTAAGGTTTTGGAGACTTTAAGCCACTGATATTTGGTACATACTATTCTGTATTTAAGGAAATACAGAAGACCTGAGATTTAAAGACACCAATTCAATTCAATTAAATAACTTTTTATTAAGTGCCTACTATGTGCTGGGCACTGTGCTGAATTCTGGGGATGCAAAAAGATGCAGAAGACTATCCTTCAAGGAATTTATAATCGAATGGGGGAGACAATATGCAAACAAATATATACAAAGAAAGCTATATAAAAGATAAATAGGAAATAATTAAAAGAGGGAAAGAACTGGAATTGAGAGGTCATAGGAAAAGCTTCCTTTGAAAGTGAAATTGGAAGGAGCTATGAATTTTTTTAAATGTAGGGATCTGTTGTGAGAGCCACCTTTGCCAACTCATCCTCTGTGACTTAATAGATAAATCTTTAGGGAGTTATCTGAGACACATTGATAATAAGATAATGTGACCTGCCAGGCTCATACAGCTAGCAAGTATTAAATTGAGGATTTAAACCCAAGCCTTCTAATTATGAAACAGGGAACACTGGGAAGGCTGTTTCAAACTGGCTCTGTTGGAAATTAGTGTTAGGGTGAATAATCAACATAAAAAGGTGAGGTGGCAAAAAAATAAAAGGAAAGATTATTATGAAAGTTTGAGATGGCAGACTCTAAGTTAATTTTTTATTTGATTATATTGTGTGGGTCCTCCATTTTAAAGGAAATGTGAAAAAGTGAATGGTAACTGCATAAATCACTAAGAAGAGATTCCTGATTACAAAATTTGTTTCTTAAACCAGATAAATGGGAAAAAGTGGAAATTATAGATTTTTAAGAATGGTTCAGATACTGCATTTGTCTTGAATTTGGAAAAATACATTAAAAAAGCAGGAAAGTCCCTTCCAGGCTTATGATTCCACGTGGGAAATAATCTTTTGTAGGAATATAAAAAAATGACTGACCCCATACTGATATAAAGGTTAACAGGACTACTTTCTCTACTCCCCCTAATCTTTGACCATAAAGACAATAATTTATAGTCAGGAGTTATCATTTTGTCTGAGACTAAGAAAGGAATCATGTCTTTAGCCACGATGAATTTCGTCAAGGACTGAGTTCAGATTTCTAAGAAGTTGGCCTCTTTAAGTCTGTGAATTTTAGATGAAAAGGTCTTTAGAAGCCAGCCATGAGTAGAATGTGGAGAAAAGGTAGGATAATTACATGCTAATTCTCAAATTTCATTGACTCTTCTTGGGGATGGAGACAGGTTAAACTGGAAGACACCAGAACTTAATAATAATTTTATAAGCAGCCATGAGACACTTTGGAGAAGGATATGTGATCAAAACATCATTAAGACGTAGCCTAAGTCTATCACAGACAGTCATATCAAGAATTTTTCTCTCCTCAAGAATAAGACCTGAGATTTTGAGGATATTAGCACTTTCTGATCTGGGCTTCCTTGGGAATCTAAGATGTAAACTAGCTGGTTCATGTGCTTGCATATTAGAATCCTTGATGTAAATTCTTAACACTCTGTTCTAGTTGCCATCTGGTAACTTTAGAGCAGCATTGGATTTCATGCTTGAAAACAATGATAAACCTTAGGATTTGTAGAAAAGTAAACACAATGTACTAGAAATGCACATAAAATTCACCTGAAACAATTACAATGTTTACTGTTTGGCAACAGAAGATCTTCATTCACAATATCACATATAAGTATTTCCACCTCCAAAAAAAGCAATATTGGTTCATAAATGCTTAGATTAATGAAGCTTGTAGGACTGTTAAAGATCATAGAATCATAGGGGTTAAACATGGAAGAAAATTTAGGGACCATGTAATGTAACCCCTGTACTTCATAGATAAGGCAACTGAAACCCAAAGGCATTAAATGATTTTCTTTAGTGCATATAGAAAAACTCAAAGTTTTAAGTTATAAGAACATATATTATAAAAGCTGTACATTCTAAATTAAGCTTGATACTCCCTTTAAATGAGTGTCAAATAAGCTCTGTAAGTCTTGTCTCTTATACAGAAAGAACTTTTAAAATTCATATTTTGGCATCTGGCAGAATGTCAGGAATTCTGGCCAGTCATCACTGCCGTCAACAACTTTTACTTATTCTGGGGATATTTTAAAGGGAGTAAATAAATTAATTTGGAAAAGTAGGGCAAAAGGCTAAAACTAAAATTGTCCTGAGTTCAGCAGAAACATATTCTGTGGTTCTAGAACCTGAATGTGCTTGCATTAAGAAACAAAATAGCTATGAACTTTTTATGGAATTAAGAAACATGAGATTATTCTGTGAATTGTACTCTTAGCCCCTTCCTGAATTTGAACAGCAGATACTCCCTTAAAGCAAGAGAAAGTCATTTGGAAAGTGGGTTGCAAAGAACCCATGATTTTTTCTTTCTTTGTTTTTCCTCTTCCTTTGGTCCTTTGGTAGCAACACTTTCCCCAAGAGCAAGATCTTTAGTTACAGCCCTCTTTTGACCCTATTTTCAGAGTGTAAGAGATGAAGTTCAGATTCTTCTAGCTGACCCAATTCCCAGGCAAGTGACAGTGCTGGAACTTTTGGAACAACATAGCACCAAATTTATCTTAATTTGAGGCATAATTGATCATTGCCCTTGGTGAGATTTCATAATAATGGTAAAAATAACAGTCTTTGCACTTTGACTTTTGAGAAAAAGCAAAGCACTGAAATGTGCATCTGCTTTATTTTCCTTTAAACAACAACAACAAAACAAAATAATGATAAAACAAAACAGGAGTTAAGAAGTCCTCATTATATGAAAGCTCTTTTAATCTTGTTATCCCTTAATGCTCAATTTTTGCCTAAATCAGGTAGTAAAGCATGACAAGACTTGGATATCTTTTGACAGAATTCATCTTTAGAAACTGGTTTATACTGGAGGGATAAGCCAAACAAGGGTCAAAGTGCTTGTCCAGGGATTAGTTATGGTTGGTGCTCTCCAGAGAAGTGACTTATTAAGTGGGAGAAGCAACTGAATCTAATTAGCTACAGTTTGAAAACAAAACAAAACAAAAACAAAAACCCAGCTCTGCTATAAACTTATGTGAAGATATGCAGCATCCAGTGATCATAGCACTAATATGAAGTTGACCACAAATCTAATTCCTGGAATAGTGATGGAAAATCCTAGAAATCAGTGCGTTCAGGCTGACTTTAGTCTTTTACCACAGAAGATTTTGCTAGGTTGCAGCTGGTGGAAAGACAGGTTGCTACAGGAATCCTGTGTTCTCAAACACAAAAGGGGAGAGAGGAAGAGAAAGTAATTTATAACTTTAAACTGTTTTTCAAAGTTCATTACTGTGGGAGGTGAATGAGGAGAAAGTAAACAGGGACATGAAAACTTTATCTTTTACAATGGGCTGAAGTTGTATTTTCTAAAATCCCAATCAGTTTTCATGATTTAATAATGGATAGTTTCTTTGAAAAGCTTTACTAAAATATCTTTCTTGTTTCCTCACTTTTCCCTTTATTGTTTGCTGTCTTTTTCTCTCTTTCATTTTCTCGTTCCTTTTTCTATTTCCTTTTTTATTATTTTCATTTGCCTTTTCCCTCCTCCTTACTTTGCTCTTCCCTTCTCCCTTTTCCTTTTATTCTTTCCTTTTCTTTCCCCTTCCCTTCCCCCCTTTTCTCCCTTTTCTTTCCCTCTCTTCTTCCCCCTCTTCTTTCTCAGATCCTTTTTTTGTAATTGGTAAAAATTCACCAAGTTATTCACCAAGACATATGATCACTATAAGTAAAAAAGTCTTTTTACTTCAGAAATCCAGTGGATCCACAATCTCAATAGTGTATTCTTTCTTCTATCACTTCAGATGGCAGTCTCATCAACCTGTGAAATTCTTACCTCTCATAATTTGAGAGAAAATAATACACTGTTCTTTCATAAATCTTGTATATAAAATATATCAAATGGGATGCAGGCTTTTCTCTTAACGTTTTTACATTTTGTGCATGCTAGTGTAGAACTATACTTGGTTAGCCAACTATGTGAGATAGTATTCAGGGTTCTGAATTCAAAATCAGGAAGACCAGAGTCAAAATGCCTGAGACATTTAACTGTGTCAAACTGGGGAAGCCATTTAGCTTCTTTCTGTCTCACTTTTCTCATTTGCAAAATATTGATAACAATAACACTTGCCTCAGAGGGTTGTTGTAAAAGCCAAATAAGATAACATTTGTAAAGTGATTTGCAAATTTTAAAGCTAATTATTATTGTTGTTTTCTTTCTTGGATGAATTCATGGAAGCACATAGCTTATCATCAGTAATCTGCTATAGTCTACTTATGTCCAGAATTTGTCCTTCATTGCTTTTTGGAAAATGGACTTTTGGAATCTTGTTTTGTTCTAAGATTTATACCAATTTGATAATATCATGACTATATCAGTGTCAGAAAGATGAAGTGTGTGTGTCTAGGAGCAGCATCAAAATTGTTGAAATGGATTATAGATCATTTTCTTCTTCCTTAGAGACTCAAAAACAATAAACTTAAAAATTCACACAGGGAAAATAAAGTGGATGAAAAATGTCTTTTGCCAAGGCTAGTCATATAGTTGGAAACACAGTTGTTCGAATGATAAATCTAATTATGGGCTGGCCAATGAGCCTAGTCCTCATTAACATGTATAGAGCATGCAATTGGTGCAATCCCCAGGTGCATGTGTAGTCATTCTAACTTTATGAACATATACAAGGAAGTTGACTGATGTGGACTTTAGAGAATATATATAAAGACCAGGTTCATTGCCACAATCAATACATAGATATGAGATAGATATAGAGTTAACCCACAACTTAGCAGAAGTTGAAATGTTTTAAAATGCTATCATTTTATAAATATTTTATTATAAATATGGCTATTACAAATATTGTCTCTGCATTTTAAATATATACCCCTTGAGGACAGAGACAGTTTTTGTTTTTTTAATTATATACCCAGCAATTATAACAGGGCCTTACAGAGAGTAACCACTTTTAAAATGTATTGATTATTTTTCATTTTTGATAGAATTCAAATAGAATAAATTCTTAGATTTTAACTTGCCAGTATTCTTTTACATTTATTAATGTGCAGATTGTTATGGAGGTAGATAAAAATAACTGCTTTTAAAGAAAATAAATTCTGTTTTATTTTTCAGCTAATAAACCTTTCTTCTCTTCTTGACACACATTCTTTACCATTGGAGAGAGAAAAAAAGAATTTCAACTCATGTCACAAATATGCATAATCAAGTAAATATGATTTCTACATGGGCCATCTCCAAAAAATGTGTGACTCAATTTGTAACCTAATTTCATCAATTCTCTATCAGCATATTTCATGATAGTCTTCTGGAATTATGGTTTGTTATTATTTTTTGCCAGGGTCATGCAACTAGCAAGTTTTAGAAGAAAGATTTGAATTCATCTTCTAAATTTGAAGCGGGGAACACTGTTAATACTGCTTCAAGCTGCCTCTATTTGTGATTAGAGTTAGGGTGAATAATCAAGATAAAGAGTTGAGATGGCAAAAAGGAACAGTTAGAAGAGATTTTGATGAAAGTCTGAGATTGCTGATTCTAAGTCAACATATTTTTTATTAGATTATATTGTGTGGTTCTTCATTTCAGAAGGAATGTGAAAGAAATGAATGGTAACTGCATAAGTCACTAGGAAAGGAAGAAATTTCTGTTCAAAAAATTTGCTTACTAAAGTAGATAAATGAGGGGAAATGTAAATTGCAGATCTTTAAGAATGGGTCAGATAATACATTTGTCTTGCATTTAGAAAAAATATATAAAAGAGTAGGAAAGTTCCTTCCAATCTTACGATTCCATTGTTTTCAAAGTTGTTTATTTTTATCCTATTGTTATAGTATGAATTATTATTATTATTATTATTATTTTACTGATTTCTTACTTTGTTCTGCATAAGGCTTTCTTGGTTTCTCCTATACAATAGCATGCCATTATATTCATATATTTCAATTTATATGGCCATTGCCATATTATTAGGAACCTCCTTATTTTCTACTGTAAAAAAAAACTGCCAAAATATTTTGTATATATGAGTCTTTTCTTCTTTCTCAGATTTTTGGAGTATAGTAAAAGGATATGCACAATTTTGGGAACATAGTTCCAAATAACTTTCCAGAATGGCTGAACCAGTTCATAGTGTGCCCTTCTACCTCCTTCTGCTTCAAGTAAGTTAATGTGCTTGTTTTGATTGAATACATGTCATTTTCCTTTCTAGGGGTCACCTTTTCTTTTGTGATGTAGTCTTATGAGGTGAAATCCCAGAGTTGTTTTAATTTTAATTCCTCTAATTATTAAGGGTTTGGAGCATTTTTACCTATGTCTGTTGGTAGCTTAGATTTCTTCCTCTAAAAATTACCTGTTTATATCCATTGACCATTTATTAATTGTGGAATGGCTTTTATTCTCATAAATTTGAATCAGTTTCATATATATGTATAATACATACATAGTAATATATAACCAATATCATCCTTTTGACTTCTGTAATCCTCTTTGTATTTTTTTTTTTGATCAAGAGATATTCTCCTATCCATGCATCTAAAAAAAATTCTTCCTTGCTCCTCTAATTTGTTTATGTTATGTTTGTCAGGTACCTACTTGGACTTTGCTATGATATATGGTGTGGAATATTGACCTATACCTAGTTTCTGCTAAACTGTTTTCAGTTATTTTTTGTTAAATAGTAAGTTTTTATTTGAATAATTAGAATCTTTGGGTTGAGCACACACTAGCTACTGTGCTCACTTATGTTGTTTACTTTTTTTATTTATTAGCAACCTCTTTACTTTTTTAACAATAGGAAATTGTTGCAATGATTATGAGATGTAGTACTACTAGGTTTTCTTCCTTCCTACTTTTTTCATGATTTCCCTTGAAATTCAAGACTTTTTCTTCTAGACAAATTTTATTGTTTTTATAGTTTTATAAAATGAATTAAAGGTAGTTTGATCAATAAGGCAATGAATAGGTAATTTAATTTACACAGTATTGTCATTTTATTAGATTGGATCTGTCTACTCATTATCAATGGATATTTCTCCAATTATTTATTTATCTTTATTTTTATAAAGTCTTTTGTAGTTGTTCTTGTGTGACAGACTTCCCAGTATTTTCTAAGACCTTTAGTTATTTAAAATGGAATTTCTCCTTTTGAGTCTTCTTATGGGTTTTTGTAGGTTATATACATTCTGTTGATGATTTGTCATAATGATGATTGAAACAATAACTTCATCAAAATTTCAATGACGTTATTATTTCAATTAACTTCTAATGGTTTATGTAAATCATTACATCATAGAATTATAATTTTATTGGCTCTTTGCCTACTTCCCCCAACTTCTTTTCTCCTTCTTATTGCTATAGTTATTATTTTGAATTCTTTATTGAAAAAGTCTTGATGATAATGGGCATCCTTATTTTTCTTCTGACCTTTTCATAAGGTCTTTTTTTTATTTGAATCATACTGAATGCTGATTTTATATATGCATGTACATATACATACATACATACATATGCTTTTAAATTAATAGTATTTTGTAATGGTATAAATGTACAAGTATTTAAGTTTATCTTCTGACAGTTGACATTGGAGCAGCAACAGCAGTAGTATGAGTAACAGCAGCAGCAGCAGCAGTAGTAGTAGTAGTAATTATTATTATTGTAAAGTACTTATTATATGGCAGACACTGTGTTAAACACTTTGAAATTATAATCTCATTTGAGCTTTCTAATAACCTTGGGAGATAGGTGTCATTATTACCCTTACACAAGTAAGAAAACTGGGCTAGACAGAAGTTAAATAACTTGCCAATTGTCATAGAATTTCAGAGCTGGAAGGGACCTCTATGCCTAGCTAGTCCAAACAGTAATTGACCCAAAATGCCTCATACAACATTCCCTTAATTGGTCAGCTAGTTTTTGATTGAAGACTTTATACAAGGGAAAACCCACTATCTCTCAAAATTGCCCTTTTCACTTTTGTGTAATTTGAATCATTACAAAGTCTTGCCTTGACATCAAATTTATGTCTTCCTCTCTTCCAGCTTCTGCCTGTTCCCATGATTCTGCCTTTTAGGGCTAAAACAGCATAATTCTAATAGCTCCTCTAAATAACAGCCCTCAAAATGCTTTAAAGCATTAAGGCTTCTATATCTCCAAATATTCTCAGTTCTTTTAACTAGCTAGCATATGGCACGATCATGAGACCTTTCACCATCCTGGCATTTCTCTGGATGCTCTAGACAGCTAGGTTTTGTTCTTCATCCTTCTTTTTTAAAGGAGATTGAAAATATTGTAATTTTGGGGTAAAATAGTCAATGATGAGTGATCGCCTGTGTGTGATTTGGATTTGTGAGACCAAGTTGCATAAAATCATCGGTCTCACTCACCCACTCACTTTTTTTTGAGAGTCATCTGAGTCTAATGCTGTGACAAGACAAAAATCAGGACATTTGGCAATGGCCTTGGATGCAGCAAATGACCTTGACATCTTCAGTGTCTAACCATGCTCTAAGTACTCCATAGCATTTGCTTTAGTCTTCTTTATAGATGTTGGAAGAAATTATTCTTGTCTGTCCATTCCACTAGGACAAGTATTCATATGCTTGGAATAGACATCCCTTAACTCACCATTGAGTTTGAGTTTGTCTGCCCAGATAGTTTTACTTGGGTATGGCTGCTATGCATGGTACTGCTAAGTAGACACCAAGGGTGAATGAGCAGCCCTGAAAAGGACTCAAAAGCAAGCTCTCATACTGGAGGTGCTAGTTCTAGTTCTCCATGAACACTCCTTATTTCTCCTGGCATATCTATGGTCACACTACCCTGAAAAACCTGATATCTAATCTTGGAAGCTAAGCAAGGTCAGGCCTGGTTAGTACTTGGATGGAAAACAACCTTGGGATATTGGATACTATAGGCTGGTACATAATAAGTATTATATAAACATTGTTATTATTACTAATTACTGGAATTGTACAAATGATCCTTTCAGGGAACCCTCAGAAGATGAATTTAAATTGAATTATACATTTTATTGTACATTTAATTTATATATTGTGCATGATTTTAATTGTATATTGAAGTAATTACAAAAATCCATTAATCTAAAAGGTATAGATGGATCTTTTCTTACTATAATAAACACTACATCTGTACAAAATCAAGAATCAGCATTCAATGTAATGTAAATAAACTAAAAGTCTTTCTGAAAAAATCAGAGATAAAATAAGAATGCCCATCATCACTACTATTTTTTAATAGAGTATTAGCAGAGCTGGATGTGGAGTCAGAAAGACCCAGCTTCAAATTTTGCCTCTAATAATTACTAACTAAATGACTAAATAAGAATAAAATTCTTTAATATTAAACCACCAAGGATAAAAGCTAGAATCTTTAATCTTAATTCTGGAGGCAAAATTTAAATAATATATAAAAGTGACATTTATAAATTCCTTGGTTTTCTTCAGACAAGATGTATGGAAAACAAATTTCACAGGGAATATATAGTTTATGAAAGGTAAGAGATTGATTAGCATCTGTGAAATCAAAATTAATGGGACCAATAGATTTAATATTTAACTACCATGAAAGATCTACAGATCCATGGAGACCTTTCTTTAACTAGATAATAGAGACACCTAGAAACATTAACATTAATAATAAGCAAATAACCTCAAATATCATCATGGCAAAAGTGACACCAGAAAGCTGTCAAATAGTTTTAGAAGATATTGAAGAAAATACCAATGTCTTACTTAAGGCATTGTAGAAATGTTAAATTATCTAATTAAAGAAAACAACTACAATAAAAGACATATGCAGAAAGGAGTCCAGAAAGCAACTAAAACATCAATTCCAAATTTTCTTAACCAATATTTAAAAATCAAATTCAAAAGGTTAAGGTAATAGGAATCAAAGCAGAAGATTGAAAAAAATTAAAATAACTATATATCAATAAAAACCTTTTTTACAGTCTTGAGATATAAAGAAATTGGAAGAGAGAACTTTCAAAGGATTTATAAAATCTCTGGTGGGCTTTATTGTTGCAAGAAGCCCAACACAATGAAAAAAGCAAATTAGAACAAGTAATAAGCAGAAAGCACTTATGCCGTCAATATAATAAACAAAAGAATAACTCTGTCAGGGGAAATGACAACCTGTAGCTTTATATCTAAACTGGAAAGCAAAAAGGCTGGATAAGGTCCATAATCAAACAGTATAGAATGACATCATAATTTCTAGCAAATTATCTTACCAACTTTTTAGCAACAAGGATGATCATATCTTTTTCTTCTTCCATTGTATTTAATTTTTATCTGAACATAGCAGAGACCAAATAAAATGAGCATTTATGTAACTTGAGAGGATCATACATGAAACTGAATAATTACATATAGCTTAATTTTTGCTTTAATATATTTAGTACATAACTTTTTTTTTTTTTTTTTGCTTAGCACACAACTTTCAAAGCTGTCTTGCTTGTCTGTTATTTTTCTCTCGTCATTTGGATGGAGGAACCTACTTTTATGTTCCCTTGTCCCCTTTTCATCCAACTTACTCCCCTCCCTAAGAAAAAAGAAAACAATAGTAACAAAGTCTTAGTAAAACATTCACACAGACAAAAAAAATTCCTTCACATGAAATGTCCAGAAATGATTATCTCATTCAATATCTTAGTTATTTAATTCTCTGTCAAGAGGTGAGTAATATGCTTCATGAGGAATCATATGGAATTGTAATAGATTATTGCACTGTTCAAGGTTCTATAGCCTTTCAAAGTTGCTTATTTTTTTGTGATTGCTATTCTTATGCAACTTGTTCTTCTACATCTGCTTGCTTTACTCTATATCAGGTTTTACAAAATTTTCCCAGGTTTCTCTGTAACTCCTCCTTTCCTCATCTCTTGTGATGCAATAATATACCATAATTTGTAGAGCCAATTTCTCAGTTGATGGGTATGCTCTAAGTTACTGGGTTTTCCCCCTCACCACAAAGAGTTACTACATATATTTTTTGTTTTTATGGATCCTTTTCCTCATTTTTGGATCTCTTTGGGCTACATGTATAATAAAAGATATAATTAGCTCAACAACTATGCAAAGTGTAGTATAGTATAGTATGCAGTTTGGGAGAATAGGATAAAACTTTGTCCCAGAATGGCTAGCCCAATTTGTAGCTATACTATCAATCAGTACAATTGCTCCTCCTCCTCTTCCTGTGGTTATTGTTACTATTATTACAGACTGATATTTATATAGTGCTTTAAAATTTGCAGAATCATTTACATAATTATTTCATTTGATTCAATAGTTGTTTTTTAATAGGTGTGATGGACATTGATGGATCATTCACATTTTTGCACTTCTTTCCTTTTGGTTTTAGGTTTCTCATTGATCAACAGTACACATTTACCAAATAATTAGATGTTTGAAGACCCAAAGTGCAAATAACAATTTCAGGAAAAGATGTGGAGAGGCAAGACAGGCATATTATTTGTATTAAGTAAAGATATTACACTATGGATAAGGAATGACAACTAATTGACTTGAAACATTTTTCTTCTGCACAGTAGCTTTCCGTCTTTTCTGTCTCTCACCACCCAAATAATAAATTTCCATTTATAATTGGCTTCCTTGTCCATTCAATTTGATCTGTAGAATCATAAATTTTGAGCTGATAGGAACCTTCAAGGTCCTCAAATTCTCTTCATTTTACAGATAAAGAAATTGAAGACTGAGTTTACTACAATCACTCAGCCATCAAGGATCTAAAGATTTTGAATCCATTTTTCCTGACTTTAAGTCTAACATTCTATTAAATTAAATTTGTTCTCAGTGAATCCACATCAACAAGCATTTTTTTTTCAATATTTAATATGTTACTAAAATAAGAGAATTTGATTGTTCATTTCATTTACTAAAAATCTGGGCTAGCAATTTAAATACCTAACAAGGAAATGCATTCAATTTCTTAGGATTTCTTAAATATGGTCATAGATGAGTGGTTGTTTATAAGGTGGTTTAAATTATAGGCTAGCTAGTACTTGTTTCTGAATGAAAATCCTAATTAAGCGTAAGGAGAAAAATTAGGAACTATTTTCCTTTGGAAGACTGTTTTTTCTAACAACTTGACAACTTATCTGGAAAACATCTGTTATTATCACAAACTTAAATAAAAAAGCAATGGCACTGGATTCCATCATCTTTTGATTCTGGGATATGGAAGGGGTAAAGTTCTGGGCTAAGGAAGAAGAGGGGTGATCTGGAAGGTGTTAATAAGGGAGATAATCAATAATTCCTTTCAGCAAGTATTGAGTTCCTATCATGTGCTAGCACTTTGCTATTCAAATAGCCTTCAATCCAGTGTTCGTCCTTTCTGCTCTTGAATGGCATATGATGACTGAATGTTTTTTTTAAATTATTAATCAAACTGGGGAAGGAAAAATAGGGTATAAAATCACAGATTTTATAAGTAAAAAGTATTCTTAATAGGACATCCTTATTCAATGATATTTTATAATTGAACCATGGCAATATTGACGATTTCAGTATAAATGAAATTAAGAGATTTAGTTGAATAGAAATATGGTAAGCTCTTCTTGAAGGAATAAGTAAAGGATCTGGAAGAGTTGATTAAATCCCCTCAAAACCAAAATATATTTAAAGTGGGTCACTTGGTTATCTCACATTGTGGTGTGCATAGGTAACAACAGCAAGAGACTTTCAAGCAGGTATTTGTTGCTTATGTGTCATCATCACTTCCACAGAATGAAGAGGTAGGCAAATCCTACAAAGAAGCCAGGAAAAATCTAAACAAAGTTAATATATACCTTATTGGGAAATAGAAAAAAAGGGGGAATGGGAAATGATCAAAAATTAGGAATAAACAGTTTTCAAAGGAAAAAAATCTGAGCTATCAATAGAAATGTGAAAAAAATATTCCAGATTCCTATTAGAGAAATACAAATGAAAACAATTCTGAACTTCTACCTCACAGCTATCATATTGCTAAAAATGATGAAAAGGCATCTATTTCGATGTTTTCTGATTTTCTCTACTTATTTGGTCATGAACTATTTCTCATCTTTAGATGCTTTCTTACATGCACCTCTAATTTATAATAAAACTTCCTACATCTAAAGTACATCTCTCTCTCTCTCTCTCTCTCTCTCTCTCTCTCTCTCTCTCTCTCTCTCTATATATATATATATATAAAACTATAGATAGAGAATATCTATATTTTTTGAGATTAAATACCATTATACTTCTTTTCTTCTTAACTTTCCCCCTTGTTTCTCTAGACATTGTTTCATTCCTCCAAATAAATGTTATTATCATTGATAAAATTTTATCTAAAATGCTCATTAGGGATATTAATTTTCTTTTTATATTTTAGTTTTCTATGGTTTGGGTATCTAGAAAAGACTTGCACCAAAGATATAATTCAATTGGATCCTTTCTTTTGCAAATAGTTTTTTTTAAAAAATAATATTGAAATTAATCTTTCTTTAAATATTGGTAGAATTTTCTTACAAACAAATATGATCTTAGATTTTTCTCCTTTATAAATTCACTTATGTTTCGTTCAATTTATTTTTCTGAGTTTATATATTATTTCTAGTTTTAATCTAGACATTTTATATTTTTGTAAATACTTATCCATTTTAATTAAAGTTATAGTTTTGATTTACAATGGTAAGAATAGTTTCTAAAAATTTCCTTTAATTAAAAAAATAAAAACATTGAATTTATAAATAAAAATAGGATTTAAAAGTCAATAAAATAGATAACTAATTTTCCCCACACTTTTTCTACTCCTGATTCTTTAACTTCTCTTTAAATATTTAACTTCTTATATCCATTTTTCTCTCTGTTGACTTTCCTTTTTTAAATCTCAAAATCAGTTTCTTTTAAAAATAATAATATACAGAGGGCAGTTAGGTGGCACAGTGGATAGAGCGCCAGTCCTGAAGTCACAAAGACCTGAGTTCAAATGTGATCTCAGACACTTAACACTTCCTAGCTGTGTGACCCTAGGCAAGTCATTTAACCCCAATTGCCTCAGCAATAATAATAATAATAACAATAACCTACAAATGTATAATGAGAAAACAGATTTCTTTATTTAGACTTTTCTTGGATTCTGTTGCTCTTCTTTCATTTCTATAGTTTGGAATATTTACAAATCAAACAATTTGTTCCTCTCTCTCCTTTCCCATAAGGAATGCCTAAAACACCACTCTTCTTTCAATTCCATGCTTTGGTCAGTTATTAGGTTCAAGTTTTTAGATTAACTAATTTTGATTGCATAGTAAATTCTTACTTTTTTTTTTAATACTCTTTTACCTTTCTCTACTATGATTTCTTGTGAATGTGGAATATTCTTTTGCTATTTGAATTGACTTTTCTTCTTTTAAAAGTATTTATCTAGCCACTAGAAAAATTTTGTTCCTATTGAAATTGCTAAATTTGACCATTGTAAGCCTTATAGATTTGTTTGTTTGTTTGCTGACCATATTATAGCAATCATGAATGATCACTACTTTGTTCTTTGTATTTATTTCTGGACACTTACTTTTCTCTGGTGTACTGTGGTACTCAGTTTTTTTCTTTGTCATTGTTTTTGGGGAGATCACTATGATCTTTTGGGGCACAGTGGAAAGAAAACCAAGTTTGGAATCAGGAAGATTTTTTTTTCATGAATTATAATCAAACCTCTAGACACTTATAAACCGTGTGACCCTGAGTGATTCACTTAACTCTGTTTCAGTTCCTAAACTGCAAAATGAGCTGGAGAAGAAAATGGTAAACTACTGCAGCATCTTTGCCAGGAAAATCCCTAATGAGTTCATGGGGAGTTGGATAGGGCTGAAATGACTGAAATATATAACTCTTATCTCTGTGAATCCTGTCTTTATAAGGTCTTATGCCTGTTGTTTTGAACTTTTTAGACTTATGTGTCTTCAACTTTATTGCCTTTTGCTTTGCTTCTGCCTGATTTCCTTCTATTTCCTAGCTAGATAATATTTATATAGTTCTTTTTATAGACCTTTTCAAGGTCTTCTGCATATATTCTTAGTATTCCAGATTTCAAATATATTATTGTCTCTACTTTCTATTTTTAAATAAGCTTCATCATATATTCATTTTTTACTCTGCTACCTAAATTTTAAAATTCTGATTTAATTCCTAATTTCTTTTTAAAAGATATTTTTTTTCTTTGAAATAGTCTCTTATTTCCTGCTGATGGTTCATGGTCTATTGGACAGATAGAATTTACATTAACCTTCATTATCTAACATTGATTCTTTTCCCTTCATATTATAATTTTTGTTTAATGTATTTTGACAGAGAATGCTTGCTTAACATCATATTCTTGAGGTGTTATTCTTTCTTCCTTATGCTTTTATGATCTTGTCTGTCTGTTGGTATAATAAGTACTTAAAGATTAGAATGTTAGTTAGATTTTGAATTTTTTGTGCCTTTGAGGTTTTTTCTTTAATTATTTGTCATTTGCTTTTGGGGACATCTTCATTTTTTGAATCCTGCTATTTCTATGTCCATATGAAGCCCCAAACTTGAGATTTTAGGTAGTTATAGCTATCTGGCCTGGGTCAACCAGCTCAGAATTCCTGCCTTGCAAAACTTTCAGGAAAAATTGAGTTACTCTATATCTTTAATTCTGATAGCTCTTCTTTCCCTTCACCATCCTTCTTAGTTCACCATCCCTTTTCCTTGAATGACTTGACAGAATCAATGTCTGCTGCCTCTTACAGAAGTAGGAGGGATTTGGGCAATGTTATTGTAGGATAGAATTACTATAGTAAGACCCTGCATCATGAACTTGCAGTCTTGCTTTTATTCATTGCAGTACATATGCTGATGATTAAATTGGGTGCAGGGATGTTGAATGAAAAAATTTAAATATTAAAATTTTCTAATATTTATTCATAAGCTTTAAAAATTGTAATTTTTCTGCCTTCTTAGTTTGTGGGTTGTTATAATTAATACACATCTGTGTATTTGTGTATTCATTTTTAGTGTTCAGAACGCAAGTAGTTTGTATTAATCAACTATTCTTTAATCCTTGTCATGACATATTTTGAAATGGATTTTATTATTATTTTGTCTAGCTCTGCAAAATAATCTTTTGCAATTTGGCATTAAATCTGTCAATTAATTTAGATAGCATTATATTATCTTTTGTTTGAAAGCAAGGATCATTGTTTGACACTTTATGTTTCCCCAGTGCTTAGCACAGTGCCTGACACAGTTGCCACTTAATAAATATTTATTGATTGACTATTAGTTTAATCTTTCAATTAATGAAACTCTGATACAACTTTTTTGGGATACCTTTTCTGATGTTACTGTAATTATCCACAATTAGTTCTTTTTTTTAAAAGGTATTTTATTTTAATGTTTATTTATTACTAACATTTTTTATTTTGTGTTTTTCTCTTCTATTCCCTTTTCCTCCCCCGATTCCAAATTATTCTCCAGAGTGGTTGGACCAATTCACAACTTTTCTAATAGTGCATTAGTGCTCTTATTTTTTTCCATATCCCCTTCAAAATTTGTGATGATGATCATCTTTTTCAAAATACCTTCTTCATAGAGGGAATAAAAAGGGCACCTAAGATATCAAAGACACTAAATACTACATATTCATTGGATTTAGGGGGAAAAGGTAGAATAAAGGGTGACTGAAGAATTTCAAGTATAGGTGACTGATAGGGTAATTGTATTAATAGCATTATGGGAGTCAAAAAGAAAAGGTAGTTTCAAGGGAAGATCTTGTTTTTGATGTTGATCTTGTTGATTTTGAGATACTCAGACTTCCTAGTAAGCATTTAGTTCAAAATTTTATATTCGGCATCACTTCTCCCCTTATAATACCCCCTCCTTCCAATTCCACGACTTCTCTCACCTTTTTATTTCAGTTTATTTTCTCCAATTTACTTCACAAAGAAGTAGTCATATCTCAGATGCTGAGCAATTCCCCCATACTATTCAAATGGACTTTCACTTATTGAAGGGCCTACATAGATTCTTAGAAAGACCTGGAATTCAGATCCTAGACTTGAAGTCTTGTTCACATACTTTCTAGCTGTGTGATTATGGGCAAGTCAACTCACAATCTTTCTAAATCCTGGTGTTCTCATTTGTTAAGTAGAGGTATTGCTTATCCTTATAAACCTGGCAGAATTGTTGTAGGGAAAGGATTTTGTATTCTTTAAAATGCTATTTAAATGTAAGATTCCATTATTGTTTTTAGTTGGAGTATTAAACTAGAAGATAATAGGTCAGATTTCTAATTCCAATTTCACCATTAACTCACTATGTGACTTTGGTTAGTGATTTTACTGTTTGTCACCTTGCTTTCTTTATCTGTGAAATGAAGGAATTGGATATGGCACACTTTAAAAATTCTTCTGGCTTATTTCTTGTGAAACTGAACTGATAAGGTAGCGAATTAAGTGCTTCTGGTTCTGTGACAAGATTAGAGATAAGATTAACAGGAAGTGTGGTACAGTGGAAATAATGCTGGTTGTGGAATAAGAGTCTATGAGTTTTAATCCTACATTTACCTTTGTGACCTTGTGCAAATTACTCAATCTAGTTTCTTCATCTGTAAAATTAGGGTGTTAGCCCAAATAGCTTTTGAGGTTCCTCAAGAATGAACTCAAAAGCCCTATAAAAATTTGATAGCTACAAAGTTAAAAGTTTGTTAAAGCTGTAAGCTACACACTCAGTCAATCAACAAGAATTATTAATTGTGCCTATTTTGTTTCTAGGAACTATGCTGAGCCCTGGGGATACAAAGAAGGTAAAAAATAGTCTCTTCTCTTAAGGAACTTGCTGTCTAATGAGAGACAGAACATGAAAGTCTTTACAAAGAAAACATATGTGAAATGAATTGGGAATGATTTTGGAGAACTAGGAAAAGCTTATTGTAATAGGTAGGACTTTAGCAGAGACTTGTGGGATACCAAGGATACCAGAATGTGTAAACGGGAAGAAAGAGAGTTCCAAACATGAGGGACAGCTAGGGAAAATGAACAGTCAGGAGATAGAGTGTCATGTGCAATGAACAGCAAGGAGATCACTGTTAATTGACTTGAAGAGTATATAGAGAGAGGTTAAGTGTGAGAAGACTAGAAAGGTATGAAGAAGTTATACTATAAAGAGCTTTAAGATCCAAATAAAGGACATTGCATTTCATCCTGGGGGTAACAGAAAGGTGCTGTGATTTTTTAAAAAAAGGGATTAATGTGTACAGATTTGTGTTTTAAGAATGTCATTTTGACAGCTAAGTAGAATTTGGATTAGATAGAGATATTGTAGTAGCTGGACTTTCCAAAGGGAAAAAATATAATATTAAGAGAGCAGAAAAAGATTAGAAAAGAGTGGAAGACAGAATCTTCAAGGGATATCTTCCTTTTAAGGAGTATGAATAAGACAAGTTGGTGGTAGGGACAAAGAAAGAGAGAAATAAAATCAGAGCCAGGGCTATCATATTGTAGCAAAAATCAAGGAGAAGAGTTTCAAAGAGGGAATGGTCATCAGTTACAAATGCTACTGAAGGATCAAGGATAGGGATAGAAAAAAGGCCATTGCATTTCGTGATTAGGATGTCATTGGTGCCTTTTGTGAAAGCAATATAGTTGTTAACAGCTGAAGCCAAATATTTGAGTTAGAGAAAGTGAGTGATTATGAAATCCAGACTTCCTCTTTAAGAAGTTTAACAGTGAAGAGAGGACTAAAGGTAGTTAAAGGGAAGAATAGAGTTAAAGGATGATCAGAGTGACAGTGGTATAGATAGAGATGGGAAACTGAGAGCTATGAATAATGTGAAGAATATTTACAATGGAAAATGCAATAGGGAATTCAATTCAGTATTTGTTGTGTATCTTATATAACAACTCACTCCACTAGTCTTCACCCCAAATTCATGCAAAGCAAGTTCTTTGATCTTAATGTCTATCAAGGAACCTTGAAAATGTTAGCCATTTTATAAATATTGTTGACTTGAGAGAACAAAAGGGTTGCCAAGTAACAATGAGTCTTATATGATATATTTATGGTATTTTCAATCAGTGTGATTACTAGACTATCTTTAGTAGTGATTATCTCCCAGATTGTATGGTAAAGCTACTTGGGGTCGAGAAATAGTAAGATCAATAGTCCAGAAGATCAAGTATAGTAGGAGGGTTTCCACCATGCTACTGGGAGCCTCTTTGAAATAGTTGACCAGTGCAAACAAGTAAAATCTGAATGGGAGATGAAGGAAGAGATTAAAGCATAATAGGTCATTTAATGTTGAAAAGCAAAAGGTTAATAAAGAAGTAGAAAAAACTGTCACATGATTAGAATAATAATGGTGAATTATGGATCTTATGATTTTCCAAGAGATATTTCTTACAGTTAGGAATTCCAAATTATGGTTGATTAAAGAGAACATTCTCTGCAGTTGGAGATAGAGAAAATTTAAGAACAAGATACTAAGAAATCTTGCTTTACAACATTTATTTTGTACCTATAATGCTGGAGGTTATTATAAGAATAAATCCTGGCTCTGCCCTCTAGTAACTTACAATCTAATTGCTGTCAAGGGGTCAGAAGAGAGAACAATAACTTTGGCATATCTGCAGGTTGTAATTGAGAGAGCATGAAATAACGGGCAAGTACTAACAAAAACAAGCCAAAAAGTAACTGGAGGTTTGATGTGTTTAATTTTCAGATTAACAAACCAGCAAGAGGTCAATTTCTTTTTCTTAGCTGGCACCTGGACACCTTTTAAATGATCTGTCAAATGCTGATAGAGACAGTTCTTTCTGCTACAGACCAGATGTGTACTCCATGGTATGCGATCTGTCATTACCTCAGTCAAACACTGCTTTTTCAGTGTGCGGTGTGAGTGGTTTCATGGTTCTTCTGAACTGTTTTCTTTTGGAGCAATTATATTTTATTTCCTCTATTTCTGTAAGTTCTCACTGGGACTACTTGGCCTTCAATATTTCAATATTGGTTCTTTATTTTTCTCCCTTTCCTTAGTTTATTTTCTTTCAAGAACATGAGAAATATTTCACACCCCACACAAGGGAATAAATGGTGGGTGGGGAGGAAAAAAATAAGAAATTGTGCTCATTTTAAAAAATTGTTCAACTTTTTTTTTCCACTTTTTAGCACTTCGACTTGGCAAATCAACCAATCTTTAAAAAGCAGAACCTTTTTTTTTATGACCAATGATTTCCCAGTTGTGAAACTAGAAGGTATTCAGGTTCTTAAAGCCTGATGAAATCTCAAAATTAAAAACAAATAATGTCTGTTTGGAAAAGGATAATGAGATTCTCATTTAGTTATACCCTTTTACTTCCCGAGAGAGAGATCACTCATTGCCTAGCAATGGATCCTTGTTACTTGGATTGGTCATGTAAAAAGAGCAAAGACCTTATTAACTAAAAGTGGAAATAAATTAGGCCATGCTAAAGAGATCCATCAATTAAAAAATGAATGCTTATTTTCTTATTCTTTGTGCAATTATTCCTGAAAGACAAAACATATTTAACTGATGTACATGAAAAACACTTCCCTTCTCCTGACATTTTACCTAACAAACAAATAAAACAAAACAATATTAGTTAATATCATAAATTAATATTGAAGTCAAAGATTGTTGTCAAATTGTTTATCCAATGAGTCAGGGGACCTTGCATACCCAAATTGGATAACTGATTTGTTGAATAAATGAATGAAAACTTTAGGGGCTTTGCAGTAAGTTTTATAACCTAATATTGCTACTAGGCAATGCACTAGGCAAAATGACTTAAGTTAAATGGTAATAGAGAGCAAATTCAGAAATATCTAGAGTTAAAAAAAAAGAAGTCATCTAATGACAGAGCCTCAGGTTCTCCTTGTAAAAGCAAATAATGGAGTTTATTAATAGAGTTGACTTTATTCTGTATCCCAATTGATTATTCAATCTATCATGGAACATTTGGTCATCTCATCTCATGCCATGTCTGGTTGGATGGACAACCATAGAGCTAATATATGTCTCTTGGACTTCAAATGGACAAGTAGAATAAAAAGAAAATGGAGTGAATTGTCTTTGGAAAACTGAATAGTTCTTTTAATGACTCCATCTTTTTTTCTGAAAATAAAAGCCCCCAATTTTAAAGTATTATGTTGTTTGCATAGATCATTGAGGTGGTACAATGTATAGAAAGCTTGGCTTAGAGTCAGAAAGATTCCTGAGTTTAAATCCAGCCCCAGACACTTACTAGCTACATGACCATGGGCAAGTCATTTAAAGCAATTTGCCTCAGTTTTTTCATATGTAAAATGAGCTGGATAAGAAAATGGCAATTTACTTTAGTATCTTTGCCAAGAAAACCCCCAATGAGGATACAAAGGGTCACTGAAACAACTGAACTGCAACAATTTTTCTAATGATGTTACATAGTTATAATTCACAGATAACATGGTTTCTGAAAAAAATATGATGGAAAATCATCCCATGGTCAATAGAGAGATTCATGGTTGGTGTAGATAAATTATAATCCATTGCAAAAAATATTGTCAAAGATCTCATCAGATAAATGTATGATAGTAACAGATGAATTTTCAATATAGTAAGAGTGAGGGATAGAAAATGTATAGCACATATGCTCCATTATTTTCTATGTAACAAAAAGCCTTCATCACTAAGGTTGTATCCCTTGTGGAGAATTTATGGGAAGATAGATGGGAAGATAGAGATTAGAGTTACTTAGGATGGGGAAAGATGCTTAAGTTGCATACACATCTATTGGAGTTTTGATTCTTAGCCACATCTCTCAATTAGTTAATCAGATATTATAATATTTCCTAATGAGAGGCCCCTCTTTTAATCATTTCAATCATTCAGTCATTTTAATCCTTGAGAAACAGGATTGTTTTATAAGTTTATGTGAGGTCAGTAACATCATTTTCTTTAAAAGAAAAAGGCACCAAAAAGAATTATAGAAGAGAAATCATTTCAAAAGTAGTGTATTTGAATTCATAATCATATCATGTCCTCATACCATGTCCTAGTGAATAGAGCCTTGAAGTCAGGAAAAAGAAGGTTCAAGTTATATCTTTAATCCTTGATCACTGTTTTCTTAGTAAATACTTGGGGCTGGTCCACAAAAGTATCTGTGCATGGCATCTGCTTTGAATCCTTAAACTGATATAATCAAAGACCCTTTTTATATTCATATAACATTTAAATCTTGGTAATAAGCTATATTAGTGCAATGATTTTCAAGAAATTTAGTACACAGATTATAGTATGTATGAGAGGATATAACAATGACAACAAACAATTATTTATAAAATGTCTACTATGTTCATTGAGCTAGATGCTGGTAACAGAAAGACAGATATACTAGGAATCCTGCTCTTAAAGCTTGTATAATCATATAGAGAGAAGGGGATGTGCATAAATAACAGAGGCATGAGGGACAATGAGGTATGGTATAATATTGTGAAAATAACACTGCATTTTCACAGTTCTGAATTTTGGGACCTACTATTGGTTGCCTGTTTGATCTAGGGACAGGGGTCATTTCTACATTCTGGACCTTAGTTTTCTGGTCTTGGGAAGTCACTTATATCAGTTTCCTCATTTGTAAAATGAGAGGCCTGGATTAGTTGGAGGAAAGGGTTCTCAAAGATGTGGTTCTATGATTTTACAATCCTAGAAGTCTCATCTAAACCCTTTACCACTTATTTTTTTCCCTATCTTCTCAGTAATACATTTTAGTCTTCTCTACATACTCTATGATCTTGTTACCCTGCTTACTTGCTGTTCTTTACACTAAGAATCAATCCATCAACATATATTAAATACCTGTTTATTAAATACTGTGCTTAGTTTTGTAGCAATTTTTCTTCTGACTCTGTGCTTTGTACTTGCTGGTCCCCACATCTGGAATATTATGTTTGCCCTTCAACCTTATATCTGAGTTTTCCTATTTTCTTTCAAGGCAACTCAAATACTATCTTCTTCAGGGGATCACTCTAAGACTGTGAAACCCCTCTCTTCTCTTCCCTTCCTCTGTTCCCCCTCCCGTCTCAATACTTTCTCTGAGATTCTCTCTCTCTCTGTTTCTCTGTATCTGTCTCTCTATGAATCTCTATCTGTCTCGCTGTCTCCGTCTTCCTATCTGTCTCCCTCTCCTTCTCTCCTCCTCCCCTTTCTTTCCTCCCCCCCCCCCCCCCACTCTCTGTCTTCCTCTCTGTCTCTGGCACACACACTCTCTCTCTCTCTCTTCTTTGCTTTGGTGAAGAATTGTCTCACACCAGAAATCTTCTATATTTAGTAAGATTAGTAAGATTTAGTAAGTAGATTTAGTAAGCACTTAGTAAATTGTGCAAGGCCACACATTGACCTTGTAATCATCTGAATTAAAATTCGAATTTAGATCTTCCTACCTCCAGGCTCAGTGCTTTATCCACTTTACTACCTAGTAACTTTTCTTTGTGTGCCTAGAATTTAATACAGTACTTAGCACATAATATGTGTTTAATGAATGTGTATTGACCTCTTCTGAGATCTTTAAGGTTTCTTACTATTCTAAAATCTACAATCCTACTTGAATATTATGATGGAGCTCTTTACCATGAATGGTATTATTTCTAATCTACCCACACTGTCCTATTCTGTACAGTTCTTTCCCCTGATAAATCTCAAGGCTCTGGAAACCCCCTAGAACTTAACATTTCAAGGATTCCAGTGCATCATTAAGCCTGCACATCAGTTGGCCCTTGGTCTTATTCCACGATAGATCCATCTCCTTTTATACTCATTGCCTTGACGTATCATTGCCTTTTTGTATCATTTTCTCAAAAGACATTGTTGAGAATATGCTGTAGCCTATTTGGAATCAGATGCCTTTGTGAAATGTCATATCTGTGCAATTATATCATGTCTTCAATATGTACAAGAGTATATGCTTCTTGTTAAACTTTCTAAGCACTTTAGAAATCATATGTGAATTTTTTAGATTAGGCTAGAAAAAGACAATATCTTCCTTATTTTCACATGGAGAATGTTAAAAGTAAAGAAATTATAGTTCAGTTGGAGAGCTGAAGTGATTCAAATTTGCTCTTAAAATTAATTAGGCATCAGATTGAGTTGCTGAAGTAAAGCTTTAGGTATTGTATTCATCACTTTTTTTCTTTTGGAGGGGAGGTTTGAGGGGATGTCAGGAGAAGCCCATGTGGGTCTTCCAGTTTGAAAATTCTCTTCACCTTTCCAGATGTGAAGTTAACAGATTTCATATAACCAATATTTTTAGTTTCCTGGGGTTACCAAGAAGTTAAATGATTGGTTTAAGGCCACAGAACCATATATTATGTGTCAGAGGAAGGAGTTAACTTATTTCCTCCTGAGTTCAAGGTCAGTCCTATTTCTGCTACTCCAAGATTCCTCTCTGACCCATTTACAATATTCACCTAATAATAAAAAAGGATGTTTATGTAATTACTTTTCTAGATTTGGTGGCAACTTACTATCTGAAAATCATGCCACTTGAAAAGTCCTTTTTTCATCAAAAGATCTCCATGAATGTCATGACTCTTAGTAGCTGTGAAATTTTGGGCAAATATTTAAACTCTTTGGGCTCAGTTTCTCCATTTATAAAATTAAGTGATAGGGTTAGATAATCTCTAAGATTCTTCCCTTTTCATCTATGGTTTTGTGATCTAACCCATATGGAAATTTATAGTTTCATTAAATTTTTGAGAGGAGAGAAAAAATAAAAGATTTCCTAGTATTTTGTCCATCTATGGTATGAGAATCCAATTGAAGTTATCTCTAGGGAAAAAAGAACATTTCCTTAGCATAATCTTTCTATTTAAAAGGAAAGATGTTGGCGGGCAGTTACTAAGTGCCATTAAATAAAACTGTTTTATGGCAAGTGTTGGCTAAGAGACAAACTCTTGGAATCTTGGTTCCTGCCATAATCAGATGTGTGCACAGCAGGACACTTTCCAATCCAACGTGACAGAGTCCTTGGGAATCATCTAAAACAGGTTTAGTGCTCATTTAGATGTCCTGAAGCACAGGATTGTGGTTAGCACTCAAGCTGGGGGCCTTCAGCTTGCTGCAAACCTTGAACTTTGTAAGGCAAACTAAAAGTTGTTGTAAAATTAACAGGTTGACATTGCTCTGAAACGGAGGGCTTTGTGAGCAAGAAGTCTTTGGAAGTCTGCCAAGTCAGGCACAGTTACAAGGCATTAGGAGGCCCAACAACCAGGATGTCTAAGCTCCATGGCTGAAATCCATTCGACATGGTTAGACATCTGCTTGCCTTAATTACCTCTTCATTCTTTCTCATGAGGCTTGACGTCCATCTCTAATGGTTAAAATGAGTATTAAAGGACCCATAACACATCTGTTAGTGCAGACAGCTGAAACCCTACTGCCCATATATTGATATATTATTCACTTTTTTTTCTATAAGCAGGTTAACGGAAATCAGAATCTGAATGTTTATCTTTATGGACAAAGCCCTTTGCTGCTCTGATTAATTTTATTTTTAATTTTTAAACTATTTGCTAGTGAGGTCACTAGAGTAACTGTATCTAACTCATTTCCTTTTAAAAATACAAATTTTTGATGCCATTTGATTTTTATACTGTAGTCATTCCTAGATGTAGTTCTTTCCCTGCCCTCATCACCAGAACTGAGTCTTTCTTTGTAACAGAGCAAAATTATCAAAATCAACTGATATAGTTATATCTGATAACTGCAAGCAAATTCTATATCTGTGTTTCCTCGACTTTATGGCCAGAGGAAACAGGTATGATTCTTTACCTGGTTATTTTTCTAGCCTTTTTTTTTTTTTCTTAAAGAAATCACTTCAGTAGAAATAGAGAAAAGGCTACCAAATGATCAAGCTCCAGACCAAACAAAGGTTACCAACCTTGAAACTTTTTCCCGATTTAAAGTTGACTTAACTGCACCAATTTCAAAGAATGAATTTCCCTGACTAGCATAATATTTAATTAGAAATGACATCTATGGCACACTAAGCATTCATCATCAGACATTGGGGAACTGTCCTTGACAATGAGCCAAAAGCATCTACTCTTATGTTAGTGAAGTCCCAGCTATCATTACTTTGTCACATCTATGTTGATGTTCAAAAATGAATATTATTCTTGATGGGAAGTGAAGATCTATGGACTTAAAAGAACAACAAAACACCTTTTTTTTTTTTTTTTTTTTTTAAACCCACATGTTTAATAGAGGGAAATTACATTTCTCTTCTGCATTTGTCAGCCTAGGCTTGATCTAGAAATTGTTTATTAAAAAATTCCCTTGAACCATACAGATCTATCCAGTTTTTTTCTTGTAATAAAAATAGAGAAGGGGTTTTGGATTTTGGTTGGGAAGGACTGGATATGTGAAAGGACAATCTAACTCCTGTAAAGAGAATTTGGATAGAACTCATAATCCTGCCTGGGGCACTGGAATGTTAAGTGACTTGTAGTTCCCCAGAGGAGATCTGTTAAGATTTGGAGGGAGGTGGGAATTAATTTGAGACTAAATGACTCATAACCCAGCCTTCTGCCTACCACAGATGGGCACAGATGTATGTTACCTCTCCAAAAATGCAGACATCTGGAAAAATAGTACAGAAACTTGGTCACCAAAAATAAGTTGATTGATGATTACTTCATTAAAAAAAAATATTTCCTTAATTATTGTTCCACACCTGAGACTATTGACTATTTTCATGACTCGAATCGCTCTCCTTAGGGAATTTGTAGTTTGTCTAAATGTAGAGCTTGACATACATTTACATTAAATTACAGCTAGGGAACTATGTGATGCTGTTGATAAAGCTCTGTACTTGGACTCAGGCAGATCCATTTCTAGCTATTTGACTGGGAAAGTCCCTTAAACTTTCAGCCTAAATTTTGCCAACTTTAACATGGGAATAATAATAACATCTACCTCCCTGGTCATTGTGATGATTAAATGAAATTTTATATATATATATATATATATATATATATATATATATATATATATATATAGTATTTTGTAAACTTTAAAATATTTTAAAAAGTGATGGATTACTATTTGTTACTTTTGATCCCATCCTTTCACCCTATGGAGAGGTTTTTTTGATTATTGATTCTGTTCCTGGAATGGGCTCCTTCTTCTCTTCTCCCTTCTTAAATATCTACCTTCAGTTTAGGTGCTTCTCTCACATAAAACCATTCCCTTTTCTCTCAATCATTAATGAACTCTCCATCAGAATTACTATATGTGCAGCACTTGGCACTCTTCAGTAGATTTTAAGGATTTGAAAGGAAGAAATGATTTATTTTGCATTTATATTTTCATTGCTATTAACAAATGCAAAATAATTCTATTTTCCTTTGTGTGCCAGGCATTGAGTTAGTCACCAGGCATGCAAAAATGCATATAAATATTTATTGAATTGAATTGGCTCTATCCTTTCCTGTGTTGTGTTACCTGTAAATGTGATAAATATGCTTACTTTGTTTACTAAGGTTCCTGTTTTTTAAGAATACATTTGCACTGAGGGAGATACTCATTTTGAATCCATGTATTTTGTTTCCAGTGTGTGTTGTGCTTGTTCTTAGAAACTCTTTTCTTTTCATTGCTAACCATTCTTGTCCAATTTTCAAAGGTAATCTTAAAATCTATTCTCTTTATTCCTTGTACCTGCAATTCTAATAATAATAATGGAAGCATTAACTGATCATTTGAACAGCACCTTAAGATTTATACAGCACTTTACACATTTGTTCCTATCTTGACAATAATCTTATGAGATAAATTCTATATTATACTCACATTATTGTACTCATATTATTATATTCACATGAGGAAGGTGAAACTTCCAGTGAATAAGTGATTTGCTAAATTTATAACATGCCACAACTGCCCCAGGGGAGGACTCCTTTGTCCTGATTCTATATAAACAATGGGGATTTAGGCCAAATCCTACTATAATAGGTGAATTTGACCCCAACCAGATTAACTGGGAAAAAAATGTTAATATTCATCCCAGCTGAAAGCTGTCTACTGGAAAGAAAAAAGAGGACTTCGGAATCACAGAATTAGAGAATTAGAAGATTCCTTAGTGGTCATCCAGTCCAACCATACACAAAAAGAATCCATATAATTATTTTAGTCAAACTCTTACTTGAAGTTTTCCAAGTGATGGGAATTGGCTGCTTTGCTTCTCATTTATTCTGCTTTGGACAGATCTAATCATCAGAATATTTTCATGATTTTCAGTCTGAATTTGCACTTTACAACTTCCAGCAACTGATTCTGGTTTGGTCATCTGGAAAGAAATAAAACAAATCCAGAACTTTTCTTTTAAGTAAACTTTAACCGATACATACTCCATTCTCCTGGTTGACATTTTCTAGATATTTCTCAGATTATTAATCTTTTTAAATCATGATGCCCAGGACTGAATTCATTTCGAGTGTCTTCATATTCTTGGAGTCTCTCCTCCTTCTCTTCTCTTCTTCCCCTCTCTCTTTTCCCATTTTTTCTTCTCTTTACTCTTTAGTTCACATCTCTTAGACAAAGTATCATAGAATTAGCACCTAGCAAGTAGGGATCATTTCATTCTTTTTATTTGTATTACTAGAACATAAAACAATACTTGGCATAAAGTAGATGCTTAATAAATAAATTCTGATTGATTGAAATACACTGATAGAGGCTCAGCAATTTTTTTGACCAATTCTTTCAGAATCTGGCAACAAGTGACTTGAATCCATCAATTCTATCTAGGTGTTCTCTTACTGCTCCTTATTTTTCTTACCCATTGACTCCTTATTATTTATTTTTATTCTTTCATTTCCAGTGTAAAATTTGTTCTCTTTTGCAGAAGAAATAGAATCAGATAGGAGGTTCCTAAAAATAGGAGATGATGAAATCAGGAACTGGAGAAAAGATTGAGTCAAAGAACTAGCACATCCCAGAAATATGGGCAGGGTCAGAGGTAGGAAATATGGATTCTTCTGTTAGAATAATTTTCAAAGTCACAAGATAGAGCAAATGAAAGAAAACAAAATGAGTAATAGCATTCAAATAACATGAAGCCAACTCTTCCCCCTCCCCCCCCCCCACTTTAGATTGAGAGAAGTGTTGATCAAGATCTTGGTCTCTTGGGTAGGGTCAGCCAGGAAAGCAGGTGTTAGTCAAGGGCACACTGGGGGTTCAGGGAAGTAAGCCAGGAAGAAAGTGAACAGGGGCCAGAGCAAATACTGACTTCCATGCTGTCTAATTTTGACCCTTGTGAAAAACTAGGTTTTATGTCTCCCTAGGCTGACATAAAATCATTGATGAAGGATGAATGGACAAAGGTTCAGCATTTTAGTTTAATTTCTTTAGATCTTAGATACTTTTCAAGGACTTATTCAAACAGCTGGCCTATAAAACTAGAGTAGGATTCTCTCAGGATTCATGTGGTAATGATATTTATAGTACTTTAGAATCATCTAAGCCTTGGGGCCTCTTATTCAGAACTAGGTAGGGAAGGGATGTGCAGATATATGAAATCAAATTAGGAAACTCTATTCTAGGATGCGGTTGAGAAATAACATACTTGTTGATAGTGTTTACTTGCCAGATTTTAGAAATAAGGGAAAGATAAAAGTTTATAGGAACTGCTCTTTTAGTTCATATGTTATAGTCATAACATCATATATTTAAAATGGGAAAGGAATCTTTGTGTTCATCTAGTCCCAACCCTTTTGTTCATTTTGAAGATGAGGAAACTGAGCCTCATAGAAGAGAAGTAATTTATTCTAACAGATAATAATGATAATCACATTTATAAAAACTTTTTAATGTTTGTATTCATAATCTTTTTTGAATGTCCAAAATACCTCATTTTTATTATTTACACTGATTATATAGATAAAGACATGAAATTAGAGAGTCTAAGTTATTTGTCCAGAGTCACATAGCCTGCTTTGGAACATAGGTCCTCTTCACTCCAAATGCAATACTCTTTTCACTATACCATGCTGGCTTCTCACCCATTTAATTTTTTTTTTTAAATCCCAGAGATCTTAGAGCTAGAGTTGGTACCCAGGAAAGGGTATAAAGATGCCAAGAATGAGATCAGGTATCTAATTCAATTCAGCAAACATTTGTTAAGTACTTACTCAGAACAGATATTAGTGATATATATGTTATACATATATATATATTTCAAATTTTAATTGGAGTTGTAATTTTATTCATGTTAGGAGCTGCAGTTATAAAACTCCCTTTACAATAAAGATCAAGATTTGGGTTAGCCAGTCCTCCATATACACTCCTATAATTAGTCCTCCTCTAGTCTGGTCTCTAATCATTCAATAAAAATAATAACAAAAATTCTTATTTATGAGAATGTCACCACTATATCTCTTTGAAGGATCTCTGCTTCCATAATAGCCCAGGTATTGACTACTACTAAAACCTTAAGTTTTTGTTTGTTTTTTTATTTGTTTTGTTTGTTTTAACATACATTTTGTGACTCATGTTGGGAAAGAAAAATCAGAGCAAAAGGGAAAAACCACAGGGGAGATAAAAAAAAGAAAAAAAGAAAAAAGAAGTGATTTATATTCGTCTTAGTTCTTTTTCTGGATGCAGATGGCATTTCTGCCCAAAGCCTTTTAGGATTGTTTTGAATCAGTGAACCACTGAGACAAACCAAGTCTTCCATAGTTGATCATTGTACATTCTTGCTGTATTGTGTACAATGTATTCCTGGTTCTACTTGTTTTGCTCAGCATCATTTCATGTAAATCTTTCTAGGCTTTTCTAAAATCAGCTTGTTAATCACATTATAGAACAATAATATTCCATTACCTTCATAAACCGCAACTTGTTCAGCCATTCCCCAATTAGTGGGCATGTACTCATTTTCTAATTCTTTGTAACCACAAAATGAGCTGCTACAAAGCATTTTTGCACATGTGGGGCCTTTTCCCTCCTTTGTGATTTCCTTGGGATACATACCCAGTAATAGCAATGCTAGGTCAATGGTTATGCACAGTTTTATAGCCCTATGTACATCCTTCCAAACTGCTCTCCAGAGTGGTTGGATCATTTCACAATTCCATCAACAATGCATTAGTGTCCCAATTTTTCCACATGCTCTCCAACATTTATCATTATCTTTTTTTCCTTATCATTATCTTAGCCAATCTGAGAGGTGTGAGATGATACCTCAGATATGTCTTGATTTGCATTTCTCTAATCAATAGTGATTTGAAGCATTTTTTCATATAACTATAAATGGTTTTAATTTCACCATCTGAAAATTGTCTGTTCATATTCTTTGACCATTTATCAATTGGGGATGACTTGTATTCTTATAAACTTGACACAGTTCTTTATATATTTTAGAAATGAAATTTTTATCAGAAATACCGGCTGTAAAGATTTTCCCTCAGCTTTGTACTTCCCTTTTAGTCTTGTTTCTGTTGGTTTTGTTTGTGCAAAAACTTTTTAATTTAATGTAATCAAAGTTGTTCTTTTTACCTTTCATAATATTCTCTAGTTCTTCTTTGGTCATAAATTCTTCCCTTCTCCAAAGATCTGATAGGTAAATTATCCCTTGCTCTCCTAAATTGTTTATGATACCATCCTTTATGTCCAAATCAGGCATTAATTTTGATCTTATTTTGGTATGGAGTGTGAGGTGTAGGTCTATGCCGAGTTTCTGACATTATTTTCCAGTTTTCCCAGCATTTTTCTCAAATTGTGAGCTCTTATTCTAGAAGCTGGAGTTTGGTGGTTTGTGATATGATATTTATGGAAATATCTTTAGTATCTACCATATGTCAAGTGCTTTACTAGGTACTGCAGATAAAAAGCACATGGAAGTGAGTTATTTCAATAAATAATGTAACTACTAGAATTGAAATTTTTACTCACATAAATTTTTATGTGAAAATTCCAGCCATTTTTATAGGGATTCAGTTCAGAATGATATAATAGGGACACAATCTGATATTTATCTACTACTCTAGAAGTCAGAGTATTGTGCATCTCATGAAGCAGAGAGAGGAGTTCTAGGCCCTCACTGAGGGTCTGGCAGACATGTAAGGTGGTAAATATTTAGCATCCCATAATATTCTTTTAAGTTTAATTTGCATTACTGGCATATTCTCCATTCCTTCCTCAAGTCTAGCCAATCAATAAAACACGTCAAACCCCTATTTACTGATTTCCGAGGTGTAAATATTCCAAGGTTTAAATATTTCCAAGGTGTAAATTAATTCTTCCACAATGGCTCCAAGTATTCATCTGAAGAGAAGAAGATATACTTAGGAGCATAACTGTTAAGGAAATGGCTAAATTACCCATACCATTATATTTAAATATCACACTGCTGAACATATATATCAAAGAAGGTCAAGATAGTAATATCTAATATATATCAACATATTTATATATCATTTCTTAGTGTCAGAGAACTGGAAACAAAGTAGATGTCATCAATTAGGGAATAATTAAATTGTGGTACAGAATGTAATGGAATATTACTGTGTTATAAGATCCAATGAATATTATGAATTCAGAGAAGCATAAGAAAATTGATATTAATTGATCTGCAATAAAGTAAGCAGAACTCCCTCAATAAATACACAATGTTATGGATGTGGAACACTGAGCATCACAGCAAACTTTTCAACATGTTTTCAAGCTTTTACTAAGTAAGTTTTTGAGCTTCTTTAGAGGAGGGATTATTTTCTACCTTACTTTGAATCCCTAGCACTTACTCCAGTAACTGACACATAGAAGATATTTGTAAATGTTGTCAAATGATTAATCTTTTTTTTTTCTCTTTTGTTCTTCATTATAAAGAATAGTTCTAAGCAAAGAGACAAGGATAGGGATACAACTGGAAATATAGATGATATAAATCAAAATTGATCAATAAAATTTATTTTAGAAAATATGCACAATGACCATGACAATGAAATATAAAGAAAAAATAATAAAAAGTCAAAAGCAAAACAAAGTCAGTGCTGTGTGATTATATTCAAGCTTTATCAGAGGAGAGATTGCATTTTCCTACTTTCTTTAGTTCTGTGGGGAACTACAAATATAGGAGATAGTCTATGCTATTGGATTCAGTTGATATGAAGTTTACTTTTGTTAAATTGTTACCCAAAATCTTCTATATCTTTTGTTATGAGGCATGACTCAATGAATTAGGAAAGGTTAAGGAATATGTTGAGAGATGAAAGTGATGAACAAAAGATAAATATTTTTTAAAATACATCATAGTTATACTTCTTGTGTGATTCCCAGTGAGAGTGGGGCTGATAAGAAGGAAAAGCCCATTGTGCTAGAACCTATTTGCTATGTTACAAACAAATGTGAGCTCCCTGTTTAGATTATTGAATCCTACCCAACAGGTCATTTTTTTCTCCTAGGTCACAATAAGGAGACCAAGTCTTAGGATGAAATTTTCTAGAAATCAACATGCACCATGTGCCTCATATTTTCTACCCCATCAAACCATAACCTTGTACTGATTCACTTAACTTCCTTTCCCCAGCTGGATTTAGGGAATGTTTCTGAGGCAGATGTATAGTGAGAAACCTGTGTGCTGTAGAAATGAGATACACATATGCTCTCAAGAGATGGAGAGAAGAGGGAATAGGAAGGGTTTGGTGGTGGTAGTGAGAATGTGCACCTGTCTGGATATGGTTAATGCTTTTGACCCATAGCAATTACTGGCTAATCCAAGCAGGGATTTTCAAATTATTCCCACAATGGACTTGGGGTGACAGTCTGAACTATGAAAACCACCTGTAAGATCATTAGAACCATATGGGTCTTACTTGGTTTCAAGTTCCCTTACGAGGTTGAAAACTGACTGACAGTCAGTGTTGGGAGTGGAAATGGATCTAGTTTCTTGGTTGGAGTGGGATCTACTTCGAACCGGATAATACCCAGCTTTTCCTGGAAAGATGTGCTTATGTTCCAGCAAAGCACCTATCGATGAAACTCTGAGGGGATAAATACAGGAAATGGTATCACACTGATAGATGCCCAGCTTGGATGCCCAATTAACTTCATAAAATGGTATTCCTATAAATTTTGTCACTTTCAAAATAAAAGGAATAATTCATACCACTTATGGAGGGTTAAAAATTTTTGTTGTATAGATTTCTAGGAAGATCCTAATCTTTCTTTTCCAACCTTGCTGACCTATGGTACAGAATAGTTAGATGATATTTAGTATATCCCTTCTCTTGAAATGAAGTCTTCAGTCTTCTATTCATTTTACATGACAAAGAAGAATTACTAGATTGGATGGAAAAGATAAATGTAATGATTTTAACTCTATTAGTATATTTTAAAATACCAAGTCTTTGCCTTGTTATCCACTTACAAGAATTAATGCTTGATCCAATTTTTCACCTCTTACCCCCCCCTCCCCCAGATGGCAGGATGACCAGTAGATGTTAAGTACATTAAAATATAAATTAGATACACAATAAGTATACATGACCAAAACGTTATTTTGCTGTACAAAAAGAATCAGACTCTGAAATATTGTACAATTAGCTTGTGAAGGAAATCAAAAATGCAGGTGGGCATAAATATAGGGATTGGGAATTCAATGTAATGGTTTTAGTCATCTCCCAGAGTTCTTTTTCTGGGCATAGCTGGTTCAGTTCATTACTGCTCCATTGGAAATGATTTGGTTGATCTCGTTGCTGAGGATGGCCTGATCCATCAGAACTGGTCATCATATAGTATTGTTGTTGAAGTATATAATGATCTCCTGGTCCTGCTCATTTCACTCAGCATCAGTTCGTGTAAGTCTCTCCAGGCCTTTCTGAAATCATCCTGTTGGTCATTTCATACAGAACAGCAATATTCCATAATCTTCATATACCACAATTTATTCAGCCATTCTCCAACTGATGGACATCCATTCAGTTTCCAGTTTCTAGCCACTACAAAAAAGGCTGCCACAAACATTCATGCACATACAGGTCCCTTTCCCTTCTTTATAATCTCTTTGGGATATAATCCCAGTAGAAACACTGCTGGATCAAAGGGTATGCACAGTTTGATAACTTTTTGAGCATAGTTCCAAACTACTCTCCAAAATGGTTGGATTCGTTCACAACTCCACCAACAATGCATCAATGTCTCAGTTTTCCCGCATCCCCTCCAACAATCATCATTATTTTTTCCTGTCATCTTAGCCAATCTGACAGGTGTGTAGTGGTATCTTAGAGTTGTCTTAATTTGCATTTCTCTGATTAATAATGACTTGGAGCATTTTTTCATATGACTAGAAATAGTTTCAATTGGAACAAGAGGTTTGGCAATTGTTAATGCTGTAAAGTTACCCATGTATATATCCTGTAAATAAAAGGCTATTAAATTTAAAAAAAAAAAGAGAGAAAAAAAAGTAAAAAAAAAAGAATTAATGCTTGATAAGTAAGGAGAATTGAAACACTTTACCCATTTACACTTTTGAAATTAAGAGATTTGAGAGGAATGAGTGCTTCACATGCTAGATTCAGAAACATTTTTGTTTAGATTTTTGATCATTCAGCTCATGTTTTCCATGTCTAGAGGCCTTTACCTCAGGGTGTTCCCAGTGATTCCTATATAGGGTCTGGATCCAAGCCTCCTATTTCCTGGCCTTGCATCAGATCACTTAGTGTCCAGACTTTATTTTTGCCCCAGAGTTCTAAGGCCCCATAGGATACTCATTTTCCTGATTCCAACTCAGTCCTTCTGGAGACTTTCCCAAGAGCCATGGGTTAAATTTGATTTAGGTTATCTACTTCCTGGCTTGTCATTTATCCCAGGGATCCTATATCACATTGGATATAGGCTAGCTTTTGCCTTTTGGCTCCAGAGACTTCTGTTTTCTGGAGGCCTTGTCTGGATCTGATTCTAGAACCCATCTATTAAATATATCATATATTTAGATCATATATTAAATTAGATCATATATTTAGCTACTCCTGCCTATTCTGAGGAAGATTTCCTGGTTCTCTCTGGACACAATAATACAACCTGCTTTTTGAATGAACTTTGAAGCAGAGTCCTAATATATCCCAACCCATACTCTTCACAACATCATGATTCTCAAACCCTAGACTAAGAATTAAGAAACCCCATTTTTTTATTCTCAAGTGCCTGTCTAATCCCCTCTCAAATGTCTCCCTTCTCCCCAACAATGTCCCACTCCAGATCTACCTACCCCTTCCCTGCTCAAAAATTAATAACTTGCTTCCATCTTAAAACTTTTCCTTTCTCATTCCTATCTTCTAGCACTCATTGAAACCTGGATTTCCCTAATGACGAAAAGTCACTGGCCAAAGTTTCCAGGATTTATATACTTTCACTCCTGCTCTTTGAATTGTGGATTGTAGTGTGGAAGTCAGAAAACTTCTTACTCTGCATTGTCATTTCTAGACTACCTCTCCCATCATCATGCAGTAATCTCTCTTCCTTTGAAGTCAATACTATTCAGATTTATCATCTAATCCAAATACTGGTCATTGTTATATATTAAACCTCAAAAAACTTACCTTCCTTGGCTATGAATTGGGTGTCTGGCTCATAATGTTTCTTGCCTTCTCAACTCTTAACCATATATTATAAAATCTCAACATACATTTTTATTCTCTCTTAAAAACCCTTAATTTTTACTCTTCAGCTTACTCACTTCTTCTGAGCTGTTCCAATATTCTACTTTAGCTATATAAAGATACCCTTTATCTTCTCATTTTTTATATGTGCTGTACTTGCACGTTCATGAATTCTAACCTTTATCTAGATACAACTATCTATCATTATGTCTTTCCCTGTGCCATTTGACATCTTCATTCTGTTTTTCATCTTTACCATGACATTGAATCTCTCTACTCTCAGTTCTTTCCCAGGCCATCAGTCTTCCACTGGTTATGAGTTTTAAGATGAAAGCAAATTGTTAATTTTTGAACAGGGAAGAGGTAGATAGATCTGGAGTGGTACATTATGGGGGAGAAGGGAGACATTTTGGGGAGATTAGAGGGAGGAATCAGGCAGTTGTGAATAGGGAGATGGGGTTTCTTAGTTCTTAGTCCAAGGTTTTAGAATCATGCTATTGTGAAGAGTATGGGTTGGTGTATATTAGGGCTTTGCTTAAAATTTAATCAAATCATAGATAGTAGTATTGTACCTAGAGAGAATCAGGAGATCTTTCTCATAGTAGGCAGGAGTAGCTAAATATATGGTCTAGAAGAATCTATTTAATAAATGGGAGCTTGAAACACAAGATAAATAGATCCAAACAAGCCTCCAGAAAACAGAAGTCTCTGGAGCCAAAAGGTAAAATCTGACCTATATGTAATGTGATGTAAGGATCTCTGGGATAAAACAGAAGCCAGGAAATAGATAACCTAAATCAGGTGTAACACAGGGCTCCCTAGAAGTCCTAGATTGGAGGCAGGAAGATGAAGTATCCTATGGGGCCTTAAAACTCTGGGTCAAAAATAAAGTCTGGACACTCAGTGATCTGATGCAAGGCCAAGAGGTGGGAGATTTGGATCCAGACCCTATACAGGGATCGCTGGGAAGACCCTGAGGTAAAGGCCTCTAAACATGAAAAACATAACTGAATTAACAAAAATCTAAACAAAAACGTTTTTGAATCTATAATATGGAAACTATCATTTATTCCTCTCAAATATCTTAATTTCAAATGTGGAAATTGGTAAAGTAAAGAGTTCAATTCTCCTTAGTTATCAAGTATTAATTCTTGAAAATGGATAAATGGTAACAACTTGGTGTTTGGAGCACATTAATAGAGTTTTCAATTCAATCCAGTAACTTTCTTTGGCATGCAAAAGAAATAAAAGGCTGAGGGCTGCATTGAACTTTCAAGAGAAGGGATACACTAAATGTCATCTAACTATTCTGTACCATAGATCATTGCAAGATTGGAAAAGAGAGAAAGATTTGGCACTTTCTATAAATCTATTCAACAAAACTTTTAACCCTCCTTAAATAGTATGAATCATCCCTTTTATTCAGAAAGTGACATACCACTTTATGGAGTTAATTGGGCATCTAAATTGGGACATCTATCAGTATGATACCATTTCCTGTAGATTTCTATCCCCTCAGCTTCATGGATAGGTGTTTTGCTGGAACATAAGCAAATCTTTCCAGGGTAAGCTATCAGCAAGCTGGAAGTATATCCCACTCCATCTAAGAAACAGCATCCATTTCCATTCCCAACACTGGCTGTTAGTCAGCTTTCAAGCTCATAAGAGAACTGGAAACTAAATCTCTTCCCTTCCCTTCCTTGGTGAACTAGTTCAATTCTATCTTCTTCACTCAACTTTATTCCTTTGTTCTATCACTGGACATGTCTTACCAACACTCACTATGCCCATAATCCATATTCTTTGCTTCTATTTTTGTCACTGGATAAAGTTGGAGAGAGATGAGGTCCACCACAAATTTATGTTACACAGGATCTTCACTACAATAAAGCAATCCTTGCTTACACCTCTCTAGTAGATTCACTCTCCCACTCAGTACAAGGACTATTCCAAAACTTTTTTTTAAATCCCTCTTCAAGCCCTTCACTCATAGTACCTCCTCCCTCAACACTATCAGCTGAGGACCTTGACATATGCATCACTGAAAAAATTGAGGCCTTTTAATGATTGTTCAAAGCTACCTTGCAGTGTCATTGAGTCTATGGAAAAAAAGATAGAAAAAATTTTCTGTATATGTGCGTGCTTCTTGGTAGAAACAGTACTGGGCCAAAAGAATTTAGATTCATTTCAACTCTTTTAACACCACAATAACACAATTAACTCTCAAAGGCAGTTAGGTTAGTGCAGTGGATAAAATATTAGTTTTAGAGAGAGGAAGTCTTGAGTTCAACTTTGACCTTAGATACTTATTAAGTGTGTGAACCTGGGTATGACACTTAATATCTGTCTGCCTCATTTCCCTTAACTATAAAGTATGGATAATAATATTACCCAGTACTATGGATTTTTATAAGACACAAATGAAATAATATTTGTAGAATGATTAGTCTCAGTGCCTGGCATATAGTGGGTGTTTAATAAATGTTATTCTTTTCCTTTCCCATTCACAAAATAAACCATTTATTTAATAATAAGATAAAATCAATAGTCTATTAGCAAATATTTATTAATTGCTTACTAAGTGTTGGGCATTGTCTATGCATTGGGGATATGAATACAAAGAATGAAACATCCTTACTTGTAGTGAGCTTTCATTCTTTTTTATTTTAAATTTATTTTTTAGGTTATACATGTACATTCATTTTTTACATATTTCCATATGAGTCATGTTGGGAGAAATAAATCAGAATAAAGGGGAAAAATCATGGGAAAGAAAAAACAGAAGGAAAAAAGGTGAAAATAATTTGCTTCAATTCACTTTCAGTCTACATAATTCTTTCTCTAGATGTGGATGGCATTTTCTATCCCAAGTCTATTGAATTGTCTTGGATCACCAATTCTGAGAAGAGTGAAGGCTATCATAAGTTGATCATCACACTTGCTGTTGCTGTGTACAATGTTTCCCCAGTTCTTCTAGCTTCACTCGGCATCAGTTCATGTGTTTCCAGGCTTTTCTGAAATCAGCCTGTTTATCACTTCTTATAGCACAGTGATATACCATTATTTTCATATATAATTTATTTATCCATTCCCCAATTTATGGGCATCCACTGATTTTCTAATTCTTTGCTATCACAAAAAGAGTTGCTAAAACATTTTTGTATATGTGGGTCCTTTTCTGTCTTTTATGGTGAGCTTATATTCTAATGTACTCAGAGTATTTGCATTCATATAACTCTGAGTCTTACTCCTTCTGTGACCTTGGATAAAACATTGGGCAAATCTCCATCCCTTCCAAGATTACTTGAAGTGATTACCATCACCCCAAGACACTTTGTATCTTTCTTATATGTGTTTTGACTCCTATTCTCCTTAGTTCAAGAAAGTTAAAATCCTCAGATTTATTTATTTATAGTATTTATTTGACAAGAAAACTTGCCTATCTACCTTTTGTTGTCTCAAAATTAGGATAGATTTAAAAATTTTTTGAACTAAATTTGTTTAATTGATGAAATGGGAGGTGATTATCACTTGGCTTTTGTAAATGCTCCAAATGATTGGCAATGCTGGGGCCATCTTGAACACATACATTTAAAATATTCAGCCTGTTGGCTTTACAACGAAAGCTTTATCTTCCCTGGAAAAAGTTCTCTGTAGATTGTGGTTTTTCTTCAACTGTGAAGGACTTGACTTAAGAGGGAGGACAGTTAAGACAGGAACCTATTCGTTCCCTGGGCTTCTTCAGTGAGGGTGTGAATGAGTCAGCAGCAGTACTTGGAGAAAGAAAATTATGTTGTATTCTCTTCTAGCAATAATCTGGCAAAGTGAGAGCCCCATATGTGCCAATATCTGAATGCTATAAATAGGATAATTTGAGATGGAACCTTATAAATCCATTGAAAAAATATATGTATACATACACATATATGCACATATCTATACATACATATGCATATGTATATATCATTAAATATATATACATGAATGTATTTATGTACAACCATATATACACATATATACATACATGTGTGTGCTTGTGTATAATTTTACCCCCAAAGGAAGAGACAACTTTTGTAAAGAAAGACCAATTGTGGGATAGTAGACACTAAAACCTTTGTGAGCCTTAGGGGATCAAGTGGGTCTTATTTTTTCATTTATCATGAAAGATATGAAGGTTTTAAAGATGTATATATATACATGTATATGCAGATATATATATATATATATATATATATATATAAAATTTTTCTTTTGAAAATAATCTAACATAATAAGCATAATTTTAATTTTTCACAGAAATGATTTCCATAAACAATTTTCTGCCCACATATTAGTAATGATAACTCATGTTTACATAGATATTTATATCTTACAAAGCCCTTTCCTTTGGACAAATAAAACAGAAAATATATAAAATGTCTTGTATGTTTAGGAGGCCCCTTGCATTTGGGGATTTGTGATGCATGGTTTCAAATATTCACAGTCCACTGTGCCAACTTTTGCTCTTTCCCTAAGCAATAATTTTGTTTTACTGAGTCCCACAGGAGGAGATGGAAAGTGTTGCTGGGACTGGGGTGGGTAGATGGTTTACAGCTGCAAGGCCAATTCCATGTACAACATTTTATGCCTTGGCAAACTGGGTAAGGGGCTTTTCCCAAGAGTGAGCAGATTGGCGAATGGGGCTTGCCAAAAAACACTAACAGGCATTCTTCCTCAAAATTAGCTCCCTGGCCCTTCAAAATAACAACTTTTGTTAGAGTTTTTTTGAGTTAAAAAACTAATTTAAAAAAAATGTCAATGCTTCTCAGAGAGGTAAACTTCATTTCTAGTATATCACTTGAATCTATGATTTACTTCATATAGGAAGTATCAGAAAACTGCTTCCACTAATGCAGGAAGGTACCTTCTTTGCATCTAATATTCCTTGTGAATTACATAGAATATTGGTTCTCCCTATGTCACACAGAAAGTATTTGTCATAGGAATTACTTCTATCTATGTCTTTCTTGTTCTAATGACAGTTCTCTTTCAACTATACCATAGCTGACACTTTCAATTATATCTCTGTAAATTACTATAGTCAGGAAAATCAAATTAATGCCTAATTAAGGTTATGGAACTTTGTTGTTTAATTGTTTAGTCATATTGAACTCTTCATAACCCCATTTGAGGTTTTCTTGGCAAAGATATTGGAGTGGTTTGCCATTTCCTTCTCCAACTCATTTAATATATAAACTGAGGCAAACAGTGCCTAAATGACTTGCCTTGGATCGTATAGATAGTAAATATCCGAGGCCTCATTTGAGCTCAGAAAGAGGAGTCTTTCTGATTCTAACCCCAGTGCTTTATTCACTATACCACCTAATTTCCCATGATAGTTTTGATCAGTCAGAAAAAAAAGTAAGAGGAAACATGTACATGCTATGACACTACAGATAAAAATAGGAAGTCAGCCTAGGAGACTGGAAGCTTTCCAATTAACATAAAAGGAAACAATTTTGATTAGTTAAAAAAAAAAAAGGGAAATTACCTAGAGAGATTGATGGAAGTACACAGGGAATTCTTTAAGCAACTTACATTTTAGAAACTCATAAGATGAAGATTGAAGCAAAGGAAGCACTAGAGAACATTAGTAAAAGCATTAAGTACGATGTGGTACTTGAGCTGAATCTTGGAGAAAAAACAGGAATTCTAAAAAATCTGGGGAGGAAGTAAGGGTGCATTGTGGGAAATGAGGGATAGTGATTGAAAAGACATAGTGATAATAAATGGAGGTCATATATGAAGGACAATGAGAAAGACAGTTTCATTGGGCCATCAAGTGAATGGAGAGACATCATGTAACAAGTATAGAGAGGTTGCCAAGTTCTGAAAGAACTGTTTCAGGAATTGATAAGGTTGAGACTTAGTAAATTCTGCCAAGGAAATCTCAGGATACATTTTAAAAATATATTTATATTAGGGCAATTAGAATAATCAAGGAATAGGGCAGACCATTCATTGATCATCTTATGGTACATGAGATGATGGTAATTGATAACAGAAAGAACAGAGTTTAGTTCACCTTAATTTCCTTTCTCCATCTCTCACAAGGAGATTAACCTTTGGATTGTAAAGGACATTATAAAATGGCTAATGACTGATAATTAGTAATAGCTAAAAACTGAGATGAGTAAGGTGATGGTAAGATAATATCTTTTCTTGATGACTTCAGTTCTTTTGACTCAAATTATTTGAAAAATTAAATTAAATTATATGATTCAAGTAAAATTAAATTCTATGACCCAAGTAAAATTAAGAAATTATTCTCTCACTTAGTAATCTTTAAATAGAGATGTGAGAAAATAGAGAAGAATTAAAAGATTATAGGTAGATGATGTTCTAATTTTCCAAAAATGTTTGCTCTCATCTGGGAAGAAAGATTCCAGTAGTATGTCTCAGAAATCTGTACTTGCTTCTGGGCTTCTTTTTCTCAATGACTTAGATTAAAAAGATAGATGACATGTTTATCTAAACACTTGCAGATAACACAAAGATGGGAAGGATAACTAGCACACCATTTCAATCAACCCAAAAGAGATTTTGCTAGATTTACTTGGTCACAATGAGTAAGATGGAAGTTAATAGAGATTAAATGAAAAACGCTTTGGTTTAAAAGGTAAAACTTAAAAGAACAGAGAAGCTTGATTAACTAGTATCCCATTTACCTCTAGGTTATATATACATTCCTCTGTTTCCCATTTACTTAACTTCAAAACCTGGTTTCATTTTATCTTTCTGCTCTTATTATTTCCTTTCATTCACTTGATGTCCCAATGAAGCTTTCTTTCTGTGCTTCATACATATCTTTTTGTTTATTATCACCATGCCTTTTCCTCACTATCCCTATTTCCCACAATGCCCCCTTCCTTACTTAGAATTACTTTATTCTTTCTAGATTTAGCTCAAGTACCATATCCTACATACTGCTTTACCCAATATATCCATCCATCCATACATCCATATGCACATGTATACTTACCAAAATATATGTATATGTATTTATGTATATATTTTGTGAATACATATATATCCCACACATACATAAAAAACACATTCTTTGGGCAAGTTACTTAACCATGCTTACCTCAGTTTCCTCATTTGCAAAATGATCTAGAGGAAAAAAATTGGCCAACCATTCTGGTATCTTCAAGAAAATTCCAAATGGTGACAGAGACATCACTGAAAGAAATGAACAACAGAAAGCTTCTGAAGTCCTTTCCCTCTCTGAAATTCTGTGATTCTGGAGGAGTTAATATGTAAATTTCTTTGGTATCAGTTAGAGTCCAGGTGCCAGGTCACTAAGGTCCTTTCTAATTGTCAAATTCTACAATTCTTTAAGTTTCACAGAAAGGAGAGAAGTTTGAAGCCAGATTTAAATTCAGGATGATGAATCCTCCTAATTCTAGGCCATGCTCTATTTACTATGCCAAGTAGTTTTCTAGCTCCCTTTTATTTTTCATTATGTTTCATTACCTCCCCCCATTAGAATGTGAACTTGAGGAGAGAGATTGCTTTAATTTCCTGCATAATGAATAAATCAATAAGCAAGCATTTATTAAGCACCTACTATACACTAAAGACACATTGTCAAATGCTCAAATGCTTTACCAAAATCTAGATAAATAAATAAAACAATCTCATTTATCTACCAAGTTAGTAACTCTGTTAAGAAACCACTATGTGCTTAATTTGAAAGGACCTATTCTTGATGAACCTTGTTTGCTCTTTGTGATCCCTTTTTCCTTTTCCACCATTCATTAACTTTTTCTTTATTGAGCAATTTTTGAGTTTTTCTGGGGCTCTGTGTTAAGTTCACTGGTTTGCAAATTGTATTAGTCTCCACTACTTAAAAAAAATCATAACGTCTTTGCTTCTCTAGTCCTGTGACACTTCCCTTTATTAAAAATAATTATATTGGTACATTTTATTTTTCTCCCTTAGTTTTCCCAAGATATTCCTCTTCTCTGTTCATTCCCACAGAATCATACTTTGAAGCAACAACAACAAAAGAATGGGAAGAAGCAGTTCATTAAAAATAAATTTGAAAAAAAGTCTGAGATTACAAATAATATTCCATAATAAATTTTCTTTCATTTGCTCATTACCTTCTTATATCTGTCCTTTGAGGCCTAACCATATCATTATAATTTTAGAGTGCTCAATGTTGATACTTTTGAAGTTATTTTTTTCATTTATGTTGTTGTAGTTTTGTATTTTTCCCAAGTTTTGATTATTACTCTTTGTATCAACTCATGTAAGCCTCCTGCTTCTTGGTTCTTACAATTTAGTAATATTAGACATTTTGTATACCAATATTTGTTTACCTCTTTACAACATTATGACGTAAATGTCATTATCGGTCCCATTTTAGAGATTAGGAAATGGGCTCTAAAAGTTTAAATGGAACTTAGAGTGGTTCAGGATCACACAACTAGAGAGGCTGAATTTAAACCCAGATAATCATGACTCTATCTTGAGCATAACACCATGGCCAAGGGAATAAGACAATATTGTCCTACTCAGCAGACTGAGGCTTTATGCACAGGAGTGACTTAGACCAGCTCATAACAAGTGGTCTTCACTTTTGTTAATTGAATACTTTTTTGAGACAGGGCCAGTCTGAGGTAATTGTGAAGCAAGCAAATCTGATATCTGTATCTCAGGGACCTCATGCTGCTCACTTGAGAGTTAGCTCCCCATGCCCACTTCCTAACAGTGGGACATAACCTAGGTCTTATTCAAAGATCTGTTTTTCTAGCTTGATTTTATTTTTTACTCAAACCTTACTTGAATATCTTCTCTACCTTCACATTCTTTTCAGCTACCTGTGATAAATAGAAAACAATCACTTTGTCAATAAATAGACATTTACTAAGTACCTACTATGTGCTAGGCACTGTGCTAAGCACTAGGCATACAAAAAAAAACCCCAACCTTCCCCCAAAAGATATTATTTGCCTTTGAGGACTTCACAGCTCATCCATACTAAGATATTAATAAGTTAATACGTCATTTCTACCAGAGTTATTTTTATGATGATGGGTTATTATTGGAGAAGCATTGCCTATTCCTCTATTTTTTTTCCTGAGGCAATTGGAGTCAAGTGACTTGCCCAGGGTCAGCTAGGCATGTGTTAAGTATTTGAGGTCAGATTTGAACTCGGGTCCTCTTGACTTCAGGGCTGGTGCTCTATCCGCTGCATCAACTAGCTGCCCCTGCCTCTATTTTCCAGATAGCCAAATTGATAATCTCACTAATTCTTTTTCATATTTAGAATGTATTGTTTTATTTGTGTTGTATTGTTTAGAATTGTGTTGACTGACAAGATTTCAATATTGACAGTTAGATGTAGTACATAGAGTACAAGTTCTGGAGCCAGGAAGACCTGAGCTCAACTGTGACCTTAGATAGTAGCTGCGTGACCCTGGGCAGGTCACTTATCTCTATTTGTCTCAGGGTTTTCATCTGTAAAATGAACTGTAAAAGGAAATGGCAAACCAGTCTATTATTCTGTGCCAACAAAACCCTAAATGAGGTCAGAAAGAATTGGAAATGATTGAAATGCCTGAGAAGTAGCAACAAAATGTTGAATACATGTCAGGCAGATTCCTAGGCACTCATGACATAGAGACAAAAATTAAATATTCTCTTTCCTCAAAGCAGACTTGACTTCAAATCCAGCCCTAGACTTTGCCTTTTATTTGAATCATAGAGCTTAAGCCTAGTCCTTGGCACATGTTAGATAGATCCTTAATAAATGCTAATGACGAAGCTAGCTCCTCATTTTACATAGGAGGAAAATGAGACCCAGAGTGATTAAGATGTCCAGGGTCATACAGGTAGTAAGAGAAAGATCTGTTATTTGAGATCCTTGGACTAAAGCCAACAGCTTTCTTATTGTTCCTCAATGTAATATTCCATTTACTTTCTCCAGACTTTTGCATAAGAAGTACTTCATGGCTGGAATGTATTCCCTTTTCACCTCTGCTTCTTATAATCTCTATTATGCTTCAAAACTCTATTCTAGCACTACCTTCTACATGAACACTTTCCCGATTTCCTAGCTGCTAGTAATAAGCCTTCTTGCCAAAGTCTTCTTGTGTTGGTTTTTTTATGTCTTTAGAGAGGGATGGTGCTATTTTACCTTGGCTCTGTGGTGATGTCAAGGGCAGTTTCTCTTTTGCTTTTCAATTACCTGTACTAACAAAAGGCTTGACATAGAGAAGTATGAAATACTAATTGGTTTATTGACTGATTAATTGATTGTCTCTGTACCATTTTTCCATTATGTTTAAAGACTTAATGAGTTTAGGAGGCAGCAGTTAAGGAGAAAAACACATTATAAAGCCATAGTCCCTAGTTTCAAATCCTATTTATGTTATTTATTTGGTCCTCGAATCTTTAGATTCCATCTATAATTGGGAGGATTGGATTCGATATTTTTGAGATCCCTGTCACCTCTGTATCTCTGATGGATGCTATGATGTTTTCCTGTTTGGCACTTGGCACCTGAATCACCAGAGAATTAATCAGGTCATAGGGAGGGCTTCCAGGGCCCTGCCAGACCACCATAGTTCTAGTCCTTTTATATTTACTTTTTTTCCCATTTGCTTTTTTCTTTTGGAACTCTTCAGAAAGAAATTATTTTCCAAAATGAATTTTAAAAAAATCTCTACCTTTCATTCAGTCCAGTAGATGGCAGCCTGCTACCAAAATTCATCAATCTCTTAGTTTTTTTTTTTTTTTTTTCCTCGCCACTCCTGCTTCCATCCCAATACCCTGCCCATGACCCCCTGCCCACACAGTCTACTCTGACAGAGGGTATCAAATCACAGGAGACATCATAGTGTTTTGAATGCATTAAGGACAAAAGGTATGTTTCTTACTAAATAGTCCAGAAAACAAGAAAAAAAAAAGAATAAGTTAAATGATATTATATGCAGGAGAAACTGACAAAGAAGATGACTTATTTTCTTTCATAGATTTAGGTTTGAAGGGGATAGAATTTCTCCAGAAGCTCTTCATCTCCATTCTTATCTCTTTGTCCACCCTGTTATATTCTGCGTATGTCATCACATCTGACTTTGCATTCTTTTTGTTCTACAGTGAACAGCAGCAACCATTCTTATAGACTATTTCTTTAAGGAAAATAATACATGGCAAAGAGACTGCTTTCTCTCCTCTATCATGTATTTTTTCCTCTTTATCTTGACAGTTTCTTAGTGATAAAAAAAGAAAATAAAAGGGGGTTGCTTGTGGAAATTTGCAACTTTGATTCCTGACTGACAGGCGTGATTGTGCCTACCAGGTGGGGCAATGGGTCAAGACCATTTTAAAACCAACACACCCTCTGCCAAAGGGAAAAAAATCCAAATTCAAGTCTAACATCTCCCCAATCCCCAATCCAAACATTTGGTGTAGTCATACTTATTAATATATGCTCAGCTGCTTCTGCAACTCTTTACTGATAAATTCTGTAGTCAGGGATGTTGGGGGTGTTGGGTGGATGGAAAGCTTTCTAAATTATTTTGACTTTTTTAAGCCTAGAATTTGAAAGAGAACAGACTTATGGTTATTTTAGTGGGGGTGAGGGTCTTTCACAAGGTCTAGGAATCTCATACTCTCTCTCTGCTTTGTTTTATTCTGTGATGCAGTGGAACATGTCAAAATTCAAAATAGAAATTTCCAGCATTCATAATTATATTTTACGCTCTTACTATAGATTAGATGTAAGATTGTTTCATCTTATTATGGTAACAGATGATGTACACACAGCAATAAATACCATTTATAGCATGATTGCTTTATAATCCTGGGAAGATTTGACTTAGTACTCAGTGAAATATTATGAACTATGCGGAATGGCCATCTGGATTGATCTTAAATATCAGCATTTCAATTGCATTGTGAATGTACAATGAAGTAGAAAGACTTGTATGGGAGAAGATTTCTCAATTGGCATCTTGAACTCTGATATATTATCCTCTTTCTAATGCCTTTTCTAGAACAGTCGATCAGCTATCTCTTGGTTTTCATGTTGATACCTCACATTTAAGTCAATAATCATCAGTCCTGAAGTCAAGAAGACTCCTCTTTCTAAGTGCAAATCTGGACTGAGACACTTGCTAGTGTGATCTTGGGCAACTTACATCACCCTTTTTTCCTCAGTTCCCTTATTGATAAAAATGAACTGGAGAAGGAAATGGCAAACCACTCCATTAATCTTGTCAAAGACCTGCAAATGGGGTCATGAAGATTTGGACATGACTGAAATGACTGACAAACAAGTCTTCTCATTCTTATGTCCCCAGTATTCTAAACAACAACATCATCATATGTTACATTGGATTTCTCTCTTCCTCCTTTACTTTTTTCTTTTTCTGAATGAATGGTCTAAGTGCTTGATTCTTTCTAAAGGTTTCCAGATCTTCATCTTTGGTTCTATCCTAGCTGCCACCTCTTTTGACTAGACTCATATTACTCTATGCCAGATTTATAACCTTTATTCAGATGTCCTCCCTCCAATTTTTTCTCTGATCCATTATTGTGCTTTTGCCTGTTCAGAAACCTACAGTGAATAGCCTTCAAAATTCAAATAAATTCTTTAGTTTGGCTTCAAAACTCACCACTGTTGTCTGCTTGCATCTCATTATTTTCTTTCTGACTCCTATATGTTGATACTTTGTTTTAGTCAGGATACAGTAACATATGTGATGTTTCCTCCACCAAACTTGCTTGTTATCATCTCTGTATCATGTCAAAGAAACAATAACAAGGATTGTAAGCAATCGTGTTTCCATCAATCCATGACTTCCATTTTCTTCAAGACCTTTAAAAAAAACCCACCCAGTGTTCTATCATATTCTTGTCATTCTTCTTCTATAGCTCCTAATCCCCTCACTTTTGCCATGATCCATCCTGTATACTTTTTTTCATTTAAAATAAAAAATATGTAAATAAGCAAAAGAAAAATGTCAAGAGTAAAGAAATTAGTAGCATTTTAATATTTGTATCTTTACTTTCTAACATTGTGTATTGCATATAATAGACAATTAGTAGTTGTTGAATTTTTTCTATTGGAAATGATATACTGACAAGTCTTGACATCCATAGAACAGGCCTTTCCCCTTCTCAGCTCAGAACCTGAAAGAGCCAAAGTATCATTGAAGGAGAAAACTGTGGAGATCTAAACTCCAAAACATCCAGGTTACAAGGAAAGATTGGCATATTCTTGTTTTCCTATGCTTCTTCCATACTATTATTCCACTATTATTTCTCAAAAGCTTTTTCTCTTAAGATCTGTGAATTTACACATACATCTATTCTGTTCTTAAATATCAATTTCATGAAGAACTTTGTCATTAGTTTTCTAAAGCTCAATTTTCCCCCTTCTCTCTAGTCACATGCTGCCATCATATCATAGAAGCATAGAATTTCATAATTGGGAGGAACCTCAGGGCCATTAATTCAATGTTGAGTGGCAAAAGAATTCCCCCCTACGATATAATCAACATATATCCATGTAGTCTTTGCTTCTGAAAGAGGTCAAGGGCTTTCTTTTTCTACTCCTTTTCTATCTTCAGAACTTAGCATAGTACCTGGTGCATAGTAATTCCATAATGCTTATTGACTAATAAACTTCTTTCCTAGATTATTGAAATAATCTACCATTTGGACAACTAATTTTCAGCCCATCTCTCCTCTTCTCTTGAAAAACTGATGTTCCTAAAAATGAGGCAGGATCTTTAGTGGTTCTCCACTGTTGGCCTCTATACAAATAAAAAAAAAAACCCCACAAAAAATCAAAATCCTAAATAAAACTCTCACAGATTTACTCCATTATATTTCTTCAGGTTTAGTTCATATCAAAACCATCAGCACTGAAACTGGTCTACATGCTATATCTTGATCCTGGCATTACATCTCTCACTTTCATGTCTTTATCTCTTAGAATCCTTAGTAACCTTTCAGGTATCATCTCCCAAAGGAAGGCTTTACTGATTCCTATGGTGATAAAGTTGTGTGTTCCTCATCAAATCATCTAGTCCAATCTAACAAATAGTAAACATTGGCAATGAATATGACTGCTACAAAAATATGAGCCATTTCAAAGACAAAATAATCCCCATTCACAAGGACTTGATATTCTAACATCAATTTCTTATGATCAGTTATAACTAAAATTCTTACAATCAAACATCAATTAAAAAGTTTAATTTTTTTTTATAAGAATGTAAACTCAAGAGCAGGGATTTATTTTCATTTTCATTTTGTCTTTTTCCTCAATCCATATCCTAGAGCCTCGCGGGCATCAATCACTAACCATTTATTATGTGTTATGATTGTTGATGGAAAGATTGAAATGAAGGATTATATTCTTATCAATATGCATATATACTTTACATACTATAAGATGATTGCTTTAAAAATAAGTTCCTTTATTAATTTTATATTTATAATACTATTTATATTTCCAATATGGAAGATAAGTATTAATTATCTCAAGTTGTCTTAATTAGAGATATTTCTACATGAACAAATGAGCTTGAGATTCAATACATTGAAATGTGGACACTAGAAATTCAAAAATATATTTTGAAACTTTTGTCCTTTTTCAATTTGATCAGACATTAATGAATTTGATAGAGGAAGAACATGCAACTAGAGAATCAAACACTGAATTTATTTGCTGTACTTGACACGAGTCATCTATTACTGGAATAATATGTAACTCCAACATTTGATTGACTAAGAAAATCTTGTCTTACCTCTAATATGTATGGCATTATTTTTTTTATTATACTATAATAAATGTGAAAATGATTATTAATTCTGATTACTCTATGTACAATTTTAGAAGCTTTAAAAATGGATTCATATACACAATGCCTATAGTGATATAATTGAAATCAGGGCTAAAAATCAGCTAATTAATGGCAATGACTCATTGGTTCCAGAGGGCAGATGATGAAACTATAGCCTTTTGTCATTGTCATTGATGATGGTGATCTTGATCGAAAGTTGAATTAAAGTTACAAGACTGGTTACTGTTTGGTAGAATCATGGCCTGAGAATTGAAAGGGAACTCAGAGATCAAATAATTTAATCCCTTCTTTTTATAGATGGGGAACCTGAGGTTTGAAGAGTTTGTGTGACTTTCCTAAAGTTGCCCTTGTAGTAAGTGTCAGAGGAGGGATTTCAATCCAGGTCTTCTGATTCCAAATCAGTTGAGTTTTGCTGAACTTGTTGTTTTTTATTATAAGGGTAGATTTTAATAAGGTGAGTGAATGGAAAGAATATGTTAGGAAAATGACTTTGAGGTTTAAAAAGGAATCAGTGAAAAAAACAAAACAAACAAAACCAAATTAAATCCCTAACTTACAAAGGACCAAAATAAATGAGTTAAATCAGGCAAGTCATTTCAAGGGGCAGCTAAGTAGTACTTAAGGCAGCTAGGTGGTGCAGTGGATAGAATGTCAGGCTTTGAATTAGGAAGATTCTTTTTCCTGAGTTTAATTCTGGACTCAGATACTTCCTAGCTGCGTGACTGTAGGCAAGTCCCTTAACCCTATTCCCACCTTCACCCCTCCCATCCTCCCACCCCCGTTTCCTCAGTTGTAAAATGATCTGGAAAGGGAAATAGTATCTTTGCAAGAAAACCTTAAATAGGGTCATGAAGACTCTGACATGGGTGAAACAACTGAGCAACAATCGCAAAGGTGGGTCATTTCAAGGATTCTTCCTTTGGGAATCTGGAATTTGCCTGAGGGCAACCAAACAACAAGCATTTATTAAGGACCTATTGTGCACCAGGCAATATACTTGATACTGGGGATGCAAATATAAAGGATAAAAATATCCCCACTCATTAGGAGCTTACATGGAACCTAGTGGGGTCCCATTAGTACTGCTCATTTCAGGGGACATATTTAAACCCATAGAAAATATGGCAACATTGAATGTAGTGAACTCTCTCAACAAAAAGAAAAATGAGAGAGACAGAGCTAGAGACAGAGAGAGATATAGCAGGAAAGAGGAAGAAAGAGACAGAGAGAAAGGAGAAAGAGGGAAAAAGAGAAATAGATGCTGAGAGACAAAGAAAGAGAAAAAAAGAAAAGGAAAAAGGAAGAGAAAGAAAGGAAGAAGAGGAGAGAGATACAAAGAGATCAAAAGAGAGATCTCACATTAGAAACTTTTAGTAAAAAAAAAGTAACTTCTTTTATTTTGTTCTTATTCTTTAGATTATGATCTTCTTTATCATCAGACTAATGAATTTTATCCACTTAGAAATCTGTATTTTCATTGGGATAGGTAAGAAAATCCCTCTAACCAAAGTGGTTGATACTTTCTCTGGAACTGACAGTCACATAACAAGTTGCCACTAGCAATGGGAGGTGAATGACTTGCTCCGAAATATGAGTCACAGGTGGGGACAGGACCCAAGCTCTAATTGGCTTTGAGGCCAGATATAGCAGGGCTCATGGAGGTTATGCTGTATCATTATAAAGATACAGAAAGCTCTTTAATTCTTGTAAACCTTCTAAATACATGATTTTACTTTAGCCTTAAGTTGGTTCCACGGATTTCTGTTACCACAGCTGTCACTCTCATTTTGTAGATGGTGACACTGAGACTTTGGGAAATTATATGCCGTGGCCATGATCACATAATAAATGTCAAAGGTGGAATTTGAATCCAGATCTTCCTAACTCCAAGGTTAGCATTCTCTTCTCACCTCATACTTTGTAAGGGCTCATTAGCACATTATGCCAAACACTTTACTGGCAGTGCAAGGCACATAGCAGAGGGAACTGAATTGAACTGAATAACCCATAATCCCTGCCTTCTAAGAATTTATAGTCTTGACAGACATTAATTCATGCAAACACAGAGGAGGCTAAAGAACTTGTCCAGACAGTTAGCCACTTAAAGCCTTGGGGAGGGTCTTTTTGCAACTATTTATTAGAAAACCAGGCTTTATACCACATAACTATGATCTTCCCATTTCTACTTTTAGAATTTGATCTAAAATTATTTTGAAACTGATAAAATGCCTTAACTATGTACATACATATTAATATCTCTGTGAAGATATTTTGAGTTTACAATGTTAGCAACTTAATCCCTCCAAATCCTTCCTCTACTACCAACCCACAAATGAAAAACAGCCAGATCACAACAGAAGAGTTACTCCTTTAAAGGGGCCAGAAAAATAAGCCCGTGAGATTTTCCAGGGTCTTTGTGGGAAATAGGCAAGAGACATATGGCCAAGAAACTCGTAAAATGCAAGTAGGAACCCTGTCATTCAATGAAACAGGAGATCATTGAGTGAAACAGGACCAGTATCACATATAAACAAGATTTCTCATGTCTCTTTTGTTTCTCACTTCATTTTGTTTTTAAAAATTATCTTTGAGAAGTCAAATTGTGTAGTGGATTTTTGACCCATTTTTGAATCGTACTACAGTTACCTGCTAGCAATTTGGCCTTTGGCAGATTGTATAACCTTACTGTGTCATAGGTTACTCATCTAAAATATGGAAATGTCTGATATTCCTTATAGTTCTAAATGCTCTTTCTTCTTCAAATATGCTCCTGCCACATGATCAGAGATGAGTTGAAATTTCTTGAAGGGCATTATTTTACACATATAATGATCACCTAGTTACAACATGTCTCATTCTTCCTTAAATTTTTTTTCCAGGACATTTAATATAACTTGAAATTGTTATACAGCTTGAAGACCGAGTGTCTCCCAACTAAGCAGTCATTATGATTGACCTTTTTAATATATTTAAATTTCAAACAAACCTAACTAAATATGCAACACAATGGAAGGTCAAAAATTTTATTATGTTTTCACATTATTTATTTACTAAGAATTAAAACAACTTTTATATATAAGAGTTTGCATGTAATTTAAAATCATTGAGGACAAAGAGTGTTTTTATTTTGTTTTTGGATATACAGGCACTAGCACAGTATCTTGAAAATAATGTGATTTAATAAATGTTTATCAAACATAATTAAATTGTTGTGATCTTATGCCATTAGTTTGCTTTCATATTTTTATCTTTTAGACATACTCCTTGATAGGAACAAATGATTTTAACATAATAAATGATTATTAGGAAATAAAAAGATTCTAGTTATATGAATTATATCTGAAACATTCATTTGTAAGTTCATAACATGAAACTGAGTCACATTTAAGTCTTGCTGACTAGGGATTTGCTCTAGGGGTACTAAATTTAAAAGGCAGTGAAAGCATTTGCAATTTTTCAACAGAAGCATTGGAGCTTATTGTTTGATGATTTAAAATAATTAATAAATATAGTATGATACCAGATGATTAGGGTGAGCTCCTTCTCCCAAACCTATCTTGATATCTCTTCCCAGTTATGATCTATTCAATATTAACCTGGCTCAAGTGTTTCAGTCTTTGTTTCCTTATTTTCATTCTATTCTCATTCATATAAGAAAGCATTTCTTTCTTCTAGTCTTGGCTAATAACAAATAAATTCTTAGTTACAGCACTGTTCCCAAATATATTTTGGGATTAGGTAGACCATTGATATCTCTGTATTTGATCCTTTCCTGTTTAGTAACTTTTCATAACTTGTGGTGCATGCCTGTAATATCTGCAACTGAGAAAACAGAGGCTGGTGGATCACTTGAACTCAGGAGTTAGAAGATGCAGTAGGGCTAAAGACAATGAAGTATCTTCACTAAGTTCTGTACCCTATAGTGAGCTCCTGGGGTGGGACTGGGGGTGAGGGTGACTCGGAGTACATCTGATTAAAAAGGATCAGAACCATCCCAAATTATAAAGCAGGAAGTTTTCCTGCCAATCAATGAGAGCGTAGGAGATTGGGTTCCATGAGTGGTCACTATATTTCCAGCTTGAAAGAGAAAGAATGACCTCCATCTTAAATACACACACACACACACACACACACACACACACATACACACACACTAACTTAAATCAGAATAAATCCTCTAGTGTAGGAGTTCTGAACTTTGGGTCCATAGGCCTCCTAGACAAGAAATCTACATATGGATTTCAGGGCATCTATGAACTTGTATGAGGAAAAAAAATGCAGCTTTATTTCAATATAAATGCTTCCATTTGTAATCTTTTATATTTCATTTTATGCCCCTCCAAAACCCCAAATCAAAACCAACTAGACAAACAAAAAGTTCTTCTCAGATGTGATAGGTAAAATGCTAATGACATCCATGATAAAACAAGGCTAAGAATGCTTGCCCTAGTATTAACTACCAATTCTTTAGCAATGTTAATTACAACTCTTCACGATCTAGATCCAGTCAACATTTTGAAGCTGATTGCATTCCGCTCCTCTTCACACATATGACATTGCAGCTAAAATGGCTTTCTTGTTATTCTTCAATCTTGGTATTCTCCCTACTGCTGCCTGAATTTTCACAGGCTTCTCCTCACTCTACCTACCAAATGCCCATGCACTTCCAGTTCAACTCCATGTCTTAAAATTTCTAGCTTTGTTTATGGCTCATTTCATGTGTCACCTACTATGCTAAGGCTTTGCTGATCCCTATAGAAGTTAGAACTCCTTCCATCTTTCAATTACATGTTATATCCTCCTTGTAGATTACAAGCCTCTTAAAAAATAGTTGTTTTTCAGGGTTTTTTTTTTCCCTCAGATAGTAAGGGACCTTTAGGTTCTTTAGGGCAAGGACCATTTTTTTGTATCCCTTATACATATTGCAGTCTCTGACAAATAATTGGTGCTTAATAAGTATTTTTCAATTGATTTTCTCTTTTTTTACATTCAGTACTTGGTAGAGTTTACTGCATATAGGAGGCACCTAGTAAATGCTGGGATGCTTGTTGAGTTGGATCATTGTTGTATAGCTGGGATGAGTAGCTGATATGGTAAATGAAGGAATCTTTAGAATTCTGGAAATGATAGGAGTGGACAGGCAAGAACAATGAGTTGAAACTGCTAAGATGAAATTTAATATTGGAGACTAGACATGAAGTCCTTGGCTTCTGATAATCAACTGCTTGAATCTAAAATGTAGAAAAGCTGGCTTATAAAACAATTTTAATATGATTTTAAAATTACTATCATTAAGGGCTTTCATTAACAGTGTAAAAATTTTAAATTTATATATTTTTTAAACTTTTTAATTTTTAAAATTTTTCAGAAACCATTCCCTCAATAATGATATTCAGCAAGCTCATTAAAGAAAAAAACAGTTTTTTCATTGCAATTCTGAGAACAATGCTGACTTTGCTTTAACTGAAGATACTTTTGTTAAAGGTCCTTTATACCAATTTAGAGGGCTATATTTCTGGAAAATGTCAAAGCACCAATGAAAACAAGTAAACTCCAAAGAACAAAACAGAAAAACCATTTTACCTAGTTCTTAGAAAGCAGTTTTAGCTACCACATAATTTGAAAAAAAAAAATCCCCAGAACTGTATTTGCTATATTTATCCCTTTGCACTGCCGTCTTTTACAAATGCCAGAATTCAGTTCATCTGGGAGCCTATGTCTTAGCTGGGCTCCTGGATGGATCACACCACACCATCTCAACCAGGCAGGAAATATGAATGTACGTAAGGATTAGGGTAGGTTCTCTCGTAAATACTAGTAGCATATTTATTAATCTTTGGGAAATGACTGGGCTGATATATGACTGGAATGAAGCATGGCCTCTCTGGGTTTTGAGCTCTGACAGGTTAAGAAATTGGAGCAAATATTATGAAAAGGACATTGAGTTGCTGCCATGAACCCCAACAAGGGCCTAACTAGTCAGCCAAAAAAAGAAAAAGAATTGGTGCTTGCACAGCAAATCTCAGGAATGTGGCCTGTGGCCTCAAAATCTGGAAAAGGGCCGACCATAAAGCTTTTCCCCCTGAAGCTGGGTCCATTCATTTGGACATAGAGACCATTTACAGATGCAAAATTTTACTTAATGGCTTAGTTGCAAAAGCCAAAAATAAATTGATTTTTTAATTTAAACTCTACATGGGTCATTGACTCAGATTTACTTGGGGCTCTGATTCCCACATCTGCCACTGGCTACAAGGTAAAAACGTGAGGAAAGATAAAATGGTTGCTCTTGATGAGTCTCAGATAATGCTTTTGTTAACAAGTGCAAATTATGGATATTATATCCAAGTTTTTTGTCTAGAGGCTTTATTAACTTTTATGCATGTAGTGGTCTGCTTCTTATAAAAGGAGTAAAGTAAGTGGTTTCCAAAGTATACCCTTTACCATAAACACAGGATAAACATAAAGGTGATTCATTATATAAAATAGATTTTATTTGTTATCCATCTAAGTGTCATTGAAAAAATTTGGTTAAATTTGTGGTGCTAAAAGAAACTAAATATACCCACTAGGCAAATATGTTTTTTTTAAAATTAATGCATCATTTATTAAATATGTTCATGTTGTCCATTTCAATTTTATTGTCTAGAGTTAGAGATGGTAAAAACATATTTCCAGAATTTAATCAGATCAACATTATACATTCCATATTTTATTGTTGTGGATTCACTCATCTTGCTCTAGATTGGTAGATTATTACATGGGCGAACATGAACCCCGTTAGGTATAAATACAGATGCATTTTATTTGTTATTGTTGGTTTTGAATTTAGATTACATCTGAATAAATTCAAATAATTGAAAGTCTGTCTAGGGAAAGAGGATTAGATTTGTTGTGTTTCACCTCAGAAGACTGACCAAAAAGTAATGGGTAGATGCTGTAAAGATGTAAACTTGGACTTGTTATAAAGGAAAACTTTCAAATAATCAGTTCTCCAAAATTCCTTTATAAGGAGTAGGTTCCCCTTTCCTGTAGATTTTATCGACTTTCCTCTAAATACTGAAAATATAAGTCCATAGACTTTGCAAACAACATTAAGTACCACTGTAGCTGCTGAAAAGTATATGGAAATATCAGTGTTTGGAGAAAATACATATTGGTAATTCAGATCCAGTGTTGGCCCCTTCCTACTCCAGGTTCATTTGACTTCATTCATCAAACTGCAGTAGAAGTATCCAGCATCTAAGCAATGACCACTTGTTGAATATATTGCAGAGTATATTCCAATTAAGATATAAATAACACTAGCTGGCCTCTGAGATTTCTCTCAGATCAAAAATTCTGCAATTCTTTGACAGAAGCAATAGGTATAAATGGCAAAATTAGATTTAACTGCAAGACAAACTTTCTAACAATGATGGATAGTGGAGTGGGCTGTCTCTGCATTTAGGTATGTTGTCCTCAAGAAAATGTTGAGGATTTGTGATCTTGGACTAAATAGTATAGCAGTCCTGGCTAATTCTGAAATTCAGTGTCTTTTTTTTTTTTAATGATATCAACTATGTAAGAATAGTATCAATTTTAATGTTCAGTAATTTCAACCTAAATATAAATTTGAACACATCCAAATACTTTGATAACAATAATATGCAGCATGACAATAAAAAATCAGTAATCATATTTGTAGTTTGTAAGAATAGAAAGTGAACTTAGAAAAACTAGAAAAAGCATTAGGATGGGAACTGTGACATCACTGTGGCATAAAAAGGATAAATATTGTGCTATAAAAGTCAATAAATATTATATGAAAGCAACCAATAAAGTATCAATAAAGTTTTATGTTGTTGAAGACTAGTGTTTTTATTTTTATGTTGAATTCCCAATATGTAAACTTCCTCTAGTGATCTAGGTCACTCTCTTTTGTGATTTAACAGTCTTGGAGAGTTGCTTGGAGCAATCGGAGAGACTCTCTGGGAGAAGTAAAGTGACTTATTCAAGTTCAAATTAGTCCAAGTCTAACAATATCAATTGTTGATAATGAATACAGGTATCCTTGACTCCAATGCTGGCTATTTATCTCTACTAGCTCATTGCCTCTCCACTAAATCTCTTCTTTAAAAAAAAAGAAAAGTTAACAGAAAACTTTCACAAAGTGACATAATAAGGCAGGCTATTTCGAGTAGCATGCATTATAAAGTTTTGATGACTTAATTGGTGAATAGACAAGGAAACGTATCTACTATGATTCAAAATCTCATATAACCCAAGACCATATTGAAGTCATTCTTCAATCTTCTGGTTCTTCATCTTAACGTTTCTCTCTTTGTCTCTTTCTATGCTTAATAGCTATTGCTATAGCAAAGAAATTTATACCTCCAACACTAATTCATGAAGCAATTTTACAGTATGGAATCCATAACACATGTCATAATATGTCATAAGGGAACTGAAACCATTTGTTAGAGATTAATTATCTCTCCATGTTATCAGAAGTTTACATATTAGGACTGAATCACACCAGTGTGATCACATCAGAATTTTTCCTTTTACAGTCATGAGGATATGATTCGTAGTGGCTTAGAATATTTTTGGAAAGTCAAAGTATCTTCTGGGATTTTCTTTTTTAGGTTTCATAAAGGTGATTTTAGTACTACAGAAAATATTACTACATTCATTGGTTTATACATTACTACACATTTTAGTTTGTAGGATTGTAGGCTCATAAGCTTAAAGCTAGAAGGGAATTTAAGAGGCTATTTATTCTAATCTCCTGAGTTAAATGTATGTTCTTTTATTGAATTCTGTCAATTCTATCCCCTGGAACTGACGGTGACATATCTATGCCTTAGAAACGTTATTAGAGACTTTTCAGAGCTGAGAAATATTTTACTTTGTGGCCAACTTGGTGATGATCTGCTCTAATCCTAGCCTAACTAGTTCTTAGGCTATAAACAGATTGTCTAGTGCTATGCCTGCACTGGAAATCTCTTTACTTTGGGAAAACTGGCAGCAAAATGTGTTTCATTGGCACACTCTGAAACAAGTTGCCTTGCTTCTACACAGAGGCACTGAAGGGGCTTGTTTGTGGAGGATTCATTTATTATGTGTGCAAATTTCTCAAGCCTATTTTGGGGGATCTCTTTCAAGGAATTAGTTGCATTTTGGATGACCTAAAAATGACTTTTTATGACTTTATATGAAGCAAGACGCTATTGATAATTCAGAAATCTAAAAATAGTATCCTTTTCTATAGTCAAAGCCAATATGAAGGCATCTGTACTCTCAAGGGAGGGCTAGAAATAACACACACCAATTCATGTGCTTGACTGGTATAAAAATGAAAGTACTGTAATTAAAATGGCAAAACAGTTTGTATGATGGGGAAACTTACATGAGATACAACCCTATATGTGATATTGTACTAACAGAGGATTAAAAGACAAAATGAAAATAGTCCAGTTTCAGGTAGGGTAAGTTCATCATTAAGTATATCTTAGTTTTAATAGCTCTGTATAATGGTTGAATTGAGTTGGTGAAGGTCATTTTCACTCTCATGTTGAATTATTGTCCATACAGTTTATTTTAGTCTTAGTTATGTTATTTGTCAGATGGAGATAATAAACTAGACTTACTGCTTTCATAATGATTTGGTAGCTGTCACCCCCAAAATGTAACTCTTATGCTACAAAGAACATAAATCTCTTTCCATGTCCCCAATAGAATTGTTATTCTGGTTATTTCAAGGTTTCACTACTTGAGGACTTTCTTGTTGTCTTTATTTTATTCCAACAGTGTGGAATATTGAAGGCTAATAATTCTTTAACTTTGCACTAATGTTAATTTTAGTCTTCAAAAGCTGAAGAAGTACCAGGCCTGAAGTCAGGAAGATTCATATTACTGAGTTCAAATCTGACCTCAGATTCTCAGCAGCTGTGTGATGTTGGGGAAGTCACATAACCCTGTTTGCCTCAGTTTTTCAATCTATAAAATGAGCTGGAGAAGGAAATGGAAAACCACTTCAGCAGTTTTACCAAGAAAACCCCAAATGGGGTGATGAAGAGTAGAGCACAACTAAAAAACAATTGAACAATAAAATGATCTCTTTCCAGATCTAAATCTATGATCTTATAAGGCACTTGCTTTATGGTCACACAGATGACAGAGGTAGGATCTCTGACTCCAAAGCTAATCCCTTCCTACTGCACCATTCTGTCTTCTTTTTTTGCACACATATGAAACTTTGGAATCATCATATACTCTGTATCCCTCCCCAAGCACATTCAATCAGTTGTTAAGATATTGATTCCCAGTTGTATCGCTCATCTGTCTTCTCTCCTTTACTTCCATTGCCACAATTTTCCTTCAAATTAAGTCTACCTGGATTACCAGAATAATTTTCTAGTTTCTTTGTCTGTACTTTTCCTTCTCTTTAATCAACAATGCTGTCAGCTTCCAAATTAATCTTTCCAAAGTACATTACCTATTGTTGCATTGTCCCTCTAACTCATTAATGGGTCCCTTTTGTGTGCTGAAAAGTTTAGAGTGGAGGTGTCAAACATAGCTTCATACATAACTGAATCAAATGAAATTGTAATGGGGAAATAGTTAACATAAGAAAGAAAAATATAATAGAACACAATTAACATTAAAATTTAAAACTAAGTCAATAGATAACCTAAAGGGATCTATCTATCTATCTATATGAATATATACATGCCCCTTTTTCTATCTGAATTTGATACCACTGATTAAGAGTAAATAGTAGTGGACTTAGAAGTAAAGTACTTGGATTTAAATACAGTTATACCTTTGATTATATGATTGGGGGCACTTTATTTATTTTTTCTCATATTCAGGTGCTACATCTATAATATGGGAATAATAATATTTCCCCTACCTACCTCAAAAGGTTGTTTTGAGAATCACATGAGATAATATAGAAGTCATAAAAAGTTGCTTTAGTCTAGATCTGGGATTTTCTTGGTGAGTAGGGGTTGTGAGGCATATGGGAAACTCCTGATGGGAAACTGCCTGTATCAATGCATATTGGAAATCCATTGCTATTTTTCTTCTTCCTCATCCCAAACATCATACTATGTACTTTTACAAAATAATATGTATTATTACATTATTACAAAATAATATTTACAAATAATATGTCATTTGATTCCCATTTTTACAATTGAAGCAACTGAGGAAAATAGAAGTTAAATGACTTTCTCAGGGTCACACAACAGATAGTAAATATTTGAGGGTGTCTATAAACTTTCTTTTTTTAAATTAAAGCTTTTTATTTACAAAACATATGCATGGGTAATTTTTCAATATTGATCTTTGCAAAACCTTCTGTTTCAAATTTTCCCCTCCTACTCCCCATCCCTTCCCCTGTATGGCAGGTAGTCTAATACATGTTAAATATGTTTAAATATATGTTAAATCCAATATATGTGTACATATTTATATAGTTATCTTGCTGCAAAAGAAAAATCAAATCAAGAAGGAAAGAAAAACCCGAGAAAGAAAACAAAATGAAAGTAAACAACAACAGAAAGAGTGAAAGTGCTATGTTGTTGTCCACACTCAGTTCCCACAGTCATCTTGACAAAGGGAGCCCCAAAACTCTTTCTCTCTCTCTCTGACTTTGGGAATAAGCCATGATGTAAAGCACTTGAAACTCTTTGAAGGAGAGATTCTCCTTGAAACCTGCCTCTGTGAGAGACCACCCCAGGCAATCGGATAAAGTGGGGCTATTTGAGTCCAGAGCTGGAGACTGCAGTCTATTGAATTGAAGAAAGACTCATTCAATTCTATTCAATTCCAGCTCAAATTCCACTCACCATCCCCATCAAGCCTTGGTTTGTAACTAAGGCTTCTATTATAAAAAGAGCCAATTTTAAACTCACTACTTGCAGAGGACCTAATATGCCAACTCTGGCATAGCAGCAAACTTTGCCCACTGAAATAATATTCTCTATCAGCATTACCCTCTCTTTATCATCACCTATTTCTCTAACGAGACTTTATACCTCTTTGTTGAGATCTCTCTACCAGAAACTTTACTTCTCTGCCAGGATTCCCCCACTACTTTATTCCCCTCTAGGGACCTTGCCACTAAGGAATCCAGCCTTTCTATTTATGCATAGCAAAGACTGATTTCCTAATGCCTAGAGTAAACTTCATTTTATCAGTCTAGCTTTTCGGGTTTATAAATTCCTTTATGAAGGACCTCTACATCACCAGAAGGAGATTCCCACAACTCTCTACCTTGTGCCGAATCCTAAAGGGGATTTAGGGGAGCCAAACCTCTAGAGTCATTTGGTTTCCTGAACCATGAACCTGCAATTAACCTCATCATTTAATTCCTTGACCATCAGGAACTATCTCATCATTTTGGTCTCCTGAATCTAATCTCATCAATCTCTCTGGGTATAGATGGCTCTCTTCATCTCTGAAAAATTGGAACTGATGAATCATCTCATTGTTGAAGAGAGCCCTGTCCATCAGAATCGAGCATCTTATAGTCTTCTTGTTGCCATGTATAATGATCTCCTGGTTCTGCTCATTTCACTTAGCATCAGTTCATGTAAGTTTCTCCAGGCCTCTCTAAAATCATCCTTTTGGTCTTTTCTTACAGAAAAATAATATTCCATAACATTCATATACTATAATTTATTCAGCCACTCTCCAATTGATGAACATCCATTCAGTTTTTAGTTTCTTGCCATTACAAAAAGGGCTACCATACCTAGCTGTACCTGATCTAAAACTATATTATAAAGCAGCAGTCACCAAAACCATTTGGTATTAGCTAAGAAATAGACTACTTGATTAATGGAATAGGTTAGGTTCACAAGACAAAATAGTCAATAACTATAGCAATCTAGTGTTTAACAAACCCCAAAATCCCAACTTTTGAGATAAGAATTCACTATTTGACAAAAACTGCTGGGAAAACTGGAAATTAGTATGGAAGATAAGATCAAAATAGGTTCATGATTTAGGCATAAAGAACAAGATTATAAATAAATTAGAAGAACATAAGATAATTTAACTCTCAGACCTGTGGAGGAGGAAGGAATTTGTGACCAAAGAAGAACTAAAGATCATTATTGATCACAAAATAGAAAATTTTGATTATATCAAGTTAAAAAGCTTTTGCACAAACAAAACTAATGCAGACAAAATTAGAAGGGAAGCAATAAATTGGGAAAATCTTTTTTACACTTAAAGGTTCTGATAAAGGCCTCATTTCCAAAATATATAAAGAATTGACTCTTATTTATAAGAAATCAAGCCATTCTCCAACTGATAAATGGTCAAAGGATATGAACAGACAATTTTCAGAGGATGAAACTGAAACTATTTCTACTCATAAGAAAGGGTGTTCCAAATCACTATTGATCAGAGAAATGCAAATTAAGACAACTCTGAGATACCACTACACACCTGTCAGATTGCCTAAGATGACAGGAAAAGATGATGACAAATGTTGGAGATGTGGGAAAACTGGGACACTGATGCATTGTTGGTGGAATTGTGAATGGATCCAACCATTCTGGAGAGCAATTTGGAACTATGCTCAAAAAGTTATACTGTGCATATTCTTTGATCTAGAAATGTTACTACTGGGCTTGTATTACAAGTAGATATTAAGGAAAGGAAAGGGACCTGTATGTGCCAAAATGTTTATGGCAGCCCTTTTTATAGTGGCTAGAAACTGGAAATTGAATAGATGCCCATCAATTGGAGAGTGGCTGGATAAATTGTGGTATATGAATGTTATGGAATATTATTGTTCTGTAAGAAATGACCAGCAAAATAAATACAGAGAGACTTGGAAAGACTTACATGAACTGATGCTGAATGAAATGAGCAAAACCAAGAGATCATTGTACACTTCAACAACAATACTATATGAGGATCAATTCTGATTGAAGTGGATGTCTTCAGCAATGAGAAGATCCAATTCAGTTCCAATTGATCAGTGATGAACAGAACCAGCTGCACCCAGAGAAAGAACACTGGGAATGAATCTGGACTTGCATTTTTGTTTTTCTTCCCAGGTTATTTTTACTTTTCTAAATCTGATTTTTCTTGTGCAACAAGAGAACTGTATAAATATGTACGCATATATTGTATTTAAAATATACTTTAACATGTATGAAACTGCCTGCTATCTAGGGGGATGGTGGGAAGGAAGGGAAAAGTTGGAACAGAAGTGATTGCAAGGAGCAATGTTGAAAAATTACTTATGCATATGTTCTGTCAATAAAAAGCTATAATAATAAAAAAGGGCTGCCACAAACATTTTTGTACATATGGATCCCCTTTCCCTCCTTTAAAATCTCTTTGGCATATCAGCCCAGTAGAAACACTGCTGGATCAAAGGGTATGCACAGTTTGATAACTTTTTGAGTGTAGTTTCGAATTGAAGAGTTTAAGTTCTTGAAGAAACAAAGAAAAGTATGAAATATAGTTTGCACAAAATTTCTGACTTGGATTTCCAGTTGAACCACTATAAGAAGCAGGCAAAGAAATTTTGGAGGAATTTTGGTCCTGGAGATCATGACTTATAGGATGGACTAACATAACAAGGTAGACATGGGAGAAGAAATAAGCTCCCGTCCCCATCTATGGAGTTTTCTCTTGTCAAGGGACATCATATTTGGCTACTATTTGGTCATCACTTATGAAGCCGGTGAGTGAATCTAATGGGAAGTCATAGCCAAGGACAAAGACAACATCTGTTCTTCCTGCCCTCCTTTTCTGTGAGATTGACCATAACATAAAATCCTGAAGTATTTATGTCATGTAATGCAATATCATCTCTTGTGCTCCATCCCCAAAGCTCCCACTACTTAAATCTAGAAGAGAGGGAAAGTTCAAAGTGAGGACCCAAGGAATCACAGTTGAATCTATGATCTGATGATTCAGGTCATTCTGCTTTATTCTAATAGATTTCTTGGATTCCTTTTTGTTCAGATTTTGCCTTTTTGTGGTGAACTCAGAATGCCTTCTTCCCCTCATCTTTTATTATTCTTGGCTTAACATTTCTGACTCTTAGAAAACAGGATGGTTCACAAAATTTCTATAAACACAAAATTCTTTGAGATCAGAGACTATGCCGCTTTTATATTTTTGTGCACTATATATCCTAGTATGGTATTCTGTGTATAGTGAAGGTATAATAATAAAAAGTGATTTAGAAAGTCTTTAGTGCATGCTACACATATACTTGGTGGCTTGGAGAGCCAGAAATTGGTAATGGAAAGGTCCTTCTCACATTTTTCAGTGCAAGTGTAGGTATTCTCTTACTACAGGCTTACCTTGAAAGATTTCTCTCTTAATTGCTTGCTTATCTGGAATTGAATGCATATATAGATGCATATGTACATAAGTGCCTAAATAAATTCTCTTTCTACCATAGTGGAAAATGATAAGAATTGTTAGACAGATTTCTCTCATCTGGTGACCAAGTGGCCCTAAACACATTTTATAATTTTTCAGTCTATGTTTTATTTATTTTTTCCTGATGTTCAATAAATGAATATGAAATAGAGAATGGATCAAGTTATGAGTGTGTGACCTTTGAAGAGTGAGAAGAGTTAACAGACTGGTAACAGAGTCTGTCAATAGCAACTTTAGTCTATCCCAATGAGAAATCAAGTTTTCTCCTATACCACGAGTTCTTATCCAGGATTTCAAGGATCTCCAAATAGTGAATGGAGAAATTTTAGGAAGCTTGTGAAATTATAGAGGAAATCGTAAATACATCAGTATTTTCACTAACATCTGATTGAAATGTAACATTTTCTTCAATTATGAATTTAAAAAAAACTTATTTGGAGAAAGAATCCATGAACTCCTCCATATTGCACAAGGGATCCATGCTTCTCCCACCCCCCAAATGTTAAAAATCTTTTATTTCATAACTTAAAGCCTAGGTGAGATTAGTATCTCTATGAAAAGTGGAGTTTTATTGGATAATGGAGACAAATGGAGAGGGAGGAGGGAGATAATTTTTGAGAATGGAACAGTAAGCATTTAGGAAATGTCTGGGTGGAGTACCATAATAGTGGGACTTCTGGCAACTATGAAGTCCCTTCATTCTCTCTAGTAGACCACTGATGGCATTAATCTTAGGAATTTACATGGACCTGGCAAGAATTTAAAATTGCTTCTTTTTTTAGCATTCAAGTAGTCTCTTTGGATTTGATTCAAATAGTACATTGGTCTGTGTAGTTTGTCTCAGGGGCTTTCATGTCTATGAGCCTGTGTTGCCTTGAAAAAAACAAATCCAAACAGACTATTGTTAGGGAACAAAACCCACTTCCTGCACCCAAACATTGGGAAACTGGAGTTAGGGCTTATATTTACACCTTGGGAGGTTTATTGTTTTCTCAGCTCAGGGGGGCCATTAAGGACTAAAGAACTACAGAAACTGGGCTGGAGGGTTTGTCTTTTGACCCATGTTAATGTGCTGGTTGAGTGTGTTTGGGGATTCCCAGACTTGAGAGATGACTTTCTTAAGTAAAACCAGCTTAAGATCTTTTTCAGCTGTCCTCCAGAAGGAAACTAATATGAAACTTGCTGGGAAAAAACAGAGGACTGGAGAATGACATAGTTGTTAAAGCTGGAGAATATTCTTAGCATTTGCGTGCACAATATAGTATCTCATTAAACGATGCAGTTTTTTTAGCGTGATTCTAGGATTACTAATGTTGCTGGAATTATAAATAGAATGATAAGAATAATTATTTTACAACCTCTTAAGGAATCTCCACAGTTGAAAGCTGACTTAAAAATAACTCAGAAACATGCAAAGAAGGAAAGGGAAAATTTTTTGGATCTAGAATAGACCTTATTTAGTTCAATCCCCTAGTTTTACAGGTGAGGAAATCAAGGCCCACAGAAATTAAAATTATCTTCTCAAGGTCACACAGATAAGCAGGTTACAAGGTTGAGATCTGAACCGAAATCTTATGATTCTAAATTCTTTTCATTGAATCATGCTACCTTTACTATTCATGTATAAGCAACAGAACATTGCCTAGATATGAGGGAAAGATAAAGGTTAAATAAGATTTAATCTTTTTTTAATGAGCCTGACATTTTAATGAGATATATGATGCATGTGCATATGCACGTCTGCAAACACACAAATAACAATAGTTAAAAGAACATAAGATTTAGAGGTAGAGCTTATGGAGATCATCTAAGTCAATCTCCTCATTTTTTAACATGAAAAAAATGAAGCTTATGGAAATGAAGGAACTTGCCCAAAGTCTCACAAGCAGTAAGTGTGGATCTGAACTTAGGTCTTCAGACTAAATAATAATAATTGACATTTATATCATGTCTACTATGTGCTAGGCATTGTTAAGAACTTTGTAAATATTTCATTTTATCCTCCCAACAATTTTGTGAGGTAGACGCTATTATTATCCCCATTTTATAACTGAGGAAACTGAGGTAGACAAGGGTTAAGTGACTTGCCTAGGACAATAACAGCTAGTAAGTGTTTGAAACTTGATTTGAACTCAGTTGTTCCTGATTCAAGAAGCAATTGTTTATCCATCATTGCTATCTGATCATAATAGAATAAGAGAGTTGAAATTATGCCTTAGGAAAAATCAGTTCAAGGAAATAGATATGTTTAGGGTGAAGAAAAGAAATTTTAAGAAATGTGGGGGATATAAAAGTAGTCCTTTCTTCTTCCCTCCCTTCCCTCCCTCCCTTCCTTCCCTCCTTTCCTTTTCTTCCTCCCTCCCTCCCTCCCTTCTTTCCTTCCTTCCTTGCTTTTTTTCTTTCTTCTTTTCTTGTCCAAATATATTTTATTCTCATCCAGTTTGTTTCAGCAAGTATTTACTTTAGGCATTCAAAAAATGCTGGTTCCAAATTAATACACATTTCCACATTTTGCTTCAGAACCCCCCAAAGTTCTACTTATCAGATATGGAGAATAAGTTGAAGGAATTTAGGAGCCACATAGTAAAGATATAAATGGTCAAAAACATTCTCACCTTTGATATAAACTAGGAAAGGCAAATACTTTTCTTTTTTTTTTTCTTAGCCATCCATGTTTGGAACTTGTTTTTCTTTTTAAAAAATTAATTTATTTAAAATTAAATACAAGGTAAGAAAAAACTGAATAGAAAAAGAAAAAACAAAACAAAGCAAACTGTGTCCAGCAGAGCATCAAAGAAGATTCAAAATATGTGTCAGTAAATTTCCATTTCAAGAAATCATATATAACAATAGAAGACATTATATGTGTAATTGTCCATCTTTTCTTTGCCTCCCTGTAGGTTAATTTTTTGTTCTTTGCTATGTACTTTTTACTTAATTCTTTTTTCCCCTCTTTCAACCATTCCACACCTCTCCCAAATAGTTTAGAGTTAAGCAAGGATATATATATATATATATACACATATTTATTTATACATACACCCACATACTCATTCACCCATATACTTATCTCCATATACATACATATACCTACATGTATACATACATGCCTACATACATATATGTGCACATAGTTTCACATATGTAAATATGCATCTAAAACAATATGAATATGGCTGATATAGAAAGTCAGTTTCTCTTTTGACGAATGTTTAAGTTTGACTTTGAGATTAATGATTACTAGAGCTACTTTTTTTTCTAATAAATTCTACTCTTGCTCCTTGTCATAGTGTTTCTATATATATCTTATTTACTATCCCTGTTCACTCTTCTACTTTACTTCTACTTACTTTGCTATTTATTATTACTTAACTTTTCTGCAGCAGCCCTCCAAGGACCCGTCTTATTTTCCTCACATACCCCTCCCTCCTTCTTTGTTCCTTTCTAATTAATTTACACACCTTGTCCTACTGACATAAATCTAGACACCTTTCTATATACCACCTTATCCTATAGCCCCCTTAATTCTTTATAGATTTTGGAGGAAGCTATACCTTTTGTGGTATATTTATGTATTTCCCATTCTTGATGTGAGTAGTTTTTCACAACTATCAGCCATTCTCTCCCATCTAATGTCAGTGTGTGCTCTTTCTCTGAACCTCATTCGCATACTATTTTTACCTTTTCCTACGGGGTTTTGCTCTTTAGAGTCAGGTTATATTTAATTGTGCCCCCGCCACTAACCAATTTCTAATGTCAGTCTTAGACATATGGTTTATATTTCCACATATTAAACACTAATGGTTTATTGTTATTAAGTCCCTTGAAATTAGTCTTTGATGTTAGCTCTTATATGTTAAATTATTTATTGAGTTCAGGTTTGGTTGAGAAATAAATCCTTAAAATCTGTGAGTTCAAATAGAATTTTTTGTTCAAAATTATGTTTAATTTTGCTGGATATAATATTTTTGGTTTTAGAACTTGTTCTTTTGAATATCATTATAATTATTCCAGACCCTGGATTCTTTTATTATAGCTGATGATAGATTCTGTACAATTCTTATTGTAGCTTCAGAATATTTGAATTTCTTGTCTGTTTGTTGTCTGCTGCATGTAAAATTTTCTCTTTGATCTGGGGTTTTGAAATTTAGCAATAATGTTCCTATATGTTTTCTTTGTAGGATCTTTTTGAGGTGGTGAGCAGTGGAGTTTTTCTGTTTAGACTTTTCCCTCTTCTATCATTTTAGGACAATTTTCTTTGATTATTTCTTCTAATATTCTTGTAATTCAATAATATTTCTTGTAATCTTGTGATGTATTTTTTGTTCACAGATTTAAGATAGTTCAATAATTATTCTTTTATTTTCTCTTTGTGATCTGTTCCTCAGATGTGTTGTTTTGCTTATGAGATGTTTCAAATTCTCTTCTATTTTTTCATTTTTTTTATTTTGTTTTGTTATGTCTTAGTCTCTTATAACTTCACTGGTTTCCTCTTTCCTCTCCTAATTTTCAAAAAAATTTTTCTTTTTTAAGACTCTGGATATTCTTTTTTAGTTGGTTGACTTTCTTTTCATAAACTTGTTTTTCTTGGATGTTTTGTTTTGTTTTGTTTTTCTTCAATCTCTCTCACTTGATTTTTTAAGTCTTTTTTTGAATTCTATAAATTCTTTCTAGACAGGAAGCCATTTAACATTACTCTTTGTGGTAGGAAAAGTTTTTTGTTTGTTTGTTTGTCTGTTTCAATGTCCTCCTCAGAAGATGAACCCCAGTCTTCCCTATTCCCATTATAAATTTCTATGGTTGGATTTTCTTCTTTGCCAACTCATTTTTTTAAAATGAGAACTTACTAGTTTAGGCATCTCTTTTCCTGGGGTAGTGGGGATAATACCTCTGATTTCACTTTCTAAAATAACCCTAAATTCTATCCTCCTACAAGTGCCTGTAGCCAGCAACATCATTGCCCCACTGCTTCTGCACTTACCCAGTGTACTGATTCCTTCTTGCCAGGAGCTGTGTCTCTATAGCAGAGTTGGATCTGAAGTTTCTAATCAGTAGAAATTTCCTCAGTCTTCCCAGACTCTGACCCCAAACTGCAAAGGCTGTCCAGGAGGGGAAACTATTGTGGTTCAGGCTGAGGCTACCTCCCAACTCAGATAGCTCCAGGGCTCCCTGCTCCAGGCTTTCAGGTAAAAACCTGAAGGTGTTTATACTTCTCAGAGTTAAACTCCAATCCTGGGGTTTTGAGATCTTCTCAGATTGTTCCAGGAAGATCCCTGATGTGCCTTGAATCTTATTTTTTCACTAGCTTATGGTTGCCCTGAGGCATAGTTTTGTTTTGTTTATGGGGGAAATCTGGGGAATTTGGAATTTTCTAAACTTCCACCATCTTCTCAGAATATTCCCCAAGACTTTTCTTATATAAAAAACATCTTTACTCTAATTGCAAAAAGAAGAGTTTTTTTGTGGTCTTTTTGCTTTACTCTGAACTTCCAACCAACCATCCACTCCAAAAAAGAATGATACTTTTCCAATTAAAGACAACGTATAAAGAATGAGATTTGAAAAGGAATTTCAGAGGTTTGCAGAAATACAATTACTTTAAAAACAGTAGTGCAGTTAACTTCTGCTTTGATTCTCTCTGTGAGCCTCTCTGTTGTTCCAACTTTCATTCACAGAACATGTGGAAGAAAGGCAAAAAAAGCGGTTGTCTTTAATCAATAAGGCATTCAGAAATCACCTGGGGCAGGCCCAGCCCAAGCAGACTCTGCTGGGCAGTGCCTAGAAAAATGGACCTGATTGAGTCAGTGCTGATCTTGACTTTCCAAGAGCAGATTCAATTCACCCACTCAATCCCCCCTGTTTCTACTTGACATGTGTATAATCGTAGCTGGGGGTGGGTGGTGAGGATGCTGTCACATGGGGGGAGATGACAAATGCCTCTAAGATCTTGAGAATAGAGAGGTGAGAGCAGTGGGCACCATGGCTGTCAGAGGTGACCTCCTGAGATCCTGGAATGGACATCTCTCCATGATAAGTGTAAAGCAGTAAAGCAAATATTAAAAAAAAGAAACAAAACAAAACAAAATTTCCTGATCTCATTCCAGGGCAACTTCTCACAGAAGTGAATATCAGAGTGAATCAAAATTCAGAATCCTACAACATTTTGTTTACAATAAATACACATGAATCAGAGAGACACACAGAGTAAAGATAAAATGTTGGAGCAGAATCTTGCTTCAGCTGAAGTAAAAAAAAACACAAACAAAAACAGGTATAGCAATTCTGATCTCAGACAAAATAATAACAAAACCAGACCTAATTAAGACAAATAAGGAAAAAAGGATAGGGGAAGGAGAGAAGGAGAAAAGGAGAAAAGTTTGGAACTCAAAAATCCTGTACAAATGAATGCTAAAATTGTCTTGACATGTAATTGGAAAAAATACTATTAAAAATAAAATTCCCTCATATTCCATATGCTATTTTTACCTCATAGAATATCTTATTTTTTTCAGTGTCATATAGTACCCTGTTTCTTTCCTTGATCACCTGTTACCTTGTTTGCTCTTTCTCCTACAGCTAGTGTTTCTGATAAAGATATATTTTGAAAATATATAAAAAACCTTGTCAAATTTATAAGAATACAAGACATTCCCCAAATGATAAATGGTCAAAGGATATGAACAGATAATTTTCAGATGGCAAAATTAAAGCCATCTATAGTTATATGGAAAAAAAATGCTCTAAACCACTATTGATTAGAGAAATGAAAAATCAGACAACTACAAGATACCACAGTATCTATACACTTCTCAGCTTGGAAGATGACAGGAAAATATAATGATACATGTTGGAGGGGATATGGGAAAACTGTGACACTAATGCATTGTTGGTGAATTTGTGAAATGATCCAACACACTAGAGAGTAATATGGAACTATGCCCAAAGAGCTATCAAACTGTACATATTCTTTGACCCATCAATGCCACTACTGGGTCTGTATCCTAAGGAAATTATTAAAGAGGAAATCATAAAAGGGGGAAAAGGATCCACATGTCCAAAAATGTTTGTAGCAGCTCTTTCTGTGGTACCAAAGAATTGGAAAATGAGTAGATGACTATCAACTGGGGAATTGTTGAACAAGTTATGGTAGAATATGTGGTATATGTGGAATATTATTGTTCTATAAAAATGATGAACAAACTGATTTTAGAAAGGCCTGGAACGATTTATACAAACTAATGGTGAGAAAAATAAGCAGAACCAGGAATACACTGTATACAATAACAACAAGCATGTGCAATAATCAATTATGAAAGACTTGGTTTTTCTCAGTGGTTCAGTGATCCAAAATAATCCCAATAGACTTTGGACAGAAAATGCAATGTGCATCTATTGTAACTTTCTTTGTTTTTTAATGACTTTTTATTGACAGAACCCATGCCAGGATAATTTTTTACATTATCCTTTGCACTCACTTCTGTTCCGATTTTTTCCCTCCCTTCCTTCACCCCCCTTCCCCAGATGGCAAGCAGTCCTATACATGTTAAATAGGTTACAGTATATCTTAGATACAATATATGTGTGCGGAACCAAACAGTTCTCTTAAGAATTGGATTCAGAAGGTATAAATAACCTGGGAAGAAAAACAAAAATGCAAGCAGTTTACATTCATTCCCCAGTGTTCTTTCTTTGGGTGTAGCTGCTTCTGTCCATCCTTGATCAATTGAAACTAAGTTGGATCTTTTCTTTTTCAAAGAAATCCATTTCCATTAGAATATATCCTCATACAGTATCGTTGTTGAGGTATATAATGATCTCCTGGTTCTGCTCATTTCACTCAGCATCAGTTCATGGGTTTGCCCAACCTTTTCTGTATTATCCTGTTGGTCGTTTTTCCAGAACAATAATATTCCTAACATTCATAACCACAATTTATAACCATTCTTCAATTGATTGGCATCATTCATTTTCCAGTTCAGCCAATAAACAGGGGTGCCAAAGATTTTGGCACATACAGGTCCCTTTCCCTTCTTTAGTATCTCTTTGGGGTATAAGCCCAGTAGAAAACTTCTGGATCAAAGGCTATGCACAATTTGATAACTTATGAGCATTTCCATATTGTTCTCCAGAATGGCTGGATGTGCTCACAATTCCACCAATAATGTATCAATGTCCCTGTTTTCCCACATCCCCTCCAACATTCTAATTATCTTTCCCCTGCATTCTAAATCTGACAGGAGGTGTGGTATCTCGGTTTTCTTAATTTGCATTTCTCTGATCAATAGGATTTCCTTTCATATGATGGTAAAGTTTCAATTTCATCATCTGAAAATTGCTGCTCATATCCTTTTGACCATTTATCAATTGAGAATGGCATGATTTCTTATAAATTATAGTCAATTCTTTATATTTTAAATGAGGCTTTTTTGAACCTTTGACTGTAAAAAGTTTTCCCAATTTATTGTGTTTCCTTCTAATCTTGCCTGCATTAGTTTTGTTTGTAAAAAACTTTTCAATTTGATATAATCAAAATTTTCTATTTTGTAGGCAATAGTATCCTAGTTCTTCTTTGGTCTAAATTCTTCCTCTTCCACAGGTCTGAGAAGTAACCATCCTATGCTCTTCCAATTTTTTATAATCTCATTTTTTGCCTAGGTCATGAACCCATTTTGACCTTATCTTGGTGTACGGTGTTAAGGTGGGGCAAGCCAGTTTCTGCCATACTAATTTCCAATTTTCCCAGCAATTTTTGTCAAATAATGCATTCTTATCCCCAAAACTGGGGTCTTTGGGTTTGTCAAACACTAGATTATTAAAGTTATTGGCCGTTTTGTCCTTTGAACCTAATCTATTCCTGTGATCAACTAGTCTATTTTTTAGCCAATACCAGATGGTTTTAGTAACTGCTGCTTTATAATATAATTTTAGATCTGGTACAGCTAGGCCACCTTCATTTGATTTTTTTTTTCATTAATTCCCTTGAAATTCTTGACCTTTTGTTTTTCCATATGAACTTTGTTGTTATTTTTTCTAGGTCATTAAAATAGTTTTTTGGGAGTCTGATTGGTATAGTGCTAAATAAATAGATTAGTTTAGGTAGTATTGTCATCTTTATTATATTTGCTCACCCAATCCAAGAGCATTTAATATTTTTCCAGTTGGTTAGATCAGACTTAATTTGTGTGGAAAGTGTTTTGTAGTTTTGCTCATAAAGTTTCTGATTTTCCCTTGGCAGATAGATTCCTAAATATTTTATACAATCAGTAGTTACTTTAAATGGAATTTCTCTTTGTAACTCTAACTGTTGGGTTTTGTTAGTGATATATAAGAATGCTGATGACTTATGTGGGTTTATTTTGTATCCTGCAACTTTGCTAAAGTGTGGATTATTTCTAATAACTTTTTAGTAGAATCTCTGGGGTTCTCTAAGTATACCATCATATCATCAGCAAAGAGTGATAATTTGGTTTCCTCATTGCCTATTCTTATTCCTTTAATCTCTTTCTCAACTCTTATTGCCAAAGCTAGCATTTCTAATACAATATTAAATAGTAACGGTGATAGTGGGCAACCTTGTTTCACTCCTGATCTTATTGGGAATGGTTGCAATTTGTCCCCATTACATATGATGCTTACTGCTGGTTTTAAATAGATGCTACTGATTATTTTAAGGAAAAGTCCATTTATTTCTATACTCTCAAGTGTTTTTAATAGGAATGGATGTTGGATTTTATCAAATGCTTTTTCTGCATCTATTGAGATAATCATATGGTTTTTATTAATTTGGGTATTAATGTGGCCAATTATACTGATAGTTTTCCTAATATTGAGCCAGTCCTGCATTCCTGGTATAAATCCTACTTGGTCATAGTATATTATCCTGGGGATGATTTTCTGTGGTCTTTTTGCTAATATGTTATTTAAGATTTTAGCATCAATATTCATTAGGGAGATTGGTCTATAATTTTCCTTCTCTGTTTTCAACCTACTTGGTTTAGGTATCAGTACCATGTCTGTGTCATAAAAAGAATTGGTGGGACTCCTTCATTCCTTATTTTTTCAAATAGTTTATAAAGCATTGGGGCTAATTGTTCTTTGAATGTTTGGTAGAATTCACATGTAAATCCATCTGGTTCTGGGGATTTGTTTTAGGGAGTTGATTAATAGCTTGTTATATTTCTTTTTCTGAAATGGGACTATTTAAGCAATTTACTTCCTCCTCTGATAATCTGGGAAGCCTATATTTTTGGAATGTTCCATTTCATTTAGGTTATCAAATTTTTGGCAAAAGTTGGCAAAGTAACCCCCTTATTATTTCCTTTTCCTCTTCATTGGTGGAAAGTTCTCCCTTTTCATTTTTAAGATCAATTTGATTTTCCTCTCCCCTTTTCTAATCAGATTTACCAAGGTTTATCAATTTTATTGTTTTTTTTTTCATAAAACCAATTCTTAGTTTTATTTATTAGTTCAATAGTTTTTTTTACTTTCAATTTATTAATTTCTCCTTTTAATTTTAGAATTTCAAGTTTAGTAATTGATTGGGCATTTTTAATTTGGTCTTTTTCTATCTTTTTAAGTTGCAAGCCCAATTCATTGATCTTCTCTTTCTCCATTTTATTCAAGTAAGCCTCTAAGTATATAAAATTTCCCCTTATTACCACTTTGGCTGCATCCCACAAATTTTGGAGATGTCTCACCGTTGTCATTATCTTGGGTGAAATTGTTTTGTGTCTATAATTTGCTGTTTCACCCAATCATTCTTTAAAGAGATTATTTAGTTTCAATTACTTTTTGGTTTTACATCAACTTTTTTGTTGAATGTAGTTTTTTATTGCATTGTGATCTGAAAAATTTACTACTGCCTTCCTGCATTTAATTTTGAGTTATTTAATATTGGTCAGTTTTTGTGTAGGTTCCTGAACTGCTGGAAGAAAGTAACCTTTCTTTAAAATTCAGTTTTCCAGAGATCTATCTACCTGTCTTTCTAATATTCTTTATCTTTAATTTCTTTCTTATTTGTTTTGTGATTTGATTTATCTAAACTGAGAGTGCAAGATTGGATCTCCTCTATTATATTTTTGCTGTCTTTTCTTCTCACAACCTCTTAACCTTTCCTTTAGGAAGTTAGATTATACCATTGGTGCATATATGTTTTAATACTGATATTGCTTCATTGTGTATAGTACCCTTTAGCAAGATATAGTTTCCTTCCTTATCTCTTTTAATTAGATCAATTTTTGCTTTTGCTTGGTCTGAGATAAGGATGGCTATCCCTGCTTTTTTGACTTCACCTGAAGTATAATAGATTCTTCTCCAGCCTTTTACCTTTACTCTGTTTGTATCTCCCTGTTTTAAATGTGTTTCCTGTAAACAACATATTGTAGGATTCTGACTTTGATCCAGTCTGCTATCTGCCTCCTCTTTATGGGAGAGTTCATCCCATTCACATTTATGGTTAAAATGACTAATTCTGTATTTCCTGCCATCCTAATATCCCCAGATTATGTTTTTCTTTTTCTTGCCCTCCTTACCCCCTTCCCTGGTATTAAACTTATTGGTCCCACTTGCGTCACCCAACTCTCCCTCTTTAGTATCCCTCTCTCCTTCCTTTGAATCCTTTCCTTTTTCTTGTAGTCTTCCCTTACTACTCTTTTTCCTTTTCCCTTTTCCTCTCCCATTTTTTAATGAGGTGAGAGAAGATTCTCTGTAGAACAAATATGTCAATTATTTCCTCTTTGAGCCAACTCTGATGAGAGTAAGATTCACACAATGTTCCTCCCCCTCTCTAAGTTCCCTCAGATATGATAGGTTTCCTTTGCCTCATCGTTGCATGCAGTTTCCCTCTTTTTATCTCCCCCTTTCCCTTTTTCTGACACTATCCCCTTTCCATTTCTACTTCCCTTTTTTATGTCATATCAGTAAAATCAAATTATACATGTGGTTTTTATGTATATCCACAACAGAAATACAGTTCTCAAGAGTTACTTTTACCTTTTTCTTCTTCTCTTGAGTCCTGTTGTTGGAGATCAAATTTTTTGCTTAAGTCTGGTTTTTTCCTTAGAAACAGATGGAATTCCTCTATTTCATTAAATGTCCATCTTCTTCTGTGGAAAAAAAACAATGCTGAGCTTAGCTGAGTAGTTTATTCTTGGCTGCATTCCAAGTTCTTTTGCTTTTTGGAATATCAAATTCCAGGCCCTTCTATCCTTTAATGTTGAGGCAGCCAGATCTTGTGTGACCCTTATTGTGGCACCTCGGTATTTGAACTGTTTTTTCCTTGCTGCTTGTAAAATTTTTTCTTTAGTCTGAAAATTCTGAAGTTTGGCCACAATATTCTTCAGAGTCTTTATTTTAGGGTCTTTTTCAGAAGGGGTTCAATAAATTCTTTCAACACATATTTTACCTTCCAGTTCTATTACTTCTGGGCAGTTCTTTTTGATGATTTCCTGTAAAATAGTATCTAGGCTCTTTTTTTCATCATAATTTTCGGGTAGTCCGATGATCCTCAGGTTATCTCTCCTAGATCTATTTTCCAGGTCTGTTGTTTTTCCAAGTAAATATTTGACATTTTTTCCCCAATCTTTCATTTTTTTGGTTTTGCTTGACTGATTCTTCCTGTCTCAATGAATCAGTCTTTTCTATTTGTTCAGTTCTGAGTTTTAGTGAGTTATTTTCTTCATTAGCTTTTTTTACTTCTTTTGTATATGTCCAATTGAGTTTTTAAATGAGTTGTTTTGCTTTATGGAATTTTTTTCCATTTCACTAATTTTTTTTAGTGAGTTATTTTCTTTTTCTAATTCACAAATTCTGTTTCCCTGCACTTCTTGGGAGGTTTTCCCTTTTCTAATTCACATTTCAGGAAGTTGTTTTCTTTTTCCACTTTATCAAATTTTTCTTTTAGTGAGTTATATGTCTTTTCTGTACTCTTTTACATAGTTTTTCTTTCCCCATTTTTCTTTTAGTTCTCTTTTAAAGTTTTTAATAGTCTCTTCTAGGAAAACCTTTTGTATTGGGGATCAACAATTGTCTGGAGACTGTCTGCTATTAGTCTCTTCAGGGTTGAAAAGCTGTTCTCTTTCTGTATAGAAACTATTAATTGTCCTTTTGATTTTTTTACTCATTTTGTTAAAGCCTGTAGGGTCTGCCTTCAGGGCCAGGAGGTTACCAGCTTCCTCTGCAGAGCAGTGATAGGTGTATGGACAGGTAGCTGTCCTGCCAGCCCACTACAAAAAGCAGCAAGGCACTGGAGTGCTCTGGGAAAGAGTTCCCCACCCAGAAGTAACTCAGGCCTGCAGGGCAGAGCTGGGAAAGTGCCCTACAAAGACACCCCTCCAGCCCCCCAGATAATGACTGCCCTGAGGCTAGACGCTGAGCAGTGAGAGTTTCATTACTCCAAGCCAAATCCCGCCCTGGAGCTGTGGGTGTTAGCAGCTGAGCACTGAATGTACTTGTAGGGACTGGAAGTGTCTCTGCCCTGGGAAGCACAGTCCTGCTGGGGAAGTTCTATTGCCCCAGGCCAAGCCCCCCACTGTGCTGATTAGAGGCTGCCCAGGCTGTGCCCCTCTGCGATTTGGATTTATAACTCTTTCCCCCCCTCCTCCCCCCCAGCCAGATCTTGTTAGGTTCTGGCGTTTTTTAGAATACTCTCTGTTTTAGGCTTTAATTTCTCTGCCAGTTTACTGCTTTGTAATCAAGGCAGAGCAGTTAGCCTATAGCAGAGTCATCTCTACAACCTCTCTAGCCACAGAGATCACCCCCACCCCTGGTCTCCTCAGGAGGCTAGTCTTTCACTGCCTGTGTTAGGTTTGTTCCTGGCCCCTCAGGACAAACCTTTCCTGGCGATCTTCCAGATTGACTTTGGCTGGTAAATTGTAGTGCTTCTGATCTTCATGAATTTAAGAAATGAAGAGCTATTTTTGAGGCTGAATTAAATAGTTGGCTATGAGGGGAATGAGAGGAGCTTAGAAAGTCACGTGTGCCTTCTCCACCATCTTGGCTCCTATTGTAACTTTCTTAAGAAAATAGTGATCTACATGTATTGTACCACTTTAACCAGTTTGAATGCACCAGGGTTTGAGAAAATGGGATAGCATTGTCTGTCTTTTTTGTTTGCTTGCTTTTCAGTTTTGATTTATTAGAAAAACAACTTTAAAAATTTATTCATGATGATTTTCAGTTTCATTTTCTGAGATATTCAGTGACAGCTTAGAGAATGTCTTCTTACAATAATGTTTGGATAATTTCCTTTTAGTAATCATTATTGCATGCCCTCTGCCATTTTCCCCTCTGGTTTACTCAGCTTTGAGAGACAAGCCTTCTTGTTATCTGCTCTGCATTTCAACACATAGGTTCTAATGTCATCTAAAAAGTGGGGTAGTTAATTGTACAAATATTCCTTCAGATTATCTGTAAAGACACTTTGGGAGAATAGTTTCAGGATAAATACCAAGGACGTTTCTATTTATAGGCATTTTCATCCACTAAAATGATGACCTATCTCTCCAAGGAACAGTTGAAAGAAAAAAGGGATATTTAGCCTAGTAAAGAGGAGACTTTGGAGGAAATGTGATTGTTATCTTCAAACATCTGAAGAGATATTAGGAGAAGAAGGTAAGATCTAGTCTCTATAGTTTCAAAAGGAAAAAAAGAAATTCAATAGGTTGTAGTTATAGGGAGTTAGGTTTGTCTCAGCTTAAGAATTTAGCTGGTAGAGTTGTCCAATAATGGGAGGGAGTGACTTGTAATGTAATGAGTTCTTTAACCCTAGAATTGAACATGAAGATGATGAATGACTTAATGGGGAGGTTTTCAAAACTTCTAAGCCTCTTATAATTCTATATATCTATTGCATTTGATTTTATATCTCTTCTTTGTCTTATACGTCTAAGACACCATTTCTGAAATTGCTCTATGGAATGACACTATGAAGTAAAAGTTATAATTCGTAAAGGGATCTTCAGATGTAGAAAGCCCTTTTATCATTGGAGATTAGCATCTGTGTTGTACTTACCTTAGAGCTGCAATTCTCAATTTTTTTAATATCAAAACTCCTTTCCACTTCTAACAATTATTGAGTTTTTGTTAATGTGTACACCTATCTATATTTCCCCTATTAGATATTAAAGTATCTTAGTATTATGATGAAAATAGTTTTCACTTCAGAGACTCTATGAAAGAGTTGGGGCTCTCCCGAGTCTCTAAACCATCTGTTGAGAATCTCTGTCTTATAGAACTGTTTATGACTCTGAGAAATTAGGTGATTTGCTTAAGGTCTCGCAGCCAGTCAGAAGCAGGGCTTGAATTCAGGTCTTTTTGCATTTTTTTGGACATTATATCAACAGCATCATATTGGTAGAAACATATACCTTGAAAAATTATCTGCATTATGGTCTGCATCGGTGATATTCAATTAATATAGATTGCCCCCTCAAAAAAAGCATCAGATAATAGAAATGATGGTGTCTCATTTATCTAGCATCAATCATGGATTATATACACCATGCATGCCTCAAAATCAGTTGGTGGTTGATCTGTCTTGGAAATGGACATATACCATAATCAGGGACTTTTCATAATATTAATTTAGTATTACTATGAATTTATTTTTATACTAATGCTCATCATGGACAATTAAGTAAAATTTGGAAGTTTGAAGACACAAGAAAGAAAAATTGTTAGTAATTCAGACTGAAAATGAAATAAATCCACATAAACTTGGTTTTGAATACCAAGTCCCAATTTGGTTTTGCTTTTTGTGATTCTCATGCACAGTGTGTATTCTGTTACATTTGTAAAAAAGACCCATGTCTCTGGCAAAATTACAAAGACATTTCCAAACAAAATAAAATGATTTAAAAAACAAAACTCTAGAATTTTGCAGGAAAAAAATGGGATAAACTGAAATTATCTCTTCAAATTCTAGCTTGCAAAAATTAAAGGATAAAAAAGAAAAAAATGTAAAATATTTTGAAAAGTGAACTATCATATCTTACATGATTCCTAATTATACAATGTTTTTGATAGGAAGCAATCATTATTTTCACTTTGTGTGCAGTTTGAGATATTGTTACATTTAGAATAAACATGATGGGGGATCATAAGATGAAAAAATAATCTGAAGGCATTATAAACAAATATTTAAAAAGATTTGGCTGCAAGGGTTTTGCTAAAGCTTTGTTTAAAGAAATCTGCTCTTGCCAAATATTAGGGATCTGCTTGTCAAAACCAGTTTCTTACCCATGATGAGCCATTCCCTCTCTTCCCATATGGCTTCATTTTAAGAAAGTAGCTTTTGGCAAGGATCTTTTTTGAAAGTCGAAATAAATTAAATCTACTGGTGCTTCCTTATTCATGATTTCACTGACCACCTCAAAGGTCACTCATAGATTGGTCAAGTATGATTGTCTTTGACAGAAGTCATGTGATATTTTCTACAGTCAGTTAATGATTTATATTTAGTGATACTTACCTTTCATATAGATTTTGCTAGTTAGTCAAAGATGGAAGTGAGGCTTACTGATTGGTGTGTCAACATGTTTTCATTTTGCTTGTGTTGGAATCTTTACAAAGTGTTAAGCCATTGGAGTTGATTTGATCTTTTGAAGAAGATATTTTGGGCCAGAACTTGAAACAAAGTACTAAGTGGAACTGATTGAACAATGCTTGTGTTCACACCTTTAGAGAGCTCATAAGTATCTAAGCACTCAATGGAGTTCACATGTTTGGGAGATTTCAGAGAGCATGCTGGGAGATATCCCACAATCCCACCCTCAGAGAAGTAGCATAAATACAGTTCCAGTGAGCGACTCGAGGGAGTTCTGGGGAACTTCTCCCTCTTTCTTTTGTTTTAGAACACAGGTAGTCATGCCATCCCTGACTCCTCAGGGAGGTCAGATCCCCCAAGGGGAGGTGATCACAACCTCCCTGACTTCTCAGGGAAGGAGGTGAAAGCACTGAAAAGAAGGTGATCACAGTCTCCCTGACTTCTCAGGAAAGGCGGTGAAAGCACTAAAAAGGAGATGATCACACCCTCCCTGACATGCTTGGAGCAAATGAAGCCAGTACTTTATAGATTTTTAGAAAAAAACCCACTTTATTTAATTTTAAGATATTTGTGGCATTAACATTTCACATTTTTTTGTCAATGAATCAACAGTTATTTATGAGTAAAATGTCCATACCCATTGATTGACCCAGAGATTCTATTGCTTTTACTCCAACTGCTTATGTATTCCAATGAGGACAAAGATTAAAAAAAGAAAAGTTCCATATAAACCAAAAGATTTATATAAGGTCTTTTTATAGTAGCAAAGAACTGGAAAGAAAATAAATACCCATTAACTGAGACATGGCTAGACAAGTTTTGATATATGAAGCTAATGTGAATAGAGAAAAATATTTGATTTAAGATGAAAAAAAATCAAGCATTTATTAAGTTCTCTTTAGGTGCTGAAGGTTGAAGGACAAAAATAAAACAGTTCCTACCTTTAAGGAGTTTTTAATTATAATGGGAGGAGTGATTTATGTACATAAATAGATAAAACACATCCAAAATGAATACAAGATACTTTGGAGGAGGAGATACCAGAATCTAAGGGAAGAAGTAGTGATCAGGACTGTTCTCATGTAGCAGATGGTATTTGAGTTAAGCTTGGAATGAAACTAGGAATTCCAAGAAACAAAAGTCCAGGTAGGGGTATTATATTTCAGACACGGAGGACAGGCAGAAGGGAAATAGATAAGTGCTGGAATATTATGTGTGAAGAAGAATAGCAAGAAGTCCAGTCTGGCCAGGCCAAAGCGCATGCAAAGGGGAGTAATGTACAGGGTATCCTCAATGTTAAAAGCTTAAATAGCATAGAATTGTATTATGTTTTTAGGGGTACCCTGTATAATAACTCTGAAAAGGTAAGTTGGCCTCAGATTGGATAGAGCTTTAATTGCTGAACAGAGAAATTTGTCTTTGATCTTAGACTTAACAAAGTACTAACCACAGAAGTTAACTGATTCTTGCATTAGTCTCTAGTTGGTCTTTCTACCTTAAGGTCTCTCCCTTGGGAATCCATCATCCATACTGCTATCAAAGCTATCTTCCTTAAGTGGAAATCTATCCATTTCATTGCTCTACTCAAGAAATTCCAATGGCTCCCCATTGCCACTAAAATAAAATATAATTTCCTGTTTAGTGTTTAGTCCTTTAGACTCCAGCTTACCTCTTCAGCTTCCATTGGATGTTACTCTATTTCCTCCAGTGCGAGATCCAGACAAAATAACATTCTTTTTTGTTTCTCATACATTGCCCTCTACTTTATATCTCTTATTTCTCTTTGCAATAGTCATCTCTGTTACTAGAACACATTTCCCTTTTGAGACAATCTCAAAGAATTCTTCCCTTTCTTCAAGGTCAAGTGAAAACTTTCTTCATGAAACAACTCAAGATTTTAATATTAGGCTCAAAGACTACTCTCTACAAGAAACCTTTCTTAATCATCCCAACTGCAAATTTTCTCTCTTTAACTGCGTCCTAATAATTTTATTTATTCTTTCACATTTATTTCATACAGATTCAATGTGTAATCATGACATTTTTCTTTTTAGAAGAAGTTACTTACAAAAGAGATGATTTCCTTCTTCATATTTTTATGTCCAGTGCCAAACATAATGTCTGTCACAGAATAGCACTTGTGTATTATCTACTTTCTTTGAAATTTGAGCTGGAGGGGTTGATCTAGTAAACCTTATTTGAGACCCACTAGTGTTCTGTGTCTTGTCCAAGAACCAAAGAAGTAGCAGAACTGAGATTTGAACTCATCTCTAGTTGTCTTTGTACAATAGCAAGCAGTGTTCCATAGGTGTTACTGAATCTATGTCCAGCAGACTATACACTGCTGTATCAAATATGCAGAGAGTGCTTCCTGAGCTTGATTATATAATTGGAAAATATTAAAAAGATAAAAAATGAAACAGCATGAAGAATGTTTATATATGATTTTCTAAATCAATATGCTATCTCTAGTGACACAAATAGGGTTCACTACCATTGTTTTTATTTAGATTTGACACCATTGCATGCAAGCATGCTACCTTTATTTTATCATACTACCAAGACTTTTTTATTCCCAGAAATTCTTCCTAATGATAATTATCAGGTTCTCTTGTTTTATTCTCTGTTCTTTTCATTCAGTGCCCCTTTCACTCTTAAAGCATACACTGAGTGAGAGAAATGACAAATTATTTAGCAAGAGGTATGCCTTTGGGACCTTCTCCCACTCTGAGGACATATGCCCTCTGAGAAAGTTCTTAGTTCTTGATCTCTACATTTGTTCTGAAAGTGGAGCTCTGAGAGATTATGAATTTGAAATGTCTAGAGGATGCTTTAGCACCTCAGTGTTCCAGTGGTTAGGTTTCAGAACCACAATAGCAATGATGGCATAAAGATCTAAAAAGAACATTTGAGAATGACCTCTAGGATCTTAAGCCAATGGTACCTGATCAACTTGAAATCATGACATAGGTGGATATTGATGTGGGGTAAACAAAGCAATGTAGGAATTGAGCTAAATTTTGAGTTATTCTTGCCCTTACACTCTATCCCAGACTAAAAGGACAAAGGGGAGAGTACATCCTCCATTTGTTAGGTGGAAATATTTGTAAATTTGTTCTTGCTATACATTTTAGTAAATATTCCATTGTAAACACTTAGAAATAATGCAGGAAAATAGTGATTCTGAAACTATACATGTTTTGTATATAATATCACTATATCTGAGTGAGAGATGTGATAAAAGAATTCAAAAGCTTAGAAGAAGACTCCTCAAAAAACAGTAAACAATTGTACAGATGTGTAAGGAAATTTGTGCTTGATCATGAGATCCTAGTTTCTGAGATGGAAGGACCTCAGAGGCCAGGTTGTCTGGTTTCCTCATTTTAGAGAAAAGGAAGATGAGGCTTACAGAGTCAAATGTGTACAAAGTAATATACCTAATAAGTATCAAAAGCAAAATTTGAATCCAGTTCTTCCTGACTCCAAATCAGTACCCTGGATACTACACCATGTGGCTAATATGAGTTTCAAATTCAGAACTTTAGACTATAAATTCAGTAATAACTTTTAATTCCTGGAAAGGTTCCTGAAAATTCTGGAATCCTTTCTGCATCAGCCACTGGATTGAATCCAAGGTCTCAGGAACACACAAAAATTTATTGAGAATCTAAGCATATACATACTGAAAAGTAGAAAAAAAAGACTTCATAAGTGAAAAAAATAAATGCTATTTATCAGCTATTGTGTAATATTGAGAAACTTTCAAATAAAGCATTCTAAGAGATTTTAGCATTGCCACTGAAAGATACAGAACAAATCACCAAACTTACAGCTAATGTTAGAGAAAAGAAGCCTGTTTAAATTTGGATTAATACAAATAGCTTTTAGGTTCTCTCTGTAGGATAGAATAAGAATAAACCCAGATTTTTCTGTAATGTTCTTGGACTGATGTTTGAAGGAGAATTAAAGCCTGATCTGTTGATCTTTGATTTTAGGGCCTTCTGAGCATAAACTTTTTATTCATTAAATTTTTAATTTGTTTTATTGGACTAGGCCTCTATGCATTTAAAAATATGCACTTATTTGGCAGGGTAGAGAAGGATGAGGGAAAGATGAATGACTGAATTGAATAAAATTCTTAGGTTCATTAGGAAGTTGAGATTTTAGGTAAGTGAACCTTGTTGAGCCATAACTTTAAAGTGGTCTGTAGATGAGTATATTTAATTTTAGCCTCTGATTTTTTCTCTGAAAATCAAAAATTCAGTAGTGGATGGCATGAAAAATTCATAAAAGTTCTGGATCTGGGAGATCCAGAGTTTAAAAAAAGAATCATCACATTTGTGTTTAGTCTTCATTAATTTATAATCACATTTTAAATGTCTTCCTAATATCTGTGTTGAAGATTTGCCTTTTAAAGAATTTTTATCAATCAAATTAGATCCAGACAACATTTATTTACTGTTTATTGGTTTTGGGTACTGGACTAGGTGGTGGAGCTGAAAAAATAAAATTGAAAATATTCTCAATTTTCAAGAAGTATCAACTCAAATGTCCTATCCTCTAATATTCCTCTAGCTATTTGTGCTCTCTTACCTCTGTAATTGCATTTATTTTTATTTACACATCTATATACATACTGCTTTCTACAGTACATTATAAACTTTTTGAGGGCAGGTATTCTCTCTCTCCTTGTCTTTCTCCCCCTTTCTCTCCCTTTCTCCTCCCTCTCTCTTTCTCTCTTTCCCTGTTCCTCTTCCCCTCTCTCTCTCTTTTTCTCTCTGCTTCCCCCTCCCCATCTTCCGTCCCCCTCTATCCCTCCTTCTGTCCCTCCCTGACTACCTCCCCACCTTCTCTTCCCTTGCATCCTGACCATCTACTTCAGTGCTTGGCACTTAGTATAGACTTAACAAAAGCTTATTGATTAGAAATGTCTTACAGAAAAGTTAGTTTTGTAATAAATTCCTTCCAAAGAAGTTTAGAGACAAAATATCTCTCAGAGTTGATTATGGTGGAAATCCTGTTTAACCATTCATTCATCTTAGAAGTTATGTAGAAAATCAGTGGGTGTTACCAGATTTGTTTCTGTTCTGCTGACATTGAACTCTATACAAAATATTAGATCTAATTAGTGTTTCCCAAGCAAATTGAACTAAACCAGAACTTTTTGAAGGCCTAAATATTTTTTTCTTGAACTCTACCTGAACTCGAACCATTATTTTGAATTTTTTTGTTGAACTTCAAGTGGAATGAATCCAAACTTAAAACAAACAAACAAACAAATATATGACTTCCATTGATCTTTGAAACTGGAGCCAAATTGTTATAAATTTGAGCAACTGAAGAGCCTAAAACAGAGAATGAATCATGAGTTCAGCTTTGTGTTCTCAGCTAAAACAGTGGTCGAAACTGACAATTCAGAGTTTTTCTTAGCATTTCAAAGGCAGGAAAAATTCTAAACAGCTGGATGAGAAGCAAATAACTAGTCAAGATTTTGACTCAATTTGGCAGATCCTCTTTCATTTATTCTCCTTTGTGCTCATCTCACAAATTCATGTTTAGAGGGAGACATGTTTTTTTGGAAGCTACCAGCTGCTTGGCTAATAATGTGTACTTCAAGACTGTAAGGACAGCAGTAGGTGCTCACAAATGTTCCCAAACAAGTCCATGCTATATAAAATTTATATATATACTTCAGAGACCTATGATTTCCTTCCTGGAGGTGGTACTTATTCTTCTGACACAGATCATTCACTACTCCTTTGTAAATTAAAAAATCATATTCAGGTCATAGTTTGAAAACTGGAAAGGGCATTAGAGGTAATTTAGTCCTTGTCACTTATTTAACAGATGAGGAAATTTATGTTTAGAGAAGGTTAGTGACTTGAGCCAATTAAGTGATAAAACTTAGAATGGATCTGGATTCAGGAAGACCTGAATTTATTACCAGCCTCAAACATTTTTATTATCTGTGTGATACCAGGTAAGTCATTATTTCAATCTCTTCATCTATAAAATGGGAATGAAATTAAGAACTACCTTGTAGATATTGTTAGGAGGATAAAATTAGATAATATTTGCAAAACACTTTACAAACTATGCAGTATAAATACTAGTTATTATCTTTTTATAATAGCTCTTTATGTTTCAAAATACATGCAAAATCTTGTGTTCCAAAAATTTCTCTCTCCCTCCCTACCTCCTCTAACCCCTAGACAACAAGTAATTCAATATAGGTTGAACTTGAAATTCTTCTAAACAAATTTCCATATTTATCATATTGCACAAAAAATCAGATCAAAAAGAAAAAAAAACAAGCAAGCAATAAACAACAGCAGCAAAAAAAGGTGAAAATATTACGTTGTGATCCACATTCAATTCCCATAATCCTCTCTCTAGATACAGATGGCTCTCTATCAAAAGTCTATTGGAATTAATCATTTCATTGTTGAAAAGAGCTATGTCCATCACAGTTGATCATCACATAATCTTGTTATTGCTGTGTACAATGTTCTCTTGGTTCTACTCACTTCACTTAGCGTTAGTTCATATAAATCTCTCCAGGCCTTTCTGAAATATGATGTTTACTTCTGATGACACACTGAATAAATGGCAGAGCTTCTTGTACTCACTATTAAAAGTTCTTTACATTGAACTAAAATTTCCTCAGATGGTCTTCAAAATTTGCTTTGGCAAAGAAAAACCAAACACATTGCCCTGTTCTCAATCTGATGAAAAGCCTCTCTAGACTTAATCAGGATACTATCAGAATAAAGAAAAATACAGTCAACCAGTTAACCTGAAATTGAAGATTTTTGTCTATTTTTTCCTTGGCAGGATGTTTCAGAGCTTGCACTCCATTAAAGTTATATATATATATATATATATATATATATATATATATATATATATATTAGCTCTAGACAGATATATACAATATGTAGCACTATATATCATTGAAAAGCAGCATGAAGTACATGATAAAGAAAGGCTAGTATAAGTCATGAAGGCCTAGGTCTCTGACATATACTAACTCTGGATATGTCACTTGTCATCCCAATGTCTCCAAGCAACTAAGGTTATGTTACAGAGCATCTGCGAAATATTCATTGATAGAGAGAGTTTCTTCATTAGGGGATCATACATAAATGAAATCAGAGATCTAAGCCCAAGTCTCTGTGTCTGTCTCTCTGTCTCTCTGTCCATCTCTTCTCCACCCTCCACCCACCCCCACAATACACACACATTTATACACATTATATATACACATATTCACAGACACATATTATATATGCATTTTGTAATTTGTGTATAACAACATATATGTGTATGTATGTTTATTTCTGTGCCTTAAATGCCCTTTCGAATCTGGTACCTCAAAGATTAGGACAGTTAATTGATGTAGTGGAAAGAGAAATAGGCTTGGAATCATGAAAACTCTTCTTCATAAATTCAAATCTGGCCTTCAATACTTCTTAGCTGTGTGTCCTGGGGCAAGTCACTCAAATCTATTTGCCTCAGTTTCCTCATCAATAAAATGAGCAAACCACTCTAGTATCTTTGCCAAGAAACTCTAAATGAGACCATGAAAAGTCAGACATGACTGATAACTACTAAACAACAATAATCTTAGAGATTGCTTTGAAACTCTGTAGTACAGAAGCTACTTTTCTCCCTCTTTTCTCCCCTCTTCTACTACCTTCCATCCTATGTCATCCCCCAAAGTGATTTGTTTGGAAGGTGTGTATATAATCACCTCCTTATATCGTAGGTGGAGATAGTGATATAGCCTGTAATGATTTGATTACTTCTCTCTCTGTTACCTCCCAGAGACTTTTTTTGAGATATAAAATAGATAATTAAGGAAAAACCTTGGAGGCATTGTTAGTTCTGGAGCAATCCCATAATGTTCACTTGGTTAGAGAATACTACTCCATCTGGATGTCCAAGGGATAAGGGACTTTGAGATATCAGAATGTATTGATAGTGCTTAGTGGCCAAGCCTTTCTCTGAGATGCAGAGCAGTAACGTTTTTGCTTTTTGAAAACCCTTTTGTAAGGTTAGAGATTGGCAAAACCAGTTAAAAACAAGAGCAACCTTATGCATCATAAGTGCATCATAAAAGCTGACTTCTAACTAATTCTAAATAACTTCTAACTAACTAATTCTAACTAATTGTGTGGGATGGAAGAAGAATAAGACTGGTGCTTGGAGTCCATATCTTCTTCTATTCCACACATTGTATGGAAGTTCAGTAGATACACAGTCTAAGGGAAACTAAAGTTAATTGGATGTCATCATGGTAAAGGATTGTTAGTCAAGACATTGATTGGTCTCCCATCAAATCAATATATATGTAGCCTGACCTAAATTATTGGATAGAATCATAGTTGGAAGGGTCTTCAGAGTTCAATAAGTCAGACTTGTGCCTGAATAAGGATTCCCTCAGTACCACATGGGTCAAATGGCCTGCATATCATCCACAATACATCCAATTGGCCCAAACCAAATTAAAATGTAATTGGGAAATACTTAACAAAATAAATAAAAATACAACAAAACATAGATAATATCACATTTTAAAGCTAGTATGCAGTCTTCAGGGATTCCTATGTATAATTTAGTAGCTCCCTATTCAAACTATCTAACCACAAATGATAATCTAGCCTTTGTAATCTATTAAGTAGGGGAAATCTTTTTCCCAGCTTCTAGAGGAAGACTTCCTTGTATTGCTAAAGTTAATCTGAGACTCATTAGTTTCCATCTTTCCACAAATGATGAACCAGGCAATTTATTTGTGCTTATATATTCCATGAAGCTCATATTTATTTGTTTCCTAAGTTTGGTTCAAAAAGCCCACTTGATTTGGAACCTTAATATTGAACAGAAATCTGACTATATAGGATCCACTTTTTCATTATGTTCTTTGAAGACAAAATCAGCTTTCAAATGAATTGGCTCATCTGGGCATCATTTTCTTAATCTATTGCACAAATAGGCTAAATTAGATGATTCATCTTTAAAGTACCTTTGGTGTCACTATTTTATGTGTTTATGCTCTTATGAAACTGTCATTTCTTGGCCATGCAATATGCTTTGAGTCATTGACTCATTTATCAAAATATCTAATATGTTCAAGTCCCTCAATGTTGTGGAATATAATGAAGAATAAGTCACATTTCCTGAGCCCACTAAAAAAAAGGTCCTGGATGTCATCTTTCAAGAAATTATCAAGAAAAACTTATGATATTTTAGAATTAGGGATAAGTTATAAATTGAAAGCCTACACCCATCACATCCTGAAAGAGATTTTAAGATGAAAACTCTCAGGAATATTATAGCCAAATTCCAGAGTTCTCAGGTCAAGCAGAAAATATAAACATACAGAAAGAAGTAATTTAAGTATGATAGAACCACAGCCAGGATAACACAAGATTTAGCAGCTCCAACATTAAAGAATCAGAAGGCTTGAAATATGATATTCCAGGTGCAATGGAGCTAGGATTATAAGCAAGAGTCTCCTATCCAGCAAAGCTGAGTGTAATCATTCAGGGGAAAAGGTGAATATTCAATGAAATAATTAAATCTCAAGCATTCATGAGGAAAAACCCACAGCTGAATAGAAAATTTGATTTTCAAATTCGGGATTCAGGAGAAGCATAAGGTGATAATCAGGAAAGGAAAATCGTGAGGTATTTAATAAGGCTTATCTGTTTGAATTCCTACATGGGAGGATAATACTTGTAACTCATAAGAACTTTCTCATTAGTATGGTAGAAGGAATATATATAGACAGAGGTCACAAGTGTGAATCAAATATAATGGGATATCTAAAAAAATAAAATTAAGTGGGGGTAGGAATATACCAGGAGAAGAAGAAAGAGAAAGGTGGAATGGGGTGAATTATTACACATAAAAATTGCAAGAAAAAGATTTTATTAGTGGAGGGAAGGGAGTAGTAACAAAGGGGAGTAAATAAACCTTACTGTCACCAGAATTGGCTCAAAGAGGAAACATTGTGTACACTCAATAAGTATACAGAAATGTAATTTATCCTGTAGGAAAGTAGGAATTAAAGGGGGAATACAAGAAAGGGTGAAGGTTACAGAAGAGAGGAATATTGAGAGAGGGTGTGATGTAGAAACAAAACACTTGAGGAGGGATAGGGTGAAAGGAGAGAAAGAAAATAGAATAAAGGGGGGAATACAGTTTGCAATAGTAATTATGAAAAAAATTTTGAAGCGTTTTTCTGATGAAAACCTCATTTTTCAAATATATAAGGAACTGAGTCAAATTTATAAAAAAGAGCTATTCCATAATTGAAGAATGATCAAAAGATATGAACTATGTCTAAAGGGCTACAAAATCATGCATATTTTTGACCTAAAAATCCCACTACTAGGCATGAATCCCAAAAGAGATGAAAAAGGAAAAGTACCTCTATGTACAAAAATATTTATAGCAGCTCTTTTCTTAGGGCAAAGAATTGGAAATTGAGAGAGTGCCTATCAATTAGGGAATAGCAGAATAAATTGTGATATGTTGTTATGATAGATACTATTGTTAAATAAGAAATGATGAGCAGCATGCTCTCAGAAAAACATTGAAAGTCCTTCAAGAGCTAAAGCAAAATGAAATGTACTGTGTACAAGTAATAGCAATGTTGTGGGATGATCACTTAGGAATGATTGCTCTTCTCAGCAGAACAATAATCCATGACTACTTTGAAGGATTTATGATGAAAAATGCTATCCACACCCAGAGAAAGAACTGGTGTCTGAATACAAACCATAGAAAACAAACTGAATACAAACTTAAAAAACAAACAAGCAAACAAACTTTTTTTCTTGAAGTTTTTTTTTTGGGGGGGGAGTGGGTGTGAAGTTTTAGGTGTTCTTTCAAAACATGACATGTCTTATGGAACTGTTTTGTATGACTTTCAATGTGGCTTCTCAATGGGTTGTGTTGGTGGGGAGAAAGGGAGAGAATCTGGAACTCGAAGTTTTAAAAACCAATGGAAAAATGTTTCACATGTAATTGGTGAAAATAAAAATATTAAAGTATACACACACAAATAAGTCTTATATTGAGTTTGCTGTTCCTAAGATTTCTACATGTCTCTGTCCCATTTCTTCTTTCCATTGTCCCTTCACTTTCAGCCCAACAGTCACAGTCAGAATTTCTTTTAATACTTTGACTAAAACATAGACATGCTATATTTATCTTAATATTAGTATAACATGACTTCAGGGCATGCCCACACAATGAGATTTAATTGAGAAAGTTTCAGTGATCTCCAAGCTGCCAAAATTATTGTTCTAAGATGTAACCATGTTACTACTCTACTCAAAAACTCCAATATATATGTAGAGGAACGAAAACATTACTATTTTACTAAAAAGTCTGCAAGTTACATTTCCAATCATTCAAGTTTTACATATGAATAATAGAACACACACTGCGGCTATAGGGATGATAACAAACACACCTTATTTCTTTTCATACCAATGGTAAATCTGATCCCCTTCACATATGAATTTGGCATATAAAATGTGGCATTAAGGAATCATTCCTTGACAAATATTGATGATATGTATGTTATTGCTTTTGCTTATGATATTCTGTACCATAATCAATGTCTCTGTAGTTTATAATTAAGCCATTTTTACTAAATTTCCTCTGGACTCAGTTATAGTCTTAAAAAAAAAACTATACAACTTATCTGTAGATCTAATTATTGCTGTATAGTAATGAAGTAAATTTTTTGATTGCCTACATGAAAACATGCCAGTTCTCTAGCCTAGTTTTCAAGATCCTCCATCTGATTTCATCTTTCTCAGTGTAATACCTCCTATGTCCATATATTTCCAAAGGTTATCTATCTCTCCTGCCTTGCTCTCCCTTTAACTTTCACAATCTTTATCTTCCTTTAAATTGGAACTCAAGATTGAGCTCCTTCATAAAACCTTCCCTGATCACTATTCATCTTCATTATTTTAATATGTTCTCTTTCTCTTTCAATATGGTCTCTCTTGGTTCCAACTATAAAACATTTTGCTGAACATCTTAAAAAATCATAATACTTGAGATGGAAGAACTCACAGAAGTCATCTTAACTGCCCTCATTTTATAAATAAAGAAACCCAAGCCTAGGTAGATTGAGTTGCTCAAAGTGACACATGTAGAAGATATCAGAGGCAGGGTTTGAGGCCAGATTTTGTGACTACAGACTCAATGTCTTTCTCCTACACTCTACTGACTCATATTTTTGCTACTAGGACATAGTACCTTGTTTTAGAATTACTTGTGCTTATGTGATAACCTTTTTAGGAAGTGGAAACTCTTTGAAGAGAGAGACCTTACTTTTAAATTTCATATTAACTTTGTATAAATGTTATATTTACTTCTCAGTATACATGTCATTTCACCCTAGTAAGACATAAATTCCTTTGTCAGAGGCTAATTTATTTTTGTATTTGTATCCTTAATGCTTGACCTAGTATTTGGTAAGCTCTTAATAAATTCTTGTTGAATTGAATTCAATAAAGCACCATTTAAACTTTAAACTGAAAATGGGTCTCTAGTGTTAGATTTGCTTGATAATTGAATTTGGCACAGTAGACTTTATAGATTTCATGCTAAAGCCTATTTTGAATGAATAAATTGATTGTGTTCATTTGAATGGTTTATTATACAAAAATATTGTACAAATACATTTAAACACGAAATAAATTATAGCTAACTATCCCCTAATAATTAGAAATTCTCACCTAGGAAAGATAATGTTTGAAACAAGGTCTGGCTTACCTCTTGACTATTACACATTTGACATATTCATCCATCATTTTTGGTGAGTCACGTTCCAGTTTGTGCCTCTCAGTAATTAGCACATGTTATTTTGCTTTCCGAAGACCCATCAATCTTGACTCACTATACCCTGTTGGAACCAGTTAGATGTTGAAAAATTGCTAATTATTGCTTGGCAGGGTGTCATTAGGCTTTTGCAATTGCTTAATAGGAGCTGAAGAAACATGACTTGGAATTATTTCATTTGGCTTAGGTTTGTTTTTGTTCAGGGCTCAAGATTGCAAAGCTGAAATCTTTTTTTTTTTTTCTTTGCTGAACTGAAAGCATTTCCAAAATGTTCTATTGTGTTACCTGCACTGAATAATAACATAGGTCTACTCAGCAAAAGTGGTCTTACTTTTAGGAAGGTTGAATGATTTCAGATAACATCAGAAGAACATGGTGTTCTAGGGGAAATGGATATTGTGCTGTAGTCAATGCTTGAATAGGCCACAAAGAGAGGTGGAATTCTCTTGTTGCTCCTGTTTGTGAAGGATGCCCAGCCCTAACTTCTGTTTATGACTCAAGATTCACAAATAAAGAGTGGCAAGGGAATATAGAAAAAGCATACTGGGGCTAAAAGATGAGAGACACAAGTTCCTAAGCCAGTCTTGCCTTAAATTAATTGCATAACTTTAAGCAAATTACTTAATTTCTCAGGTCTTAATTGCTTCATATGAAAAATAAGCAGATTGAACAAGGCAGTATAGCATAAGATTAGACATACAGTGCTAGATTTGGAGTCAGAGAAGAAATGGGTGAAAATTGTTTAGGAGAAAATTTCAGGAGAAAATTATGATTTGAGCTATCCCAAAATTAAATGGGTTTATTTAGTTGTTACTGGGGTTTTCTTTATTGGAGCTCTTCAAGGAAGACTGGATGACCACTTTTTTGTTATATCATAATGAAGATATTTTTGTTTTGATATAATTTGGACTAGATGAACCCTGAAGTCCAGTTTAATTCTCAATTTTTTTTTCTATGATGGGATTGAATCATGACTCAGATACTTACAATAGACAAATCATTTCACCCTTCTATCCTTAATTTCCATCATCTATAGCTAAATCATCTAGACTAAATCAATGACAAACACATAGCCTGTAGGTTGGATATCAGCCCATAGCACTTATTATTAATTGATTTGATTTAGTATAATTATTAAATAAATTTAACCAGCTCTATCACTTAACAGGATTCAGAATCATCCAATCATCTATCAACATCTTGTTATAGCAAAAATACTCAGGTAAGCTCTATGGGAAATGAGGGGAGAAAAGACAGGGCTAATTCTTCACTCGAAGTATGCATTATTGTCCAATTAGTCTTAGCTATTTGGTTATATAACAATGTACCTGTTTTATCTCTTTCTTTCTTTGCTTTTCCATGGTGAACCAGAGGAAGGCAGTAGAGAGCAGCCAAAAATGAATATTATAAATGTCACTGACCAAAAGCAGGTTTCCAATTAGAAGCCTCCAGTTAGCCAATCAGTAAAACAATGCTTTTCAATTGATAGGTTTCAAAATACAGAAGCTAAATCCTGCCTGTCAGGCAGGGTTGATATTGCTAGCATCTTCTTGCTCAATTTCAACTGCATTCTTAACTAATTTTCTTTTTTTTTCTTTTAAATTAAAGCTTTTTATTTTCAAAACATATGCATGAATAATTTTTTAGCACTGACCCTTGCAAAACCTTGTTTTCCCAATTTTTCCCTCCTTCCCCCCACCCCTTCTCCTAGATAGGAAGTAATCCAATATGTTATTCATGTTAAAATATATGTTAAATCCAATATATGTAAACATATTTATACAATTATCTTGCTGCACAAGAAAAATCAGATCAAAAAGAAAAAAAATGAAAATGCAAGTGAGCAACAACAAAAAGAGTGAAAACACTCTGTTGTGATCTACACTCAGCTCCCACAGTCCTCTCTCTGGGCTCTCTTTATCACAAGATCATTGGAACTGGTGTCAATCATTTCTTTGTTAAAAAGAGTTAAGTCCATCAGAATTGATCATAGTATAATATTGCTGTTGTCATGTACAATGATATAGTGGTTCTGCTCATTTCACTTAGCATCAGTTTATGTAAGTCTTTTTAGGCCTCTCTAAAATCTTCCTGCTGATCGTTTCTTACAAAAAAATAATATTCCATAACATGCATATACCAACTGATGGGCATACACTCAGTTTCTAGTTTCTAGCAACTTCAAAAAGGGTTGCCACAAACATTTTTGCACATGTGGGTCCCTTTCCCTCCTTTAAGATCTCTTTGGGATACAGGGGTGATAGAAGCACTGCTGGATCAAAGGGTATGGACAATTTGATAACTTTTTGATCATGGTCACAAATTGCTCTCCAGAATGGCTAATCTATTCACAATTCCACCAATAATGTATTTTAATTAATTTTCTTAACTCTTCTCTTTTTGGGTTTAACAACACATTTTTACTTGTTCAGATCAGAGTCTCCTGATGCTTAGAAACAAACTTTTTCCTTATCAAGAAAAACTCATGAAATTTATCAGTCTGTTAATTGTGAAACCAGTAATACTTATTTAATCATTCCATAGGCTCCAAACAGATGCTTGATTTGCCACTTCATAAGTTTTTACATCTCGAATCCAACATAACTAATTATGTATAAATAATCTTTGGGATCACAATTCCCTACAACTTGATTTTATTTTTTTTTATTTTTATTTTAATTTTATTTTTAATAGCCTTTTATTTACAGGATATATGCATGGGTAACTTTACAGCATTAACAATTGCCAAACCTCTTGTTCCAATTTTTCACCTCTTACCCCCCCACCCCCTCCCCTAGATGGCAGGATGACCAGTAGATGTTAAATATATTAAAATATAAATTAGATACACAATAAGTATACATGACCAAAACGTTATTTTGCTGTACAAAAAGAATCAGACTCTGAAATATTGTGCAATTAGCTTGTGAAGGAAATCAAAAATGCAGGTGGGCATAAATATAGGGATTGGGAATTCAATGTAATGGTTTTTAGTCATCTCCCAGAGTTCTTTTTCTGGGCATAGCTGGTTCAGTTCATTACTGCTCCATTGGAAATGATTTGGTTGATCTCGTTGCTGAGGATGGCCTGGTCCATCAGAACTGGTCATCATATAGTATTGTTGTTGAAGTATATAATGATCCTGGTCCTGCTCATTTCACTCAGCATCAGTTCGTGTAAGTCTCTCCAGGCCTTTCTGAAATCATCCTGTTGGTCATTTCTTACAGAACAGTAATATTCCATAATTTTCATATACCACAATTTATTCAGCCATTCTCCAACTGATGGACATCCATTCAGTTTCCAGTTTCTAGCCACTACAAAAAGGGCTGCCACAAACATTCGTGCACATACAGGTCCCTTTCCCTTCTTTATAATCTCTTTGGGATATAATCCCAGTAGTAACACTGCTGGATCAAAGGGTATGCACAGTTTGATAACTTTTTGAGCATAGTTCCAAACTACTCTCCAAAATGGTTGGATTCGTTCACAACTCCACCAACAATGCATCAATGTCCCAGTTTTCCCGCATCCCCTCCAACAATCATCATTATTTTTTCCTGTCATCTTAGCCAATCTGACAGGTGTGTAGTGGTATCTTAGAGTTGTCTTAATTTGCATTTCTCTGATTAATAATGACTTGGAGCATCTTTTCATATGACTAGAAATAGTTTCAATTTCTTCATCTGAGAATTGTCTGTTCATATCCTTTGACCATTTTTCAATTGGAGAATGGCTTGATTTTTTATAAATTAGAGTTAATTCTCTATATATTTTGGAAATGAGGCCTTTATCAGAACCTTTGACTGTAAAAATATTTTCCCAGTTTATTGCTTCCCTTCTAATCTTGTCTGCATTAGTTTTGTTTGTACAAAAACTTTTCAGTTTGGTATAATCGAAATTTTCTATTTTGTGATCAGTAATGATCTCTAGTTCTGCTTTGGTCATAAAGACCTTCCCCTTCCACAGGTCTGAGAGGTAAACTATCCTATGTTCCTCTAATTTATTAATAATTTCATTCTTTATGCCTAGGTCATGAACCCATTTTGACCTTATCTTGGTGTACGGCGTTAAGTATGGATCAATGCCTAGTTTCTGCCATATTAGTTTCCAATTTTCCCAGCAATTTTTATCAAACAGTAAGTTCTTATCCCAAAAGCTGGGATCTTTGGGTTTGTCAAAGACTAGGTTGCTATATTTGTTGACTGTTTTATCCCTTGAACCTAATCTATTCCACTGATCAACTAATCTATTCCTTAGCCAATACCAAATAGTTTTGGTAACTGCTGCTCTATAATATAATTTTAGATCTGGTACAGCTAAGCCACCTTCATTTGATTTTTTTTTCATTAATTCCCTTGAAATTCTTGACCTTTTGTTTTTCCATATGAACTTTGTTGTTATTTTTTCTAGGTCATTAAAATAGTTTTTTGGGAGTCTGATTGGTATAGCGCTAAATAAATAGATTAGTTTAGGTAATATTGTCATCTTTATTATATTTGCTCGCCCTATCCAAGAGCATTTAATATTTTTCCAATTGGTTAGATCAGACTTAATTTGTGTGAAAAGTGGTCTGTAATTTTGCTCATAAAGTTTCTGATTTTCCCTTGGCAGATAGATTCCTAAATATTTTATATTATCAGTAGTTACTTTAAATGGAATTTCTCTTTGTAACTCTGACTGTTGGATTTTGTTAGTGATATATAAGAATGCTGATGACTTATGTGGGTTTATTTTATAACCAGCAACTTTGCTAAAGTTGTGGATTATTTCTAATAACTTTTTAGCAGAATCTCTGGGGTTCTCTAAGTATACCATCATGTCATCGGCAAAGAGTGATAATTTGGCTTCCTCATTGCCTATTCTTATTCCTTTAATCTCTTTCTCAGCTCTTATTGCTATAGCTAGCGTTTCTAATACAATATTAAATAGTAACGGTGATAGTGGGCAACCTTGTTTCACTCCAGATCTTATTGGGAATGGTTGCAGTTTGTCTCCATTACATATGATGCTTACTGATGGTTTTAAATAGATGCTGCTGATTATTTTAAGGAAAAGTCCATTTATTCCTATACTCTCAAGTGTTTTTAATAGGAATGGATGTTGGATTTTATCAAATGCTTTTTCTGCATCTATTGAGATGATCATATGGTTTTTGTTAATTTGGTTATTAACATGGCCAATTATATTGATAGGTTTCCTAATATTGAACCAGCCCTGCATTCCTGGTATAAATCCTACTTGATCATAGTGTATTATCTTGGAGATGATTTTCTGTAGTCTTTTTGCTAATATCTTATTTAAAATTTTAGCATCAATATTCATTAGGGAGATTGGTGTATAATTTTCTTTCTCTGTTTTCAGCTTACCTGGTTTAAGTATCAGTACCATGTCTGTGTCATAGAAGGAACAATTCCCTACAACTTTAATCATTTTTCTATCCTCAACTGGGTCCCTTCATTTTTCTATAAAGTTCTCTTATTAGCCTGTTTTTTTTTACCCTCACATTTTGTCTGAAAATGTTTCTTCACTCTTAAATTTTATCAGTTTTTTCATAAATAAGGTCCATTTTTTTTTTTTTTTGCTTTTGGTCCCAACCAAACTTGTCATAGAAGAAAGGAAAGTATTTTCCATGCTACACAAATTGATATAATTCGTTTTCTTTAAGCAAAAGTACATTTTTTGTGCCTTTCTATATAACCTAACTGCTAACAGAGCAAAGGAGCAGTACCTTCCATTATTATTATTCTTCAGCCTTCAACATCTACCGTCTCTCACAAGTCTATGATTCTCCATCAAGGTAGAAATGTCTCTTGTGTCTATAGGAGATTGGGGGAATGGGGTGGAGTTTTCATTTTACTCAAGGATTAGGAATGTGCATAGGAACAGATAAAATTGTGGATAAGGAAATGAAACAAATTTTCTAGCTATGAAGTAGGTGAGATGCAATTCCTTTAAAATATTTTTTCAAAACCAACAGAAATCATATTATTTTCTTAATTTGTTGCTGGAAAAAGCTTTAAAGGTTTTGACAAAATACAGCATCAATTCCTATTAAAAAACATCGGGGAGCATAGGGATAAATGTAGAATTCCTTAAAAAAAAAGTACTTTCTAGCTATCTAAAACCATCAGCAAGCATTCTTTATAATGGACATAAGCTGGAAGCCTTCCCCCCCCCCCCCAAATAGGGATGAAACAAAGATGCCCATTATCACTACTATTATTCATTATAGTACTAGAAATTTTAGTTATAGTAATAAGAGAAGAAAAAGAAATTAAAAGAATTAGAATAGGCAATGAGGAAACAAAACTATCAATCTTTTCACATGATATGATAGTATACTTTGAGAACTCTGAAGCATCAATTAAACAATTACCAGAAATAATTAATAATTTTAGTAAAGTTGTAGGATAGGAGATAAATACATAAAATCATTAGCATTTGTTTATGTGACGAACAAAATACAGCAGCAAAAGACAGAACAAGAAATTCCATTTAAAAGAATTGTTAAAAATATAAAATATTTAGGAATCTAACTGCCAAGACAAATCCAGGAACTATCTGAACACAATTATAAAACACTTTTCAAATAAATAGAGATCTAAAAAATTGGAAAAATATCAATTGCTCACGAGTAGACTGAACAATACAATAAAAACAACAATCCTGCATAACCTAATTTATTCATTCAGTGCTATACTAATCAAACTACCAAAAAATATCAGATAAAGCAAAAAGAAAGATAACAATAAAATTCATTTGGAAGAATAAAAAGGCCAAGAATATCAAGGGAATTAGTGAAAAAATGCAAAAGAAGGTTGCCTAGCAATACCAGATCTTAAACTATGTTACAAAGCAGTAACCATCAAAACTGTTTGATACTGACTAAGAAATAATGTGGAGGATCATTGGAACAGATTTGGTACATAAGATACAGTAGTCAATGATCATAGTAATCTATGTTTTGGCAAATCCAAAGACCTCAAATTCTGGCATAAGAACTCACTATTTGACAAAAACTGCTGGGAAAATTGAAAAACAATAGGACACAAGGTAGGTATAGTGTACCGGGATAAAATCAAAATGTGTATATGATTTAGACATAAAAGTGACTAATAATCAAATTAGAAGCAAGGAAGAGTCTACCTGTCTGATCTATGGGGAGGAAAAAAAATTCCATTACTAGATCAAATAATAGATAGTTTTGATTATATTAAATTAAAAAAGCTATTATACAAACAAAACCAATGCAATCACAATTAGAAGGAAAGCAGAAAGCTGGAAAACAATCTTTACAACAAGTGTCTCTGATAAAGACCTCATTTGTGGAATATATAGAGAAATGAGTCAGATTTATAAGATTGTAAGCCATTCACCAATTGATAAATGGTCAAAGATTATGAACAGGCAATTATCAAAAGGAAGAAATCAAAACTATCTCCAAGCATATGAAGAGGTGCTCTAAATTACTTTTGATTAGGGAAGTGCAAAATAAAAAAATCTTTGACATACCATTTCACTCTTATCAGATGGGCTGGTATGACAAAAAATTAAAGTAATAAATATTGGAGTGGATTTGGGAAAATTGGAATACTTATGCATTATTGGTGGATCTGTGAACTGAATCAACTATTCTGGGGAGCAAGTTGGAACTATGCCCAAAGAACAACCAAATTGTGCATATTTTTTGATCTACCAGTATCACTAATAGGTCTGTATCCTAAAGAAATCATTAAAAAAGGAAAAAGGATCTACATGTGCAAAAGTATTTATAGAAGTCTTTTTTTGTGATAGCAAAAGATTAGAAATTGAGGGAATATCCATCATTTGGGGAAAGGCTGAACAAGTTGTGATATAAAAATGTAATGGAGTACCATTGTGCAAAAAGAAATGATGAATAGGTACATTTCAGAAAAACCTGGAAAGACTTATATAGACTGATGCAGAGTGAAATGAGCAGAATCAGGAAAACACTTTTTGTACATAGCATCAACAGCATTGCGTGATGAACAATTTGGAATGTCTCAGCTTTTCTCAACTACACAATGATCCAAGATAAAGAATTGATGGATTCTGAATTTAGATTTGAATCTATTTTTTCCCACTTGGATTTATTCTTTTTTGTTTTTTTCTTTTGATCTATTTCTTCTTTCACAACTGTGATTAGTATGGAAATAGGTTTTACATGATGGTACATATATAAATGATATCTTTAGAAAAGAAGAGGGAGAAAAATTTGGAAAATGAATGTGCAAAATTTTATTAATATGTAACTGTTATTGATTTCCTATTTAAAAAGAAGGGAAGATGAAAGGAAAAGGAAAAGAAAGAATCTAGAATTCACATGACCCAATAAAGAAGAGTAGGATTGTATATGTACACAAGATTATATTGCCCCCTGTGGTCAAACTGAGAAAATGTTTTTTTGGTACATGACTAAAGGAGAGCACTATAATGGACAGAGGAATAAATATGAAATTAGAACATCTGAGTTTGAATTCTAGTTCTATAACTATGTTTAGCACCTCTGTAACTCTGGGGTAAGTCTTTTTATCTCCCTAACTGTAAGTTTTCTCATTTGTAAAATGAGGGGATTTCATTAGATGATCTTTAAGGTTCCTCCCATAATACCTCATCATGCTCCTAGGTATCTTTCTAAGACTATATGTTACAGATTTCTTACCTTTGACCCTTTCCTCTCATAAACTCATGAAGTTAATTGTTTTAACTTACCTAGAATTTTCCCTTAACTATCCCAAAAAGATAAATCATTTTCAAAATAACTAACTTTCAGAGATGATCTGTAAACTGAATATTATTAAGAACTGACAAATGGAAACACATATAGAATTTTACACACACATACATATTTGTCTGTAATGGTGGCTTTCCCTAGATTAGGGTGGCAGGAAGGAGGGAGAAGGAAGAAAAATGCACCAATAATTCCATATCTGAATAAATTCCAGATCTGGATACTAGTCCCACCCTGTAAAAAAAAGTGAGTATTTTACTTTTTATATATTAACTAGTGATTGCTTAAAGAGCAAAGCAAACAGCATTATTTCAGTTTTGGATGCAAGTCTTAAAAGATTAAAAATCTTTTAATAAATATTTGCTATTTCCCAGAAAACTGGAGGAGGTGTTGCTGATATATACAGTAGAAAGAGCTGTGGGAGATCTGGGTTAGGAGACCTGCTCTAATTCGGCCTTTGAAATTAGCTAGAAAAGTTGTTTTAGGAAACTTGATTCATATGTCTAGGCCTGTTTCCTTACCTATAGAAGAAAGGACTTGGTGATCTTTGAAGTTTCTTTTGGCCCTAAAATTATGTTGCTTAGTACTATGCCTTGTACAATTTATGTGCTTAATAAATCTTTGTTAATTGAATTGATTATGTAAATTTTCATTTTAGTTTCTTTGTAATTATGGAATTGTATCTCTCTCTCTCTCTCTATATATATATGTATATAGACACACACACACACACACACATATATATATGTATATATGAATGTAGGACTAAGGGTTTGCTGATAAATGTTTAGCATTAGGTTCCCCAAATATATATACATGATGCACTTTTAAATGTAATCTTCATTAATAATATCTCTATTACTTATATCTCAGCAATCAACAAAATAATAAATCAAATCTTGATTTGTGTCATCTGCTGATATTTGAGGTGTAAATGCTCAAACTAACCATCTCTTTACAACAGCCTATTCAAGTTGGCTCTAATATACCCTTAGCAAATAGGATCTTCCAAGTAATTTGGTTCAATGTCCTTATTTAACTGATGAAGAAAATGAAAACCAGAGAGGAAAGTGCCTGGCCTTTGGCCCATGCAATTATTTCCTGGAAGAACTAGGTTTGATGTATAGCTCTCATGATATCTAGTCCCTTGCCCTTACCACTAAAACACACTACATATTGCTTCCTTTGCTTCTAAGTCTTTCTGAGAAATAATTAACTTTTTTAAAACCTCTTCAATTTTTCCCATGTAAACATTTTAAAAGAGAGAATAGAAGGAGATGATTTTTAGGAGGACAATATGATTGGCAGCTATTTTGAGATTGTGGAGGTAAGGCAGAATAAATGGTTGGATCATTGGTTTATTGGAAGTCACTTATTTTATTTTTATTTATGGAATCAAACAAGCATTTTTATAACAGTATAAAAAGATGATTGACACGAAACTGCAAGTCTATTATGTATAATTTTGCTGTTCCTTTAGAATACGTAATAAAAGTTATCATATAAATTTTGCCTTTTCTTCTTCTTCCTCCTTCCCCTAAAGATGGGTACCGTTATACACAAATATGTATGTATGTGTATAAAATTCTATATATGCTTCCATTTGTCAGCTCTTAACATATTCAATTTACAAATCATCCCTGAAAGTTAGTTCTTTTGAATGTGATTTATCCTTTTTTGTAAGTTAAGGGAGAATCCTAGATGAGTTGAAACCATTAACTTCATGAGTTTATGAGAGGGAAGGATCTCAAGTTCACATGCCTCCTAGATAAAATTCAATTTTTTTCAGGTTTTATGAAAAGATCTGAGAGGCAGCACAGTACAGGGAAAAAAATAAATGAATTTAGAGTCAGAGGACAGTCAAATCAACAAAATTCATTAAACATTTACCAAGCATTACACAATGGGAATAAAAAAGAAGTTAAAAAAAAACACAGTCCCTATTCTCCAGGGTTCAAATCCCAGCCCTGTCACATTTCCTGTATAACTTTAGGTAAAACATTGTTGATCTGATTTTCTCATCTGTAAAATGCGGAGAGTAGGGATTAATTAGTTGCTAGCATCTCTTCTGCCTTTCTCTAGTCCTATGAGCTTGATTGTTTAAACTGATTGTGCACTATAAGCCAACAGTAAGTCATAGCTGTAAAAATAAACCTGTAATATCCTTAAAGTCTTCTTTAACTTCTTTTCATGGCTTGAACGTGATCCTTAATAATATAGTGTAGCACAATATCTGGAAGGGCTTTATGTATGATCCTAGGGATGGACAGTGTCTCTTTCCTAGTTACACAGAAAGGTCAACATGAGAGAGACTGGCAAACAGGGAAGTGTGCTGTGTGTGTGTGTTTGTGTGTATGTGTGTGTATAGTGACATGATGATTGTGTGCTAAAACTTGGAGAGATCAATATTTGTTGGTGGGAGAAGTACTCATGCTATTGAAGTCAGCTTCTCAATATTACAATGTTTGCTTTTGTATTTTAATTGGACTTACATAATTATTAGAATCAGCAACATAGCATAGGGATTTATAATCATAGGTATGTGAATTACCTTTTACATATACTAATTTGTATTTCAATACAATGAGTTTCCTTTGTAATGCTACATAATTTATTTTACACATTTAAAACCATTATTTTGAGAAGGTATGCACAAGCTTCACTTGAGTGCCAAAGGGATTCATGTCATAAAGGAGAAGAACCATCACTAGTTAATTTCCCTTGCTTTATGATCAAGGGAACAGTCTCAAAGTAGTGAATATTTGTACAATATGGTTTTCCTATGTACACATATTTTATTTTACACTTACTTATTTGCATGCTGCTTATTTCTGATTGCTACATTTGATCATGTCTGTCTTGGAATTTTATCCAGGATGATTAGATATCTTCACACCAAATAGCTGTACCATCTAGCATGGTATCAAAACTTTGTAATTACTTCTCCCACTCTGCCATTCAACCCAGTTCTGTAATTACTTGTAAAAACCTGGAGTTCTCAACAAATTTCTGATAAAACAAAACTCTCATATCCCTACAGATCTGCTGATAATCTCTTGGGTCTAGCCAGTTGATTTTGGACATCAGTAAATTTCATAGTTCAAAACATCACATGTTGCTTCCTTTCCATGCACTCCTTATTCCATTCTCATTCACTAGTTGACAACTATTTGTCTTTAAAATGGTATCTTGAAGGCACTTTCATTCACAGGAGCCACAGTGAGCAAATGTCACGGGTTTGGGAAGCTGGTTTGTTGCTTCTGGTGATCGGTGTCAGGACCAATAAACCAGAGGCCCCCCATCTCTCTGAGAATAGCAATAGGGTTCTCAGGGTGACCTGGATATTGAAGCGACAAAGCTATAATAAAGCAGTTTTGCTTTTCTCATGAATGCCAGCCCTTTAGGACTAGCTTGCTGCCTGCTTGGTGCAGCCCGTCATTGTTTCAGTCTCAGTGAAAACAGGCTGGATGGAATTAGGAATGCATGGGTCACTGCCAAAGAAAACATTTTTTCTGGCTGAAAAACCTGCCACCACTCAGCACCTGTCTGGGCATGAATTGAACATTGTAGCAGTTGATCTGCTGCAGTCTGACCAATCGATGTGTGAAATGTTTTGTTTTGTGTTCTCAATGCTTGAGCACCCTCTTGGGAAGGAGCCTGTGGAGTGCTTGGGCTTAACCCCTTTATGGACAAAGTGACTGGAGAATCAGTGTGTGTGTGTGTGTGTGTGTGTGTGTGTGTGTATGTGTTTGTATGTGTGTGTCCATCCAACTAAGGATGCTATTGCCAATTGTTCTTTACAAAACTAGGTGGAAGGAAAAAACAAATCATTAGACAGAATGTGATTTCTAAATTTCTTGAAGCTAGTGTAATGACTCCCTTAATAATTTTATTATTATGAGAATTACTATGGAATTTATACAACATTATTGTATAATAAATTATATAATAAAAAAATAAGTGAAATAATAATATAAGAAATAAAAAAATATAAGAATATTCTTGTGTAAAAATATAAGAATAAAGGAAAACATAAGAATGCCTCTGATTCAAATTTCCCAAAGGGTTCAAATGGAAGCAAAGTGATAATGTCACATTTTAAAAACTCTCTTTCTAATTTCTTTACCCCCTCACCCCCTTAGAAAACAGTGCTGAACTGTATGCAAATGGAATAGTTTAAAAGCAGCTGGGCCATGATGAATTTGAAAGCCTTACTACCCACAAAGTGTGTGCTTTCACCTGTTTAACTGCACAGAAAGTCTCTTGATAAAGCTAATTTGTTCTGCAGATGTCGACCAGTCTGTTCCAAGAGTAGCACTGTGAGAGAAAGTGATGTCAGGAACCAATATTGATAGTGTGTAGGGTTGGATAAATTTGGGTCTATAATGTGAATCTGGCATTTGAGAGTCTTAACCAATTTGAGGATGGCTAGGCTGCAGCTAGAAGAATCCTACCCTCTGGTTATTTCAATTTTTATATATCTTATTTTTATGGGGTCTTTTTAGCACAAGATTACCGAGTAAAATAAGACTTTTGGATACCAAACCAAATAGAAAATATGTGGAACTTTAACTGAGTTTTAAAAATCTATGGATTCTTTTCCTCCTTTTTCTCCATTTTATGTGCCTCTGATCATTTGGGTAGTGGACAATAGCTTGAACAGAAATGTCAAAATGCCATATTGTGGGAAGCTCTCCCCTCCCCAACCTCCCTCCCCCATACAGTATTTCAAGGATTTGTGCTTTCATTGTTGTGTTTATCCTTCCAAGGATTCTGATTGTAATCCCTCTGTGCCTGTAAAGTAATTTCCTCAGTGGCTCTAGGGATTGGGGAAGAAGTTCATTGCTTGGTGATTTAATTCCCTGTGTAACGAGCCTCTTGGAATCTACCTAAATTCCTCACTCTGTTGATGGACTTATATACTATCATGACCCATATTTGAAGATTCTTCACTTTCATAGGACATATCAGAGGTTCTGCTGCCTTTGAAAATGCAGGGTCACCTTTGAGCCACAATGAGACATTATGAATACTTTTTAAGGGTAGCTCCTATGACATTAACAGAGAAATGTTTTAATTAGATTGCAAATGACCATCTTTACTAAATAGAAAAAGTTTAAAGTACCATATATCTCCTTCTCTGCCTCTTGAATTTCTAATGGTGGGATTATGTTCACTTCTTCCTTTCTTATTTAGAGTATCTGAATAGAGATGAATGACCCATATTTTTTCCACCATTTTTCAGCAGTTAGGCTCTGGATGAATCATGTTCATCTCTGAGGAAGGTAAGGAAATGGACATTGGGTACTCACTGATTTTTCTGTCTGGCTGCATATGTGTTGGCAAGTGACCTAGTCTAGAATTTTAAACCCAGAGAGGTCATATTTATTAACAGACAAGAAAAGGCATCATCTCTAATTCTGGACCCCTCCTAGTAAAATTAAGGAATGGTTGAAACGAGCTATTGCCTTCAGCTGTTTCTTCCGTTTGCAGCTGTTGCTATTGTCTAGTCTCACATTCAGTTCCCAAAGAGAATAAGGGTTTGATGCATCAGTAATCATCAGTGATGGGTAGTGGGGTGGGAGAATGTTCTTGGATGAATATCTACAGTTGGGATGTCCTGAACTTTTTAAATATACTATGTTTGGGAGAGCCATGGGGGGAGGGGAGAAAAAAATCCCAACCACACTGGAAAACTCACAGGAAATTTGATTGTACTTCTAGAGTACATCTTGTTCCCATTTTTCTGTCATCTTTGTAGAACTTTGGAGCCCTATTCAAGATCTAGTAAGAACATTGAAAATAAATGGACATTAACAAAGGAATTGCAAAAGTTTATGAGGAATTTGAAGGAAGGGCTTCTGATTTTACTCAATTTGCTTGTACTAAATGTGCCATAAGAAGATGCTTTCTCTCTCTCTCTCTCTCTCTCTCTCTCTCTCTCTCTCTGCCTCTCTCTTTCTCTGTCTCACTCTGTGTCTCTGTCTCTCTGTTTCTCTCTGTGTTTCTCTGTCTCTGTCTGTCTCTCTCTGTCTCTTTCTATCTTTTTCAGAGATCATAGTGAGTCAAACCAAATATGTCAGTCTGACAAGCTGCAAGTGTTTAGAGATTGTTCCAGATGGGCAGGCAATTTGAGCTTGGTTCATGAAATCATTCATTTTGCAAGGGAAGAAAGTCACAAACAGATGTAAGCCATGTGTTTCCTAAAGCGATGGCTTAAGAATGAAGGCTGAAATTTTTCTTTAAATAGTATTAGCCTGAAGTATTTTTTTTTCGGGAAAAGGACCCCAGAAGGCAGAAAGGATTCTCATAGTTATAATAAAGGGTTGTTGAAGAGAATTGATTTGGAGTGAATATTGGATATAACATTTGTTGCAACTTCAGCCACGTAGATCACCATTTTGCTCTACCAGTGAGCTAAACTTTATTGGTGAAACTCATGGAATTACCAAATATCAGAGCTTTATATGGCTATCTAAATCCAGTTAAATCCTCTCCTTTTATAGATGAGGAAACTGGGGTCCAAAGAAAGCTAAAAACTTGCCCTAAACAGCCAATCTAGCAAGTAGTAGAGCAGATTTTAATTCTGATTTTCTGAGTAAGGAGTAAAGTGCTCAGCCTATCAAGCCAAACTGAAGTAGAGTTTTATTTTTAAATAAACATTCACATTTAAATGTGAATCATATGTTCTGCTTACATTTAAATTGCCTTCTTCATTTTATAGTCATACACTCAAATTTATCTTTCATGTAAAAGAAGTAATAAAATATGACTTTGTCCATTGCCAATTTACAGAAATAAGTGGCAAAGAGTTTTGGTAAGATTGTTAAACTAGCAAATCTATTAAAAAGAAAAAATGATGAAAATTGATTTTAAAAAATAGTGAAGGTGTTTCCATGAAAGTCTGTTGTGTGGCATTGGCTATGAATTATGCAGTTTTTTTTGGTCTATGTAACACTGAATTTTGAAGATTTAATAAATAAAACGGCATATGGACAGATATTGAGGACACAGAAATACATTGCCTGGGTGAACATCAGGCTATGTTGCATGAACTTAACTTGGGAGGTCTGAAAAGGTTATTTTTATTCTCTAGCCACAGAGTCTGTTTCTTGAGATGGCTATGTGGTCTGTGTTGAACTCTGTAGAAATGGGTCAAGAATCGTGTACATTCAAAGAACCAGGTCAAACTCGGTAGGAGTCAGTAGACTGTAGCAAAGCCAATATTGGCTTTTATTAAGTTATTTTTGGCTCCAGTTTGGTTTTCAGAATGTATTTTAAACCTTCAAAAGCAATGTAGCTTTCCAGCTGTTCTTATAAATTAGTCTGTTATTAACCTAGCTGGCTACTAAGATGGGAAAAATTACCTTATTTATACTAAGGTGTGTCATGTTTCAAGGCATTTGGCAACATTTGGGATCATGTTACTTTAAAAATATGAAAATTATAGTAATCACTTTATCACACTTGAGAGATCTTTTATAAATGAATTACTACTAGCATAAGTGACAGTTACAATTTGGTAACCAGGCAATAGGAGCTTCCTGATAAATTCATAAGATAGTTTTATAGCAATTCTCTGAGTTAATACAATGCTTCATGTCTTTTGGACTCAACCAGTCTTGTATTAAGCAAGTAATGACACAAGTAATTACTGAAGTCACATTTGTTGTAAGGTTGTTTTCACTTCAAGTCCCAAAGCTTATCCACTGTGCCATCAAACTGCTTATATATAGATATACATACATATATACATGATATATATATATATATATATATATACATATACATATACATAATATATACCATGTATAATGAGAAAAGGAGATAAATGAGTCTTTTTTGAAAACTATGTGGCACAGTAGTAGAAGTCAAGGCTTGAATTTAAGAAGACCTGAGTTCAAACCCAGCCTTAGACACTTTATAATTGTATGGCCCAGGGCAAATCTCCTCATCTCTTTCAGTCTCAGCTTCCTTATATGTAAAATGGGATAATAATAACACCTATCTTCTAGAGATATTGTGAAGATAAAATGAGATATTGGAAAAGAATTTGCAGTGAAGACTGTGGGAAGATGGCAGAGTAGGTCAGAAAATTCCAGGCACTCCATATTTCTAATACAACCATCCCCACCCCCCAATAACAACCATGCTGTGAATCATGATAAATGTAGATCTAGGAAAAGCAAATAAGACTTGGGGTTGAACAAGTGTCCTCTTGGGACAATCCTAGAGGGCTGAAAGACCATCGGGTGCAAATTTAACCCATGTGAAGTGTTAACACCTCTAGGTTAGCTCCACTGAAACAGTAGGTGGGAGCCCTGGGGCTAGCTGGGTTTTGAAGGAATCCAACCTGAACCATAGGAAATTTCACTTCCAGGATAGCCTGAGTGGGAGAAGATTGAAAGAACCTGAGCAAATAAGGAATGTCAGGCTAAACTGTGTTGCAGAGTTGTGATTCTCGCATACCTGGCGAGTGCAGAAGCACTATAAAAGCAATAGTACTGGCTCTGGCACTTTGAATTCTTGGTTTGGGGTAACAGGCCAGAGAGGAGAACTGAAGTGAAGCCAGAGATGTCATCTTCCCTCAATTCAGGATTAGAGGGGATTACACTAATAAATTCTCATTTTTTAAAAAAAAGGGCAAGCAAATGAGAAAGAATCCAATCATAGAAACTTATTATGGAAATTGGGAAGACTCATTGGGAAGGCTCATCTTCAAAGGAGGCCAGTGAAGTAAAACAACAACAACAACAATAAGAACAACAAAACAGAAAACCTCTCCTGCCCCAAATAGTAATATTTAATTGCTATCTACCCAGAAAGAATTTATAGAACTCAAGAAGACTTTAAAAAATGAAAGATTGAGTCAATAAAGAAGGAATTATTGAAGAAAAAACATGAAAAGAAAGTTTACCAACTAGAAAAGGATATCCACAGTCTTGAAAAAGAAAATGATTCTTTGCTAATTAGTCTTGGGCAAGGGGAAACCAGTGAAGCTATAAGAGATCAAGAAATACCAAACCAAAATATAAAGAATGAAAAAAAATCCTATAAGGAAAATAACATATCTGGAGAATATATAAAGAAGAGAAAACATGAGAATGATCAGACTACTTGAAAATTATGGCCAAAAATTGAACCTTGACAAAATAATACAAGAAATAATTAAAGAAAATTATCCTGAAATGATAGAACATGAGGGGAAAGTAGAAATAGGAAAAACCCCACCAATTATATATATGATACAATACAAGATTTGTATATGTATGTGTATATAAAATCTGTGTATGTGTATGTATGTTTGTGTGTGTCTGTGTGTATATGTATGCATAAATATATTTCTGCTTAACTGCAGCCTTCTTGGGGAAATTTGGAGGAGAAAAGGGAAAGGTAATAAAATAAAAAGTGCACAGCAGAAAACAAAAGGAAACCTACAAGGAAAAAAAGAAAAGATGAACAGATGTGAATACATCTTCTAAATATGCTTTCTTGAAATGAAATTTGTTGTTATGTATTTTGAATCCTCCCTGATGTTCTGCTGGGCATCTGACAATGCTTGTTTTTTTTTTCTTTTTTGAGTTTCTTTCTCTATTTTTTTCTCATTTTGTAATTTTAAATAAATTGAAAAATATATTAAAAAAAAGAAAAGAGATTTGCAGATTTTAAAGAACTAAATACATGTTATTTATTTGTAGCAGGAGTGAGGGACAAGAGATATATAGGTCCACATATATTATCAAAAGACCTATAGGAAAATTCACATGATGATGGTAAGATCTGGATAAGAATTACACAGGATAAGGTGTGGATCAATTCCAATTTGGACTTTTGAGGGAAGTACCGATATGGATGAGATTGTTGATCTGCTAAAGAATTTATTTATTTATAGTTGAAAAGGAATCTGTATATATTTTCATTTGATTCTTTTAATCTCATAAAGTAGATAGAACAAATATTATTTTTCTCCATTTTAAACATGAAAGCATTGAGGCCCAGATTTTTTATTCAGTTTGGATAAAAGTTACACAATCAATTAGTATCAATCAGGTCTTGAAGCTCTAGAATTCCTAGTCCAGTGCCCTTTTAATATTCTATACTAGGTCTTTTTATCCTACTATTACCTACAAGAGATAACTAAAATTTTCTTTTTTTAAAAAAATGATTCTTCTGGTAGTCAAGTATAAAGTCAGGGTCTGCATGAGTGACTAAGATCCTATATAGTTAACAACATCTTCTATAAAATTGCTACACAAATATAATTAAACCCATAGGAATTAATTGAATGACATCTAGACTAAACTCCCTTTTGCTAATTTATTTAAAATTGAAGAATACAATTTAACTTCCTTCCCCTTTCCACAAGTAGAATTCTAGTTGGAAATGTTCACAAACAGTAGCAAAGTTATAATAGTAGCTCCTAGGAATGTGTTGTATTTTTATACTAGTATCTTAGAATTCAAAAAGAAATATCAATAGTTAATTAAAATGTCTGTCTATATATGTTAGGATGTTACTTGTGGCCTGATTGTATCAGTGCAGCTTAGAAGTGTGTTACATATATTTAAAACTTATCAAATAAGATACTATAAGTGAAGTGCTTCATTTAAAATACTAACTGTTATTATTTTTATCATCATCAATGTGGGGAAGTCACAGTGTGGAAATGCTTCTATTGATACAGATGGGCAATTACTTGCTCCATGTAGCCTTCTTTTTCTATTATCATCCTTCTCAACTCAGAAATTTTATTTTTGATTAAATAGCATGAAAATACCAGTGGTATTCTTCTGGTTTATGTTAAGATAAATGCTTGAATATGGGTCTTGCCTTCCTTAGGCAAGAGAGGCTGATAAATACAATTCAACTCTTGATTTCAGTTTGTTTTTGCTGCCTTGTATAGGCATAAACACTTATTCTAGACACTGAGAGTACTGGGCTTCCAAAGTGTTTGTACAAATATAGTTTTTTTTTTTTTTTTTTTTTTTTTTTTGTATTTCACAGGACTAGACAAGAGTGAATCTTTGTTAACTAACTTTTTTTTTCATTGTATCTGATTCATTGTGACCCCATTTGAGGTTTTCATGGCAAAGAAATTGGAATGATTTGTCTATTAATAAATGGCTATTAACAATGAAATTCCCAAATTATGCTGGACCTTGTGAACCCAATTCAGGTCCCATACACTGAGAGTATTATATTTTCAGGTCTGAGAACCTCCAAAATTAGCCAAGGTGAGAGAGTATTGGTCTTGAATTTCACCGTTGTAGGTTCAGTACAGTAGAAACTTTTCTTGTGTTGGTAGTACAGCTAGGATAATGTAGGGAACTATAATTTTCTTGATTTTACAAAAAGGTACCCATGTTCTAGGCTGAGAAAGTACTAATTTAGTCTATCTCTAAACACTGGAGGGATTATCTGATTAATGGATAATGATGCTAGCAAAGGTAAAAAGAACTAGTTTTAAGTTTAATTTTTCAGAGATAATGGGTGTGATCCTAAGTAAGGCACTTAATATTTAGGTTCCTTCTGAAATTCCTGCAATCAAAACTTGTAGAATTATTGCCAATATTCATTGGAAAGATTTTTCTTTCCATTGGATATTTCCATACCAATGAAATGATGTCTAGACACAAAATACATAGTGAACTCAGCCTTGTATCTCAAGAAATAAAATACAAAACCAGTACTTTTGAACAGCTTTCCCCCCATCACAATAATAACATGTTTTCTTCATAGCTTATTATTGCAGAAAACATTAGAAGCCATTTGAGTAGCTAAGGTTGAAACTGGAAAATCAAAGCCAATTACTCTAAGAGAAGAAAAGGAAGGGAAAATCCAAAGAAAAAGAAAGCAATAATTTTTATGAGTCTCCCTCCAAAAAACTAAAAGCAAGTTTGACAAATGGGAATAGGAGATACATAGGGGGAGTGGTTCCATGGAAATAAGTATATATCCAAATAGTTTAAGCAAAATAAACTATGGGGAAACAATTCATAGAGGGAGAGGATTTAAATCAATGAATTACTAAAGGCAAAAATGGAAGAAATCACAAGCATAATTTTCATAGCTATAAATAAAAACTGACAAAACCATCCAATAAAATGAAACACAGAAAAGTTGACATACTATACACAATCCATAATGAAATAAAAATACTAATCCATGCAGGAACAATAGCAAAAGAGAATTACATGATTAAATTATTAAATAATGAATGGGTCAAAGAACAAAGTATAGAAATATTTAATAATTATATGAAAGACAATTATAATTGCAACACAGCAAATATTCTGTGATGAAATTAAGCAACCCACAGAGGAAAATTACAGTCTTAAGAATATATATGAACAAAATAGAAAAATACATGTTGATGTATTGAACATACAATTAAAATCTAGATTGCCAAACAAAATAACAAAATTAAAATAAGCACAAAGGACAAAAAATGAAAATCAGAAAGAAATAGATAAATTGAAAACCTTACAACTCAAGAGAGTGGATAAAACTAAACACTAGTTCTTTGAAAAGACCAACAAAATTAATAAACCTTTAAACCAGTCAGGTAAAAAGGAGGAAAAAAATCAAATAAAGAAAAATTAACAAGGGGGAATTATAATAGAGATGAAACAAAAAGAAATACCAGAACTTCCTATACCATTATATTTCTACAAAACGGAACATTTAAAAGATATAGTAGATTATCTAACATTTTTTTTTAAATTTTGGTAATTATTTCTGTTATGCAGACTATAAATTCTGTCATGGTACTTTAACCTCTTAGCAATCTTAGGGTTCTGTGATTTAGCAGGTATTGGCTTAAATTCCTTTACCTTGAAATATTTATCTAGATAAATTTGTAATCTCTTCAACATTTTGTAAGTAATCTTCCCATCTAATTTTAGTGTTTTGTCTGCTTGCTTTATTGCTTTTTCACTGAATTATCTTCCTCAAGATCTTTGGTGTTTTTAGTCTTTTCTTCTTAAAACCTTTGTTGCTCACTTTATTTCTCCTCTTCTTTAGTATGTTTACCCCAAGCCTAGACCTCAAAGCTATTTTGGTCTCCTGCTACATTGGAAATTTTATTTCTTATTACCTTACTTCCATGTAGTACTATTTAGGGTCTTGAGGTTTAACTTCAAACTGATTCCAGTCTCTTTTCTTTCAGATCTAAAACAAATATTCACATTGATCCCTTTTGCAGTGGTCCAGTTCCAGTTCCCTCAGTTCTTTAGTTCTTTTCTTGCTCTGAGTCACTGTTTGCTGTCCTTTTTGAGATCAGGGGAAAGAAAGTTATCTACACAGAGTTTCTACTCCAAGTTTCCAGACAAGGGTTTCCTAATCTAAAAGAGTCCATGAAAAGTGATCTCCCTTTCTTTCCCCACTCCTTTATATCGTCACATAGCTGGGTAGAGATGAAGATACAATGCTTGTTGCAACAGGATGATGGGAAAGAGCATGGGTGAGGGTAGGCATGGTGTGGGGGGTGGAGATGGGGGTGGGGGTAGGGAGGGTGAAGAGTGGGAATATGCCTACAGGAGCAGGGATAGAACAGCAGTTAAATCCCTGAATTAGTCCTAAGGCATAAATCCATGGATTGAATTTTGTTCTCTATCTGATCATGAAAGTTAGTGAGGAAGATGAGTGATTGAGTGGATTTAAGATGAGCATTCTCTGCTATTAATTTTTGTCTGTTAGATAATTGCTTTTTTAGTCTGTGAGAATATAGCTTTAACTCTTTTGCATAGTTGTTCATTAGAGATAATTTTAAAAAAATGTTCATAGGGAGTAGAGAAAATTAACAAAACACCAAATAGAGATTTTAAATAATTTAATCCCAGAAATTATATTTGTATTATTTGTAATACCAAAGGGGGATGGATGGAAAGATACCAAAGAATAGAAGGATAAAGCAAGGATAAAGACCCTTATACTAATATGATGTATCTAAATAAAATCCTGGCAAAAAAAAAAGAGTACAGTAATTTATTTAAAAATCTTTCACTTAACAAAGTTGACATGTATCAGAGATGTAAGTGTAATGCTAGAGTTATCCTAGGTAAATGCTCACCTCTGCTTAAATTAAGTGATAAGGTACTTCAGATACCACAAAATGTTGGAAACACAATTCAATCAAAAAATCAAAAATCTTTCAATTCAATCGGAAAAATCCTAACACTAATGATCAACAATATCAATTACATAAAAATGACAATACTACCAAAATTAATTTCTAGAATCAGCGCTTTCCCAATCAAAATACTAAAGGGTCAGACAAAGTAATAAGAAAAAAATTATTTGGAAGAACAAGTTAGAAAACCAAGGGAAATAATTTGGAAAGGTAAAAAAGAAAAAAAAGGAATAGCACTTTTGGTTCTTAAATATTATCTTAACAGCAATCACAACTCTATTTTGAATTGATTAAAGTAGATTAATGGAACATAGAAAAGAATGAAAAAAGTCACTAATCCAATGTTTTCATTAAATCATAAATAGAAATTATCTAGGAGAGAATGAACTATTCTACAAGAATTAATGGGGAAAATGGAAAGCAGTTTGGTAGAAATTAGGTTTAGAATCACATTTTATACCATATATCATAAATTCAAAATAGATAAATGACCTGATTATTAAAAATGCTAATGTAAAAACAGAAGCAGATCACATATTTCCCTACTATGAGTAATTGGTAAATTCTGAACCAAACCAGGGCTGGAATGATTACAAATTATGAAGTAAATAACTTTTCTTTACATGAAATTGAAAAACTTTAGCATCCACAAAATTAGTGTAACTAGGTCAAGATAATCAGTCAACTAGAAAAAAAATCTTTAAATAACTCTAATAAGGGTTTTATATACAAGAGATATAATCAACAGAATCAATAGAAATATATAAAAAGAGATATTCCACAATAGAAAAGTACTCAAAATACATGGATGGTTATCAAGAGAAGAATTGCACATTATTAAACATTTGAAATAATATTACATATTATTAATGATAAAAGAAATGTAAATTAAAAAAAACATATAGGATTTCATCTAACTCCCAGATAATTGGCAAAGATGGAAATAGTTAATCATGGTAAGATTGTGGGTGGACAGATATGCTCATGCATTATTTGTGGAGCTGTTTTTTCCCAAATATTCTGGAAAAAACTTTTGAATTATGCAAAGAATATGATTAATATGATCATATGATTAATGATCAATAAAATGAAAATAATTTGACTTAGAGATTCAACTATTGATCATATAGCCTAGAAGGAGTCAATGATGAAAAGGAAAGGTTTTAGGTACACCAAAATATTTTTAATGGCATATTTTGGGGTAGTCAACAATTAGATACAATGCAGATATGCACTGTTAATGACTAAATAAGTTGTGGAACACAAGTGTTATGTAATTTAAGACAGTGCCTGCCTTAGCATTGTTCCCTCAACTCTCTATAGGAAACCAGATTAAAACAAAATTGGGAAATATTTAATAAAATAAATAAAAACACAGTAGAACATAGATAATATTAACATATTATTTTCTAATTCAATATGCTGCCCACAAACATTTTTAGATTACTTTTAGTGGTCCTGTTTCTATTTGAGGTTGACATCACTACTTTGAAAAATGAATATGATAAAATGAAACATGGAAAGATTTACATGAACTGCTGTGCAAAATCAAGTAAGGAGAACCAGGAAAACAATATATATGATGACTACAAAAATGGGAAAAAAATAGAAAGAAAAACAACAACCTTGGGAGATAGATGCTATCATGATTCCCCATTTACACTTAAGGAAGTTGAGACAAACAGAGTTTAATTGACTTGCCTGGTTTTCTTAGCTAGTAAGTATCTGAGGTTACATTTGAACTTAGGTCTTCCCAGTAAAAACTAGTTTGCTCACTTAGTAGAGCACTGGCCTATATTCAGGAAGATTGAAGTTCATATCTAATCTCAGATACTTACTAGCTGTGTGACCCTAGAAAAAATAATTTCATCTTTACTTGCTTCACTTTCATTTGTAAAATGAAGAAAATGATAACACCTATTTTGTATAATTTTATGAGGATAAACTGAAGTAAAAATTGTAAAGCATTTAGCACGGTGACTAGCACATAGGAAGAGCTATATAAATGTTATTATTATTATTAGCCACTGCTGAAACTAGCAGCTAGAAACTGATGACTACAATTATAAAAAAAAAAAAAAAAAAAAAAAAAAAAAAACTAAGGTTGGTCTAAAAGAATAGCGTGAGAAGACACTTTCCAGCCAATATTTCACTTTAAAGATGAAGGACCTTGATTATGTAACATTGCATATCATATAAGTGTCACATGTTTCAAACTGTTGGTCAATTTATTGCATTATTTTCTTCTTCCTTAAAAAAGTTCTTGTTAAGGCTATGTGGAAGGGGTTTATCAAAAGATAAAACAAAACTATTTTATTAAAGTCAAAGCAGACAGCTTATATTAGGGAAATAATGCTATCTACAAGGGAGTACATAATTTAAAATAAAAAGAGGAGTTTCATATTTAAGTGAAGTCCTATTTTTCATCATTAAACACATTTCTTTTCTTAGTTTAAATATTCATTTCCTGAATAATTGTGACATTGCATATATTAATTAAGCAGTGCTTTCTTCTCTGTCACATCTGCTGCTGCCTTTATGTGATTCATCATCTAACAGCTCACTGAATTGAAAGCAGCACGCTATTTTTTCCCAATTACTACAAACATTACTACTTGCATAGCAAAAACAAGAATTTGACTCACGAGTTAACGATCTAATTTCTCCCTTCCTAAATGGTCCTTCACATTAATCTGCTTGTGTTTGTATGTTTTATCAGGTGAAATGCTAAATTAAGTGTTCATTCAGTTGATTGAATATTCAGAGAGAATGTGGATGCCACATTTTGGAAAGGATATTGGGTTTGGGTTTGGGTATATGCAGAGCAGTTATCAAGTATATGAAGAGAATATGGTATTTGAAGATTGGTTGAAAGAATTAAGGGTGTTTTACTTAGGGAAGGGAAGATAGGGAGATATTGGAGAATGATTTGTTGTTCTGTCATTTCTCAGTCATGTCTGACTCTTTATGACCCCATTTGGGGTTTTCTTGGCAGAAATATTGGAGTGGCTTGCCATTTCTTGCTCCAGCTCATTTTACATTGGCTGAAACTGGAGCAAAAAGAGATAAGTGGATTGTCTAAGTTCTCATAGTTAAGAAGTGTCTGAGGTCAGAGTTGAACTTTGGAAGGGGAGTCTTACTGAGTCCAGGCCCAGTGATCTGTATTCTGTGCCACCCATGGGAAGTGATAGCTGCTTTCACATATGTGAAGGGCTACAAGATGAAAGAATTAAACTTATTCTTGGCCCTGAAGAACATAATATACATAGGTAGAAACTGTAAATGGAAATGTAAAGACAGGCCTTAAAACTATCCACATATAGAATTAGTTCACTTGGGAAGCAGTAACATTTCTCATGCTGGAGATTAAATGATTATAGATGGAGAACTGGAAGAACCATATAGATCAACTACTTTGTTTTGTTGACACAGAAGGCAAGAGACTTGCTTAAAGACCTTTCATGTTAACTCATTATAGTATGGATATTACCCTGGTACCTACAATATTCTAGATGGGCTCAGCCAATTTCCACTAAACTGAAAAGATCTTGAAAATAGTCCCATAGTTACTGTTTAAGTGAGAAATCCCACAATTAAGTGTGGTGAATCAGAGGGTTATCTACCAGATAAAGAATTTTATTTTTTAGTTATAGTAATTCAGGAAACTTCTACTACAATGTAAGGAGATCATGATCTATATCCTTGGATGAATTATCAGACTGATGAAATCATGGCTTTTCAAGTATTGTATTATGTCTAGTCTGCACCAGGGTGTTGTCAGTATTAGAAGAAAGAAGGGGAAATATAGGAGAGATGTTTGGAAGATAAAGTCAGTAAGAGTTGGAAATAGATTGGAGGGGTGTATGTATATTTGAAAGAATATCAGGACTTGAACTAAGTACCTAAGCTGTGAGCCTGACAGACTGGGAAGATGTTATGATCCTCATTAGTAATAGGAAATTTAATAAGAGGGAGGATTTGTGGCAGGTGTGTGTGTGTGTGTGTGTGTGTGTGTGTGTGTTTGCATATATCTGTAAATAATGAATTCAGTTTCAGACATGTTAAGTTTAAGATGAATTCAATTTCAGACATGTTAAATTTAATGGGAATTTAGAGAGTGAGATTGGAGATCAGGAAAGAGGTTAGAGCTGGGTACATAGATTTGAGATTCTTCAGCTTAGAAATGATAATTCAATCCAATGGAGCTAGTGAGATCACCAAGAAAAATAATGAGAGAGAAGAAAAGAGTGCCTAGGGCAAAGCCATCTGTAGACGTAAATTATTAGATTAAAATACTATTTCTCTGTGTGTGTTACATAAGGTTTTCAATCCAATTCATTAGGATAAATGCAAGCCATTTCTGATTATTACTCTTCTCTTGTATATTGAGGAAAGTCTGCTCTCATTTATGAAAAGATTGAGAATATATATTAGGTTTACAGAATTTAGATTTTGAAGTTTTTGGAGACTACTTAGTCCCAATTTTTTATTCTTTTCAAGAAATTAAACTCCAGAGAATCCCGAAGACGTGAAGAATATCCTGCAAACAATAAATTTGAGCTTCCTACCTCTCTGTCCTAAAGGAGCATTGGAACAAAAGTCTTTCAGTCCTCTTATTTTGGAGTCCAGAGAACTATGTGATTTTAGATAATGTCATGAACTCCCTGGATTTTCCTCATGGAATGAAGGGTGAAGTTAGCCAGCTTATGAGATGGCTTCCAAAATCAGAGTTATGTTCTGAGGAAGCATTCAATAAATAAACTGAAATGATCTCATTTTGGGCCTCAAGTAATTTGTTGATAAAGCCCCAAAAGCATGATGGGAAGAATTAGGACTAGTAGAGTCTTTTGATCTACAAAAGATAAATGAATTCATACATGTATCATGTTGTGCTGACCCTTACCACTATTTGATGGTAAATATTGATTATTACTGACTAAATATACATAAAAATTAGTGGATGTAATGAAACATCAATATGTCTGAAAGTGTATATTGAATATGGTTGTCTAAAATTTATTGCCTCAACAAAAAAAGTGTTCCAAAAATTTTATTGCAATTTTAAGCTTTAAGGCTTAGCTTCTAATAGATAACAGATGACCCATTGGCCTTTTGGGGAGTATTTACATATTGGGGGGGTCTTAATTTGATAAAGATTCAAAATTGACTCAAGGAGAAAGTAAAAAGACTGATGAAGAGAGATTGTTTATTAGCTCAGGAAAATTTGGGTGTTTGAAGAGAAGTACTGCTTATGTTACCCAAGAAAGAATAATAATGATAGGCATCAAATGAGAGAAATGAAATAAATTCATGTGCCTGATAGATCATCTGTTAAAATTAATTTTATTCTTAATGTAAGTAAGGCAGGTTTATATCATGAGAAGACTACTGTAGTATTTGAATCAGAGGTCCAAAATTTGAATGCCAGATGTGTCAGAGGCTTCCAGTTTGACCCTGGACAAGCTTGGCTTCCTAGGAAGATGGCTTTAAAGTTAAAAGGAACCTTAGACGTTTACTTTCCTGAATTGTAAGAAGAAATTATGATGGGTGACCCTGAAGGCCCCTTTAGTTCTAAATTTACAATCCCATGATTCTGAGTCGCTGACATTTGTAAAGCACTAAGCATTTTCTTTATAACTATCCTGTTGGTTATTGCTATTCCTATTATAAAGATGGGGAACTTGGGCTTAGAGAGGTAAGTATAGTTAACTAATTCACCGTTATATTAGAAAATATTTTATCTTTCCATAGTAGCAAAAAATTTGGAAACTAAGGTACCTATCTATTGGGAAATGGAATGGCAATTCATATTATATGACTGTGGTAGAATATTAATAATGAAATGGACAATTTGAAAGGCAATTGCGAAGACTTTTGTGAATTAATGCAGAGTGAACAGAACTAAGAGAATAATTTCTACAATGACAATGACCATTTTGAAACCATTTTAAAGACTAAAACTTATTAGTGCAATAATAAACTATAATTTCAGAGGAATGAAGATGAAGCATCTATCTTCTTTCACAGATATGATGGACTTAAAGTACAGACTGAGATATACATACATGAATAAACCCAATATGAGAATTTGTTCCCCCCGCCCTCTCCCCTAGATAGCAGGTAGTCCAATACATGATAAATATGTTAAAATATATGTTAAATGCAATGCGTGTATACATATTTATAGATCTAGAAAGAAAAAAAACCTGAGAAGAAAAACAAAATGCAAGCAAACATCAACAGAAAATGTGAAAATGCTGTGTTGTGATCCATACTCAGTTCCCACAGGCCTCTCTCTGGGTGTATATAGCTTTCTTAATCACTGAACATTTGTGACTAGTTTGAATCATCTCATTGTTGAAGAGAGCCATGTCCATCAGAATTGATCATCATATAGTTTTGTTGTTGCCATGTATATTGATCTCCTCGTTCTGCTCATTTTACTTAGCATCAGTTCATGTAAGTTTTATGAGGATTCTATGAAATTATCCTGTTGGTCTTTTCTTACAAAACAATAATATTCTATATACCATAATTTATTCAGCCATTCTTCAATTGATGGGTGTCCATTCAGTTTCCAGTTTCTAGACTCTACAAAAAGGGCTGCCACAAACATTTTTGCACATGTGGGTCCCTTTCCCACCTTTAAACTCTCTTTGGGGTATAAGCCCAGTAGAAATACTGCTGGTCAAAGGGTATGCACAGTTTGATAACTTTTTGAGCATAATTCCAAATTCCTCCCTAGAATGGTTGGATCCATTCACAACTCCATGAACAATGCATCAGTGTCCCAGTTTTCCCACATCCCCTCTAACATTTGGCATTATCTGTTCCTGTCATCTTAGCCAATCTGACAAGTATGTAGTGATATCTCAGAGTTGTCTTAATATGCACAAGAATCACAACAAACAAAGAAGCAGCTTCTGAAAGCTGCTCCTGACTAGGATCCTCCTAAGGAGTTCCTTTGGTAACCAGTGGGAAAGGAAAGGAAGAAGAGACCTGTTAAGACTTTTTTAGTCAGGGTAATTATATGGGCCAATACATCAAAGGGCCAAGCCAGGAGACTGATTGAGAGACTTATGAAAAACGCCTGTTCTGATTATAGTCCTCTTCTCCCTTTGAAAGTTTGCCTCCATGATATCTCACAAGATTCAGCACCTGCTAAAGTGCTGTTTGCACTCCTTAGCATCCGGACTCAGATATCTTAACATTAGATAACAATTAATGCACAAACTTACTGACCATGCTGTGTGTATGTGGGGGAGATGATCATGCTCCTATAAAACAAAAAACGGGGAATTGTTAAGGACCATGCCTAAGTGAAGGGGCAGGTCAATTCTCCAAGAGCTTCCACAACTGTGACTCATAACACTTGAAGGAGTTGCAAAGCATCCTTTACTAATGCAGATGTTCCTTGTGGATTGGGAATGAAAAAATTGTAGGCAAGAAGAAAAAATAGAGAGATCAGACAATGCAACTGCCTCTCAGTGGATAGGTCAGACAACGCAACTGCCTCTGTCTCCTTGTATCATCATAATCCTCTTACATGAAGAGAACCATTCTACAGGTCTGAGTTAGAAGCCACTGGCAGATGACTCCCATATTACCACAAGAACCAAATGGTTTTATAACATAGTTTTAGATCTGATACAGCTAGCCAGATTTTTGCCTGTTTTTTTCATCAATTCCCTTGAAATTCTTGACCTTTCATTCTTCCAGATAAATTTTGTTATTTTTTCTAGGTCAGTAAAATAGTTTCTTGGGAATTAGATTGCTATAGCACTAAATAAATAGATTAGTTTAGGCAGTATTGTCATTTTTATTATATTTGCTCGACCTATCCAAGACCACTTGATATCTTTCCAATTGTTTAGATCTGACTTTATTTTCATGGAAAGTGTTTTATGGTTTTGCTTATATAATTCCTGACTTTCCCTTGAAGTTTTATACTACAGATAGTTTTTTTTTTTTAACAGAATTTCTCTTTGTATCTCGCTGTTGGATTTTGTTAGTGATGTGCAAAAATGCTGATGATTTATGTGGACTTATTTTGTATTCTGAAGCTTTGCTAAAGTTGTGGATTATTTCTAATAGCTTTTTAGTTGATTCTTTAGGGTTCTCTAAATATACCATTGTATCATGTACAAAGAGTGATAATTTGATTTCATTATTATCTACTCTAATTCCTTTAGTTGCTTTTTCTTCTTTTATTGCCAAAGCTAGCATTTCTAATACAATATTGACTAGTAATGGTGATAGTGGGCAATCTTGTTTCACCCCTGATCTTATTGGGAATGGTTCCAGTTTATCAGTGTTACATATGATGCTTGCTGATAGTTTTAAATAGATGGTATTGACTATTTTAAGGAAAAATCCATTTATTCCTAAAATTCTCTATTGTTTTTTATAGGAATGGATGTTGGATTTTATCAAGTGCTTTTTCTGCATCTATTGAGATGATCATATGTTTTTTGTTAATTTGGTTATTCATATAGTCAATTATTCTAATAGTTTTCCTAATATTGAACCAGCCCTGTATTCCTGGTATAAATCCTACTTGGTCATGGTATATTATTCTGGGGATGATTTTCTGTAATCTCTTTGCTAGTATTTTATTTAAGATTTTTGCATCAATATTCATTAGGGAGTTTGGTCTATAATTTTCTTTCTGTTTTTGTTCTACCTGGTTTAGGTATCAGTACCATGTCTTGTATAAAAGGAATTTGATAGAACCTTCATTTCATTTTTTTCAAGTAGTTTATTTGATTGGACAATTGTTCTTTAAATGGTTGGTAGAATTCACATGTAAATCCATCTGGTCCTGGGGTTTTTTTCTTAGGGAGCTAATTAATAGCTTGTTCTATTTCTTTTGCTAAAATGGAACTATTTAAGTAATTTATTTCCTCTTCTGTTAATCTGGGCAATCTATGTATTGGGCAATCTATTGTAGGTATTCCTCCATTTCACTTAGGTTATCAAATATATTGGCATAAAGGTGGGCAAAGTAACTCTGAATTATTGCTCTAATTTCCTCTTCATTGGTGGAAAGTTCTTCCTTTTCATTTTTGACACTAACAATTTGATTTTCCTCTTCCCCTTTTCTAATCAAATTAACAAAAGCTTTATCTATTTTGTGTTTTTTTCCCATAAAACAAACTTTTAGTTTTATTTATTAATCCAATAATTTTTTTACTTTCAATTTTATTAATCTCATTTTTAGAATTTCAAGTTTGGTATTTGATTGGGGTTTTTTTATTTGTTCTTTTTTCTAGCTTTTTTTAAGTTGCAAGTCCAATTTATTGATTTTCTCTTTCGCTATTTTATGCAAGTAAGCATCTAGAGATATGTTTCTTTTAATTTTTGCATCCCTCTTTGGCTGCATTACTCTTTGGTGGGATTGAAAAGGAGTTCTGACACTCTCTTTTATTAGGGACATGAGAGTACCCACACAAATATTATGTTTGATGATCCGTGAAGATGTTGGTCCTTGAAGAGGAACTTTAAAACTTTTTCTTCAAGAGTCCATCGCCAATTATTAATAGTTATTATCTTTAATGGACCCAAAAAATTTGGAGCCATGGCTAATTTTAAACTTGGGATGGTCTCAGCACACATTAATTTGTTATTGGTATAAAAATTTATATCTTGTCAGGTCTTTCCAGATAATTGTCTCTGCTTAGTGGCCTTTGATAAAATTCTAACAAGCACTGGGTAAGTAAGGCTTTTTCTAAAGGGCGGAGGTTCACCCATTATCACACTGTTGATGAAGGACTGCTGTGGGTGCCTCTTTTTGGAAAACTGATATCTCCAAGGGTTTTTGGTGACTTTTCAACCCACTTGGATAAAGCCAGTTAATTCTCTCAAAGCTCTTGAGCTTCTTTTGTAAGCTGGCGGGTGAATTTAAAGCACTGTCCCCCTTAAAATGTCATATCGTTGTAATGATAGGTAGTCGTTTAACACTGGTTGCAATTGGATTCTCCTATCAATTTCTGAAAATCATTCAATGTGTTTAGCTTTTCTGTTCTTAAGGAGATTTTTTTGAACAAGAATTTTAGGGTATTTCATTCCTAAATATTGAAAAGGAGCATGTCTTTGAATTTTTTCTGGTGCTATGTATAATTTGAATTCCTTAGTGTTTCTAAGGTCTTTTGTGACATCCTCTAAATTTTGTTCCCAGGTCAATCCCAAAATGTCATCCATGTAATGTAATAGCAAACTTTTGGGAATATTTTCTTATGGACAAACAGCAGCAAATACATTTGACACATAGTAGGGCTGTTTTTCATTCCTATGGCAAAACGTCCATTCATTCTTTTATAACCAGCTGTTAAGCTACAAAAGGCAAACTTTTCATATCCTCCCTTATCCAGAGGGGATAGAATAAAACAACTTAATATCTATGACCCAAAGAGGCCATTCTTGGGGCAACTAGTAGGAGATGGAAGTCCGGCTGAAGAGTTCCTAGTTTCCATCTTTCATTCACTTTTCTTAAATGTTAAATCCTCCATTTTCCAGATTTCTTTTCAAACAAAACTGGGAATTCCAAGGACTTAGAAAGGTTTTGTGTCCTTTCAAGCTGTTCCTGCATATCTAATAAGGGAATTTTATCTTACTTAAGGGCCACTGCTCTATCCACACTGGTGTATCAGTTTTCCATTGATAGGAACAGGTGAAAGTGTTTGGGGCTTCAAAGCAGCCCTGCTTAAAAACCAAAGTACTCATTTTAACCCTAATTTATAAAACCCTTTTCCCCACAGATTGATGGGGATTTTTAAACTATAAAAGGGTAAAAACTCCTGTTTTGCCTTCAAAAGTCCATATCATAGGGGGCACTAATTCAGCTGCTATTATCCTCAAGACATGGGTGTCTGTTTTAATTTTCCAGGATGGGCCAATTTAAATTTAATGACTGTCCAATCTGCACAGTGTCACCAATCCTTCCAATGGAAGGCCATTTATAAGATTGTGAGCATAGGGCAGTTGTTACGCGGTTCCATAAATTGCTGATTTTGTGATCTGGAATCAGAATCTGTGACTATACCAGGCTGCTTATTAGGATTCTTTAGTAAACCTGATGCTACTATTTCTCCTGGGTGATTCCACTTGTCTGCCTGATTGGTGACTGGGATTTTCACATTCCCCAGTTTCCCATCAGTATTGGATGGACACTTTTTGTAACTCTCAGGATAAAATGGTCCCCTGTGCCTGGAGGAAGGGATCCAAGGCTGGGAAGGAAAGATTTACCCTCCAGGAGGTATCCGTTGTCTCAGCTGCATACAATCTATTCTCCCTAATTGTAACCCTTTCTTCCATCAGGTTGCTTCCTGGTGATTGATTGTGTAACCCTTTCTGCCATCTTGGCTTCCTGGTGATTGGTCAATTGGGGTATTGGCGCCTAGGCACTCTGGGTCAATTCTGCCATCATGCTCCAAGGTTTTTTGCCTGGGGCCCTGGGGTTGGGCCCCTCATCCCGTTCCCTGAACCTGTCTACATTCTGAGGCCCAATGGAAGCCCTTTCATTTTGGACATGGGATACGGGTCTTGTTCTCCCATCCTGTTTTCACTCTGCCTCTAACAAATTGAGCTTTCAAGCCCTACTTTACCACACTGAAAGCATTGCGTTCTTCTAGGTCCTTGGGGAAGGGACCCTGTCTACCCATGTTGGGATCTTAAGTCTGATCATAGTCTTTATAAAGGATTTGTTTATTGGGTCTTATGAACTCCTCTAAAGGAGCATCCGGTAGTCCTATATAACCTTTTCTGCACACCCATTAGCATTTTCCTTAGGTTGCCTTATTAAAACATCTGTTGTTGGATTTTTCCCCATTAGTTCTTGTGATAGAGTCTGCAAACGTCCCACAAAGTCAGCGGGGCCTATCTGGCCCTTGCATTATTTTTTGAAGGCCCACCTTTGTCATTTTTATTGTAAAAAGCCACGCTTTGATAGATTAGAAACTTTGCTCATATGTTGCCATGAATAATTAACCTGTGCTGTGCGTCGCAAGGACCTATCCTTTAGTAGATCATAGGTGATCGCAGATGAAAAATTTTGACTATTTTGTTGGGCTTTATCCCCAAGAACTCACTATATTCAAAGCCACATGTAATTTTGTCCAGGTTCTAGGAAACCCTTGCTATAGATTTCCAGTCATCAGAGTCAAGTAAACATCTTAAATAAGCTGATAGCCCCAAATTAGTGCAAGCCTTTTAAAATCTTTTAATGATTTTATGTTAAAAGGGGCGATCTTTCCTTTTGTTGACCTGAGGATAGACTGGGAAATTACAGGAAAATAAGTGGTTGGAGCCCGGATGTCCACCCCTTTCTTTGGCCTTCATTAAGCCCCTCTTAAGTTTACCAAGATTGGTCCTGTCACTGCCCCCCCCCACTGCCCCTCCTCCCTCCGGGTCACCATACACTTGCTCACTTAAGTCTCCATGCCCTGTGGGGATATGGTCATTAATCTCTTCATTGTCTTCCTCCTTAATATCATGGCTAATTTGAGGGAGGAGGGAAGGACCATTTTTTTCTTTTTCTAGGGATTTTAGGTTAACTGAAATATATTGTATAAATAAAATGCCTATAAATTGAATAGGGACCATTTCTGAATTTTGGGACATCTCTTGTCCAACCCACAGTTATTGAGATCTGCTCCTCCTCTACAAAACCAAGGGAATGCAGTTTAATATACCCCACAAATCTCTATTGTTCGGGAAACCTGATTTCTATCCTTAACATGTTTCATAGCACCACTCTTGGGGTGGGGTTGAGGATGGAGAGCTTTAGCTAGCATTTTCCCATTTTAGCCAAAAAAGATTACTGGTTTAGTTTTAAGAAAATAAGTTCCTTATTTTCATTAAAATACTCACCCAAGTTCCTGGTCACGAGACTTCTTCAGTCCTTGGGCCCCATTGGGCCCAAATGGGTTTCTGTATTTTTTAAATCAGCAGGAGACAGGAATTAGGTTAGGGAAAATGCCAGTCTTTATTCTCAGTGAAGAAAGATCGGAGGGGAAAGGAACCGATAGCAATTGTGCAGCTAGTCAAGAAGCTAGCTGACCAGCAGCCACACAACCAACCGGAGTCTGAACCCACCCAATCTTCCATTTTTCCTGTCTCTCTCTCTGCCTCCCACCAAAATCTTTTCCTTTTAAAACATCAGGACTTGCATGGAGAGGGAGGGACTTCTTTATCCAATCATGTATATTAATAGAGTATAGCCCAATTACTAGTTAGCCTCACGTACTTGGGACCTCAGTGCATCAACTCACGCCTCAGCCCATTACAACCCAGATTAAGAGAGGAGGAAATATATTATTTAAATAGTCCCATTTTAGAAAAAGAAATTGAACAAGCTATTAATCAACTTCCTAAGAAAAAAAGTCTCCAGGTCCAAATGTATTGGCAAGTGAATTTTACCAAACATATAAATAACAATTAATTCCAATACTATGCAACTTTTTGGGAAAATAGGGGAAAAAAATGAATCCTAAAAAATTACTTTTATGACAAACATAATTGTTATGCCAAATTGGCAAAACAAGAAAGAAAATTATAAAATTTCCTAATGAATACATTAAAAAATCTTAAATAAAATGTTATTATTTAAATTTAATAAGACTTCTTGCCATCTAAGGGAGGGGAGGGAGGAAAGGAAAAGTTGAACAGAAGGAGGAAGGGATAATTGAAAAATTACCCAGGATAATTTCTAATAATAAAAGTCATAATAAATAAATAAAATGTTAGCAGAGAGATTACAGCCAGTTATCACCACGATAAGACATCCTAACCAAGTAGATTTATACCAGGAATGCAGGCCTTGTTCAATATTAGGAAAACTATTAGCATATTGATATAATCAATAACCAAACTAATAGAAATCCTATGATTTTCTCAATAGGTACAGAAAAAGCATTTTACAAAATCCAACACCCATTCCTATTAAAAAACACTAGAGAGCATAGGAATAAATGGAGTTTTCCTTAAAATGACCAGTAGTATCTATCTAAATTAATCAGGAAGCATCATATGTAATGATGATAAACTAGAAGCATTCCCATTAAGATCCAGGATAAAACACTCCCTATCACCATTATTATTCAGTATTGTATTGGAAATATTAGCTTTTGCAATAATAGAAGAAAAATAAATTAAAGGAATTAAAAGTAGCTAATGAGGAAACAAAATCCTCACTCTTTGCGGATGATATGATGGTATACTTAAAAGAATCCGAGGGACTCAACTAAAAAACTACTATTTACAATGAACAACTTTAGCAATGTTTCAGTATACCAAATAAATCCATATAAATCATGACAATTTCCATATGTTACCAACAAAGTCCACCAGTAAGAGATACAAAGAGAAATTCCCACTAAAATAACTGCAGATGATTTAAAATATTTGAGTATCTACCTGCCAAAACAAAGTCAGGAATTATATGAATCCAATTACAAAACACTTTGCATCAAATAAAGTCAGATCTAAACAATTGGAAGAATATCAAGTGCTCATATGTGGGCGAAGCTAACATAATAAAAAATGACAACTCTACCTAGATTAATCTGCTTATTCATTGCAACACCATCAAACTGCCAAGAAAT